>NC_092717.1:254967961-255581169 GCF_047496885.1 Scyliorhinus torazame | reverse complement strand
AACGGAAGGTCACAATGTGGATACAACATTCGCTGACCAATAGAAGCAGAGTGTCAGGGGCAGGGAATATTTTCGAGCTCGAGGAAGGTTTTGAGTGAAGTTCTCGCTGGGTTGGCATTGAGACCCTTGCTTTCCGGGAGATAGGAATGATCTGGATCCTGGTGTGCAGGGGTCACTTTCATCGTTTGCAGATGGCACAAAACTTGGAAATACTGTGAAGTGTGAGGAGGAGGATGCAGACATCAAAAGGACAGAGACAGGTTTGTGGAGTGGGCAGCGAGGTGACAGACAAAACTCAATGTGAAGTGTGAGGAACATGGAGAGAATATAAAACACGGGGTAACATTCTTAATGGGAGCAGGAACAGAGCGAGCTGGGTCTATCTGTGCACAGATCATTGAAGGGGGCAGGACTGGCGGAGAGAGCAGTGAATGAAGCAGAGAGTATTCTGGGATGTATTAACAGGGACACAGAGTGCAGCAGCGAGGGGGTTATACTGAATTTATACAGACACTAGTTAGACCTCAGCTGGAATATTGTGCACAGTTCTGGGAGCCACACTATCGGAAGGATGTGAACACATTGGAGAGAGAGTGGGGAAGAGGTTCACAGGAATGGTTCCAGGGATGAGAAACTCCAGTGATGAGGATAGATTGGAGAGGTTGGGAATGTTCTCCTGGGAGGGAAGAAGACTGAGAGGAGATTTGATCAAGATGTTCAAAATCATGAGGGGGTTGGACAGAGTAGACGGGGAGAAACTGTTCCCGCTTGTGAAAGGATCGAGAACGAGAGGGACGCAGATTTAAAGTGAGTTTCAAAAGAAGCAAATGTGATGTGAGAAGAAACTGTTTTGCCCAGCGAGTGGTTTGGCCTGGAATGCACGGCCTGGGAGTGTGGTAGAGGCAGGTTCAGACAAAGTGTTTAACAAGGCATTAGCCTGTTAGCTGGGAAGGAGGAATGTACAGGAATGCAGGGAGAAGGCAGGGGAGTACAGCCAGGTGAGTTACTCATTCGGAGAGTCAGTGCACCATGATGGGCCGAATGGTGTGATTCCCTGCTGTCACTATTGTGTGGATTCTGTGAAGTGTAGAGTGGTGATAGAGGGAGAATTCAACATTATCCAAATCAATATTTGGACAATTAACAGGATATTCCCAGCCCAGCATAGAAGGAGAGTTTGCTGGATCTTATATTTGGAATTATTTCAAGAAGTCCCAAAGCTTGCTGGCTGTAAACACTGAAACTTGGTTGTAAGATGTTTACAGTTACGAAAACAGCCGCTTACACTAACTTCATTCCACACTGCTTTCTCCCAGACTCTCAGATCACATCAGAATATGCCAATTCCTTCTTTGACACGGCAGACAGTTACAGTTAACCCTTTATGGGACTTTGTCTAACATCTGTCATGTGAGAGTACCTTGAAGAAATGGGTGTTTAAGAAATGGGTGTTTATCAGTGATGTCAGAGAGTGAGTGGAGCTGGCTGTCTGTCAGCTTTTTACTTCTGTTTTAGGTTGTTTGCTGCAGGGTGTGTTTTAGTTTCGTTTCAGAGCTGATTAGCTGCAGTCACAGCCAGAAGGGGTATTAGTCTCTCTCTCTGTAATCTAAAAACTGTAAATTTGGTGATTTAAAACTAATAACTGCTCTCAGTAGTGACTTTAACCTGATGTGCTTCTGTTAAAATTTCTTTTTTTAAGTCTTATGGATGTTAAAAGGACAGCTTAAGGATAACTTAGTGTTGTATTCTTTCAGTATTGCATTTGAATTAATGGTCGCTAAGATGTTCACTGTATGTTTTAAAAAGGTTAACTTGAGTTCATAGAATAAACATTGTTTTGCTTTTAAAAAACTTTTCGATTTCTGCTGTACCACACCTGTAGAGTGGGCCGTGTGCTCCCCATACCACAATCTATTAAACGTTGTGGGTCAGGGGAACTCCATGATACACTTTGGGGTTCTCTACACCCTGGACCATAACAAATTGGGGGCTCGAGGGGGATAAAAGTCTATCTATTCGATTGGCTTTGTGAACTTAAAGACAGTGAGGGGTGAGCATATTGTGGTTGCTTTTCAGGTGTGGTATTCTAGTTTAAGTGGGGAGTGTGTTGTGGACAATGGCTCTTTCAGAGGCTCAGAAGTTTTTGGGGGTGGAGATGGTCACACGCAGTACCTTACGGACAGAGACTAAAAGCAGACTGTTAGATTTGGCAAAAACATTGCAGTTGACAAAATGTGAAAAGATGAGGTAATTATGGCGGTGGCTAAGCATTTAAAGTTGCCTGAGATAGAGTTTGACTCACTGGAAATGGCAAAAATTCTGTTACAAATTAAACAAATGGAACATGAGAAAGAATTAAAGCAGCTTGAATACAAAAGAGATAGAGAGGAAAAAGAAAGAGAAAGGGAGGTACAGATCAGGAAAAAAGATAAAGAGAGAGAGAGTTTGAACTTCAGAAAATGGCCATGAAACATGACAGTTAGTTAAAATTGACAGCCGTAAAGGGAAACGTACAGTTGGATGATAGTGATGAGAATAGTGAGAAAGGGCATCATAGTTGAAGGCTTGGTGAGGATCTATTTAAATATGTCCAAGCATTGCCAAGGTTTGATGAGAAGGAGGTAGAAGCCTTTTTCATTCCATTTGAGAAGGTAGCTAAACAAATGAAATGGCCACAGGACATGTGGGTGTTACTGATTCAAACAAAGCTGGTAGGTAGAGCTAGTGAAGTGTTTGCATCACTACCGGAGGAGGTATCTGGAACGTATGAGGAGGTGAAGAAATCCATCTTAGGTGCATATGAACTAGTGCCTGAAGTCTACCTAAAAAGGTTTAGAAATATAAGGAAAGAACCTGGTCAAACATACATGGAGTTTGAAAGGATCAAACAGAGTAATTTTGATAGGTGGATAAGGGCGTTGAAAATAGACCAAACGTATGAAGCTGTCAGAGAAATTATATTTTTGGAGGAGTTTAAAAGTTTGGTTTCCGACATCAGTTTCAGCCTGTGAGGGATAGAAACTGGGGACACGAGAAATACTCAAGTGGTAAAGGTAAAGGTGATCTGATGGGAGACAATAAGGAGAGTGTACCTCAGATTAAAAAAGAATGCAGGAGGGTGGAAGAGACATGAAAAATATCAAATGTTTTCACTGTAATAAACTAGGCCATGTAAAGTCACAGTGTTGGTGGTTGAAGAAAAGCACTGGGAAGGCTGATGTGGGAAAACAGGATAAGACAGTGGGGTTTGTTAGAGTGGTAAAGGAAAGCCCAAGTGAAGCGAAGGAGGTGCAAAAGATTGTACAGCCTGTTCAAGAGGTAGAACATAGAACATAGAACGATACAGCGCAGTACAGGCCCTTCGGCCCACGATGTTGCACTGAAACAAAAGCCATCTAACCTACACTATGCCATTATCATCCATATGCTTATCCAATAAACTTTTAAATGCCCTCAATGTTGGCGAGTTCACTACTGTAGCAGGTAGGGCATTCCACGGCCTCACTACTCTTTGCGTAAAGAACCTACCTCTGACCTCTGTCCTATATGTATTACCCCTCAGTTTAAAGCTATGTCCCCTCGTGCCAGCCATTTCCATCCACAGGAGAAGGCTCTCACTGTCCACCCTATCTAACCCCCTGATCATTTTGTATGCCTCTATTAAGTCTCCTCTTAACCTTCTTCTCTCCAACGAAAACAACCTCAGGTCCAACAGCCTTTCCTCATAAGATTTTCCCTCCATACCAGGCAACATCCTGGTAAATCTCCTCTGCACCCGCTCCAAAGCCTCCACGTCCTTCCTATAATGCGGTAACCAGAACTGTACGCAATACTCCAAATGCGGCCGTACCAAAGTTCTGTACAGCTGCAACATGACCTCCTGACTCCGGAACTCAATCCCTCTACCAATAAAGGCCAACACTCCATAGGCCTTCTTCACAACCCTATCAACCTGGGTGGCAACTTTCAGGGATCTATGTACATGGACACCGAGATCCCTCTGCTCATCCACACTTCCAAGAACTTTACCATTAGCCAAATATTCCACATTCCTGTTATTCCTTCCAAAGTGAATCACCTCACACTTCTCTACATTAAACTCCATTTGCCACCTCTCAGCCCAGCTCTGCAGCTTATCTATGTCCCTCTGTAACCTGCTACATCCTTCCTCACTGTCGACAACACCACCGACTTTAGTGTCGTTTGCAAATTTACTCACCCACCCTTCTGCGCCTTCCTCTAGGTCATTAATAAAAATGACAAACAGCAACGGCCCCAGAACAGATCCTTGTGGTACGCCACTTGTAACTGGACTCCATTCTGAACACTTCCCATCAACCACCACCCTCTGTCTTCTTTCAGCTAGCCAATTTCTGATCCATATCTCTAAATCAATCCCCAGCCTCCGTATTTTCAGCAATAGCCTACTGTGGGGAACCTTATCAAACGCTTTACTGAAATCCATATACACCACATCAACTGCTCTACCCTCGTCTACCTGTTCAGTCACCTTCTCAAAGAACGCGATAAGGTTTGTGAGGCATGACCTACCCTTCACAAAGCCATGCTGACTATCCCTGATCATATTATTCCTATCTAGATGATTATAAATCTTGTCTCTTATAATCCCCTCCAAGACTTTACCCACGACAGACGTGAGGCTCACCGGCCTATAGTTGCCGGGGTTGTCTCTGCTCCCCTTTTTGAACAAAGGGACCACATTTGCTATCCTCCAGTCCTCTGGCACTATTCCTGTAGCCAATGATGACATAAAAATCAAAGCCAAAGGTCCAGCAATCTCTTCCCTGGCCTCCCAGAGAATCCAAGGATAAATCCCATCAGGCCCCGGGGACTTATCTATTTTCAGCCTGTCCAGAATTGCCAACACCTCTTCCCTACGTACCTCAATGCCATCTATTCTAATAGCCTGGGTCTCAACATTCTCCTCCACTACATTATCTTTTTCCTGAGTGAATACTGACGAGAAATATTCATTTAGTATCTCGCCTATCTCATAGAATCATAGAATCATAGAAGTTTACAGCATGGAAACAGGCCCTTCGGTCCAACCAGTCCATGCCACCCAGTTTTTACCATTAAGCTAGTCCCAGTTGCCCGCACTTGGCCCATAACCCTCTATACCCATCTTACCCATGGAACTATCTAAATGCTTTTTAAAAGACACAATTGTACCCGCCTCTACTACTACCTCTGGCAGCCCATTCCAGACACTCACTACCCTCTGAGTGAAGAAATTTCCCCTCCGGGCCCTTCTGAATCTCTCCCCTCTCACCTTAAACCTATGCCCTCTAGTTTTAGACTCCCCTACCTTTGGGAAAAGATGTTGACGATCTACCTTATCTATGCCCCTCATTATTTTATAGACCTCTATAAGATCACCCCTAAGCCTCCTACGCTCCAGGGAAAAAAGTCCCAGTCTATCCAGCCTCTACTTATAACTCAAACCATCAAGTCCCGGCAACATCCTAGTAAATCTTTTCTGCACTCTTTCTAGTTTAATAATATCCTTTCTATAATAGGGTGACCAGAACTGCACACAGTATTCCAAGTGTGGCCGTACCAATGTCTTGTACAACTTCAACAAGACGTCCCAACTCCTGTATTCAATGTTCTGACCAATGAAACCAAGCATGCCGAATGCCTTCTTCACCACCCTGTCCACCTGCGACTCCACCTTCAAGGAGCTATGAACCTGTATTCCTAGATCTCTTTGTTCTATAACTCTCCCCAATGCCATACCATTAACTGAGTAGGTCCTGGCCTGATTCGATCTGCCAAAATGCATCACCTCACATTTATCTAAATTAAACTCCATCTGCCATTCATCGGCCCACTGGCCTAATTGATCAAGATCCCGTTGCAATCCTAGATAACCTTCTTCACTATCCACTGTGCCACCAATCTTGATATCATCTGCAAACTTACTAACCATGCCTCCTAAATTCTCATCCAAATCATTAATATAAATCACAAATAACAGTGGACCCAGCACCGATCCCTGAGGCACACCACTGGTCACAGGCCTCCAGTTTGAAAAACAACCCTCTACAACCACCTTCTGTCTTCTGTCGTCCAGCCAATTTTGAATCCAATTGGCAACCTCACCCTGGATCCCGTGAGCTTTAACCTTCTGCAACAACCTACCATGCGGTACCTTGTCAAAGGCTTTGCTAAAGTCCATGTAGACAACGTCTACTGCACTGCCCTCATCTACCTTCTTGGTCACCCCCTCAAAAAACTCAATCAAATCCACACACAACTTCCCATCCCTGTCCTTGACTGGTCCTACTCTTACCCTAGTCATTCGTTTATTCCTGACATACCTATAGAAAGCTTTTGGGTTTTCCTTGATCCTACCTGCCAAATACTTCTCATGTCCCCTCCTTGCTCGTCTTAGCTCTCTCTTTAGATCCTTCCTCGCTACCTTGTAACTATCCATCGCCCCAACCGAAACTTCACACTTCATCTTCACATAGGCCTCCTTCTTCCTCTTAACAAGAGATTCCACTTCCTTGGTAAACCACGGTTCCCTCGCTCTAAGCCTTCCTCCCTGCCTGACCGGTACGTACTTATCAAGAACACGCAATAGCTGATCCTTGAACAAGCTCCACTTATCCAGTGTGCCCAACACTTGCAGTCTACTTCTCCAACCAATCCCCCCCAAGTCACGTCTAATGGCATCATAATTGCCCTTCCCCCAGCTATAACTCTTGCCCTGCGGTGTATACTTATCCCTTTCCATCACTAGCGTAAAAGTCACCGAATTGTGGTCACTGTCCCCAAAGTGCTCTCCTACCTCCAAATCCAACACCTGGCCAGGTTCATTACCCAAAACCAAATCCAACGTGGCCTCGCCTCTTGTTGGCCTGTCAACATATTGTGTCAGGAAACCCTCCTGCACACACTGTACAAAAAACGACCCATCTAATGTACTCGAACTATATCTTTTCCAGTCAATATTTGGAAAGTTAAAGTCTCCCATAATAACTACCCTGTTACTTTCGCTCTTATCCAGGATCATCCTCGCCATCCTTTCCTCTACATCCCTCGAACTATTTGGAGGCCTATAGAAAACTCCCAACAGGGTGACCTCTCCTTTCCTGTTTCTAACCTCAGCCCATACTACCTCGGAAGAAGAGTCCCCATCTAGCATCCTCTCCGCCACCGTAATACTGCTCTTGACTAGCAGCGCCACACCTCCCCCTCTTTTGCCTCCTTCTCTGCGCTTACTAAAACACCTAAACCCCGGAACCTGCAACATCCATTCCTGTCCCTGCTCTATCCATGTCTCCGAAATGGCCACAACATCGAAGTCCCAGGTACCAACCCATGCTGCCAGTTCCCCAACCTTATTTCGTATACTCCTGGCATTGAAGTAGACACACTTCAAACCACCTACCTGCACACTGGCCCCCTCCTGCGACGTCAAATCTGTGTTCCTGACCTCTATACTCTCATTCTCCCGTACCCTAAAACTACAATCCAGGTTCCCATGCCCCTGCTGCATTAGTTTAAACCCCCCCCCAAAGAGCACTAACAAATCTCCCCCCCAGGATATTTGTGCCCCTCAGGTTCAGATGTAGACCATCCTGTCTGTAGAGGTCCCACCTTCCCCAGAAAGAGCCCCAGTTATCCAAAAATCTGAATCCCTCCCGCCTGCACCATCCCTGTAGCCACGTGTTTAAATGCTCTCTCTCCCTATTCCTCATCTCACTATCACGTGGCACGGGCAACAACCCAGAGATAACAACTCTGTTTGTTCTAGTTCTGAGCTTCCATCCTAGCTCCCTGAAAGCCTGCCTGACATCCTTGTCCCCTTTCCTACCTATGTCATTAGTGCCAATGTGGACCACGACTTGGGGCTGCTCCCCCTCCCCCTTAAGGACCCGGAAAACATGATCCGAGACATCACGTAACCTTGCACCTGGGAGGCAACATACCAAACGTGAGTCTCTCACGCTCCCACAAAATCTCCTATCTGTGCCCCTGACTATCGAGTCCCCAATTACTAATGCTCTGCTCCTCTCCCCCCTTCCCTTCTGAGCAACAGGGACAGACTCCGTGCCAGAGGCCCGTACCCCATGGCTTACCCCTGGTAAGTCCCCCCCCCCCCACAAGTATCCAAAGCGGTATACTTGTTTCTCAGGGGAACGACCGCAGGGGATCCCTGCACTGACTGCTTCTTCCCAGTCCCTCTTACAGTTACCCATCTATCTCCAATCTTTGTTGTAACTAATACCCTGAAGCTGCTATCTATGACCCCCTCTGCCTCCCGAATGATCTGAAGTTCTTCCAACTCCAGCTCCAGTTCCCTAACTCGGTCTTGGAGGAGCTGGAGATGGCAGCACTTCCTGCAGGTAAAATCAGCAGGGACACTAACGGCATCCCTCACCTCTAACAATGCTATGATGATAAGGTGATTGATAAGAAGGTGCCAGATGTCTTTAAAGAATTTACACGTGTGGGTAAAGTTTACTCATGTGTATCAGGAGGAGCAGGTAAAGAAGTCGCAGTTTTAAGAGATACGGGAGCTAGTCAATCTTTAATGGTAAGAGATGAGGAGTTATGTAGTTTGGGAAGAATGTTGCCAGAAAAGGTGGTGATATGTGGAATTCAGGGTGAGAGGAGTAGTGTTCCATTATATAAGGTAAGGTTGGAAAGTCCAGTGAAGAGTGGTGAAGTGGTAGTAGGAGTAATAGAGAAACTATCTTGTCCGGGAATACGGTTTATCTTGGGTAATGATATAGCTGGATCGCAGGTGGGAGTGATGCCTACTGTGGCTGATAAGCCAGTGGAAAATCAGACAACTGAAGTGTTGAAGGACGAATATCCTGGGATTTTTCCGGATTGTGTAGTAACAAGGTCGCAAAGTCACAGGTTAAGACAAGAGGAGAAATCAAAGAGTGAAGATGAAGTTCAAGTGCAATTATCAGAAACGGTTTTTGATCAGATGGTTGAAAAAATACAAGAACAGGTGGAGGATGAGGCTGATAGTTTTAGTTCAGGAAAATTGGCGGAGTTACAACAGAAAGATGTAGAAATAAAATGGATGTATCAGAAAGCATACACGGAAGAGGAATCTGAGAGTATACCAGAGTGTTATTTCCGTAAAAGTAATGTTTTGATGAGAAAATGGAGACCTTTACATATGTGACAAAACATTAAATTCTTTACCCGTCAGTCTGGCCTCAATAAAACTCGAGATGGATTTGTAGGCATAGCATTAGTTATTTTTACTCGACTTGCAAGTCTGACTCGTTTCACAAAAACCCAGAACACAAGCCGTCTCCTCGGTCTCCAGAATCGAGTGCTGTTGGAGAACAAAGAAATCTCTACAAATACATTCAAATGGCATCAAGTTTCACATACAGATTCCCATAGGTCATCCTATACCCCTCCTGACCTGGCCATACATCCTGATTGGCTCACTTCTCAGTCCTTCCCCTGGCCTCTTGTTACCCAGCATCCTTTTCTCCTCATCCATTAGACACCCCTCCTCCTTACCATGCTCTCGGGAATCCTTTGTCTGTGAACTAACATGAATTAGACTGGCCTGCATCTACATTACTGTAACTAATATATTTAAACTAACTATTTTATATCACATTCGTCATATGCAGGCGGATGAAAAGTGGGCAGAAGTTCATCAAGTAGTATTGCCGGTAGGGTATAGAAAGGAGGTGTTGCAAGTTGCACATGAGGTACCAGTGGGAGGTCATTTGGGAATAAGGAAAACTCAAGTTAAAATCCAGAAACATTTTTATTGGCCTGGACTACATAAAGATGTAGTTACATTTTGTCAATCATGTCACACATGTCAAGTGATAGGGAAACCTCAAGCAGTGATAAAACCAGTGTCATTAATACCCATTCCAGCATTCGAGGCACCTTTTGCGAGGGTCCTAATCGATTGTATAGGACCGCTTCCTAAAACAAAAAGTGGGAATCAATATCTTTTGACGATAATGGATGTGTCTATTAGGTTTCCAGAGGCCATTCTAGTACGTAATATTACAGCTAAAAAAATTATGGAGGAATTACTTAAATTCTTTACTGGATATGGACTATCCACAGAAATTCAATCGGATCAAGGATCGAATTTTACCTCAAAGTTATTCAAAGAAGCTATGGATAGCTTAGGAATAAAACAATTTAAATCAACTGCGTACCATCCAGAATCGCAGGGGGCGTTAGAAAGGGGGCATCAGACAATGTTGAGGGCGTATTGTCAAGATTATCCAGAGGATTGGGATAAAGGAATCCCATTCGTACTGTTTGCAATTCGGGATGCACCTAATGAGTCTACCAAATTCAGTCCTTTTGAACTAATTTTTGGTCATGAGGTAAGAGGACCACTTCAATTGATTAAGGAAAAATTGGTGGATGAGAAATCGGAAATTACACTATTGGATTACGTGTCAAATTTTAGGGAACGATTAAATAGAGCAGGTGAATTGGCTGGACAACATTTAAAAGTTGCACAAAATGTGATGAAACAGGTCGCGGACAAGAAATCCAAAGTTCGTAGTTTTGCCAGTGGAGATAAAGTTTTAGTATTGTTACCAGTGGTAGGTGAGCCTTTAAAAGTTAGGTTTTGTGGACCATCTCAGATTGAAAGGAAATTAAGTGAAGTGAATTATGTGGTTAAAAACACCAGATAGAAGGAAGACTCACCGAGTGTGTCATGTGAATATGCTTAAAAGGTTCTTTGAAAGGGAAGGAAAGAAAAAGGAGGTTTTAATGATTCGAACTCAAAGTGGCGAACCAAATCCAGATGACTGTTAAATTGACATATCTCAAATTAAATTGGAAAATGAGGATGTTCTTAAAAATTGGAATAAATTGTTGAGTTACCTTCCAGAGGAAACACGGACTGACCTGAAAGAGTTATTGATATCACATGGGCAAGTTTGTAGAGATAAATTGGGAAGTTCTAAAATGTAGATGTGGGAAATGCTGTTCCAATCAAACAACATCCATACAGATTGAACCGTGCTGCTGGCCTGCCTTGGTCTGCTTTAAAAGCCAGCTATTTAGCCCAGTGTGCTAAACCAGCCCCTACTACAGGAACGGACTCTGATCCTATCCCACGTTTGGAGGATTGCATTGAGATTTTATTTCCAAACTGGATTTACTTAAAGGTTACTGGCAGGTACCTTTATCCGAAAGGGCAAAGGAGATTTCAGCTTTTGTGACTCTAGATGGTATATACCAATTCAAAGTTATGCCATTTGGGATGAAAAACGCCCCAGCCACATTTCAACGGTTAACTAACAAAGTCGTTTCAGGATTACCCAATTGTGCGGTATACATCGACGATCTGGTAATTTTCAGTCAGACATGGACAGAACATTTGAAACATCTGATGGATTTATTCGATCTACTTCAGGAGGCGGGTTTGGTGACCGAGCCAAAAGTGAATTTGGAAATGCCCGAATCACTTTCCTTGGCCATACAATCGAACTGGGTCGAATGGTCACACGGGATGTGAAACCAACAGTTATTGGGGGAGTTTCCAATACCCTCAAGACAAAGGGGAATAATGCGATTTCTTGGCATGAGTGGATTTGATTGAACATTTGTGCAAAGGTTTTGTAGCGTGGTTGCTCCACTGATGGACTTGCTGAAGAAACGTCGAAAATTTCAAGGGACAGCGGACTTTCAACAGGCATTTGACGGCCTGAAAGCTGTGATCACCAATGCTCCTGTGTTGGAGAATTACAAGGGACTCTGTGATCAGATTGAACTAAGGTATCTGACTTTGAAGAGAAATGCCGAGGTGTAGAGAAATGGATGGATCATGCAGAGACTTTCTTGTTCAAAGAAACTGTCAATCATGAGAGATTCCAGTTGGAGGAAGAACAAAAAAATGGAAGAGATTATAATACGTGTGTTGTTTTTTTTTAAACGGAAACGTATATTTACTGTGTGCATTTCTTAAAGGATAGTGAAAAGGTGAAAAATGAAACCATCTTGAAGTTCATGATTTTTTTTTTCTTGGGGGGGGGAGGTGTCATGTGAAATGTACCTTTAAGAAATGGCTGTTTATCTGTAATGTCAGAGAGTGGGTGGAGCTGGGCTATCTGTCAGCTTTTTACTTTCATTTTAGGCTGTTTGCTGCAGGGTGTGTTTTAGTTTTGTTTTCAGAGCTGGATAGCTGCAGTCACAGCCAGAAGGGGTATTAGTCTCTCTCTCTGTAATCTAAAAACTGTAAATCGATCCTTTGGTGATTTAAAACTAATAACTGCTCTCAGTAGTGACCTTAACCTGATGTGCGTCTGTTAAAATTTCTTTTTTAAGTCTTATGGAAGTTAAAAGTACAGCTTAAGGATAACTTAGTGTTGTATTCTTCGGGGCTTGTATTTGAATTAATGGTTGATAAGATGTTCACTCTATGTTTTAAAAAGGTTAAAAAGGTTCATAGAATAAACATTGTTTTGCTTTAAAAAATACTTTTCCATTTCTGCTGTACCGCACCTGTAGAGTGGGCCGTGTGCTCCCCATACCACAATCTATTAAACGTTGTGGGTCAGGTGAACTCCATGATACACTTTGGGGTTCTCTATACCCTGGCCCATAACATATTATACTGTAGATCTGGCAATGGGGAATGAGCTGGGCCAAGAGAAAGAAGTGACTGTGGGGGAACATTTTGTCAGAACGATCATTTTAGCAAAATGTTTAGATTAATGCAGAGGAGCGGGGAATAATTTAACATCGAACTTTGAAATTGGAGAGAGCTCATTTCAATGGGATGAGAAGGGATCGAGGCAGGGAAAATGGAGCCAAATACAGAAAGGGAAAAGTGTATCAGAATGAAGAGATATTTCAATTGGAGGCCAAGTTCATTCAAAAAAGGGCAAAAGGTAGGGAACCAAAGTCAGACTCTGGATGATGAGGCAGATTGAGATTATAAATACTGTTAGGACGCGCTGGGCGAGTGTGCAGTCAATTACAGCCCCACAAGCCCCAGAGTCCCAATAAAAATGAATTAACCAATAATTCATATGTAGTTTCTGAGATCTTTGAACCTGACTGCTCCAATGACTCACAAGAAAAATACAAAACTATTTACTTATAATAACAAGAGAGATAAGACAAGCAATAATTCTAGTGGAATATCAGCCAGCTACACTATTACTCCCCCCTTTTACTATCCCACCCTCTACCCAAACGCACAAATATCAAGCACACACAAGGGAAAGAAAATGAAATGAAATGAAAATGAAATTAAATCGCTTATTGTCACAAGTAGGCTTCAAATGAAGTTACTGTGAAAAGCCCCTAGTCGCCACATTCCGGCGCCTGTTCGGGGAGGCTGGTACGGGAATCGAACCGTGCTGCTGGCCTGCCTTGGTCTGCTTTAAAAGCCAGCGATTTAGCCCAGTGTGCTAAACCAGCCCCTAGAGGTAGAATAATAAGGATTAATATGGGAGAGAGATTAATGTCCTTGTTGCAGATATTGAAATCCTTGTAGCCGGCTCTGTTCCCAGGACACAGAGTGCTGAAACCACCAATTGAATTGCTAATGAAGTTCTTCAGGATGAAAACATTCAGGCAGGACTCTCAGGCTGTAGGATCCTCTCCAGGGATTCACTTTCACTTGTATTGACCTGGGCCTTCACAGCTCAGGCCTATTTAATTGCCTCCACTTCCAGCAAATTCACTGTCAGCCTTACTGAGATACATAGAAAATAGAAGCAGGAGGAGGCCATTCGGCCCTTCGAGCGTGCTCTGCCATTCATTCTGATCATGGCTGATCATCAAGTTCAATACCCTGATCTCGCCTTCCCCCCATATCCCTTGGTCCCTTTAGCCCCAAGAGCTAAATCTAATTCCTTCTTCAAATTACACAATGTTTTCGCCTCAACTACTTTCTGTGGGGGTGAATTCCACAGATTCCCCGCTCTCTGGGTGAAGAAATTTCTCCTCACCTCAGTCCTAAAAGGTTTACCCCTTATCCTCAAACTGTGACCCCTAGTTCTGGACCCACCCACCATCGGGAACATTCTTTCTGAATCTACCCTGTCTAATCCTGTTAGAATTTTGTAAGTTTCTATGAGACTGCCCACAATACTCCAGGTGCGACCTCACCAATGCCCTGTACAATTGCAGTAAAACATCCCTATTCCTGTACTCCAATCCTCTCGCTATGAAGGCCAACATACCATTTGCCTTCTTTCCTGCCGGCTGTACCTGCCGCTTACTTTCAGCGACTGATGCACGAGGACACCAAGGTCTCGCTGAGTATCCGCCTCTCTCAATTTACTCCCATTCCAATAATAATCTGATTTCCTGTTTTTGCTACCGAAGCAGTAACCTCACGTTTATCCACATTATACTGCATCAGCCTTGCATGTGTCCACTCACTCAGCCTGTCCAAATCCCACTGAAGCATCTCTGCATCCTCCTCACAGCTCACCCTCCCACCCAACTTTGTCTCATCTGCAAATTTGGAGATAATACATTTAGTTCCCTCATCCAAATCATTAATAATAATAACCTTTTATTGTCACAAGTGCAAAGTTATGTGAAAAGCCCCTAGTCGCCACATTCCAGCGCCTGTTCGGGGAGGCCGGTACGGGAATTGACCCCACGCTCCTGGCCTTGTTCTGCAGCACAAAGCAGCTGTCTATCCCACTGAGCTAAACCAGCCCTTAATATATAATGTGACCAGTTGGGGTCCCAGCACAGATCCCTGCGATACCCCACTAGTCACTGCCTGCCAATCAGAAAAAAAACCATTTATTCCAACCTTTTGCTTCCTGTCTGCTAACCAGCTGTCTATCCATCTCCAGACACTACCCACAATCCCATGCACTCTAACTTTACACATAAACCTGCTCTGTGAGATCTTGTCGAAAGCCTTCTGAAAGTCTAAATAAACCACATCCACCGGTTCTCCCTGGTCAACTCAACTAGTTACATCTTCAAAGAATTCCAGTAGATTTGTTAAGCGTGATTTCCCTTTTGTAAATCCATGCTGACTGTCTGATTACAACCCTGCTTTCCAAATGCTGTGCTGTGAAATCCTTGATAATGGATTCCAGCAACTTCCCCACTGCCGACGTTAGGCTCACTGGTTAGCCTCCCTTTTTGAATAGTGGGGTTACATTCGCTAACCTCCAGTCTGTAGCAACCATTCCAGAGTCCAAAGAATTTTGGAAAATGACCACCAATGGATCTACTATTTCTCGGGCATCTTCCTGAAGTACTCTGGGATGGAGATTATCCGGCCCTGGAGATTTATCCACCTTCAATCCCAATAATATCCCCAAATCCATTTCTTTTCTAATACTAATTTCCTTCAGCTCCTCACTGAAACTTATGTTCCCTGAAACTTCCGGTGAATTATTAATGTCTTTGTGAAGACAGAATCAAGGTATAAATGTAAAAAGTTATTGAAACAACACCTCTCTCGCCCCCCTGCACACCCCCCCAGCCCGCCCCCCCACCCCCCCCCCCCCCACCCTTGCCTGCAGCTGGCGCATAACTGGATTTTCCTGCAGGTGTAACTGGCTGGGCAGAGAGAAAAGCCCTTTCCCCAGGTCTTTAGAGAGAGAACAACACTGTGGCCCTCTGCCTCCTTGATCAAGAGCAAAAACTGAAAGCAAAACACCCAGTCCCACAAAATAAGGAACATTCCAGAACAATCAGAGCCAATCAGAATCATGTGTTGGGTAAGCCCTGGGAATTTAGAAGCTTGTTGGCTGCCACCCAAGTCCATCACCACTGAGGGCAGACCAAGCAGCACATTTTTTGAACAGTTAAAGTACAGGCCCCAGTAATTGTCCAGGTACAAAAACTATCAAAGGCAAAATAACAAAAAGTAAAGGAGATAATCCGGGGAAACCAGATTTAAACAAGAGGATCCTTACAATACCCAGGGGATGCACTTCAAGTAAAGAACCGAGGATCTCGGGATCAGAACTGGGAATCTTGGGATCCATGTGCAGAATTCCATGAAGGTGGCAGCCCATTTTTAAAAATGCCGTCCTTGCCCGGTCTGGCCTACACGTGACTCCAGACCCACAGCAATGTGGGTGACCTTTAACTGCCCCCCACTGAAATGGCTGAAGGTGACACTGAGTTCAACAGCAATTAGGGATGGGCAGAAAATGCAGGTCCAGCTTCGACGCAAACCCCAGAAATGAAGCAAGGTTCCTGAGACAGCACCTTCCAAACCCACAGCCATGACCATCGAGAAGGACAAGAGCAACAGGTACCTGGGAACCCCTCCACCTTCAACTCACTGCCCAGGACGGTTGTGGAAGTGGAAATAATCAATGATTTCAGGTGGAATTTTAATAGCAGTTTAGGGAAATAAATTTGGAAGCGATGGGGATATTGTGGAGGAATGGGGCTGGCCGGATTGCAAGAGGGGAGCAGGAATGGACTCCATGAAGGGCAGCACGGTTACACAGTGGTTAGCACTGCTGCCTCACAGGGCAGGGCCGCACGGTGACACAGCGATTAGCACTGCTGCCTCACAGCGCAGGGCCGCACGGTGACAGAGTGATTAGCATTGCTGCCTCACAGCGCAGGGCACATAGAACATAGAACATAGAAAATACAGCACAGAACAGGCCCTTCTGCCCACGATGTTGTGCCGAACCTTTGTCCTAGATTAATCATAGATTATCATTGAATTTACAGTGCAGAAGGAGGCCATTCGGCCCTTTGAGTCTGCACCAGCTCTTGGAAAGAGCACCCTACCCAAACTCAACACCTCCACCCAACACCAAGGGCAATTTGGACATTAAGGGCAATTTATCATTAGCCAATTCACCTAACCCGCACATCTTTGGACTGTGGGAGGAAACCGGAGCACCCGGAGGAAACCCACGCAGACACGGGGAGGACGCGCAGACTCCGCACAGACAGTGACCCAAGCCGGAATCGAACCTGGGACCCTGGAGCTGTGAAGCAATTGTGCTATCCACAATGCTACCGTGCTGCCCTTAAGAACAAATAAATCTACACTATATCATTTTACCGTCATCCATGTACCTATCCAACAGCTGCTTGAATGTCCCTAATGTTTCCGACTCAACTACTTCCACAGGCAGTGCATTCCATGCCCCCACTACTCTCTGGGTAAAGAACCTACCTCTGATATCCCTCCTATATCTTCCACCTTTCACCTTAAATTTATGTCCCCTTGTAATGGTGTGTTCCACCCGGGGAAAAAGTCTCTGACTGTCTACTCTATCTATTCCCCTGGTCATCTTATAAACCTCTATCAAGTCGCCCCTCATCCTTCTCCGTTCTAATGAGAAAAGGCCTAGCACCCTCAACCTTTCCTCGTAAGACCTACTCTCCATTCCAGGCAACATCCTGGTAAATCTTCTTTGCACCTTTTCCAAAGCTTCCACATCCTTCCTAAAATGAGGCGACCAGAACTGTACACAGTACTCCAAATGTGGCCTTACCAAAGTTTTGTACAGCTGCATCATCACCTCATGGCTCTTAAATTCAATCCCTCTGTTAATGAACTGCTGCCTCAAAGCGCAGGGCCGCACGGTGACACAGTGATTAGCACTGCTGCCTCACAGCGCAGGGCCGCACGGTGACACAGTGATTAGCACTGCTGCCTCACAGCGCAGGGCCGCACGGTGACACAGTGGTTAGCACTGCTGCCTCACAGCGCAGGGCAGCACGGTGACACAGTGATTAGCACTGCTGCCTCACAGCGCAGGGCCGCACGGTGACACAGTGATTAGCACTGCTGCCTCACAGGGCAGGGCCGCACGGTGACACAGCGATTAGCACTGCTGCCTCACAGCGCAGGGCCGCACGGTGACACAGTGATTAGCACTGCTGCCTCACAGTGCCAGGGCCGCACGGTGACACAGTGATTAGCACTGCTGCCTCACAGTGCCAGGGCCGCACGGTGACACAGTGAGTAGCACTGCTGCCTCACAGCGCAGGGCCGCACGGTGACACAGTGATTAGCACTGCTGCCTCACAGCGCAGGGCCGCACGGTGACACAGTGATTAGCACTGCTGCCTCAAAGCGCAGGGCCGCACGGTGACACAGTGATTAGCACTGCTGCCTCACAGCGCAGGGCCGCACGGTGACACAGTGATTAGCACTGCTGCCTCACAGTACCAGGGACCCGGATTCAATTCCGGTCTTGGGTCACTGTCTGTGCGGAGTCTGCACATCCTCCCCGTGTCTGCGTGGGTTTCCTCCGGGTGCTCCGGTTTCCTCCCACAGTCCAAAGCTGTGCAGGTCAGGTGAATTGACCAAGATTTATGCGCGCGTTTACAGAGATAGGCAGGGACTGGGCCTAGGTCGGGTGCTATTTCGGAGGGTTGGCGCAGACTCGATGGGCTGAACGGTCTCCTTTTGCACTGTACGAATTCTATGGATACCATGGAAGTAGAAAGTTGCCCAGAGGTGTCTTGTACACAGGAGGGCAAATCCAATGCAGGCCGACCATCATCACATCCATCTGTTTACTTCGAACATCGTTCCTTCATTGTCAAAATCCTGGAACCCCCTAACAGCACTGTGGATGTACCTACACCACATGGACCACAGTGGTTCAGGAAGGCTGCTCACCATCACCTTCTCATGGGCAAGTATTATTGATATGGCTGGGTCCAGTTGAGTTTCTGATCTATGGTAACCCCCCAGGATGTTGTGGGGATTCAGTGATGGGAATGCGACTGAATGTCACGTGGCGGTGGTTCGATCCTCTCTTGTAGGAGATGGTCATTGCCGGGCACTTGTGTGGCACGAATGTAACTTGCCACTTGTCAGCCCCGAGCCTGGATATTGTCCGGGTCTTGCTGCATTTGGACAGGGACTGCTTCAGTAACAAAAAATTATAGCAAATAGGAGCCGGAGGAGGCCATTCGGCCCTTCGAACCTGCTCTCCCATTCAATATGATCATGGTGATCATTCAATTCAGTATTCAGTATCTGAGGAGTTGGGAATGGTGCTGAACATTGTGCAGTCATCCGCAAACACCCCCACTTCTGACCTTATGACGGGATCTATCTCCTTCAATAATTTGGTTTGATTGACTGTGTTTTGTTAGAATACGGTCTATGACTAATGAAAATGTAAAACTCCTGAGTTAGAGCGTCCGACCACTTACACGCATTGTACACCCGTTAAAAACTCCACCTGCTTTTCATTACTAATGGTATTATGTTCGATCTTTTGCTAATTCATCTTTTATTGCAGACGGATTAATCTGCTGTGTTAAACCTTTGACCAACTGTTTCTGATATAAATAGCAAGATTGTGGTTCTGATTCTATTGACGTCCACCCATTTCATTGGAAAAGATCATCTGTTTCTTATAAATCCCCACCCAATGATTCTCTCAGCTTTACTCATCCACCAGAGCAAACAAAGAACAAAGAACAAAGAACATAGAAAAGTACAGCACAGGAACAGGCCCTTCGGCCCTCCAAGCCCGTGCCGACCATACTGCCCGACTAAACTACAATCTTAAAGAACAAAGAAATGTACAGCACAGGAACAATCAGATCAAAAACTAAATACTTCAAACAATAAGGAGGAGAGATATGTGTGGAATTGGCAAACGTAGGGAGCAGCCCCAGTGTGATCCACAGGAAGAGGCTGAAACCACAGAGCACCAGCAACGGGTGCGGGAAGAAGGGCCACGTTGTTTCCGTTTGCCAGGCCCGGTCGGTCGCCGCTGTTTCCAGGCCCAGCATTGCTACACCCCCCACGTGCGGCCCGCGGGCGCCGCCATCTTTGGCGCCATTTTCGACCGCGCCTCAGGACCCCTGCTCGCCTGGCCGTTCACTGGCCACTGATACCTCCGCCACTGCTGATCAGCCCGGGACCGCCCAACATCTGCCGCAGCTCGCCTCCATCCCCCTGGATCAGTCTCGGCCCCGCAACCTCGCGACCGCTACGACGATGGTGAAGATCAACGGGCACGAGACCTGCCTCCTTGACCCCGGGAGCACACAGACTTTCATCCACCCTGCTACGGTAAGGTGCTGCTCCCGGTACTCCCGTCACCCAGAAAACCTCCCTGGCCTCCGGATCCCATTCCGTGGAGATCCGGGGGTACTGCGTCGCGACCCTCACCGTTCAGGGCGTAGGGTTCAGCAGCTTCAGGCTCCACGTCCTCCCCCACCTCTGCGCTGCCCTGTTACTGGGTCTTGATTTTCAATGCCACCTCCAAAGCCTTACTTTGAAATTCGGCGGACCCCTGCCCCCCCCCCCCCCCACCCCCCCACACCCGCCCCACCGTCTGCGGCCTCATGACCCTTAAGGTCGATCCACCTTCACTGTTTGCAAACCTCATCCCGGACTGCAAGCCCGTCGCCACTAGGAGCAGACGGTACAATGCGCAGGACAGGACCTTTATCAGGTCGGAGGCAGGAGGTCCTCCCCAACGCGCTCCACTCCATCCGGTCGCTCCTGTGCACTGCCACTATTGAGACCCCTCACGAACGTGTGTTTACCTTCCCCAGGACGTCCACCTCCGGGGTCTCGCTCCCAACACGGCTGACAGTTCCTGGGCCCGTCCTCCTCCGGAAGCATGTGCGGATTCATAAATCGGACCCCTTGGTTGAGAAAGTCCACCTCCTACATGCCAACCCGCAGTACGCCTACGTGGCACACCCCGACGGGCGCCAGGACACAGTCTCCCTCCGGGACCTGGCACCCGCTGGGTCCCCATCCATAACCCCTGACCTGACACCGCTCCTTCCCCCCCCCTCATTCACCCCTGCGCCACACACCCTCCCACCAGCGAACCTCACCGCAGCCCCCACCCCAGCAGGATCCGTCCTCCCACTGGATCCACTCGGGGGTGACGAAGACGAGGACAACACACTCCCGGAGTCGCCGGTGACCACATCACCACCAGGACTGAGGCGATCGCAGCGGAGGGTCACAGCCCCCGACAGACTCAATCTGTAATGTTGTTCTTCACCCCCGCCGGACTCTTTTTTTAAACAGGGGGTGAATGTGGTAAACACCACTGGTAACACATTGCATGTATTACGGTACTGCCACTGTATTACAGGTACCACAGTAAATCCCAGCCTGCTGGCTCCTCCCAGCAGGCGGTGTATATAAGTGTCTGCTCTCCTGCGCTGCTCCCAATCTGGTTCCAGCTGCAGGAGGCACAACATCTTGTGCAATAAAGCCTCGATTGTTTCACCATTCTCGTCTCGTGGTAATTGACGATACATCACACTGCAGGTCATCGCCACGCGCGGCTACGGAGCCGGCAATTCTCCGCCCGTTTATTTTGTGAAGGCCATTTGTTTTACATGGTGCGGCTGCTAGCCCTTCACCTGTCAAAGCATCGGTGCTGGGGCCTTGCCGATTTTTTTGTCGCAAAACCAGACACTTCCTCGCGTTACTTAGTGACAGAGCAGCACCATTGATTAATGGATTATCGCCGACACAATTGTTGATGAATCAACAGTTCAGAACAACCCTGACCAGGTCTCTCACAGGAACCAACCAATCGGAAACTTGTGAAGAAGCTCACATTTCAAAAAAAGGAGGCGGAAGAGGAATTATGATGATTGATCAACCAGGTATCTGCGACCGTTAGCAAAGAATGACACTGTCAGGGCAGGGGATCCCGATGGAGGTGGGCGGTTGAAGACGGCAAAGGTAACAGCCATCGGGCCCTCAGTCACACATCACCGGCAGGGATTACAGACAAGTTTTGTGAGGCAGCGGGACAGTCTGGCTGAAGGTTCAGCAACTCCTTGTTTCAGACCCACAGGATAATGGAGAACAAAATCTCAAGAGAACTGACCAAACGCTACCTCAGCCACACAGAACCAGGACAAGCTGAAGATGAGCAAGACACAGAAACACAGCAAGAAGCATCTTCAGCAACTGTTCAGAACCAGTCTAACTCACAACTTCATCCAGTGTTTAGAAGGTCGACAAGACACAGCAGAAAGCCAGACAGATTAAATTTGTGATGGACTGTAATGTTTAAATAGTTGAAGCGTTATGCATATCATAGGTATATTTAAATAATGTATGTAAATATTGTTCATTTACAAAGGAAAGGGGATGTGAAGATATGCATAAGCAATCATGTAAATATTAATAGATAGGACCTCCAGCCAGCAGATGGCAGTAAAGAACAACCACGTGGCACTGTTAGCTCGGGGGATCTGGAGACACTTGTCGTTGTGGATAGTCGCATTTGTAGTAGCTCTCAGATAATTTAGTAATCACAATATAGTAGTCCGTAGATTCTGATAGTTTACCTATTGTTATCTGACCCACATTATTGTTGAACAATAAATATTCAACTCATCATAAACTAGATGTCCTCTAGTGCACCAATTCCATCCGGTAAAGCACCAGAATGTAACAGGGAACATCCTTCCTGCATCTACCCTGTCCAGTCCTGTTAGAATTTTATAGGTTTCTCTGAGGTCCCCCCTCATTCCTCTGAACTCCAGCGAGAACAATCCCAACCCAGTCACTCTCTCCTCCTACGTCAGTCCCGCCATCCCTGGAATCAGTCTGGTGAACCTTCGCTGCACTCCCTCGAGAGCAAGAACATCCTTCCTCAGAGAAGGAGACCAAAACTGCCCACAATACCCCAGGTGTGGCCTCACCAAGGCCCTGTACAATTGCAGCAACACATCCCTGCTTCTGTACTCGAATCCTCTCGCTATGAAGGCTGATATACTGTAATATCCTTCCTGTTAATTCCTTTATTTCCCATTGCTTTTATTGTTTGTCGTTACATTTTTGATCCATGGATGATTAATGGACATGTGTCTTTCAGGCAAGCAGAAGAATCCAGAAGCGGATGCTGGTTTGAACTGGAGATGCTGACTGGCCAGTGAGAGAGATTGGCTATGACTCCTCGGTTTGATCAATTTGGCTAGTGGCCAATGAATTGGTCAGAAAGGCTGTGCTCAACCTGGTAACCGGCGGTGACTTTTCTCATTTTTATTTATTTATGGGATGTGGGCATCAGTGGTTAACGCAGCTTTATTGCACCTCTACCTTTCTGTTCGAGGTGGAGGTAAGTTACCTTTATGATCCACTGTAGTCCCTGGGGTAAAGGTATGCCACTGTGCATTTCTTGTGTTTCTGACGTGGTTGAATACAACTGAGTGGTTTGTTCGGCCATTTCAGAGTCAACCACATTGCTGTGGGTCTGGAGTCACATGTAGGCCAGACCGGGTAAGGATGGCAGATTTCCTTCCTAAAGGACATTAGTGAACAAGATGGGTTTTTACGACAATCGACAATGGTCCGAGTCCAAATGCAGCAAGACCTGGACAATATCCAGGCTCGGGGCTGACAACTGGCAAGTTACATTCGCGCCACACAAGTGCCCGGCAATGACCATCTCCTACAAGAGAGGATCTAACCACGCAATACTCCAAATGCGGCCGCACCAGAGTTTTGTACAGCTGCAACATGACCTCATGGCTCCTAAACTCAATCCCTCTACCAATAAAAGCTAACACACCGTACGCCTTCTTAACAACCCTCTCACCCTGGGTGGCAACTTTCAGGGATCTATGCACATGGACACTTAGATCCCTCTGCTCATCCACACTGCCAAGAATCTTATCATTAGCCCAGTACTCAGTCTTCCTGTTATTCCTTACAAAATGAATCACCTCACACTTTTCTGCATTAAACTCCATTTGCCACCTCTCAGCCCAGCGCTGCAGCTTATCTATGTCCCTCTGTAACTTGTAACATCTTTCCGCACTGTCCACAACTCCACCGACTTTAGTGTAATCGGCAAATTTACTCACCCATCCTTCTACGCCCTCCTCCAGGTCATTTATAAAAATGACAAACAGCAGTGGCCCCAAAACAGATCCTTCTGGTACACCAGTAATAACTAGACTCCAGTCTGAACATTTCCCATCAACCACCACCCTTTGTCTTCTTCCAGCTCGCCAATTTCTGATCCAAACTACTAAATCACCCTGAATCCCATGCTTCTGTATTTTCTGCAGTAGCCTACCGTGGGGAACCTTATCAAACGCTTTACTGAAATCCATATACACCTCATCAACTGCTTTACCCTCATCCACCTGTTTGGTCACCTTCTCAAAGAACTCAATAAGGTTTGTGAGGCACGACCTACCCTTCACAAAACCGTGTTGACTATCTCTAATCAAATTATTCCTTTCCAGATGATTATACATCCTATCTCTGATAAAACTTTCCAAGATTTTTCCAACAACAGAAGAAAGGCTCACAGGTCCGCTCCCAATCCCTGGACACCGTCCCAATCCCTGGACACCGTCCCAATCCCTGGACACCGTCCCAATCCCTGGTCACCGTCCCAATCCCTGGACACCGTCCCAATCCCTGGACACAGTCCCAATCCCTGGACACCCCCCAATCCCTGGACACCGTCCCAATCCCTGGACACCGTCCCAATCCCTGGACAATGTCCCAATCCCTGGACACCCCCCAATCCCTGGACACCGTCCCAGTCCCTGGACACTGTCCCAATCCCTGGACACCCCCCAATCCCTGGACACCGTCCCAATCCCTGGACAATGTCCCAATCCCTGGACACTGTCCCAATCCCTGGACAATGTCCCAATCCCAGGACACCGTCCCAATCCCTGGACACCCCCCAATCCCTGGACACTGTCCCAATCTCTGGACACCCCCCAATCCCTGGACACCGTCCCAATCCCTGGACACTGTCCCAATCCCTGGACACCGTCCCAATCCCTGGACACCGTCCCAAACCCTGGACACTGTCCCAATCCCTGGACACCGTCCCAATCCCTGGACACCGTCCCAATCCCTGGACACTGTCCCAATCCCTGGACACCGTCCCAATCCCTGGTCACCTCCCAATCCCTGGACACCCTCCCAATCTCTGGACACCCCCCAATCCCTGGACACCGTCCCAATCCCAGGACACCCTCCCAATCCCTGGACACAGTCCCAATCCCTGGACACCGTCCCAATCCCTGGACACTGTCCCAATCCCTGGACACCCCCCAAACTCTGGACACCCCCCAATCACCGGACACCGTCCAAATACCTGGACACTGTCCCAATCCCTGGACACCCCACAATCCCTGGACACCGTCCCAATCCCTGGACACTGTCCCAATCCCTGGACACCGTCCCAATCCCTGGACACCGTCCCAATCCCTGGTCACCTCCCAATCCCTGGACACCCTCCCAATCCCTGGACACAGTCCCAATCCCTGGACACCGTCCCAATCCCAGGACACTGTCCCAATCCCTGGACACCCCCCAAACGCTGGACACCCCCCAATCCCCGGACACCATCCAAATACCTAGACACTGTCCGAATCCCTGGACACCGTCCCAATCTCTGGACACCATCCCAATCTCTGGACACCCCCCAATCCCTGGGCACCCCCCAATCCCCGGACACCGTCCCAATCCCTGGATACCGTCCCAATCCCTGGACACCGTCCCAATCCCTGGTCACCTCCCAATCCCTGGACACCCTCCCAATCCCTGGACACCGTCCCAATCCCTGGTCACCTCCCAATCCATGGACACCCTCCCAATTCCTTGACACCCTCCCAATCCCTGGACACCGTCCCAATCCCTGGACACCGTCCCAATCCCTGGACACCCTCCCAATCCCTGGACACCGTCCGAATCCCTGGACACCGTCCCAATCCCTGGACACCGTCCCAATCCCTGGTCACCTCCCAATCCCTGGACACCCTCCCAGTCCCTGGACACCCTCCCAATCCCTGGACACCGTCCCAATCCCTGGACACCGTCCAAATCCCTGAACACCGTCCCAATCCCTGGACACCGTCCCAATCCCTGGACACTGTCCCAATCACTGGACACCGTCCCAATCCCAGGACACCCGCCAATCCGTGGACACTGTCCCAATCACTGGACACCATCCCAATCCCTGGACACCCCCCAATCCCTGGACACCGTCCCAATCCCTGGACACCGTCCCAATCCCTGGTCACCTCCCAATCCCTGGACACCCTCCCTATCTCTGGACACCCCCCAATCCCTGGACACCGTCGCAATCCCAGGACACCCTCCCAATCCCTGGACACAGTCCCAATCCCTGGACACCGTCCCAATCCCTAGACACTGTCCCAATCCCTGGACACCCCCCAAACTCTGGACACCCACCAATCCCCGGACACCGTCCAAATACCTGGACACTTTCCCAATCCCTGGACACCGTCCCAATCTCTGGACACCATCCCAATCTCTGGACACCCCCCAATCCCTGGACACCCACCAATCCCCGGACACCGTCCCAATCCCTGGACACCGTCGCAATCCCTGGACACCGTCCCAATCCCTGGACACCCTCCCAATCCCTGGACACCCTCCCAATCCCTGGACACCGTCCCAATCCCTGGACACCCTCCCAATCCCTCGACACCCTCCCAATCCCTGGACACCGTCCCAATCCCTGGTCACCTCCCAATCCCTGGACACCCTCCCAATCCCTGGACACCCTCCCAATCCCTGGACACCCTCCCAATCCCTGGACACCGTCCCAATCCCTGGACACTGTCCCAATCCCAGGACACTGTCCCAATCCCTGGACACCCTCCCAATCCCTGGACACTGTCCCAATCCCTGGACACCGTCCCAATCCCTGGACACTGTCCCAACCCCTGGACACCGTCCCAACCCCTGGACACTGTCCCAATCGCTGGACACTGTCCCAATCCCTGGACACCGTCCCAATCCCTTGACACCCTCCCAATCCCTGGACACCGTCCCAATCTCTGGACAACTCCCAATCCCTGGACACCCCCCAATCCCTGGACATCCCCCAATTCCTGGACACCACCCAATCCTCGGACACCCCCCAATCATCGGACACCCCCCAATCCCTGGACACCGTCCCAATCCCTGGACACCGTCCAAATCCCTGGACACCGTCCCAATCCCTGGACACTGTCCCAATCCCTGGACACCCCCCAATCTCTGGACACCCCCCAATCCCTGGACACCATCCCAATCCCTGGTCACCTCCCAATCCATGGACACCCTCCCAATCCCTGGACACCCTCCCAATCCCTGGACACCCTCCCAATCCCTGGACACCGTCCCAATCCCTGGACACTGTCCCAATCCCTGGACACCGTCCAAATCCCTGGACACCCTCCCAATCCCTGGACACCGTCCGAATCCCTGGACACCGTCCCAATCCCTGGACACCGTCCCAATCCCTGGTCACCTCCCAATCCCTGGACACCCTCCCAGTCCCTGGACACCCTCCCAATCCCTGGACACTGTCCCAATCCCTGGACACCGTCCCAATCCCTGAACACCGTCCCAATCCCTGGACACCGTCCCAATCCCTGGACACTGTCCCAATCCCTGGACACCCCCCAATCCGTGGACACTGTCCCAATCCCTGGACACTGTCCCAATCCCTGGACACTGTCCCAATCCCTGGACACTGTCCCAATCCCTTGACACCCTCCCAATCCCTGGACACCGTCCCAATCTCTGGACAACTCCCAATCCCTGGACACCCTCCCAATCCCTGGACACAGTCCCAATCCCTGGACACCGTCCCAATCCCTGGACACTGTCCCAATCCCTGGACACCCCCCAAACTCTGGACACCCCCCAATCACCGGACACCGTCCAAATACCTGGACACTGTCCCAATCCCTGGACACCCCACAATCCCTGGACACCGTCCCAATCCCTGGACACTGTCCCAATCCCTGGACACCGTCCCAATCCCTGGACACCGTCCCAATCCCTGGTCACCTCCCAATCCCTGGACACCCTCCCAATCCCTGGACACAGTCCCAATCCCTGGACACCGTCCCAATCCCTGGACACTGTCCCAATCCCTGGACACCCCCCAAACTCTGGACACCCCCCAATCCCCGGACACCGTCCAAATACCTAGACACTGTCCGAATCCCTGGACACCGTCCCAATCTCTGGACAACATCCCAATCTCTGGACACCCCCCAATCCCTGGGCACCCCCCAATCCCCGGACACCGTCCCAATCCCTGGATACCGTCCCAATCCCTGGACACCGTCCCAATCCCTGGACACCGTCCCAATCCCTGGTCACCTCCCAATCCATGGACACCCTCCCAATCCCTGGACACCCTCCCAATCCCTGGACACCGTCCCAATCCCTGGACACCGTCCCAATCCCTGGAACCCTCCCAATCCCTGGACACCGTCCGAATCCCTGGACACCGTCCCAATCCCTGGACACCGTCCCAATCCCTGGTCACCTCCCAATCCTTGGACACCCTCCCAGTCCCTGGACACCCTCCCAATCCCTGGACACCGTCCCAATCCCTGGACACCGTCCCAATCCCTGAACACCGTCCCAATCCCTGGACACCGTCCCAATCCCTGGACACTGTCCCAATCACTGGACACCGTCCCAATCCCTGGACACCCGCCAATCCGTGGACACTGTCCCAATCACTGGACACCGTCCCAATCCCTGGACACCCCACAATCCCTGGACACCGTCCCAATCCCTGGACACCGTCCCAATCCCTGGTCACCTCCCAATCCCTGGACACCCTCCCTATCTCTGGACACCCCCCAATCCCTGGACACCGTCGCAATCCCAGGACACCCTCCCAATCCCTGGACACAGTCCCAATCCCTGGACACCGTCCCAATCCCTGGACACTGTCCCAATCCCTAGACACCCCCCAAACTCTGGACACCCACCAATCCCCGGACACCGTCCAAATACCTGGACACTGTCCCAATCCCTGGACACCGTCCCAATCTCTGGACACCATCCCAATCTCTGGACACCCCCCAATCCCTGGACACCCACCAATCCCCGGACACCGTCCCAATCCCTGGACACCGTCGCAATCCCTGGACACCGTCCCAATCCCTGGACACCCTCCCAATCCCTGGACACCCTCCCAATCCCTGGACACCGTCCCAATCCCTGGACACCCTCCCAATCCCTGGACACCCTCCCAATCCCTGGACACCGTCCCAATCCCTGGTCACCTCCCAATCCCTGGACACCCTACCAATCCCTGGACACCCTCCCAATCCCTGGACACCCTCCCAATCCCTGGACACCGTCCCAATCCCTGGACACTGTCCCAATCCCAGGACACTGTCCCAATCCCTGGACACCCTCCCAATCCCTGGACACAGTCCCAATCCCTGGACACCGTCCCAATCCCTGGACACTGTCCCAATCCCTGGACACCGTCCCAACCCCTGGACACTGTCCCAATCCCTGGACACTGTCCCAATCCCAAGACACCGTCCCAATCCCTTGACACCCTCCCAATCCATGGACACCGTCCCAATCTCTGGACAACTCCCAATCCCTGGACACCCCCCAATCCCTGGACATCCCCCAATTCCTGGACACCACCCAATCCTCGGACACCCCCCAATCCTCGGACACCCCCCAATCCCTGGACACCATCCCAATCCCCGGGCACCCCCCAATCCCTGGACACCGTCCCAATCCCTGGACACCGTCCAAATCCCTGGACACCGTCCCAATCCCTGGACACTGTCCCAATCCCTGGACACCCCCCAAACTCTGGACACCCCCCAATCCCCGGACACCGTCCAAATACCTAGACACTGTCCGAATCCCTGGACACCGTCCCAATCTCTGGACACCATCCTAATCTCTGGACACCCCCCAATCCCTGGGCACCCCCCAATCCCCGGACACCGTCCCAATCCCTGGATACCGTCCCAATCCCTGGACACCGTCCCAATCCCTGGTCACCTCCCAATCCATGGACACCCTCCCAATCCCTGGACACCCTCCCAATCCCTGGACACCGTCCCAATCCCTGGACACCGTCCCAATCCCTGGACACCCTCCCAATCCCTGGACACCGTCCCAATCCCTGGTCACCTCCCAATCCATGGACACCCTCCCAATCCCTGGACACCCTCCCAATCCCTGGACACCCTCCCAATCCCTGGACACCGTCCCAATCCCTGGACACCCTCCCAATCCCTGGACACCCTCCCAATCCCTGGACACCGTCCCAATCCCTGGTCACCTCCCAATCCCTGGACACCCTACCAATCCCTGGACACCCTCCCAATCCCTGGACACCCTCCCAATCCCTGGACACCGTCCCAATCCCTGGACACTGTCCCAATCCCAGGACACTGTCCCAATCCCTGGACACCCTCCCAATCCCTGGACACAGTCCCAATCCCTGGACACCGTCCCAATCCCTGGACACTGTCCCAATCCCTGGACACCGTCCCAACCCCTGGACACTGTCCCAATCCCTGGACACTGTCCCAATCCCAAGACACCGTCCCAATCCCTTGACACCCTCCCAATCCATGGACACCGTCCCAATCTCTGGACAACTCCCAATCCCTGGACACCCCCCAATCCCTGGACATCCCCCAATTCCTGGACACCACCCAATCCTCGGACACCCCCCAATCCTCGGACACCCCCCAATCCCTGGACACCATCCCAATCCCCGGGCACCCCCCAATCCCTGGACACCGTCCCAATCCCTGGACACCGTCCAAATCCCTGGACACCGTCCCAATCCCTGGACACTGTCCCAATCCCTGGACACCCCCCAAACTCTGGACACCCCCCAATCCACGGACACCGTCCAAATACCTAGACACTGTCCGAATCCCTGGACACCGTCCCAATCTCTGGACACCATCCCAATCTCTGGACACCCCCCAATCCCTGGGCACCCCCCAATCCCCGGACACCGTCCCAATCCCTGGATACCGTCCCAATCCCTGGACACCGTCCCAATCCCTGGTCACCTCCCAATCCATGGACACCCTCCCAATCCCTGGACACCCTCCCAATCCCTGGACACCGTCCCAATCCCTGGACACCGTCCCAATCCCTGGACACCCTCCCAATCCCTGGACACCGTCCCAATCCCTGGTCACCTCCCAATCCATTGACACCCTCCCAATCCCTGGACACCCTCCCAATCCCTGGACACCGTCCCAATCCCTGGACACCGTCCCAATCCCTGGACACCCTCCCAATCCCTGGACACCGTCCGAATCCCTGGACACCGTCCCAATCCCTGGACACCGTCCCAATCCCTGGTCACCTCCCAATCCCTGGACACCCTCCCAGTCCCTGGACACCCTCCCAATCCCTGGACACCGTCCCAATCCCTGAACACCGTCCCAAACCCTGGACACCGTCCCAATCCCTGGACACTGTCCCAATCACTGGACACCCGCCAATCCGTGGACACTGTCCCAATCACTGGACACCGTCCCAATCCCTGGACACCCCCCAATCCCTGGACACCGTCCCAATCCCTGGACACCGTCCCAATCCCTGGTCACCTCCCAATCCCTGGACACCCTCCCTATCTCTGGACACCCCCCAATCCCTGGACACCGTCGCAATCCCAGGACACCCTCCCAATCCCTGGACACAGTCCCAATCCCTGGACACCGTCCCAATCCCTGGACACTGTCCCAATCCCTGGACACCCCCCAAACTCTGGACACCCACCAATCCCCGGACACCGTCCAAATACCTGGACACTGTCCCAATCCCTGGACACCGTCCCAATCTCTGGACACCATCCCAATCTCTGGACACCCCCCAATCCCTGGACACCCACCAATCCCCGGACACCGTCCCAATCCCTGGACACCCTCCCAATCCCTGGACACCGTCCCAATCCCTGCTCACCTCCCAATCCCTGGACACCCTCCCAATCCCTGGACACCCTCCCAATCCCTGGACACCCTCCCAATCCCTGGACACCGTCCCAATCCCTGGACACCCTCCCAATCCCTGGACACCCTCCCAATCCCTGGACACCGTCCCAATCCCTGGTCACCTCCCAATCCCTGGACACCCTCCCAATCCCTGGACACCCTCCCAATCCCTGGACACCCTCCCAATCCCTGGACACTGTCCCAATCCCAGGACACTGTCCCAATCCCTGGACACCTTCCCAATCCCTGGACACTGTCCCAATCCCTGGACACCGTCCCAATCCCTGGACACTGTCCCAACCCCTGGACACCGTCCCAACCCCTGGACACTGTCCCAATCCCTGGACACTGTCCCAATCCCTGGACACCGTCCCAATCCCTTGACACCCTCCCAATCCCTGGACACCGTCCCAATCTCTGGACATCCCCCAATTCCTGGACACCACCCAATCCTCGGACACCCCCCAATCCTCGGACACCCCCCAATCCCTGGACACCATCCCAATCCCCGGGCACCCCCCAATCCCTGGACACCGTCCCAATCCCTGGACACCGTCCAAATCCCTGGACACCGTCCCAATCCCTGGACACTGTCCCAATCCCTGGACACCCCCCAATCTCTGGACACCCCCCAATCCCTGGACACCATCCCAATCCCTGGTCACCTCCCAATCCATGGACACCCTCCCAATCCCTGGACACCCTCCCAATCCCTGGACACCCTCCCAATCCCTGGACACCGTCCCAATCCCTGGACACTGTCCCAATCCCTGGACACCGTCTAAATCCCTGGACACCCTCCCAATCCCTGGACACCGTCCGAATCCCTGGACACCGTCCCAATCCCTGGACACCGTCCCAATCCCTGGTCACCTCCCAATCCCTGGACACACTCCCAGTCCCTGGACACCCTCCCAATCCCTGGACACCGTCCCAATCCCTGGACACCGTCCCAATCCCTGAACACCGTCCCAATCCCTGGACACCGTCCCAATCCCTGGACACTGTCCCAATCCCTGGACACCCCCCAATCCGTGGACACTGTCCCAATCACTGGACACCGTCCCAATCCCTGGACACCCCCCAATCCCTGGACACCGTCCCAATCCCTGGACACCGTCCCAATCCCTGGACACCCTCCCAATCTCTGGACACCCCCCAATCCCTGGACACCGTCGCAATCCCAGGACACCCTCCCAATCCCTGGACACAGTCCCAATCCCTGGACACCGTCCCAATCCCTGGACACCCCCCAAACTCTGGACACCCACCAATCCCCGGACACCGTCCAAATTCCTACACACTGTCCCAATCCCTGGACACCATCCCAATCCCTGGACACCCCCCAATCCCCGGACACCGTCCCAATCCCTGGACACCGTCGCAATCCCTGGACACCTTCCCAATCCCTGATCACCTCCCAATCCCTGGACACCCTCCCAATACCTGGACACCGTCCCAATCCCTGGTCACCTCCCAATCCCTGGACACCCTCTCAATGCCTGGACACCCTCCCAATCCCTGGACACCCTCCCAATCCCTGGACACCGTCCCAATCCCTGGACACTGTCCCAATCCCAGGACACTGTCCCAATCCCTGGACACCCTCCCAATCCCTGGACACCGTCCCAATCCCTGGACACTGTCCCAACCCCTGGACACCGTCCCAATCTCTGGACAACTCCCAATCCCTGGACACCCCCCAATCCCTGGACATCCCCCAATCCCTGGACACCATCCCAATCCCTGGACACCCCCCAATCCCTCAACACAGTCCCAATCCCTGGACACCCCCCAATCCCTGGACACCGTCCCAATCCCTGGACACCGTCCCAATCCCTGGACACTGTCCCAATCCCTGGACACCGTCCCAATCCCTGGTCACCTCCCAATCCCTGGACACCCTCCCAATCTCTGGACACCCCCAATCCCTGGACACCGTCCCAATCCCAGGACACCCTCCCAATCCCTGGACACAGTCCCAATCCCTGGACACCGTCCCAATCCCTGGACACTGTCCCAATCCCTGGACACCCCCCAAACTCTGGACACTGTCCCAATCCCTGGACACTGTCCCAATCCCTGGACACCCCCCAATCCCTGGACACCGTCCCAATCCCTGGACACTGTACCAATCCCTGGACACCCCCCAGTCCCTGGACACCGTCCCAATCCCTGGACACCGTCCCAATCCCTGGTCACCTCCCAATCCCTGGACACCCTCCCAATCCCTGGACACAGTCCCAATCCCTGGACACCGTACCAATCCCTGGACACTGTCCCAATCCCTGGACACCGTCCCAATCTCTGGACACCATCCCAATCTCTGGACACCCCCCAATTCCTGGACACCCCCCAATCCCCGGGCACCGTCCCAATCCCTGGTCACCTCCCAATCCCTGGACACCCTCCTAATCCCTGGACACCGTCCCAATCCCTGGTCACCTCCCAATCCATGGTAACCCTCCCAATCCCTGGACACCCTCCCAATCCCTGGACACCGTCCCAATCCCTGGACACCGTCCCAATCCCTGGACACCCTCCCAATCCCTGGACACCGTCCGAATCCCTGGACACCGTCCCAATCCCTGGACACCGTCCCAATTCCTGGTCACCTCCCAATCCCTGGACACCCTCCCAGTCCCTGGACACCCTCCCAATCCCTGGACACCGTCCCAATCCCTGGACACCGTCCCAATCCCTGAACACCGTCCCAATCCCTGGACACCGTCCCAATCCCTGGACACTGTCCCAATCACTGGACACCGTCCCAATCCCTGGACACCCCCCAATCTGTGGACACTGTCCCAATCACTGGACACCGTCCCAATCCCTGGACACCCCCCAATCCCTGGACACCGTCCCAATCCATGGACACCGTCCCAATCCCTGGTCACCTCCCAATCCCTGGACACCCTCCCAATCTCTGGACACCCCCCAATCCCTGGACACCGTCGCAATCCCAGGACACCCTCCCAATCCCTGGACACAGTCCCAATCCCTGGACACCGTCCCAATCCCTGGACACTGTCCCAATCCCTGGACACCCCTCAAACTCTGGACACCCACCAATCCCCGGACACCGTCCAAATACCTGGACACTGTCCCAATCCCTGGACACCGTCCCAATCTCTGGACACCCTCCCAATCCCTGGACACCCCCCAATCCCCGGACACCGTCCCAATCCCTGGACACTGTCCCAATCCCTGGACACCCCCCAATCCCTGGACACCGTCCCAATCCCTGGACACCGTCCCAATCCCTGGTCACCTCCCAATCCCTGGACACCCTCCCAATCCCTGGACACCGCCCAATCCCTGGACACCGTCCCAATCCCTGGACTCTGTCCCAATCCCTGGACACCCCCCAAACTCTGGACACCCCCCAATCCCGGACACCGTCCAAATACCTAGACACTGTCCCAATCCCTGGACACCGTCCCAATCTCTGGACACCATCCCAATCTCTGGACACCCCCCAATTCCTGGACACCCCCCAATCCCCGGGCACCGTCCCAATCCCTGGATACCGTCCCAATCCCTGGACACCGTCCCAATCCCTGGTCACCTCCCAATCCCTGGACACCCTCCCAATCCCTGGACACCGTCCCAATCCCTGGTCACCTCCCAATCCATGGACACCCTCCCAATCCCTGGACACCCTCCCAATCCCTGGAAACCGTCCCAATCCCTGGACACCGTCCCAATCCCTGGACACCCTCCCAATCCCTGGACACCGTCCAAATCCCTGGACACCGTCCCAATCCCTGGACACCGTCCCAATTCCTGGTCACCTCCCAATCCCTGGACACCGTCCCAATCCCTGGACACCGTCTGAATTCCTGGTCACCTCCCAGTCCCTGGACACCCTCCCAATCCCTGGACACCGTCCCAATCCCTGGACACCGTCCCAATCCCTGAACACCGTCCCAATCCCTGGACACCGTCCCAATCCCTGGACACTGTCCCAATCACTGGACACCGTCCCAATCCCTGGACACCCCCCAATCTGTGGACACTGTCCCAATCACTGGACACCGTCCCAATCCCTGGACACCCCCCAATCCCTGGACACCGTCCCAATCCCTGGACACCGTCGCAATCCCAGGACACCCTCCCAATCCCTGGACACAGTCCCAATCCCTGGACACCGTCCCAATCCCTGGACACTGTCCCAATCCCTGGACACCCCTTAAACTCTGGACACCCACCAATCCCCGGACACCGTCCAAATACCTGGACACTGTCCCAATCCCTGGACACCGTCCCAATCTCTGGACACCATCCCAATCTCTGGACACCCCCCAATTCCTGGACACCCACCAATCCCCGGACACCGTCCCAATCCCTGGACACCGTCGCAATCCCTGGACACCGTCCCAATCCCTGGACACACTCCCAATCCCTGGACACCCTCCCAATCCCTGGACACCCTCCCAATCCCTGGACACCGTCCCAATCCCTGGACACCCTCCCAATCCCTGGACACCCTCCCAATCCCTGGACACCGTCCCAATCCCTGGACACCCTCCCAATCCCTGGACACCGTCCCAATCCCTGGACACCCTCCCAATCCCTGGACACCCTCCCAGTCCCTGGACACCGTCCCAATCCCTGGACACTGTCCCAATCCCAGGACACTGTCCCAATCCCTGGACACCCTCCCAATCCCTGGACACTGTCCCAATCCCTGGACACCGTCCCAATCCCTGGACACTGTCCCAACCCCTGGACACCGTCCCAACCCCTGGACACTGTCCCAATCCCTGGACACTGTCCCAATCCCTGGACACCGTCCCAATCCCTGGACACCCTCCCAATCCCTGGACACCGTCCCAATCTCTGGACAACTCCCAATCCCTGGACACCCCCAATCCCTGGACATCCCCCAATTCCTGGACACCACCCAATCCTCGGACACCCCCCAATCCCCGGACACCCCCCAATCCCTGGACACCATCCCAATCCCCGGGCACCCCCCAATCCCTGGACACCGTCCCAATCCCTGGACACCGTCCAAATCCCTGGACACCGTCCCAATCCCTGGACACCGTCCCAATCCCTGGACACCCCCCAATCTCTGGACACCCCCCAATCCCTGGCCACGATCCCAATCCCTGGTCACCTCCCAATCCATGGACACCCTCCCAATCCCTGGACACCCTCCCAATCCCTGGACACCCTCCCAATCCCTGGACACCGTCCCAATCCCTGGACACTGTCCCAATCCCTGGACACCGTCCCAATCCCTGGACACCGTCCCAATCCCTGGTCACCTCCCAATCCCTGGACACACTCCCAGTCCCTGGACACCCTCCCAATCACTGGACAGCGTCCCAATCCCTGGACACCGTCCCAATCCCTGGACACTGTCCCAATCCCTGGACACCCCCCAATTCCCTGGACACTGTCCCAATCACTGGACACCATCCCAATCCCTGGACACCCCCCAATCCCTGGACACCGTCCCAATCCCTGGACACCGTCCCAATCCCTGGTCACCTCCCAATCACTGGACACCCTCCCAATCTCTGGACACCCCCCAATCCCTGGACACCGTCGCAATCCCAGGACACCCTCCCAATCCCTGGACACCGTCCGAATCCCTGGACACCGTCCCAATCCCTGGACACCGTCCCAATCCCTGGACACCCCCCAATCCCTGGACATCCCCCAATCCCTGGACACCACCCAATCCTCGGACACCCCCCAATCCCCGGACACCCCCCAATCCCTGGACACCATCCCAATCCCCGGGCACCCCCCAATCCCTGGACACCGTCCCAATCCCTGGACACCGTCCAAATCGCTGGACACCGTCCCAATCCCTGGACACTGTCCCAATCCCTGGACACCCCCCAATCTCTGGACACCCCCAAATCCCTGGACACCGTCCCAATCCCTGGTCACCTCCCAATCACTGGACACCCTCCCAATCTCTGGACACCCCCCAATCCCTGGACACCGTCGCAATCCCAGGACACCCTCCCAATCCCTGGACACAGTCCCAATCCCTGGACACCGTCCCAATCCCTGGACACCGTCCCAATCCCTGGACGCCCCCCAAACTCTGGACACCCACCAATCCCCGGACACCGTCCAAATACCTGGACACTGTCCCAATCCCTGTACACCGTCCAAATCTCTGGACACCATCCCAATCTCTGGACACCCCCCAATCCCTGGACACCCCCCAATCCCCGGACAGCGTCCCAATCCCTGGACACCGTCCCAATCCCTGATCACCTCCCAATCCTTGGACACCCTCCCAATCCCTGGACACCCTCCCAATCCCTGGACACCGTCCCAATCCCCGGTCACCTCCCAATCCCTGGACACCCTCCCAATCCCTGGACACCCTCCCAATCCCTGGACACCCTCCCAATCCCTGGACACCGTCCCAATCCCTGGACACTGTCCCAATCCCAGGACACTGTCCCAATCCCTGGACACCCTCCCAATCCCTGGACACCGTCCCAATCCCTGGACACCGTCCCAATCCCTGGACACTGTCCCAACCCCTGGACACCGTCCCAACCCTTGGACACTGTCCCAATCCCTGGACACTGTCCCAATCTCTGGACAACTCCCAATCCCTGGACACCCCCCAATCCCTGGACATCCCCCAATCCCTGGACACCACCCAATCCTCGGACACCCCCCAATCCCCGGACACCCCCCAATCCCTGGACACCATCCCAATCCCCGGGCACCCCCCAATCCCTGGACACCGTCCCAATCCCTGGACACCGTCCAAATCGCTGGACACCGTCCCAATCCCTGGACACTGTCCCAATCCCTGGACACCCCCCAATCTCTGGACACCCCCCAATCCCTGGACACCGTCCCAATCCCTGGACACCCCCCAATCCCTGGCCACCGTCCTAATCCCTGGACACTGTCCCAATCCCTGGTCACCGTCCCAATCCCTGGACACCGTCCCAATCCCGGGACACCATCCAATCCCTGGACACCGTCCCAATCCCTGGACACCGTCCCCATCCCTGGACACTGTCCCAATCCCTGGTCACCGTCCCAATCCCTGGACACCGTCCCAAACCCTGGACTCCACCCAATCCCTGGACACCGTCCAAGTCACTGGACACCCCCCAATCCCTGGACACCTCCCACTCCCTGGACACCGTCCCAATCCCTGGACACTGTCCCAATCCCCGGACACCGTCCCAATCCCTGGACACCGTCCCAATCCCAGGACACCTCCCAGTCCCTGGACACCGTCCCAATCCCTGGACACCGTCCCAATCCCTGGACACCGTCCCAATCCCTGGACAAGTCCCAATCCCTGGACACCGTCCCAATCCCTGGGCACCGTCCCAATCACTGGACGCCTCCCAATCCCTGGACACAGTCCCAATCCCTGGACACCGTCCCAATCCCTGGACACCCTCTGAATCCCTGGACACCGTCCCAATCCCTGGAAACCGTCCCAATCCCTGGACAACCTCCGAATCCCTGGACACCGTCCCAATCCCGGGACAACATCCCAATCCCTGGACACCACCCAATCCCTGGACACCGTCCCAATCCCTGGACACCCCCCAATCCCTGGACACCGTCCCAATCCCTGGACACCGTCCCAATCCCTGGACACTGTCCCAATCCCCGGATAACCCCCAATCTCTGGACACCCCCCAATCCCTGGACACCGTCCCAATCCCTGGACACCCCCCAATCCCTGGACACTGTCCCAATCCCCGGACAACCCCCAATGCCTGGACACCGTCCCAATCTCTGGACACCGTACCAATCCCCGGACACCGTCCCAATCCCTGGACACCGTCCCAATCCCCGGACACCCCCAATCCCTGGACACTGTCCCAATCCCTGGTCACCTACCAATGCCTGGACACCCCCCATTCCCTGGACACCGTCCCAATCACCGGACACCCCCCAATCCCTGGACACAGTCCCAATCCCTGGACAGCCCCCAATCCCTGGACACCGTCCCAATCCCCGGGCACCCCCCAATCCCTGGACACCGTCCCAATCCCTGGACACCGTCCCAATCCCCGGACACCGTCCCAATCCCCGGACACCGTCCCAATCCCTGGACACTGTCCCAATCCCTGGACACTGTCCTAATCCCCGGACACCCCCCAATCCCTGGACACCGTCCCAATCCCTGGACACCGTCCCAATCCCTGGACACCCCCCAATCCCCGGACAACCCCCAATCTCTGGACACCCCCCCAATCCCTGCACACCGTCCCAATCCCTGGACACCCCCCAATCCCTGGACACCCCCCAATCCCCGGACAATCCCCAATCTCTGGACACCCCCCAATCCCTGGACACCGTCCCAATCCCTGGACACCCCCCCCAATCCCCGGGCACCCCCAATCCCTGGACACTTTCCCAATCCCCGGACAAGCCCCAATCTCTGGACACCTCCCAATCCCTGGACACCGTCCCAATCCATGGACACCCCCCAATCCCCGGGCACCCCCAATCCCTGGACACTGTCCCAATCCCCGGACAACCCCCAATCCCTGGACACCCCCCAATCCCTGGACACCGTCCCAATCCCTGGACACCGTCCCAATCCCTGGACACCGTCCCAATCCCCGGACACCCCCCAATCCCTGAACACCCCCCAATCCCTGGACACTGTCCCAATCCCTGCACACTGACCCATTCCCTGGACACCGTCCCAATCCCTGGACACTGTCCCAATCCCTGGACAGCGTCCCAATCCCTGGACACCCCCAATCCCTGGACACCGTCCCAATACCTGGACACCCCCCAATCCCCGGACACCCCCAATCACTGGACACCGTCCCAATCCCTGGACACCGTCCCAATCCCTGGACAATGTCCCAATCCTCGGACACCGCCCCAATCTCTGGACTCCGTTCCAATCCCTGGACACCGTCCCAATCCCTGGACACCGTCCCAATCCCTGGACACCTCCCAATCCCTGGACACCGTCCCAATCTCTGGACACCCCCCAATCCCTGGACACCCCCCAATCCCTGGAAACTGTCCCAATCCCTGGACACCCCCCAATCCCTGGACACTGTCCCAATCCCTGGACACTCCCCAATCCCCGGACACTGTCCCAATCTCTGGACACCCCCCAATCCCTGGACACCCCCGAATCCCTGGTCATCCCCCAATCCCTGGACACAGTCCCAATCCCTGTACACTGTCCCAATCCCAGGACACCGTCCCAATCCCTGGACACCTTCCCAATCCCTGGACACCCTCCCAATCTCTGGACACCCCCCAATCCCTGGACACTGTCCCAATCCCTGGACACCGTCCCAATCCCCGGACAACCCCCAAACTCTGGACACTGTCCCAATCCCCGGACACCCCCCAATCCCTGGACACCACCCAATCCCCGGACACCATCCCAATCCCCGGACACCGCCCCAATCTCTGGAGACCCCCCAATCCCTGGACACTGTCCAAATCCCCGGACATCGTCCCAATCCCTGGACACCCCCCAATCCCTGGACACAACCCAATCCCTGGACACTGTCCCAATCCCTGGACACCGTCCCAATCCCTGGACACCCTCTGAATCCCTGGACACCGTCCCAATCCCTGGAAACCGTCCCAATCCCTGGACAACCTCCGAATCCCTGGACACCGTCCCAATCCCTGGACAACATCCCAATCCCTGGACACCACCCAATCCCTGGACACCGTCCCAATCCCTGGACACCCCCCAATCCCTGGACACCGTCCCAATCCCTGGACACCGTCCCAATCCCTGGACACTGTCCCAATCCCCGGACAACCCCCAATCTCTGGACACCCCCCAATCCCTGGACACCGTCCCAATCCCTGGACACCCCCCAATCCCTGGACACTGTCCCAATCCCCGGACAACCCCCAATGCCTGGACACCGTCCCAATCTCTGGACACCGTCCCAATCCCCGGACACCGTCCCAATCCCTGGACACCGTCCCAATCCCCGGACACACCCAATCCCTGGACACTGTCCCAATCCCTGGTCACCTACCAATGCCTGGACACCCCCCATTCCCTGGACACCGTCCCAATCACCGGACACCCCCCAATCCCTGGACACAGTCCCAATCCCTGGACAGCCCCCAATCCCTGGACACCGTCCCAATCCCCGGGCACCCCCCAATCCCTGGACACCGTCCCAATCCCTGGACACCGTCCCAATCCCTGGACACCGTCCCAATCCCCGGACACCGTCCCAATCCCTGGACACTGTCCCAATCCCTGGACACTGTCCCAATCCCCGGACACCCCCCAATCCCTGGACACCGTCCCAATCCCTGGACACCGTCCCAATCCCTGGACACCCCCCAATCCCCGGACAACCCCCAATCTCTGGACACACCCCAATCCCTGCACACCGTCCCAATCCCTGGACACCCCCCAATCCCTGGACACCCCCCAATCCCCGGACAATCCCCAATCTCTGGACACCCCCCAATCCCTGGACACCGTCCCAATCCCTGGACACCCCCCCAATCCCCGGGCACCCCCAATCCCTGGACACTTTCCCAATCCCCGGACAACCCCCAATCTCTGGACACCTCCCAATCCCTGGACACCGTCCCAATCCATGGACACCCCCCAATCCCCGGGCACCCCCAATCCCTGGACACTGTCCCAATCCCCGGACAACCCCCAATCCCTGGACACCCCCCAATCCCTGGACACCGTCCCAATCCCTGGACACCGTCCCAATCCCTGGACACCGTCCCAATCCCCGGACACCCCCCAATCCCTGAACACCCCCCAATCCCTGGACACTGTCCCAATCCCTGCTCACTGTCCCATTCCCTGGACACCGTCCCAATCCCTGGACACTGTCCCAATCCCTGGACAGCGTCCCAATCCCTGGACACCCTCAATCCCTGGACACCGTCCCAATACCTGGACACCCCCCAATCCCCGGACACCCCCAATCACTGGACACCGTCCCAATCCCTGGACACCGTCCCAATCCCTGGACAATGTCCCAATCCTCGGACACCGCCCCAATCTCTGGACTCCGTTCCAATCCCTGGACACCGTCCCAATCCCTGGACACCGGCCCAATCCCTGGACACCTCCCAATCCCTGGACACCGTCCCAATCTCTGGACACCCCCCAATCCCTGGACACCCCCCAATCCCTGGAAACTGTCCCAATCCCTGGACACCCCCCAATCCCTGGACACTGTCCCAATCCCTGGACACTCCCCAATCCCCGGACACTGTCCCAATCTCTGGACACCCCCCAATCCCTGGACACCCCCCAATCCCTGGTCATCCCCCAATCCCTGGACACAGTCCCAATCCCTGTACACTGTCCCAATCCCAGGACACCGTCCCAATCCCTGGACACCGTCCCAATCCCTGGACACCCTCCCAATCTCTGGACACCCCCCAATCCCTGGACACTGTCCCAATCCCTGGACACCGTCCCAATCCCCGGACAACCCCCAAACTCTGGACACTGTCCCAATCCCCGGACACCCCCCAATCCCTGGACACCCCCCAATCCCCGGACACCGCCCCAATCTCTGGACACCCCCCAATCCCTGGACACTGTCCAAATCCCCGGACATCGTCCCAATCCCTGGACACCCCCCAATCCCTGGACACAACCCAATCCCTGGACACTGTCCCAATCCCTGGACACTGTCCCAATCCCTGGACACCGTCCCAATCCCTTGACACCGTTCCAATCCCTGGACACTGTCCCAATCCCTGGACACCGTCCCAAACACTGGACACCCCTCAATCCATGGACACCGTCCCAATCCCTGGACACAGTCCCAATCCCAGGACACTTTCCCAATCCCTGGACACCCCCCAATCCCTGGACACCGCCCCAATCTGAGGACACCCCCCAATCCCTGGACAGCCCCCAATCCCTGGACACCCCCCAATGCCTGGACACCCCCCAATCCCCGGACACCCCCCAATCCCTGGACACCGTCCCAATCCCCGGGCATCCCCCAAACCCTGGACACCGTCCCAATCCCTGCACACTCTCCGAATCCCTGGACACCCTCCCAATCCCTGGACACCCCCCAATCCCTGGACACTGTCCCAATCTCAGGACACCCCCCAATCCCAGGACACCGTCCCAATCTCTGGACACCCCCCCAATGACTGGATACCCCCCAATCCCTGGACACTGTCCCAATCTCTGGACACCCCCCAATCCCTGGACACCCCCCAATCCCTGGACACCCCCCAATCCCTGGACACCGCCCAATCTCTGGACACCGTCCCAATCCCAGGACACTTTACAAATCCCTGGACATCCCCCAAACCCCGGGCACCGTCACAATCTGTGGACACCCCCCAATCCCCAGACACTCCCCAATCCCTGGACACCGTCCCAATCCCTTGAAACCGTCCCAATCCCTGGACACTGTCCCAATCCCTGGACACCGTCCCAAACACTGGACACCCCTCAATCCCTGGACACCGTCCCAATCCCTGGACACCGTCCCAATCCCAGGACACTTTCCCAATCCCTGGACATCCCCCAAACCCTGGACACCATCCCAATCCCTGCACACTGTCCCAATCCCTGGACACCCTCCCAATCCCTGGACACCCCCCAATCCCTGGACACTGTCCCAATCTCAGGACACCCCCCAATCCCTGGACACCGTCCCAATCTCTGGACACCCCCCAATGACTGGATACCCCCCAATCCCAGGACACTGTCCCAATCTCTGGACACCCCCCCAATCCCTGGACACCCCCCAATCCCTGGACACCCCCCAATCCCTGGACATCCCCCAATCTCTGGACACCGTCCCAATCCCAGGACACTTTCCAAATCCCTGGACACCCCCCAATCCCCGGACACCGTCACAATCTGTGGACACCCCCCAATCCCCAGACACTCCCCAATCCCTGGACACCGTCCCAATCCCTTGACACCGTCCCAATCCCTGGACACTGTCCCAATCCCTGGACACCGTCCCAAACACTGGACACCCCTCAATCCCTGGACACCGTCCCAATCCCTGGACACCGTCCCAATCCCAGGACACTTTCCCAATCCCTGGACACCCCCCAATCCCTGGACACCGTCCTAATCTGTGGACACCCCCCAATCCCCGGACAGCCCCCAATCCCTGGACACCCCCCAATGCCTGGACACCCCCCTAAATCCCCGGACACCCCCCAATCCCTGGATACTGTCCCAATCCCCGGGCATCCCCCAAACCCTGGACACCGTCCCAATCCCTGCACACTGTCCGAATCCCTGGACACCCTCCCAATCCCTGGACACCCCCCAATCCCTGGACACTGTCCCAATCTCAGGACGCCCCCCAATCCCTGGACACCGTCCCAATCTCTGGACACCCCCCAATGACTGGATACCCCCCAATCCCTGGACACTGTCCCAATCTCTGGACACCCCCCAATCCCTGGACACCCCCCAATCCCTGGACACCCCCCAATCCCTGGACACCCCCCAATCCCTGGACGCCGTCCCAATCCCAGGACACTTTCGAAATCCCTGGACACCCCCCAATCCCCGGACACCGTCACAATCTGTGCACACCCCCCAATCCCCAGACACTCCCCAATCCCTGGACACCCCCCAATGCCTGGACACCCCCCAATCCCCAGACATCCCCCAATCCCTGGACACCGTCCCAATCCCCAGGCATCCCCCAAACCCTCGACACCGTCCCAATCCCTGGACACCCCCCAATCCCTGGACACCCCCCAATCCCTGGACACTGTCCCAATCTCTGGACACACCCCAATCCCTGGACACCGTCCCAATCTCTGGACACCCCCCAATGACTGGACACCCCCCAATCCCTGGACACTGTCCCAATCTCTGGACACCCCCCAATCAACTGGACACCCCCCAATCCCTGGACACCCCCCAATCCCTGGATACCCCCCAATCGCTGGATACCCCCCAATCCCCGGACACCCCAAATCCCTGGACACCGTCCCAATCCCTGGACACCCCCCAATCCCTGGACACTGTCCCAATCCCCGGACACCCCCCAATCCCTGGACACTGCCCCAATCCCTGGTCACCCACCAATCCCTGGACACCACAAATCCCTGGACACCTCCCAATCTCTGGACACTGTCCCAATCCGTGGACATTCCCCAATCTCTGGACACCGTCCCAATCCCTGGACACCACCCAATCCCTGGACACCCCCCAATCCCTGGACGCCCCACAATCCCTGGACACCCCCCAATCCCTCGACACAGTCCCAATCCCTGGACACCGTCCCAATCCCTGGACACCGTCCCAATCTCTGGACACCGTCCCAATCCCTGTACACCCCCCAATCCCTGGACACCCCCCAATCCCTGGACACCCCCCAATCGCTGGACACCCCCCAATCCCTCGACACAGTCACAATCTCTGGACACCGTCCCAATCCCTGGACACCGTCCCAATCCCAGGACACCGTCCCAATCCCTGGACACCCCCCAATCCATGGACACCTCCCAATCCGTGGAAACCCCCCAATCCCTGGACACCCCCCAATCCCTGGACACCTTCACAATCCCTGGACACCCCCCAATCCCTGGACACCCCCCAATCGCTGGACACCCCCCAATCCCTGGACACCATCCCAATCACTGGACATCCCTGAAAACCTGGACACCGTCCCAATCCCTGCACACTGTCCCAATCCCTGGACACCCCCCAATCCCTGGACACCCCCCAATCTCTGGAGACCCCCCAATCTCTGGACACCCCCCAATCCCTGTACACCCCCCAATCCCTCGACACAGTCCCAATCCCTGGACACCGTCCCAATCCCTGGACACCGTCCCAATCCCTGGACACTGTCCCAATCCCTGGACACCGTCCCAATCCCAGGACACAGTCCTAATCCCTGGACACCGTCCCAATCCCTGGACACTGTCCCAATCCCTGGACACCGTCCCAATCCCAGGACACAGTCCCAATCCCTGGACACCGTCCCAATTCCCGGACACCTCTCAATCCCTGGACACCGTCCCAATCCCTGGACACCGTCCCAATCCCAGGACACCCTCCCAATCCCCGGACACCGTCCCAATCTGTGGACACCGTCCCAATCCCTGGACACCCTCCAAATCCATGGACACCCCCCAATCCCTGGACACTGTCCCAATCTCTGGACACTGTCCCAATCCCTGGATACCCCCCAACCCCTGGACACTGTCCCAATCTCTGGACACAGTCCCAATCTCTGGACACCGTCCCAATCCCTGGACACCGTCCCAATCCCCGGACACTGTCCCACTCCCTGAACACCCCCAATCCCTGGACACGGTCCCAATCACTGGACACCCCCAAATCCCTGGACACCGTCCCAATCCCTGTACACCCACCCAAACCCCGGACACCTCCCAATCTCTGGACACCGTCCCAATCCCTGGACACTGTCCCAATCTCTGGACACACCCCCAATGCCTTGACACGCCCCAATCCCCGGACACCCCCCAATCCCTGGACACCGTCCCAATCCCCGGGCATCACCCAAACCCTGGACACCGTCCCAATCCCTGCACACTGTCCCAATCCCTGGACACCCTCCCAATCCCTGGACACCCCCCAATCCGTGGACACTGTCCCAATCTCTGGACACCCCCCAATCCCTGGACACCGTCCCAATATCTGGACACCCCGCAATGACTGGACACCCCCCAATCCCTGGATACCCCCAATCCCTGGACACCGTCCCAATCTCTGCACACTGTCCCAATCTCTGGACACCCCCCAATCCCTGGACACCCCCCAATCCCTGGACACCGTCCCAATATCTGGACACCTCCCAATCCCCGGACACCCCCAATCCCTGGACACCGTCCCAATCCCTGGACACCCCCCAATCCCTGGACACTGTCCCAATCCCTGGACACTGTCCCAATCCCTGGACACCATCCCAATCCCCGGACACCCCCCAATCCCTGGACACCGTCCCAATCCCTGCACACTGTCCCAATCCCTGGACACCCTCCCAATCCCTGGACAGCCCCCAATCCCTGGACACTGTCCCAATCTCTGGACACCCCCCAATCCCTGGACACCGTCCCAATCTCTGGACACCCCCCAATGACTGGACACCCCCCCATCACTGGACACCCACAATCCCTGGACACCGTCCCAATCCCTGCACACTGTCCCAATCTCTGGACACCCCCCAATCCCTGGACACCCCCCAATCCCTGGACACCCCCCAATCCCTGGACACCCCCCAATCCCTGGACGCCGTCCCAATCCCAGGACACTTTCGAAATCCCTGGACACCCCCCAATCCCCGGACACCGTCACAATCTGTGGACACCCCCCAATCCCCAGACACTCCCCAATCCCTGGACACCCCCCAATGCCTGGACACCCCCCAATCCCCAGACATCCCCCAATCCCTGGACACCGTCCCAATCCCCAGGCATCCCCCAAACCCTGGACACCGTCCCAATCCCTGGACAACCCCCAATCCCTGGACACCCCCCAATCCCTGGACACTGTCCCAATCTCTGGACACACCCCAATCCCTGGACACCGTCCCAATCTCTGGACACCCCCCAATGACTGGACACCCCCCAATCCCTGGACACTGTCCCAATCTCTGGACACCCCCCAATCAACTGGACACCCCCCAATCCCTGGACACCCCCCAATCCCTGGACACCCCCCAATCTCTGGATACCCCCCAATCCCCGGACACCCCAAATCCCTGGACACCGTCCCAATCCCTGGACACCCCCCAATCCCTGGACACTGTCCCAATCCCCGGACACCCCCCAATCCCTGGACACTGCCCCAATCCCTGGTCACCCACCAATCCCTGGACACCACAAATCCCTGGACACCTCCCAATCCCTGGACACTGTCCCAATCCCTGGACATTCCCCAATCTCTGGACACCGTCCCAATCCCTGGACACCACCCAATCCCTGGACACCCCCCAATCCGTGGACGCCCCACAATCCCTGGACACCCCCCAATCCCTCGACACAGTCCCAATCCCTGGACACCGTCCCAATCCCTGGAAACCGTCCCAATCTCTGGACACCGTCCCAATCCCTGTACACCCCCCATCCCTGGACACCCCCCAATCCCTGGACACCCCCCAATCGCTGGACACCCCCCAATCCCTCGACACAGTCACAATCTCTGGACACCGTCCCAATCCCTGGACACCGTCCCAATCCCAGGACACCGTCCCAATCCCTGGACACCCCCCAATCCATGGACACCTCCCAATCCGTGGAAACCCCCCAATCCCTGGACACCCCCCAATCCCTGGACACCTTCACAATCCCTTGGACACCCCCCAATCCCTGGACACCCCCCAATCGCTGGACACCCCCCAATCCCTGGACACCATCCCAATCACTGGACATCCCCGAAAACCTGGACACCGTCCCAATCCCTGCACACTGTCCCAATCCCTGGACACCCCCCAATCCCTGGACACCCCCCAATCTCTGGACACCCCCCAATCTCTGGACACCCCCCAATCCCTGTACACCCCCCAATCCCTCGACACAGTCCCAATCCCTGGACACCGTCCCAATCCCTGGACACCGTCCCAATCCCTGGACACTGTCCCAATCCCTGGACACCGTCCCAATCCCAGGACACAGTCCTAATCCCTGGACACCGTCCCAATCCCTGGACACTGTCCCAATCCCTGGACACCGTCCCAATCCCAGGACACAGTCCCAATCCCTGGACACCGTCCCAATTCCCGGACACCTCTCAATCCCTGGACACCGTCCCAATCCCTGGACACCGTCCCAATCCCAGGACACCCTCCCAATCCCCGGACACCGTCCCAATCTGTGGACACCGTCCCAATCCCTGGACACCCTCCAAATCCATGGACACCCCCAATCCCTGGACACTGTCCCAATCTCTGGACACTGTCCCAATCCCTGGATACCCCCCAACCCCTGGACACTGTCCCAATCTCTGGACAAAGTCCCAATCTCTGGACACCGTCCCAATCCCTGGACACCGTCCCAATCCCCGGACACTGTCCCACTCCCTGAACACCCCCAATCCCTGGACACGGTCCCAATCACTGGACACCCCCAAATCCCTGGACACCGTCCCAATCCCTGTACACCCACCCAAACCCCGGACACCTCCCAATCTCTGGACACCGTCCCAATCCCTGGACACTGTCCCAATCTCTGGACACACCCCCAATGCCTTGACACGCCCCAATCCCCGGACACCCCCCAATCCCTGGACACCGTCCCAATCCCCGGGCATCACCCAAACCCTGGACACCGTCCCAATCCCTGCACACTGTCCCAATCCCTGGACACCCTCCCAATCCCTGGACACCCCCCAATCCGTGGACACTGTCCCAATCTCTGGACACCCCCCAATCCCTGGACACCGTCCCAATATCTGGACACCCCGCAATGACTGGACACCCCCCAATCCCTGGATACCCCCAATCCCTGGACACCGTCCCAATCTCTGCACACTGTCCCAATCTCTGGACACCCCCCAATCCCTGGACACCCCCCAATCCCTGGACACCGTCCCAATATCTGGACACCCCCCAATCCCCGGACACCCCCAATCCCTGGACACCGTCCCAATCCCTGGACACCCCCCAATCCCTGGACACTGTCCCAATCCCTGGACACTGTCCCAATCCCTGGACACCATCCCAATCCCCGGACACCCCCCAATCCCTGGACACCGTCCCAATCCCTGCACACTGTCCCAATCCCTGGACACCCTCCCAATCCCTGGACAGCCCCCAATCCCTGGACACTGTCCCAATCTCTGGACACCCCCCAATCCCTGGACACCGTCCCAATCTCTGGAAACCCCCCAATGACTGGACACCCCCCAATCACTGGACACCCACAATCCCTGGACACCGTCCCAATCCCTGCACACTGTCCCAATCTCTGGACACCCCCCAATCCCTGGACACCCCCCAATCCCTGGACACCGTCCCAATCCCTGGACACCCTCAAATCCCTGGACACCGTCCCAATCCCTGGACACACTCCCAATCCCTGGACACCCCCCAATCCCTGGACACCCCCCAATCCCCGGACACCCCCAATCCCTGGACACCGTCCCAATCCCTGGACACTGTCCCAATCCCTGGACACCGTCCCAATCCCTGGACACCGTCCAAATCCCTGGACACCGTCCCAATCCCTGGACACTGTCCCAATCCCTGGACACCCCTCAATCTCTGGACACCCCCCAATCCCTGGACACCATCCCAATCCCTGGTCACCTCCCAATCCATGGACACCCTCCCAATCCCTGGACACCCTCCCAATCCCTGGACACCCTCCCAATCCCTGGACACCGTCCCAATCCCTGGACACTGTCCCAATCCCTGGACACCGTCCAAATCCCTGGACACCCCCCCAATCCCTGGACACCGTCCCAATCCCTGGACACCGTCCCAATCCCTGGTCACCTCCCAATCCCTGGACACCCTCCCAGTCCCTGGACACCCTCCCAATCCCTGGACACCCTCCCAGTCCCTGGACACCCTCCCAATACCTGGACACCGTCCCAATCCCTGGACACCGTCCCAATCCCTGAACACCGTCCCAATCCCTGGACACCGTCCCAATCCCTGGAAACTGTCCCAATCACTGGACACCGTCCCAATCCCTGGACACCCCCCAATCTGTGGACACTGTCCCAATCACTGGACACCGTCCCAATCCCTGGACACCCCCCAATCCCTGGACACCGTCCCAATCCATGGACACCGTCCCAATCCCTGGTCACCTCCCAATCCCTGGACACCCTCCCAATCTCTGGACACCCCCCAATCCCTGGACACCGTCGCAATCCCAGGACACCCTCCCAATCCCTGGACGCAGTCCCAATCCCTGGACACCGTCCCAATCCCTGGACACTGTCCCAATCCCTGGACACCCCTCAAACTCTGGACACCCACCAATCCCCGGACACCGTCCAAATACCTGGACACTGTCCCAATCCCTGGACACCGTCCCAATCTCTGGACACTCTCCCAATCCCTGGACACCCCCCAATCCACGGACACCGTCCCAATCCCTGGACACTGTCCCAATCCCTGGACACCCCCCAATCCCTGGACACCGTCCCAATCCCTGGACACCGTCCCAATCCCTGGTCACCTCCCAATCCCTGGACACCCTCCCAATCCCTGGACACCGCCCAATCCCTGGACACCGTCCCAATCCCTGGACTCTGTCCCAATCCCTGGACACCCCCCAAACTCTGGACACCCCCCAATCCCGGACACCGTCCAAATACCTAGACACTGTCCCAATCCCTGGACACCGTCCCAATCTCTGGACACCATCCCAATCTCGGGACACCCCCCAATCCCCGGGCACCGTCCCAATCCCTTGATACCGTCCCAATCCCTGGACACCGTCCCAATCCCTGGTCACCTCCCAATCCCTGGACACCCTCCCAATCCCTGGAAACCGTCCCAATCCCTGGACACCGTCCCAATCCCTGGACACCCTCCCAATCCCTGGACACCGTCCGAATCCCTGGACACCGTCCCAATCCCTGGACACCGTCCCAATTCCTGGTCACCTCCCAATCCCTGGACACCCTCCCAGTCCCTGGACACCCTCCCAATCCCTGGACACCGTCCCAATCCCTGGACACCGTCCCAATCCCTGAACACCGTCCCAATCCCTGGACACCGTCCCAATCCCTGGACACTGTCCCAATCACTGGACACCGTCCCAATCCCTGGACACCCCCCAATCTGTGGACACTGTCCCAATCACTGGACACCGTCCCAATCCCTGGACACCCCCCAATCCCTGGACACCGTCCCAATCCATGGACACCGTCCCAATCCCTGGTCACCTCCCAATCCCTGGACACCCTCCCAATCTCTGGACACCCCCCAATCCCTGGACACCGTCGCAATCCCAGGACACCGTCCCAATCCCTGGACACAGTCCCAATCCCTGGACACCGTCCCAATCCCTGGACACTGTCCCAATCCCTGGACACCCCTCAAACTCTGGACACCCACCAATCCCCGGACACCGTCCAAATACCTGGACACTGTCCCAATCCCTGGACACCGTCCCAATCTCTGGACACCATCCCAATCTCTGGACACCACCCAATCCCTGGACACCCCCCAATCCCCGGACACCGTCCCAATCCCTGGACACCGTCGCAATCCCTGGACACCGTCCCAATCCCTGGACACACTCCCAATCCCTGGACACCCTCCCAATCCCTGGACACCCTCCCAATCCCTGGACACCGTCCCAATCTTGGACACCCTCCCAATCCCTGGACACCCTCCCAATCCCTGGACACCGTCCCAATCCCTGGTCACCTCCCAATCCCTGGACACCCTCCCAATCCCTGGACACCCTCCCAATCCCTGGACACCCTCCCAGTCCCTGGACACCGTCCCAACCCCTGGACACCGTCCCAATCCCTGGACACTGTCCCAATCCCAGGACACTGTCCCAATCCCTGGACACCCTCCCAATCCCTGGACACTGTCCCAATCCCTGGACACCGTCCCAATCCCTGGACACTGTCCCAACCCCTGGACACCGTCCCAACCCCTGGACACTGTCCCAATCCCTGGACACTGTCCCAATCCCTGGACACCGTCCCAATCCCTGGACACCCTCCCAATCCCTGGACACCGTCCCAATCTCTGGACAACTCCCAATCCCTGGACACCCCCAATCCCTGGACATCCCCCAATTCCTGGACACCACCCAATCCTCGGACACCCCCCAATCCCCGGACACCCCCCAATCCCTGGACACCGTCCCAATCCCTGGACACCGTCCAAATCCCTCGACACCGTACCAATCCCTGGACACCGTCCCAATCCCTGGACACCCCCCAATCTCTGGACACCCCCCAATCCCTGGCCACCATCCCAATCCCTGGTCACCTCCCAATCCATGGACACCCACCCAATCCCTGGACACCCTCCCAATCCCTGGACACCGTCCCAATCCCTGGACACTGTCCCAATCCCTGGACACCGTCCCAATCCCTGGACACCCTCCCAATCCATGGACACCGTCCGAATCCCTGGACACCGTCCCAATCCCTGGACACCGTCCCAATCCCTGGTCACCTCCCAATCCCTGGACACCCTCCCAGTCCCTGGACACCCTCCCAATCCCTGGACAGCGTCCCAATCCCTGGACACCGTCCCAATCCCTGAACACCGTCCCAATCCCTGGACACCGTCCCAATCCCTGGACACTGTCCCAATCCCTGGACACCCCCCAATCCCTGGACACTGTCCCAATCACTGGACACCATCCCAATCCCTGGACACCCCCCAATCCCTGGACACCGTCCCAATCCCTGGACACCGTCCCAATCCCTGGTCACCTCCCAATCACTGGACACCCTCCCAATCTCTGGACACCCCCCAATCCCTGGACACCGTCGCAATCCCAGGACACCCTCCCAATCCCTGGACACCGTCCGAATCCCTGGACACCGTCCCAATCCCTGGACACCGTCCCAATCCCTGGTCACCTCCCAATCCCTGGACACCCTCCCAGTCCCTGGACACCCTCCCAATCCCTGGACAGCGTCGCAATCCCTGTACACCGTCCAAATCTCTGGACACACTCCCAATCCCTGGACACCCCCCAATCCCTGGACACCCCCCAATCCCCGGACACCCCCAATCCCTGGACACCGTCCCAATCCCTGGACACTGTCCCAATCCCTGGACACCGTCCCAATCCCTGGACACCGTCCAAATCCCTGGACACCGTCCCAATCCCTGGACACTGTCCCAATCCCTGGACACCCCTCAATCTCTGGACACCCCCCAATCCCTGGACACCATCCCAATCCCTGGTCACCTCCCAATCCATGGACACCCTCCCAATCCCTGGACACCCTCCCAATCCCTGGACACCCTCCCAATCCCTGGACACCGTCCCAATCCCTGGACACTGTCCCAATCCCTGGACACCGTCCAAATCCCTGGACACCCCCCCAATCCCTGGACACCGTCCCAATCCCTGGACACCGTCCCAATCCCTGGTCACCTCCCAATCCCTGGACACCCTCCCAGTCCCTGGACACCCTCCCAATCCCTGGACACCCTCCCAGTCCCTGGACACCCTCCCAATACCTGGACACCGTCCCAATCCCTGGACACCGTCCCAATCCCTGAACACCGTCCCAATCCCTGGACACCGTCCCAATCCCTGGAAACTGTCCCAATCACTGGACACCGTCCCAATCCCTGGACACCCCCCAATCTGTGGACACTGTCCCAATCACTGGACACCGTCCCAATCCCTGGACACCCCCCAATCCCTGGACACCGTCCCAATCCATGGACACCGTCCCAATCCCTGGTCACCTCCCAATCCCTGGACACCCTCCCAATCTCTGGACACCCCCCAATCCCTGGACACCGTCGCAATCCCAGGACACCCTCCCAATCCCTGGACACAGTCCCAATCCCTGGACACCGTCCCAATCCCTGGACACTGTCCCAATCCCTGGACACCCCTCAAACTCTGGACACCCACCAATCCCCGGACACCGTCCAAATACCTGGACACTGTCCCAATCCCTGGACACCTTCCCAATCTCTGGACACCCTCCCAATCCCTGGACACCCCCCAATCCACGGACACCGTCCCAATCCCTGGACACTGTCCCAATCCCTGGACACCCCCCAATCCCTGGACACCGTCCCAATCCCTGGACACCGTCCCAATCCCTGGTCACCTCCCAATCCCTGGACACCCTCCCAATCCCTGGACACCGCCCAATCCCTGGACACCGTCCCAATCCCTGGACTCTGTCCCAATCCCAGGACACCCCCCAAACTCTGGACACCCCCCAATCCCGGACACCGTCCAAATACCTAGACACTGTCCCAATCCCTGGACACCGTCCCAATCTCTGGACACCATCCCAATCTCGGGACACCCCCCAATCCCCGGGCACCGTCCCAATCCCTTGATACCGTCCCAATCCCTGGACACCGTCCCAATCCCTGGTCACCTCCCAATCCCTGGACACCCTCCCAATCCCTGGAAACCGTCCCAATCCCTGGACACCGTCCCAATCCCTGGACACCCTCCCAATCCCTGGACACCGTCCGAATCCCTGGACACCGTCCCAATCCCTGGACACCGTCCCAATTCCTGGTCACCTCCCAATCCCTGGACACCCTCCCAGTCCCTGGACACCCTCCCAATCCCTGGACACCGTCCCAATCCCTGGACACCGTCCCAATCCCTGAACACCGTCCCAATCCCTGGACACCGTCCCAATCCCTGGACACTGTCCCAATCACTGGACACCGTCCCAATCCCTGGACACCCCCCAATCTGTGGACACTGTCCCAATCACTGGACACCGTCCCAATCCCTGGACACCCCCCAATCCCTGGACACCGTCCCAATCCATGGACACCGTCCCAATCCCTGGTCACCTCCCAATCCCTGGACACCCTCCCAATCTCTGGACACCCCCCAATCCCTGGACACCGTCGCAATCCCAGGACACCGTCCCAATCCCTGGACACAGTCCCAATCCCTGGACACCGTCCCAATCCCTGGACACTGTCCCAATCCCTGGACACCCCTCAAACTCTGGACACCCACCAATCCCCGGACACCGTCCAAATACCTGGACACTGTCCCAATCCCTGGACACCGTCCCAATCTCTGGACACCATCCCAATCTCTGGACACCACCCAATCCCTGGACACCCCCCAATCCCCGGACACCGTCCCAATCCCTGGACACCGTCGCAATCCCTGGACACCGTCCCAATCCCTGGACACACTCCCAATCCCTGGACACCCTCCCAATCCCTGGACACCCTCCCAATCCCTGGACACCGTCCCAATCTTGGACACCCTCCCAATCCCTGGACACCCTCCCAATCCCTGGACACCGTCCCAATCCCTGGTCACCTCCCAATCCCTGGACACCCTCCCAATCCCTGGACACCCTCCCAATCCCTGGACACCCTCCCAGTCCCTGGACACCGTCCCAACCCCTGGACACCGTCCCAATCCCTGGACACTGTCCCAATCCCAGGACACTGTCCCAATCCCTGGACACCCTCCCAATCCCTGGACACTGTCCCAATCCCTGGACACCGTCCCAATCCCTGGACACTGTCCCAACCCCTGGACACCGTCCCAACCCCTGGACACTGTCCCAATCCCTGGACACTGTCCCAATCCCTGGACACCGTCCCAATCCCTGGACACCCTCCCAATCCCTGGACACCGTCCCAATCTCTGGACAACTCCCAATCCCTGGACACCCCCAATCCCTGGACATCCCCCAATTCCTGGACACCACCCAATCCTCGGACACCCCCCAATCCCCGGACACCCCCCAATCCCTGGACACCGTCCCAATCCCTGGACACCGTCCAAATCCCTGGACACCGTACCAATCCCTGGACACCGTCCCAATCCCTGGACACCCCCCAATCTCTGGACACCCCCCAATCCCTGGCCACCATCCCAATCCCTGGTCACCTCCCAATCCATGGACACCCACCCAATCCCTGGACACCCTCCCAATCCCTGGACACCGTCCCAATCCCTGGACACTGTCCCAATCCCTGGACACCGTCCCAATCCCTGGACACCCTCCCAATCCATGGACACCGTCCGAATCCCTGGACACCGTCCCAATCCCTGGACACCGTCCCAATCCCTGGTCACCTCCCAATCCCTGGACACCCTCCCAGTCCCTGGACACCCTCCCAATCCCTGGACAGCGTCCCAATCCCTGGACACCGTCCCAATCCCTGAACACCGTCCCAATCCCTGGACACCGTCCCAATCCCTGGACACTGTCCCAATCCCTGGACACCCCCCAATCCCTGGACACTGTCCCAATCACTGGACACCATCCCAATCCCTGGACACCCCCCAATCCCTGGACACCGTCCCAATCCCTGGACACCGTCCCAATCCCTGGTCACCTCCCAATCACTGGACACCCTCCCAATCTCTGGACACCCCCCAATCCCTGGACACCGTCGCAATCCCAGGACACCCTCCCAATCCCTGGACACCGTCCGAATCCCTGGACACCGTCCCAATCCCTGGACACCGTCCCAATCCCTGGTCACCTCCCAATCCCTGGACACCCTCCCAGTCCCTGGACACCCTCCCAATCCCTGGACAGCGTCGCAATCCCTGTACACCGTCCAAATCTCTGGACACCGTCCCAATCCCTGGACACCGTCCCAATCCCTGGACACTGTCCCAATCCCTGGACACCCCCCAATCCCTGGACACTGTCCCAATCACTGGACACCATCCCAATCCCTGGACACCCCCCAATCCCTGGACACCGTCCCAATCCCTGGACACCGTCCCAATCCCTGGTCACCTCCCAATCACTGGACACCCTCCCAATCTCTGGACACCCCCCAATCCCTGGACACCGTCGCAATCCCAGGACACCCTCCCAATCCCTGGACACAGTCCCAATCCCTGGACACCGTCCCAATCCCTGGACACTGTCCCAATCCCTGGACGCCCCCCAAACTCTGGACACCCACCAATCCCCGGACACCGTCCAAATACCTGGGCACTGTCCCAATCCCTGTACACCGTCCAAATCTCTGGACACCATCCCAATCTCTGGACACCCCCCAATCCCTGGACACCCCCCAATCCCCGGACAGCGTCCCAATCCCTGGACACCGTCGCAATCCCTGGACACCGTCCCAATCCCTGATCACCTCCCAATCCTTGGACACCCTCCCAATCCCTGGACACCCTCCCAATCCCTGGACACCGTCCCAATCCCCGGTCACCTCCCAATCCCTGGACACCCTCCCAATCCCTGGACACCCTCCCAATCCCTGGACACCCTCCCAATCCCTGGACACCGTCCCAATCCCTGGACACTGTCCCAATCCCAGGACACTGTCCCAATCCCTGGACACCCTCCCAATCCCTGGACACCGTCCCAATCCCTGGACACCGTCCCAATCCCTGGACACTGTCCCAACCCCTGGACACCGTCCCAACCCTTGGACACTGTCCCAATCCCTGGACACTGTCCCAATCTCTGGACAACTCCCAATCCCTGGACACCCCCCAATCCCTGGACATCCCCCAATCCCTGGACACCACCCAATCCTCGGACACCCCCCAATCCCCGGACACCCCCCAATCCCTGGACACCATCCCAATCCCCGGGCACCCCCCAATCCCTGGACACCGTCCCAATCCCTGGACACCGTCCAAATCGCTGGACACCGTCCCAATCCCTGGACACTGTCCCAATCCCTGGACACCCGCCAATCTCTGGACACCCCCCAATCCCTGGACACCGTCCCAATCCCTGGACACCCCCCAATCCCTGGCCACCGTCCCAATCCCTGGACACTGTCCCAATCCCTGGTCACCGTCCCAATCCCTGGACACCGTCCCAATCCCGGGACACCATCCAATCCCTGGACACCGTCCCAATCCCTGGACACCGTCCCAATCCCTGGACACTGTCCCAATCCCTGGTCACCGTCCCAATCCCTGGACACCGTCCCAAACCCTGGACTCCACCCAATCCCTGGACACCGTCCAAATCCCTGGACACCCCCCAATCCCTGGACACCTCCCACTCCCTGGACACCGTCCCAATCCCTGGACACTGTCCCAATCCCCGGACACCGTCCCAATCCCTGGACACCGTCCCAATCCCAGGACACCTCCCAATCCCTGGACACCGTCCCAATCCCTGGACACCGTCCCAATCCCTGGACACCTCCCAATCCCTGGACACCGTCCCAATCCCTGGACAGCCTCCGAATCCCTGGACAAGTCCCAATCCCTGGACACCGTCCCAATCCCTGGGCACCGTCCCAATCACTGGACGCCTCCCAATCCCTGGACACAGTCCCAATCCCTGGACACCGTCCCAATCCCTGGACACCCTCTGAATACCTGGACACCGTCCCAATCCCTGGACAACCTCCGAATCCCTGGACACCGTCCCAATCCCGGGACAACATCCCAATCCCTGGACACCACCCAATCCCTGGACACCGTCCCAATCCCTGGACACCCCCCAATCCCTGGACACCGTCCCAATCCCTGGACACCGTCCCAATCCCTGGACACTGTCCCAATCCCCGGACAACCCCCAATCTCTGGACACCCCCCAATCCCTGGACACCGTCCCAATCCCTGGACACCCCCCAATCCCTGGACACTGTCCCAATCCCCGGACAACCCCCAATGCCTGGACACCGTCCCAATCTCTGGACACCGTACCAATCCCCGGACACCGTCCCAATCCCTGGACACCGTCCCAATCCCCGGACACCCCCAATCCCTGGACACCCCCAATCCCTGGACACTGTCCCAATCCCTGGTCACCTACCAATGCCTGGACACCCCCCATTCCCTGGACACCGTCCCAATCACCGGACACCCCCCAATCCCTGGACACAGTCCCAATCCCTGGACAGCCCCCAATCCCTGGACACCGTCCCAATCCCCGGGCACCCCCCAATCCCTGGACACCGTCCCAATCCCTGGACACCGTCCCAATCCCCGGACACCGTCCCAATCCCTGGACACTGTCCCAATCCCTGGACACTGTCCCAATCCCCGGACACCCCCCAATCCCTGGACACCGTCCCAATCCCTGGACACCGTCCCAATCCCTGGACACCCCCCAATCCCCGGACAACCCCCAATCTCTGGACACCCCCCAATCCCTGCACACCGTCCCAATCCCTGGACACCCCCCAATCCCTGGACACCCCCCAATCCCCGGACAATCCCCAATCTCTGGACACCCCCCAATCCCTGGACACCGTCCCAATCCCTGGACACCCCCCCAATCCCCGGGCACCCCCAATCCCTGGACACTTTCCCAATCCCCGGACAACCCCCAATCTCTGGACACCTCCCAATCCCTGGACACCGTCCCAATCCATGGACACCCCCCAATCCCCGGGCACCCCCAATCCCTGGACACTGTCCCAATCCCCGGACAACCCCCAATCCCTGGACACCCCCCAATCCCTGGACACCGTCCCAATCCCTGGACACCGTCCCATTCCCTGGACACCGTCCCAATCCCCGGACACCCCCCAATCCCTGAACACCCCCCAATCCCTGGACACTGTCCCAATCCCTGCACACTGTCCCATTCCCTGGACACCGTCCCAATCCCTGGACACTGTCCCAATCCCTGGACAGCGTCCCAATCCCTGGACACCCCCAATCCCTGGACACCGTCCCAATACCTGGACACCCCCCAATCCCCGGACACCCCCAATCACTGGACACCGTCCCAATCCCTGGACACCGTCCCAATCCCTGGACAATGTCCCAATCCTCGGACACCGCCCCAATCTCTGGACTCCGTTCCAATCCCTGGACACCGTCCCAATCCCTGGACACCGTCCCAATCCCTGGACACCTCCCAATCCCTGGACACCGTCCCAATCTCTGGACACCCCCCAATCCCTGGACACCCCCCATTCCCTGGAAACTGTCCCAATCCCTGGACACCCCCCAATCCCTGGACACTGTCCCAATCCCTGGACACTCCCCAATCCCCGGACACTGTCCCAATCTCTGGACACCCCCCAATCCCTGGACACCCCCCAATCCCTGGTCATCCCCCAATCCCTGGACACAGTCCCAATCCCTGTACACTGTCCCAATCCCAGGACACCGTCCCAATCCCTGGACACCGTCCCAATCCCTGGACACCCTCCCAATCTCTGGACACCCCCCAATCCCTGGACACTGTCCCAATCCCTGGACACCGTCCCAATCCCCGGACAACCCCCAAACTCTGGACACTGTCCCAATCCCCGGACACCCCCCAATCCCTGGACACCACCCAATCCCCGGACACCATCCCAATCCCCGGACACCGCCCCAATCTCTGGACACCCCCCAATCCCTGGACACTGTCCAAATCCCCGGACATCGTCCCAATCCCTGGACACCCCCCAATCCCTGGACACAACCCAATCCCTGGACACTGTCCCAATCCCTGGACACCGTCCCAATCCCTGGACACCCTCTGAATCCCTGGACACCGTCCCAATCCCTGGAAACCGTCCCAATCCCTGGACAACCTCCGAATCCCTGGACACCGTCCCAATCCCTGGACAACATCCCAATCCCTGGACACCACCCAATCCCTGGACACCGTCCCAATCCCTGGACACCCCCCAATCCCTGGACACCGTCCCAATCCCTGGACACCGTCCCAATCCCTGGACACTGTCCCAATCCCCGGACAACCCCCAATCTCTGGACACCCCCCAATCCCTGGACACCGTCCCAATCCCTGGACACCCCCCAATCCCTGGACACTGTCCCAATCCCCGGACAACCCCCAATGCCTGGACATCGTCCCAATCTCTGGACACCGTCCCAATCCCCGGACACCGTCCCAATCCCTGGACACCGTCCCAATCCCCGGACACCCCCAATCCCTGGACACTGTCCCAATCCCTGGTCACCTACCAATGCCTGGACACCCCCCATTCCCTGGACACCGTCCCAATCACCGGACACCCCCCAATCCCTGGACACAGTCCCAATCCCTGGACAGCCCCCAATCCCTGGACACCGTCCCAATCCCCGGGCACCCCCCAATCCCTGGACACCGTCCCAATCCCTGGACACCGTCCCAATCCCTGGACACCGTCCCAATCCCCGGACACCGTCCCAATCCCTGGACACTGTCCCAATCCCTGGACACTGTCCCAATCCCCGGACACCCCCCAATCCCTGGACACCGTCCCAATCCCTGGAAACCGTCCCAATCCCTGGACACCCCCCAATCCCCGGACAACCCCCAATCTCTGGACACCCCCCAATCCCTGCACACCGTCCCAATCCCTGGACACCCCCCAATCCCTGGACACCCCCCAATCCCCGGACAATCCCCAATCTCTGGACACCCCCCAATCCCTGGACACCGTCCCAATCCCTGGACACCCCCCCAATCCCCGGGCACCCCCAATCCCTGGACACTTTCCCAATCCCCGGACAACCCCCAATCTCTGGACACTTCCCAATCCCTGGACACCGTCCCAATCCCTGGACACCCCCCCAATCCCCGGGCACCCCCAATCCCTGGACACTGTCCCAATCCCCGGACAACCCCCAATGCCTGGACACCGTCCCAATCTCTGGACACCGTACCAATCCCCGGACACCGTCCCAATCCCTGGACACCGTCCCAATCCCCGGACACCCCCAATCCCTGGACACTGTCCCAATCCCTGGTCACCTACCAATGCCTGGACACCCCCCATTCCCTGGACACCGTCCCAATCACCGGACACCCCCCAATCCCTGGACACAGTCCCAATCCCTGGACAGCCCCCAATCCCTGGACACCGTCCCAATCCCCGGGCACCCCCCAATCCCTGGACACCGTCCCAATCCCCGGACACCGTCCCAATCCCTGGACACTGTCCCAATCCCTGGACACTGTCCCAATCCCCGGACACCCCCCAATCCCTGGACACCGTCCCAATCCCTGGACACCGTCCCAATCCCTGGACACCCCCCAATCCCCGGACAACCCCCAATCTCTGGACACCCCCCAATCCCTGCACACCGTCCCAATCCCTGGACACCCCCCAATCCCTGGACACCCCCCAATCCCCGGACAATCCCCAATCTCTGGACACCCCCCAATCCCTGGACACCGTCCCAATCCCTGGACACCCCCCCAATCCCCGGGCACCCCCAATCCCTGGACACTTTCCCAATCCCCGGACAACCCCCAATCTCTGGACACCTCCCAATCCCTGGACACCGTCCCAATCCATGGACACCCCCCAATCCCCGGGCACCCCCAATCCCTGGACACTGTCCCAATCCCCGGACAACCCCCAATCCCTGGACACCCCCCAATCCCTGGACACCGTCCCAATCCCTGGACACCGTCCCATTCCCTGGACACCGTCCCAATCCCCGGACACCCCCCAATCCCTGAACACCCCCCAATCCCTGGACACTGTCCCAATCCCTGCACACTGTCCCATTCCCTGGACACCGTCCCAATCCCTGGACACTGTCCCAATCCCTGGACAGCGTCCCAATCCCTGGACACCCCCAATCCCTGGACACCGTCCCAATACCTGGACACCCCCCAATCCCCGGACACCCCCAATCACTGGACACCGTCCCAATCCCTGGACACCGTCCCAATCCCTGGACAATGTCCCAATCCTCGGACACCGCCCCAATCTCTGGACTCCGTTCCAATCCCTGGACACCGTCCCAATCCCTGGACACCGTCCCAATCCCTGGACACCTCCCAATCCCTGGACACCGTCCCAATCTCTGGACACCCCCCAATCCCTGGACACCCACCATTCCCTGGAAACTGTCCCAATCCCTGGACACCCCCCAATCCCTGGACACTGTCCCAATCCCTGGACACTCCCCAATCCCCGGACACTGTCCCAATCTCTGGACACCCCCCAATCCCTGGACACCCCCCAATCCCTGGTCATCCCCCAATCCCTGGACACAGTCCCAATCCCTGTACACTGTCCCAATCCCAGGACACCGTCCCAATCCCTGGACACCGTCCCAATCCCTGGACACCCTCCCAATCTCTGGACACCCCCCAATCCCTGGACACCCTCCCAATCCCCGGACAACCCCCAAACTCTGGACACTGTCCCAATCCCCGGACACCCCCCAATCCCTGGACACCACCCAATCCCCGGACACCATCCCAATCCCCGGACACCGCCCCAATCTCTGGACACCCCCCAATCCCTGGACACTGTCCAAATCCCCGGACATCGTCCCAATCCCTGGACACCCCCCAATCCCTGGACACAACCCAATCCCTGGACACTGTCCCAATCCCTGGACACCGTCCCAATCCCTGGACACCCTCTGAATCCCTGGACACCGTCCCAATCCCTGGAAACCGTCCCAATCCCTGGACAACCTCCGAATCCCTGGACACCGTCCCAATCCCTGGACAACATCCCAATCCCTGGACACCACCCAATCCCTGGACACCGTCCCAATCCCTGGACACCCCCCAATCCCTGGACACCGTCCCAATCCCTGGACACCGTCCCAATCCCTGGACACTGTCCCAATCCCCGGACAACCCCCAATCTCTGGACACCCCCCAATCCCTGGACACCGTCCCAATCCCTGGACACCCCCCAATCCCTGGACACTGTCCCAATCCCCGGACAACCCCCAATGCCTGGACACCGTCCCAATCTCTGGACACCGTCCCAATCCCCGGACACCGTCCCAATCCCTGGACACCGTCCCAATCCCCGGACACCCCCAATCCCTGGACACTGTCCCAATCCCTGGTCACCTACCAATGCCTGGACACCCCCCATTCCCTGGACACCGTCCCAATCACCGGACACCCCCCAATCCCTGGACACAGTCCCAATCCCTGGACAGCCCCCAATCCCTGGACACCGTCCCAATCCCCGGGCACCCCCCAATCCCTGGACACCGTCCCAATCCCTGGACACCGTCCCAATCCCTGGACACCGTCCCAATCCCCGGACACCGTCCCAATCCCTGGACACTGTCCCAATCCCTGGACACTGTCCCAATCCCCGGACACCCCCCAATCCCTGGACACCGTCCCAATCCCTGGAAACCGTCCCAATCCCTGGACACCCCCCAATCCCCGGACAACCCCCAATCTCTGGACACCCCCCAATCCCTGCACACCGTCCCAATCCCTGGACACCCCCCAATCCCTGGACACCCCCCAATCCCCGGACAATCCCCAATCTCTGGACACCCCCCAATCCCTGGACACCGTCCCAATCCCTGGACACCCCCCCAATCCCCGGGCACCCCCAATCCCTGGACACTTTCCCAATCCCCGGACAACCCCCAATCTCTGGACACTTCCCAATCCCTGGACACCGTCCCAATCCATGGACACCCCCCAATCCCCGGGCACCCCCAATCCCTGGACACTGTCCCAATCCCCGGACAACCCCCAATCCCTGGACACCCCCCAATCCCTGGACACCGTCCCAATCCCTGGACACCGTCCCAATCCCTGGACACCGTCCCAATCCCCGGACACCCCCCAATCCCTGAACACCCCCCAATCCCTGGACACTGTCCCAATCCCTGCACACTGTCCCATTCCCTGGACACCGTCCCAATCCCTGGACACTGTCCCAATCCCTGGACAGCGTCCCAATCCCTGGACACCCCCAATCCCTGGACACCGTCCCAATACCTGGACACCCCCCAATCCCCGGACACCCCCAATCACTGGACACCGTCCCAATCCCTGGACACCGTCCCAATCCCTGGACAATGTCCCAATCCTCGGACACCGCCCCAATCTCTGGACTCCGTTCCAATCCCTGGACACCGTCCCAATCCCTGGACACCGTCCCAATCCCTGGACACCTCCCAATCCCTGGACACCGTCCCAATCTCTGGACACCCCCCAATCCCTGGACACCCCCCAATCCCTGGAAACTGTCCCAATCCCTGGACACCCCCCAATCCCTGGACACTGTCCCAATCCCTGGACACTCCCCAATCCCCGGACACTGTCCCAATCTCTGGACACCCCCCAATCCCTGGACACCCCCCAATCCCTGGTCATCCCCCAATCCCTGGACACAGTCCCAATCCCTGTACACTGTCCCAATCCCAGGACACCGTCCCAATCCCTGGACACCGTCCCAATCCCTGGACACCCTCCCAATCTCTGGACACCCCCCAATCCCTGGACACTGTCCCAATCCCTGGACACCGTCCCAATCCCCGGACAACCCCCAAACTCTGGACACTGTCCCAATCCCCGGACACCCCCCAATCCCTGGACACCACCCAATCCCCGGACACCATCCCAATCCCCGGACACCGCCCCAATCTCTGGACACCCCCCAATCCCTGGACACTGTCCAAATCCCCGGACATCGTCCCAATCCCTGGACACCCCCCAATCCCTGGACACAACCCAATCCCTGGACACTGTCCCAATCCCTGGACACTGTCCCAATCCCTGGACACCGTCCCAATCCCTTGACACCGTTCCAATCCCTGGACACTGTCCCAATCCCTGGACACCGTCCCAATCCCTTGACACCGTTCCAATCCCTGGACACAGTCCCAATCCCAGGACACTTTCCCAATCCCTGGACACCCCCCAATCCCTGGACACCGCCCCAATCTGAGGACACCCCCCAATCCCTGGACAGCCCCCAATCCCTGGACACCCCCCAATGCCTGGACTCCCCCCAATCCCCGGACACCCCCCAATCCCTGGACACCGTCCCAATCCCCGGGCATCCCCCAAACCCTGGACACCGTCCCAATCCCTGCACACTCTCCGAATCCCTGGACACCCTCCCAATCCCTGGACACCCCCCAATCCCTGGACACTGTCCCAATCTCAGGACACCCCCCAATCCCTGGACACCGTCCCAATCTCTGGACACCCCCCCAATGACTGGATACCCCCCAATCCCTGGACACTGTCCCAATCTCTGGACACCCCCCAATCCCTGGACACCCCCCAATCCCTGGACACCCCCCAATCCCTGGACACCGCCCAATCTCTGGACACCGTCCCAATCCCAGGACACTTTCCAAATCCCTGGACATCCCCCAAACCCCGGGCACCGTCACAATCTGTGGACACCCCCCAATCCCCAGACACTCCCCAATCCCTGGACACCGTCCCAATCCCTTGAAACCGTCCCAATCCCTGGACACTGTCCCAATCCCTGGACACCGTCCCAAACACTGGACACCCCTCAATCCCTGGACACCGTCCCAATCCCTGGACACCGTCCCAATCCCAGGACACTTTCCCAATCCCTGGACATCCCCCAAACCCTGGACACCATCCCAATCCCTGCACACTGTCCCAATCCCTGGACACCCTCCCAATCCCTGGACACCCCCCAATCCCTGGACACTGTCCCAATCTCAGGACACCCCCCAATCCCTGGACACCGTCCCAATCTCTGGACACCCCCCAATGACTGGATACCCCCCAATCCCAGGACACTGTCCCAATCTCTGGACACCCCCCCAATCCCTGGACACCCCCCAATCCCTGGACACCCCCCAATCCCTGGACATCCCACAATCTCTGGACACCGTCCCAATCCCAGGACACTTTCCAAATCCCTGGACACCCCCCAATCCCCGGACACCGTCACAATCTGTGGACACCCCCCAATCCCCAGACACTCCCCAATCCCTGGACACCGTCCCAATCCCTTGACACCGTCCCAATCCCTGGACACTGTCCCAATCCCTGCACACCGTCCCAAACACTGGACACCCCTCAATCCCTGGACACCGTCCCAATCCCTGGACACCGTCCCAATCCCAGGACACTTTCCCAATCCCTGGACACCCCCCAATCCCTGGACACCGTCCTAATCTGTGGACACCCCCCAATCCCCGGACAGCCCCCAATCCCTGGACACCCCCCAATGCCTGGACACCCCCCTAAATCCCCGGACACCCCCCAATCCCTGGATACTGTCCCAATCCCCGGGCATCCCCCAAACCCTGGACACCGTCCCAATCCCTGCACACTGTCCCAATCCCTGGACACCCTCCCAATCCCTGGACACCCCCCAATCCCTGGACACTGTCCCAATCTCAGGACGCCCCCCAATCCCTGGACACCGTCCCAATCTCTGGACACCCCCCAATGACTGGATACCCCCCAATCCCTGGACACTGTCCCAATCTCTGGACTCCTCCCAATCCCTGGACACCCCCCAATCCCTGGACACCCCCCAATCCCTGGACACCCCCCAATCCCTGGACGCCGTCCCAATCCCAGGACACTTTCGAAATCCCTGGACACCCCCCAATCCCCGGACACCGTCACAATCTGTGGACACCCCCCAATCCCCAGACACTCCCCAATCCCTGGACACCCCCCAATGCCTGGACACCCCCCAATCCCCAGACATCCCCCAATCCCTGGACACCGTCCCAATCCCCAGGCATCCCCCAAACCCTGGACACCATCCCAATCCCTGGACACCCCCCAATCCCTGGACACCCCCCAATCCCTGGACACTGTCCCAATCTCTGGACACACCCCAATCCCTGGACACCGTCCCAATCTCTGGACACCCCCCAATGACTGGACACCCCCCAATCCCTGGACACTGTCCCAATCTCTGGACACCCCCCAATCAACTGGACACCCCCCAATCCCTGGACACCCCCCAATCCCTGGACACCCCCCAATCTCTGGATACCCCCCAATCCCCGGACACCCCAAATCCCTGGACACCGTCCCAATCCCTGGACACCCCCCAATCCCTGGACACTGTCCCAATCCCCGGACACCCCCCAATCCCTGGACACTGCCCCAATCCCTGGTCACCCACCAATCCCTGGACACCACAAATCCCTGGACACCTCCCAATCCCTGGACACTGTCCCAATCCCTGGACATTCCCCAATCTCTGGACACCGTCCCAATCCCTGGACACCACCCAATCCCTGGACACCCCCCAATCCCTGGACGCCCCCCAATCCCTGGACACCCCCCAATCCCTCGAAACAGTCCCAATCCCTGGACACCGTCCCAATCCCTGGACACCGTCCCAATCTCTGGACACCGTCCCAATCCCTGTACACCCCCCAATCCCTGGACACCCCCCAATCCCTGGACACCCCCCAATCGCTGGACACCCCCCAATCCCTCGACACAGTCACAATCTCTGGACACCGTCCCAATCCCTGGACACCGTCCCAATCCCAGGACACCGTCCCAATCCCTGGACACCCCCCAATCCATGGACACCTCCCAATCCGTGGAAACCCCCCAATCCCTGGACACCCCCCAATCCCTGGACACCTTCACAATCCCTGGACACCCCCCAATCCCTGGACACCCCCCAATCGCTGGACACCCCCCAATCCCTGGACACCATCCCAATCACTGGACATCCCCGAAAACCTGGACACCGTCCCAATCCCTGCACACTGTCCCAATCCCTGGACACCCCCCAATCCCTGGACACCCCCCAATCTCTGGACACCCCCCAATCTCTGGACACCCCCCAATCCCTGTACACCCCCCAATCCCTCGACACAGTCCCAATCCCTGGACACCGTCCCAATCCCTGGACACCGTCCCAATCCCTGGACACTGTCCCAATCCCTGGACACCGTCCCAATCCCAGGACACAGTCCTAATCCCTGGACACCGTCCCAATCCCTGGACACTGTCCCAATCCCTGGACACCGTCCCAATCCCAGGACACAGTCCCAATCCCTGGACACCGTCCCAATTCCCGGACACCTCTCAATCCCTGGACACCGTCCCAATCCCTGGACACCGTCCCAATCCCAGGACACCTTCCCAATCCCCGGACACCGTCCCAATCTGTGGACACCGTCCCAATCCCTGGACACCCTCCAAATCCATGGACACCCCCCAATCCCTGGACACTGTCCCAATCTCTGGACACTGTCCCAATCCCTGGATACCCCCCAACCCCTGGACACTGTCCCAATCTCTGGACACAGTCCCAATCTCTGGACACCGTCCCAATCCCTGGACACCGTCCCAATCCCCGGACACTGTCCCACTCCCTGAACACCCCCAATCCCTGGACACGGTCCCAATCACTGGACACCCCCAAATCCCTGGACACCGTCCCAATCCCTGTACACCCACCCAAACCCCGGACACCTCCCAATCTCTGGACACCGTCCCAATCCCTGGACACTGTCCCAATCTCTGGACACCCCCCCAATGCCTTGACACGCCCCAATCCCCGGACACCCCCCAATCCCTGGACACCGTCCCAATCCCCGGGCATCACCCAAACCCTGGACACCGTCCCAATCCCTGCACACTGTCCCAATCCCTGGACACCCTCCCAATCCCTGGACACCCCCCAATCCGTGGACACTGTCCCAATCTCTGGACACCCCCCAATCCCTGGACACCGTCCCAATATCTGGACACCCCGCAATGACTGGACACCCCCCAATCCCTGGATACCCCCAATCCCTGGACACCGTCCCAATCTCTGCACACTGTCCCAATCTCTGGACACCCCCCAATCCCTGGACACCCCCCAATCCCTGGACACCGTCCCAATATCTGGACACCCCCCAATCCCCGGACACCCCCAATCCCTGGACACCGTCCCAATCCCTGGACACCCCCCAATCCCTGGACACTGTCCCAATCCCTGGACACTGTCCCAATCCCTGGACACCATCCCAATCCCCGGACACCCCCCAATCCCTGGACACCGTCCCAATCCCTGCACACTGTCCCAATCCCTGGACACCCTCCCAATCCCTGGACAGCCCCCAATCCCTGGACACTGTCCCAATCTCTGGACACCCCCCAATCCCTGGACACCGTCCCAATCTCTGGACACCCCCCAATGACTGGACACCCCCCAATCACTGGACACCCACAATCCCTGGACACCGTCCCAATCCCTGCACACTGTCCCAATCTCTGGACACCCCCCAATCCCTGGACACCCCCCAATCCCTGGACACCGTCCCAATCCCTGGACACCCCCAAATCCCTGGACACCGTCCCAATCCCTGGACACACTCCCAATCCCTGGACACCCCCCAATCCCTGGACACCCCCCAATCCCCGGACACCCCCAATCCCTGGACACCGTCCCAATCCCTGGACACTGTCCCAATCCCTGGACACCGTCCCAATCCCTGGACACCGTCCAAATCCCTGGACACCGTCCCAATCCCTGGACACTGTCCCAATCCCTGGACACCCCTCAATCTCTGGACACCCCCCAATCCCTGGACACCATCCCAATCCCTGGTCACCTCCCAATCCATGGACACCCTCCCAATCCCTGGACATCCTCCCAATCCCTGGACACCCTCCCAATCCCTGGACACCGTCCCAATCCCTGGACACTGTCCCAATCCCTGGACACCGTCCAAATCCCTGGACACCCTCCCAATCCCTGGACACCGTCCGAATCCCTGGACACCGTCCCAATCCCTGGACACCGTCCCAATCCCTGGTCACCTCCCAATCCCTGGACACCCTCCCAGTCCCTGGACACCCTCCCAATCCCTGGACACCGTCCCAATCCCTGGACACCGTCCCAATCCCTGAACACCGTCCCAATCCCTGGACACCGTCCCAATCCCTGGACACTGTCCCAATCCCTGGACACCCCCCAATCCGTGGACACTGTCCCAATCACTGGACACCGTCCCAATCCCTGGACACCCCCCAATCCCTGGACACCGTCCCAATCCCTGGACACCGTCCCAATCCCTGGACACCCTCCCAATCTCTGGACACCCCCCAATCCCTGGACACCGTCGCAATCCCAGGACACCCTCCCAATCCCTGGACACAGTCCCAATCCCTGGACACCGTCCCAATCCCTGGACACCCCCCAAACTCTGGACACCCACCAATCCCCGGACACCGTCCAAATTCCTGGACACTGTCCCAATCCCTGGACACCATCCCAATCCCTGGACACCCCCCAAACCCCGGACACCGTCCCAATCCCTGGACACCGTCGCAATCCCTGGACACCTTCCCAATCCCTGATCACCTCCCAATCCCTGGACACCCTCCCAATCCCTGGACACCCTCCCAATCCCTGGACACCGTCCCAATCCCTGGACACTGTCCCAATCCCAGGACACTGTCCCAATCCCTCAACACAGTCCCAATCCCTGGACACCCCCCAATCCCTGGACACCGTCCCAATCCCTGGACACCGTCCCAATCCCTGGTCACCTCCCAATCCCTGGACACCCTCCCAATCTCTGGACACCCCCAATCCCTGGACACCGTCCCAATCCCAGGACACCCTCCCAATCCCTGGACACAGTCCCAATCCCTGGACACCGTCCCAATCCCTGGACACTGTCCCAATCCCTGGACACCCCCCAAACTCTGGACACCCCCCAATCACCGGACACCGTCCAAATACCTGGACACTGTCCCAATCCCTGGACACCCCCCAATCCCTGGACACCGTCCCAATCCCTGGACACTGTCCCAATCCCTGGACACCCCCCAATCCCTGGACACCGTCCCAATCCCTGGACACCGTCCCAATCCCTGGTCACCTCCCAATCCCTGGACACCCTCCCAATCCCTGGACACAGTCCCAATCCCTGGACACCGTCCCAATCCCTGGACACTGTCCCAATCCCTGGACACCCCCCAAACTCTGGACACCCCCCAATCCCGGACACCGTCCAAATACCTAGACACTGTCCCAATCCCTGGACACCGTCCCAATCTTTGGACACCATCCCAATCTCTGGACACCCCCCAATTCCTGGACACCCCCCAATCCCCGGGCACCGTCCCAATCCCTGGATACCGTCCCAATCCCTGGACACCGTCCCAATCCCTGGACACCGTCCCAATCCCTGGTCACCTCCCAATCCCTGGACACCCTCCCAATCCCTGGACACCGTCCCAATCCCTGGTCACCTCCCAATCCATGGACACCCTCCCAATCCCTGGACACCCTCCCAATCCCTGGACACCGTCCGAATCCCTGGACACCGTCCCAATCCCTGGACACCCTCCCAATCCCTGGACACCGTCCGAATCCCTGGACACCGTCCCAATCCCTGGACACCGTCCCAATTCCTGGTCACCTCCCAATCCCTGGACACCCTCCCAGTCCCTGGACACCCTCCCAATCCCTGGACACCGTCCCAATCCCTGGACACCGTCCCAATCCCTGAACACCGTCCCAATCCCTGGACACCATCCCAATCCCTGGACACTGTCCCAATCACTGGACACCGTCCCAATCCCTGGACACCCCCCAATCTGTGGACACTGTCCCAATCACTGGACACCGTCCCAATCCCTGGACACCCCCCAATCCCTGGACACCGTCCCAAACCATGGACACCGTCCCAATCCCTGGTCACCTCCCAATCCCTGGACACCCTCCCAAGCTCTGGACACCCCCCAATCCCTGGACACCGTCGCAATCCCAGGACACCCTCCCAATCCCTGGACACAGTCCCAATCCCTGGACACCGTCCCAATCCCTGGACACTGTCCCAATCCCTGGACACCCCTCAAACTCTGGACACCCACCAATCCCCGGACACCGTCCAAATACCTGGACACTGTCCCAATCCATGGACACCGTCCCAATCTCTGGACACCATCCCAATCTCTGGACACCACCCAATCCCTGGACACCCCCCAATCCCCGGACACCGTCCCAATCCCTGGACACCGTCGCAATCCCTGGACACCATCCCAATCCCTGGACACACTCCCAATCCCTGGACACCCTCCCAATCCCTGGACACCCTCCCAATCCCTGGACACCGTCCCAATCCCTGGACACCCTCCCAATCCCTGGACACCCTCCCAATCCCTGGACACCGTCCCAATCCCTGGTCACCTCCCAATCCCTGGACACCCTCCCAATCCCTGGACACCCTCCCAATCCCTGGACACCCTCCCAGTCCCTGGACACCGTCCCAATCCCTGGACACTGTCCCAATCCCAGGACAATGTCCCAATCCCTGGACACCCTCCCAATCCCTGGACACTGTCCCAATCCCTGGACACCGTCCCAATCCCTGGACACTGTCCCAACCCCTGGACACCGTCCCAACCCCTGGACACTGTCCCAATCCCTGGACACTGTCCCAATCCCTGGACACCGTCCCAATCCCTGGACACCCTCCCAATCCCTGGACACCGTCCCAATCTCTGGACAACTCCCAATCCCTGGACACCCCCCAATCCCTGGACATCCCCCAATTCCTGGACACCACCCAATCCTCGGAAACCCCCCAATCCCCGGACACCCCCCAATCCCTGGACACCATCCCAATCCCCGGGCACCCCCCAATCCCTGGACACCGTCCCAATCCCTGGACACCGTCCAAATCCCTGGACACCGTCCCAATCCCTGGACACCGTCCCAATCCCTGGACACCCCCCAATCTCTGGACACCCCCCAATCCCTGGACACCATCCCAATCCCTGGTCACCTCCCAATCCATGGACACCCTCCCAATCCCTGGACACCCTCCCAATCCCTGGACACCCTCCCAATCCCTGGACACCGTCCCAATCCCTGGACACTGTCCCAATCCCTGGACACCGTCCCAATCCCTGGACACCCTCCCAATCCCTGGACACCGTCCGAATCCCTGGACACCGTCCCAATCCCTGGTCACCTCCCAATCCCTGGACACCCTCCCAATCCCTGGACACCCTCCCAATCCCTGGACAGCGTCCCAATCCCTGGACACCGTCCCAATCCCTGGACACTGTCCCAATCCCTGGACACCCCCCAATCCCTGGACACTGTCCCAATCACTGGACACCATCCCAATCCCTGGACACCCCCCAATCCCTGGACACCGTCCCAATCCCTGGACACCGTCCCAATCCCTGGTCACCTCCCAATCCCTGGACACCCTCCCAATCTCTGGACACCCCCCAATCCCTGGACACCGTCGCAATCCCAGGACACCCTCCCAATCCCTGGACACAGTCCCAATCCCTGGACACCGTCCCAATCCCTGGACACTGTCCCAATCCCTGGACGCCCCCCAAACTCTGGACACCCACCAATCCCCGGACACCGTCCAAATACCTGGACACTGTCCCAATCCCTGTACACCGTCCAAATCTCTGGACACCATCCCAATCTCTGGACACGCCCCAATCCCTGGACACCCCCCAATCCCCGGACACCGTCCCAATCCCTGGACACCGTCGCAATCCCTGGACACCGTCCCAATCCCTGATCACCTCCCAATCCTTGGACACCCTCCCAATCCCTGGACACCCTCCCAATCCCTGGACACCGTCCCAATCCCCGGTCACCTCCCAATCCCTGGACACCCTCCCAATCCCTGGACACCCTCCCAATCCCTGGACACCATCCCAATCCCTGGACACCGTCCCAATCCCTGGACACTGTCCCAATCCCAGGACACTGTCCCAATCCCTGGACACCCTCCCAATCCCTGGACACCGTCCCAATCCCTGGACACCGTCCCAATCCCTGGACACTGTCCCAACCCCTGGACACCGTCCCAACCCTTGGACACTGTCCCAATCCCTGGACACTGTCCCAATCTCTGGACAACTCCCAATCCCTGGACACCCCCCAATCCCTGGACATCCCCCAATCCCTGGACACCACCCAATCCTCGGACACCCCCCAATCCCCGGACACCCCCCAATCCCTGGACACCATCCCAATCCCCGGGCACCCCCCAATCCCTGGACACCGTCCCAATCCCTGGACACCCCCCAATCTCTGGACACCCCCCAATCCCTGGACACCCCCCAATCCCTGGACACCGTCCCAATCCCTGGACACCCCCCAATCCCTGGACACCGTCCCAATCCCTGGACACTGTCCCAATCCCTGGTCACCGTCCCAATCCCTGGACACCGTCCCAATCCCGGGACACCATCCAATCCCTGGACACCGTCCCAATCCCTGGACACCGTCCCAATCCCTGGACACTGTCCCAATCCCTGGTCACCGTCCCAATCCCTGGACACCGTCCCAAACCCTGGACTCCACCCAATCCCTGGACACCGTCCAAATCCCTGGACACCCCCCAATCCCTGGACACCTCCCACTCCCTGGACACCGTCCCAATCCCTGGACACTGTCCCAATCCCCGGACACCGTCCCAATCCCTGGACACTGTCCCAATCCCAGGACACCTCCCAATCCCTGGACACCGTCCCAATCCCTGGACACCGTCCCAATCCCTGGACACCTCCCAATCCCTGGACACCGTCCCAATCCCTGGACAGCCTCCGAATCCCTGGACAAGTCCCAATCCCTGGACACCGTCCCAATCCCTGGGCACCGTCCCAATCACTGGACGCCTCCCAATCCCTGGACAAGTCCCAATCCCTGGACACCGTCCCAATCCCTGGACACCCTCTGAATCCCTGGACACCGTCCCAATCCCTGGAAACCGTCCCAATCCCTGTACAACCTCCGAATCCCTGGACACCGTCCCAATCCCTGGACAACATCCCAAACCCTGGACACCACCCAATCCCTGGACACCGTCCCAATCCCTGGACACCCCCCAATCCCTGGACACCGTCCCAATCCTTGGACACCGTCCCAATCCCTGGACACTGTCCCAATCCCCGGACAACCCCCAATCTCTGGACACCCCCCAATCCCTGGACACCGTCCCAATCCCTGGACACCCCCCAATCCCTGGACACTGTCCCAATCCCCGGACAACCCCCAATGCCTGGACACCGTCCCAATCTCTGGACACCGTCCCAATCCCCGGACACCGTCCCAATCCCTGGACACCGTCCCAATCCCCGGACACCCCCAATCCCTGGACACTGTCCCAATCCCTGGTCACCTACCAATGCCTGGACACCCCCCATTCCCTGGACACCGTCCCAATCACCGGACACCCCCCAATCCCTGGACACAGTCCCAATCCCTGGACAGCCCCCAATCCCTGGACATCGTCCCAATCCCCGGGCACCCCCCAATCCCTGGACACCGTCCCAATCCCTGGACACCGTCCCAATCCCTGGACACCGTCCCAATCCCCGGACACCGTCCCAATCCCTGGACACTGTCCCAATCCCTGGACACTGTCCCAATCCCCGGACACCCCCCAATCCCTGGACACCGTCCCAATCCCTGGACACCGTCCCAATCCCTGGACACCCCCCAATCCCCGGACAACCCCCAATCTCTGGACACCCCCCAATCCCTGCACACCGTCCCAATCCCTGGACACCCCCCAATCCCTGGACACACCCAATCCCCGGACAATCCCCAATCTCTGGACACCCCCCAATCCCTGGACACCGTCCCAATCCCTGGACACCCCCCCAATCCCCGGGCACCCCCAATCCCTGGACACTTTCCCAATCCCCGGACAACCGCCAATCTCTGGACACCTCCCAATCCCTGGACACCGTCCCAATCCATGGACACCCCGCAATCCCCGGGCACCCCCAATCCCTGGACACTGTCCCAATCCCCGGACAACCCCCAATCCCTGGACACCCCCCAATCCCTGGACACCGTCCCAATCCCTGGACACCGTCCCAATCCCTGGACACCGTCCCAATCCCCGGACACCCCCCAATCCCTGAACACCCCCCAATCCCTGGACACTGTCCCAATCCCTGGACACTGTCCCAATCCCTGGACAGCGTCCCAATCCCTGGACACCCCCAATCCCTGGACACCGTCCCAATACCTGGACACCCCCCAATCCCCGGACACCCCCAATCACTGGACACCGTCCCAATCCCTGGACACCGTCCCAATCCCTGGACAATGTCCCAATCCTCGGACACCGCCCCAATCTCTGGACTCCGTTCCAATCCCTGGACACCGTCCCAATCCCTGGACACCGTCCCAATCCCTGGACACCGTCCCAATCTCTGGACACCCCCCAATCCCTGGACACCCCCCAATCCCTGGAAACTGTCCCAATCCCTGGACACCCCCCAATCCCTGGACACTGTCCCAATCCCTGGACACGCCCCAATCCCCGGACACTGTCCCAATCTCTGGACACCCCCCAATCCCTGGACACCCCCCAATCCCTGGTCATCCCCCAATCCATGGACACAGTCCCAATCCCTGTACACTGTCCCAATCCCAGGACACCGTCCCAATCCCTGGACACCGTCCCAATCCCTGGACACCCTCCCAATCTCTGGACACCCCCCAATCCCTGGACACTGTCCCAATCCCTGGACACCGTCCCAATCCCCGGACAACCCCCAAACTCTGGACACTGTCCCAATCCCCGGACACCCCCCAATCCCTGGACACCACCCAATCCCCGGACACCATCCCAATCCCCGGACACCGCCCCAATCTCTGGACACCCCCCAATCCCTGGACACTGTCCAAATCCCCGGACATCGTCCCAATCCCTGGACACCCCCCAATCCCTGGACACAACCCAATCCCTGGACACTGTCCCAATCCCTGGACACCGTCCCAATCCCTTGACACCGTCCCAATCCCTGGACACTGTCCCAATCCCTGGACACCGTCCCAATCCCTGGACACTGCCCCAATCCCTGGACACCGTCCCAATCCCAGGACACAGTCCTAATCCCTGGACACCGTCCCAATCCCTGGACACTGTCCCAATCCCTGGACACCGTCCCAATCCCAGGACACAGTCCCAATCCCTGGACACCGTCCCAATTCCCGGACACCTCTCAATCCCTGGACACCGTCCCAATCCCTGGACACCGTCCCAATCCCAGGACACCTTCCCAATCCCCGGACACCGTCCCAATCTGTGGACACCGTCCCAATCCCTGGACACCCTCCAAATCCATGGACACCCCCCAATCCCTGGACACTGTCCCAATCTCTGGACACTGTCCCAATCCCTGGATACCCCCCAACCCCTGGACACTGTCCCAATCTCTGGACACCCCCAAATCCCTGGACACCGTCCCAATCCCTGTACACCCACCCAAACCCCGGACACCTCCCAATCTCTGGACACCGTCCCAATCCCTGGACACTGTCCCAATCTCTGGACACCCCCCCAATGCCTTGACACGCCCCAATCCCCGGACACCCCCCAATCCCTGGACACCGTCCCAATCCCCGGGCATCACCCAAACCCTGGACACCGTCCCAATCCCTGCACACTGTCCCAATCCCTGGACACCCTCCCAATCCCTGGACACCTCCCAATCCGTGGACACTGTCCCAATCTCTGGACACCCCCCAATCCCTGGACACCGTCCCAATATCTGGACACCCCGCAATGACTGGACACCCCCCAATCCCTGGATACCCCCAATCCCTGGACACCGTCCCAATCTCTGCACACTGTCCCAATCTCTGGACACCCCCCAATCCCTGGACACCCCCCAATCCCTGGACACCGTCCCAATATCTGGACACCCCCCAATCCCCGGACACCCCCAATCCCTGGACACCGTCCCAATCCCTGGACACCCCCCAATCCCTGGACACTGTCCCAATCCCTGGACACTGTCCCAATCCCTGGACACCATCCCAATCCCCGGACACCCCCCAATCCCTGGACACCGTCCCAATCCCTGCACACTGTCCCAATCCCTGGACACCCTCCCAATCCCTGGACAGCCCCCAATCCCTGGACACTGTCCCAATCTCTGGACACCCCCCAATCCCTGGACACCGTCCCAATCTCTGGACACCCCCCAATGACTGGACACCCCCCAATCACTGGACACCCACAATCCCTGGACACCGTCCCAATCCCTGCACACTGTCCCAATCTCTGGACACCCCCCAATCCCTGGACACCCCCCAATCCCTGGACACCGTCCCAATCCCTGGACACCCCCAAATCCCTGGACACCGTCCCAATCCCTGGACACACTCCCAATCCCTGGACACCCCCCAATCCCTGGACACCCCCCAATCCCCGGACACCCCCAATCCCTGGACACCGTCCCAATCCCTGGACACTGTCCCAATCCCTGGACACCGTCCCAATCCCTGGACACCGTCCAAATCCCTGGACACCGTCCCAATCCCTGGACACTGTCCCAATCCCTGGACACCCCTCAATCTCTGGACACCCCCCAATCCCTGGACACCATCCCAATCCCTGGTCACCTCCCAATCCATGGACACCCTCCCAATCCCTGGACACCCTCCCAATCCCTGGACACCCTCCCAATCCCTGGACACCGTCCCAATCCCTGGACACTGTCCCAATCCCTGGACACCGTCCAAATCCCTGGACACCCTCCCAATCCCTGGACACCGTCCGAATCCCTGGACACCGTCCCAATCCCTGGACACCGTCCCAATCCCTGGTCACCTCCCAATCCCTGGACACCCTCCCAGTCCCTGGACACCCTCCCAATCCCTGGACACCGTCCCAATCCCTGGACACCGTCCCAATCCCTGAACACCGTCCCAATCCCTGGACACCGTCCCAATCCCTGGACACTGTCCCAATCCCTGGACACCCCCCAATCCGTGGACACTGTCCCAATCACTGGACACCGTCCCAATCCCTGGACACCCCCCAATCCCTGGACACCGTCCCAATCCCTGGACACCGTCCCAATCCCTGGACACCCTCCCAATCTCTGGACACCCCCCAATCCCTGGACACCGTCGCAATCCCAGGACACCCTCCCAATCCCTGGACACAGTCCCAATCCCTGGACACCGTCCCAATCCCTGGACACCCCCCAAACTCTGGACACCCACCAATCCCCGGACACCGTCCAAATTCCTGGACACTGTCCCAATCCCTGGACACCATCCCAATCCCTGGACACCCCCCAAACCCCGGACACCGTCCCAATCCCTGGACACCGTCGCAATCCCTGGACACCTTCCCAATCCCTGATCACCTCCCAATCCCTGGACACCCTCCCAATCCCTGGACACCCTCCCAATCCCTGGACACCGTCCCAATCCCTGGACACTATCCCAATCCCAGGACACTGTCCCAATCCCTGGACACCCTCCCAATCCCTGGACACCGTCCCAATCCCTGGACACCGTCCCAATCCCTGGACACTGTCCCAACCCCTGGACACCGTCCCAATCTCTGGACAACTCCCAATCCCTGGACACCCCCCAATCCCTGGACATCCCCCAATCCCTGGACACCATCCCAATCCCTGGACACCCCCCAATCCCTCAACACAGTCCCAATCCCTGGACACCCCCCAATCCCTGGACACCGTCCCAATCCCTGGACACCGTCCCAATCCCTGGTCACCTCCCAATCCCTGGACACCCTCCCAATCTCTGGACACCCCCAATCCCTGGACACCGTCCCAATCCCAGGACACCCTCCCAATCCCTGGACACAGTCCCAATCCCTGGACACCGTCCCAATCCCTGGACACTGTCCCAATCCCTGGACACCCCCCAAACTCTGGACACCCCCCAATCACCGGACACCGTCCAAATACCTGGACACTGTCCCAATCCCTGGACACCCCCCAATCCCTGGACACCCTCCCAATCCCTGGACACTGTCCCAATCCCTGGACACCCCCCAATCCCTGGACACCGTCCCAATCCCTGGACACCGTCCCAATCCCTGGTCACCTCCCAATCCCTGGACACCCTCCCAATCCCTGGACACAGTCCCAATCCCTGGACACCGTCCCAATCCCTGGACACTGTCCCAATCCCTGGACACCCCCCAAACTCTGGACACCCCCCAATCCCGGACACCGTCCAAATACCTAGACACTGTCCCAATCCCTGGACACCGTCCCAATCTCTGGACACCATCCCAATCTCTGGACACCCCCCAATTCCTGGACACCCCCCAATCCCCGGGCACCGTCCCAATCCCTGGATACCGTCCCAATCCCTGGACACCGTCCCAATCCCTGGACACCGTCCCAATCCCTGGTCACCTCCCAATCCCTGGACACCCTCCCAATCCCTGGACACCGTCCCAATCCCTGGTCACCTCCCAATCCATGGACACCCTCCCAATCCCTGGACACCCTCCCAATCCCTGGACACCGTCCCAATCCCTGGACACCGTCCCAATCCCTGGACACCCTCCCAATCCCTGGACACCGTCCGAATCCCTGGACACCGTCCCAATCCCTGGACACCGTCCCAATTCCTGGTCACCTCCCAATCCCTGGACACCCTCCCAGTCCCTGGACACCCTCCCAATCCCTGGACACCGTCCCAATCCCTGGACACCATCCCAATCCCTGAACACCGTCCCAATCCCTGGACACCGTCCCAATCCCTGGACACTGTCCCAATCACTGGACACCGTCCCAATCCCTGGACACCCCCCAATCTGTGGACACTGTCCCAATCACTGGACACCGTCCCAATCCCTGGACACCCCCCAATCCCTGGACACCGTCCCAAACCATGGACACCGTCCCAATCCCTGGTCACCTCCCAATCCCTGGACACCCTCCCAATCTCTGGACACCCCCCAATCCCTGGACACCGTCGCAATCCCAGGACACCCTCCCAATCCCTGGACACAGTCCCAATCCCTGGACACCGTCCCAATCTCTGGACACCATCCCAATCTCTGGACACCCCCCAATTCCTGGACACCCCCCAATCCCCGGGCACCGTCCCAATCCCTGGATACCGTCCCAATCCCTGGACACCGTCCCAATCCCTGGACACCGTCCCAATCCCTGGTCACCTCCCAATCCCTGGACACCCTCCCAATCCCTGGACACCGTCCCAATCCCTGGTCACCTCCCAATCCATGGACACCCTCCCAATCCCTGGACACCCTCCCAATCCCTGGACACCGTCCCAATCCCTGGACACCGTCCCAATCCCTGGACACCCTCCCAATCCCTGGACACCGTCCGAATCCCTGGACACCGTCCCAATCCCTGGACACCGTCCCAATTCCTGGTCACCTCCCAATCCCTGGACACCCTCCCAGTCCCTGGACACCCTCCCAATCCCTGGACACCGTCCCAATCCCTGGACACCGTCCCAATCCCTGAACACCGTCCCAATCCCTGGACACCGTCCCAATCCCTGGACACTGTCCCAATCACTGGACACCGTCCCAATCCCTGGACACCCCCCAATCTGTGGACACTGTCCCAATCACTGGACACCGTCCCAATCCCTGGACACCCCCCAATCCCTGGACACCGTCCCAAACCATGGACACCGTCCCAATCCCTGGTCACCTCCCAATCCCTGGACACCCTCCCAATCTCTGGACACCCCCCAATCCCTGGACACCGTCGCAATCCCAGGACACCCTCCCAATCCCTGGACACAGTCCCAATCCCTGGACACCGTCCCAATCCCTGGACACTGTCCCAATCCCTGGACACCCCTCAAACTCTGGACACCCACCAATCCCCGGACACCGTCCAAATACCTGGACACTGTCCCAATCCATGGACACCGTCCCAATCTCTGGACACCATCCCAATCTCTGGACACCACCCAATCCCTGGACACCCCCCAATCCCCGGACACCGTCCCAATCCCTGGACACCGTCGCAATCCCTGGACACCATCCCAATCCCTGGACACACTCCCAATCCCTGGACACCCTCCCAATCCCTGGACACCCTCCCAATCCCTGGACACCGTCCCAATCCCTGGACACCCTCCCAATCCCTGGACACCCTCCCAATCCCTGGACACCGTCCCAATCCCTGGTCACCTCCCAATCCCTGGACACCCTCCCAATCCCTGGACACCCTCCCAATCCCTGGACACCCTCCCAGTCCCTGGACACCGTCCCAATCCCTGGACACTGTCCCAATCCCAGGACAATGTCCCAATCCCTGGACACCCTCCCAATCCCTGGACACTGTCCCAAACCCTGGACACCGTCCCAATCCCTGGACACTGTCCCAACCCCTGGACACCGTCCCAACCCCTGGACACTGTCCCAATCCCTGGACACTGTCCCAATCCCTGGACACCGTCCCAATCCCTGGACACCCTCCCAATCCCTGGACACCGTCCCAAACCATGGACACCGTCCCAATCCCTGGTCACCTCCCAATCCCTGGACACCCTCCCAATCTCTGGACACCCCCCAATCCCTGGACACCGTCGCAATCCCAGGACACCCTCCCAATCCCTGGACACAGTCCCAATCCCTGGACACCGTCCCAATCCCTGGACACTGTCCCAATCCCTGGACACCCCTCAAACTCTGGACACCCACCAATCCCCGGACACCGTCCAAATACCTGGACACTGTCCCAATCCATGGACACCGTCCCAATCTCTGGACACCATCCCAATCCCTGGACACCGTCCCAAACCATGGACACCGTCCCAATCCCTGGTCACCTCCCAATCCCTGGACACCCTCCCAATCTCTGGACACCCCCCAATCCCTGGACACCGTCGCAATCCCAGGACACCCTCCCAATCCCTGGACACAGTCCCAATCCCTGGACACCGTCCCAATCCCTGGACACTGTCCCAATCCCTGGACACCCCTCAAACTCTGGACACCCACCAATCCCCGGACACCGTCCAAATACCTGGACACTGTCCCAATCCATGGACACCGTCCCAATCTCTGGACACCATCCCAATCTCTGGACACCACCCAATCCCTGGACACCCCCCAATCCCCGGACACCGTCCCAATCCCTGGACACCGTCGCAATCCCTGGACACCATCCCAATCCCTGGACACACTCCCAATCCCTGGACACCCTCCCAATCCCTGGACACCCTCCCAATCCCTGGACACCGTCCCAATCCCTGGACACCCTCCCAATCCCTGGACACCCTCCCAATCCCTGGACACCGTCCCAATCCCTGGTCACCTCCCAATCCCTGGACACCCTCCCAATCCCTGGACACCCTCCCAATCCCTGGACACCCTCCCAGTCCCTGGACACCGTCCCAATCCCTGGACACTGTCCCAATCCCAGGACAATGTCCCAATCCCTGGACACCCTCCCAATCCCTGGACACTGTCCCAATCCCTGGACACCGTCCCAATCCCTGGACACTGTCCCAACCCCTGGACACCGTCCCAACCCCTGGACACTGTCCCAATCCCTGGACACTGTCCCAATCCCTGGACACCGTCCCAATCCCTGGACACCCTCCCAATCCCTGGACACCGTCCCAATCTCTGGACAACTCCCAATCCCTGGACACCCCCCAATCCCTGGACATCCCCCAATTCCTGGACACCACCCAATCCTCGGACACCCCCCAATCCCCGGACACCCCCCAATCCCTGGACACCATCCCAATCCCCGGGCACCCCCCAATCCCTGGACACCGTCCCAATCCCTGGACACCGTCCAAATCCCTGGACACCGTCCCAATCCCTGGACACCGTCCCAATCCCTGGACACCCCCCAATCTCTGGACACCCCCCAATCCCTGGACACCATCCCAATCCCTGGTCACCTCCCAATCCATGGACACCCTCCCAATCCCTGGACACCCTCCCAATCCCTGGACACCCTCCCAATCCCTGGACACCATCCCAATCCCTGGACACTGTCCCAATCCCTGGACACCGTCCCAATCCCTGGACACCCTCCCAATCCCTGGACACCGTCCGAATCCCTGGACACCGTCCCAATCCCTGGTCACCTCCCAATCCCTGGACACCCTCCCAATCCCTGGACACCCTCCCAATCCCTGGACAGCGTCCCAATCCCTGGACACCGTCCCAATCCCTGGACACTGTCCCAATCCCTGGACACCCCCCAATCCCTGGACACTGTCCCAATCACTGGACACCATCCCAATCCCTGGACACCCCCCAATCCCTGGACACCGTCCCAATCCCTGGACACCGTCCCAATCCCTGGTCACCTCCCAATCCCTGGACACCCTCCCAATCTCTGGACACCCCCCAATCCCTGGACACCGTCGCAATCCCAGGACACCCTCCCAATCCCTGGACACAGTCCCAATCCCTGGACACCGTCCCAATCCCTGGACGCCCCCCAAACTCTGGACACCCACCAATCCCCGGACACCGTCCAAATACCTGGACACTGTCCCAATCCCTGTACACCGTCCAAATCTCTGGACACCATCCCAATCTCTGGACACCCCCCAATCCCTGGACACCCCCCAATCCCCGGACACCGTCCCAATCCCTGGACACCGTCGCAATCCCTGGACACCGTCCCAATCCCTGATCACCTCCCAATCCTTGGACACCCTCCCAATCCCTGGACACCCTCCCAATCCCTGGACACCGTCCCAATCCCCGGTCACCTCCCAATCCCTGGACACCCTCCCAATCACTGGACACCCTCCCAATCCCTGGACACCATCCCAATCCCTGGACACCGTCCCAATCCCTGGACACTGTCCCAATCCCAGGACACTGTCCCAATCCCTGGACACCCTCCCAATCCCTGGACACCGTCCCAATCCCTGGATACCGTCCCAATCCCTGGACACTGTCCCAACCCCTGGACACCGTCCCAACCCTTGGACACTGTCCCAATCCCTGGACACTGTCCCAATCTCTGGACAACTCCCAATCCCTGGACACCCCCCAATCCCTGGACATCCCCCAATCCCTGGACACCACCCAATCCTCGGACACCCCCCAATCCCCGGACACCCCCCAATCCCTGGACACCATCCCAATCCCCGGGCACCCCCCAATCCCTGGACACCGTCCCAATCCCTGGACACCCCCCAATCTCTGGACACCCCCCAATCCCTGGACACCCCCCAATCCCTGGACACCGTCCCAATCCCTGGACACCCCCCAATCCCTGGACACCGTCCCAATCCCTGGACACTGTCCCAATCCCTGGTCACCGTCCCAATCCCTGGACACCGTCCCAATCCCGGGACACCATCCAATCCCTGGACACCGTCCCAATCCCTGGACACCGTCCCAATCCCTGGACACTGTCCCAATCCCTGGTCACCGTCCCAATCCCTGGACACCGTCCCAAACCCTGGACTCCACCCAATCCCTGGACACCGTCCAAATCCCTGGACACCCCCCAATCCCTGGACACCTCCCACTCCCTGGACACCGTCCCAATCCCTGGACACTGTCCCAATCCCCGGACACCGTCCCAATCCCTGGACACCGTCCCAATCCCAGGACACCTCCCAATCCCTGGACACCGTCCCAATCCCTGGACACCGTCCCAATCCCTGGACACCTCCCAATCCCTGGACACCGTCCCCATCCCTGGACAGCCTCCGAATCCCTGGACAAGTCCCAATCCCTGGACACCGTCCCAATCCCTGGGCACCGTCCCAATCACTGGACGCCTCCCAATCCCTGGACAAGTCCCAATCCCTGGACACCGTCCCAATCCCTGGACACCCTCTGAATCCCTGGACACCGTCCCAATCCCTGGAAACCGTCCCAATCCCTGTCCAACCTCCGAATCCCTGGACACCGTCCCAATCCCTGGACAACATCCCAATCCCTGGACACCACCCAATCCCTGGACACCGTCCCAATCCCTGGACACCCCCCAATCCCTGGACACCGTCCCAATCCCTGGACACCGTCCCAATCCCTGGACACTGTCCCAATCCCCGGACAACCCCCAATCTCTGGACACCCCCCAATCCCTGGACACCGTCCCAATCCCTGGACACCCCCCAATCCCTGGACACTGTCCCAATCCCCGGACAACCCCCAATGCCTGGACACCGTCCCAATCTCTGGACACCGTCCCAATCCCCGGACACCGTCCCAATCCCTGGACACCGTCCCAATCCCCGGACACCCCCAATCCCTGGACACTGTCCCAATCCCTGGTCACCTACCAATGCCTGGACACCCCCCATTCCCTGGACACCGTCCCAATCACCGGACACCCCCCAATCCCTGGACACAGTCCCAATCCCTGGACAGCCCCCAATCCCTGGACATCGTCCCAATCCCCGGGCACCCCCCAATCCCTGGACACCGTCCCAATCCCTGGACACCGTCCCAATCCCTGGACACCGTCCCAATCCCCGGACACCGTCCCAATCCCTGGACACTGTCCCAATCCCTGGACACTGTCCCAATCCCCGGACACCGTCCCAATCCCTGGACACCGTCCCAATCCCTGGACACCCCCCAATCCCCGGACAACCCCCAATCTCTGGACACCCCCCAATCCCTGCACACCGTCCCAATCCCTGGACACCCCCCAATCCCTGGACACCCCCCAATCCCCGGACAATCCCCAATCTCTGGACACCCCCCAATCCCTGGACACCGTCCCAATCCCTGGACACCCCCCCAATCCCCGGGCACCCCCAAGCCCTGGACACTTTCCCAATCCCCGGACAACCGCCAATCTCTGGACACCTCCCAATCCCTGGACACCGTCCCAATCCATGGACACCCCGCAATCCCCGGGCACCCCCAATCCCTGGACACTGTCCCAATCCCCGGACAACCCCCAATCCCTGGACACCCCCCAATCCCTGGACACCGTCCCAGTCCCTGGACACCGTCCCAATCCCTGGACACCGTCCCAATCCCCGGACACCCCCCAATCCCTGAACACCCCCCAATCCCTGGACACTGTCCCAATCCCTGGACACTGTCCCAATCCCTGGACAGCGTCCCAATCCCTGGACACCCCCAATCCCTGGACACCGTCCCAATACCTGGACACCCCCCAATCCCCGGACACCCCCAATCACTGGACACCGTCCCAATCCCTGGACACCGTCCCAATCCCTGGACAATGTCCCAATCCTCGGACACCGCCCCAATCTCTGGACTCCGTTCCAATCCCTGGACACCGTCCCAATCCCTGGACACCGTCCCAATCCCTGGACACCGTCCCAATCTCTGGACACCCCCCAATCCCTGGACACCCCCCAATCCCTGGAAACTGTCCCAATCCCTGGACACCCCCCAATCCCTGGACACTGTCCCAATCCCTGGACACGCCCCAATCCCCGGACACTGTCCCAATCTCTGGACACCCCCCAATCCCTGGAAACCCCCCAATCCCTGGTCATCCCCCAATCCATGGACACAGTCCCAATCCCTGTACACTGTCCCAATCCCAGGACACCGTCCCAATCCCTGGACACCGTCCCAATCCCTGGACACCCTCCCAATCTCTGGACACCCCCCAATCCCTGGACACTGTCCCAATCCCTGGACACCGTCCCAATCCCCGGACAACCCCCAAACTCTGGACACTGTCCCAATCCCCGGACACCCCCCAATCCCTGGACACCACCCAATCCCCGGACACCATCCCAATCCCCGGACACCGCCCCAATCTCTGGACACCCCCCAATCCCTGGACACTGTCCAAATCCCCGGACATCGTCCCAATCCCTGGACACCCCCCAATCCCTGGACACAACCCAATCCCTGGACACTGTCCCAATCCCTGGACACTGTCCCAATCCCTGGACACCGTCCCAATCCCTTGACACCGTCCCAATCCCTGGACACTGTCCCAATCCCTGGACACCGTCCCAAACACTGGACACCCCTCAATCCATGGACACCGTCCCAATCCCTGGACACAGTCCCAATCCCAGGACACTTTCCCAATCCCTGGACACCCCCCAATCCCTGGACACCGCCCCAATCTGAGGACACCCCCCAATCCCTGGACAGCCCCCAATCCCTGGACACCCCCCAATGCCTGGACACCCCCCAATCCCCGGACACCCCCCAATCCCTGGACACCGTCACAATCCCCGGGCATCCCCCAAACCCTGGACACCGTCCCAATCCCTGCACACTCTCCGAATCCCTGGACACCCTCCCAATCCCTGGACACCCCCCAATCCCTGGACACTGTCCCAATCTCAGGACACCCCCCAATCCCTGGACACCGTCCCAATCTCTGGACACCCCCCAATGACTGGATACCCCCCAATCCCTGGACACTGTCCCAATCTCTGGACACCCCGCAATCCCTGGACACCCCCCAATCCCTGGACACACCCCAATCCCTGGACACCGCCCAATCTCTGGACACCGTCCCAATCCCAGGACACTTTCCAAATCCCTGGACATCCCACAAACCCCGGGCACCGTCACAATCTGTGGACACCCCCCAATCCCCAGACACTCCCCAATCCCTGGACACCGTCCCAATCCCTTGAAACCGTCCCAATCCCTGGACACTGTCCCAATCCCTGGACACCGTCCCAAACACTGGACACCCCTCAATCCCTGGACACTGTCCCAATCACTGGACACCGTCCCAATCCCTGGACACCGTCCCAATCCCAGGACACTTTCCCAATCCCTGGACATCCCCCAAACCCTGGACACCATCCCAATCCCTGCACACTGTCCCAATCCCTGGACACCCTCCCAATCCCTGGACACCCCCCAATCCCTGGACACTGTCCCAATCTCAGGACACCCCCCAATCCCTGGACACCGTCCCAATCTCTGGACACCCCCCAATGACTGGATACCCCCCAATCCCAGGACACTGTCCCAATCTCTGGACATCCCCCCAATCCCTGGACACCCCCCAATCCCTGGACACCCCCCAATCCCTGGACATCCCCCAATCTCTGGACACCGTCCCAATCCCAGGACACTTTCCAAATCCCTGGACACCCCCCAATCCCCGGACACCGTCACAATCTGTGGACACCCCCCAATCCCCAGACACTCCCCAATCCCTGGACACCGTCCCAATCCCTTGACACCGTCCCAATCCCTGGACACTGTCCCAATCCCTGGACACCGTCCCAAACACTGGACACCCCTCAATCCCTGGACACCGTCCCAATCCCTGGACACCGTCCCAATCCCAGGACACTTTCCCAATCCCTGGACACCCCCCAATCCCTGGACACCGTCCTAATCTGTGGACACCCCCCAATCCCCGGACAGCCCCCAATCCCTGGACACCCCCCAATGCCTGGACACCCCCCTAAATCCCCGGACACCCCCCAATCCCTGGATACTGTCCCAATCCCCGGGCATCCCCCAAACCCTGGACACCGTCCCAATCCCTGCACACTGTCCCAATCCCTGGACACCCTCCCAATCCCTGGACACCCCCCAATCCCTGGACACTGTCCCAATCTCAGGACGCCCCCCAATCCCTGGACACCGTCCCAATCTCTGGACACCCCCAATGACTGGATACCCCCCAATCCCTGGACACTGTCCCAATCCCAGGACACCGTCCCAATCCCTGGACACCGTCCCAATCCCTGGACACCCTCCCAATCTCTGGACACCCCCCAATCCCTGGACACTGTCCCAATCCCTGGACACCGTCCCAATCCCCGGACAACCCCCAAACTCTGGACACTGTCCCAATCCCCGGACACCCCCCAATCCCTGGACACCACCCAATCCCCGGACACCATCCCAATCCCCGGACACCGCCCCAATCTCTGGACACCCCCCAATCCCTGGACACCCCCCAATCCCTGGACACCCCCCAATCCCTGGACATCCCCCAATCTCTGGACACCGTCCCAATCCCAGGACACTTTCCAAATCCCTGGACACCCCCCAATCCCCGGACACCGTCACAATCTGTGGACACCCCCCAATCCCCAGACACTCCCCAATCCCTGGACACCGTCCCAATCCCTTGACACCGTCCCAATCCCTGGACACTGTCCCAATCCCTGGACACCGTCCCAATCCCAGGACACTTTCCCAATCCCTGGACACCCCCCAATCCCTGGACATCGCCCCAATCTGAGGACACCCCCCAATCCCTGGACAGCCCCCAATCCCTGGACACCCCCCAATGCCTGGACACTCCCCAATCCCCGGACACCCACCAATCCCTGGACACCGTCCCAATCCCCGGGCATCCCCCAAACCCTGGACACCGTCCCAATCCCTGCACACTCTCCGAATCCCTGGACACCCTCCCAATCCCTGGACACCCCCCAATCCCTGGACACTGTCCCAATCTCAGGACACCCCCCAATCCCTGGACACCGTCCCAATCTCTGGACACCCCCCCAATGACTGGATACCCCCCAATCCCTGGACACTGTCCCAATCTCTGGACACCCCCCAATCCCTGGACACCCCCCAATCCCTGGACACCCCCCAATCCCTGGACACCGCCCAATCTCTGGACACCGTCCCAATCCCAGGACACTTTCCAAATCCCTGGACATCCCCCAAACCCCGGGCACCGTCACAATCTGTGGACACCCCCCAATCCCCAGACACTCCCCAATCCCTGGACACCGTCCCAATCCCTTGAAACCGTCCCAATCCCTGGACACTGTCCCAATCCCTGGACACCGTCCCAAACACTGGACACCCCTCAATCCCTGGACACTGTCCCAATCACTGGACACCGTCCCTATCCCTGGACACCGTCCCAATCCCAGGACACTTTCCCAATCCCTGGACATCCCCCAAACCCTGGACACCATCCCAATCCCTGCACACTGTCCCAATCCCTGGACACCCTCCCAATCCCTGGACACCCCCCAATCCCTGGACACTGTCCCAATCTCAGAACAACCCCCAATCCCTGGACACCGTCCCAATCTCTGGACACCCCCCAATGACTGGATACCCCCCAATCCCAGGACACTGTCCCAATCTCTGGACACCCCCCCAATCCCTGGACACCCCCCAATCCCTGGACACCCCCCAATCCCTGGACATCCCCCAATCTCTGGACACCGTCCCAATCCCAGGACACTTTCCAAATCCCTGGACACCCCCCAATCCCCGGACACCGTCACAATCTGTGGACACCCCCCAATCCCCAGACACTCCCCAATCCCTGGACACCGTCCCAATCCCTTGACACCGTCCCAATCCCTGGACACTGTCCCAATCCCTGGACACCGTCCCAAACACTGGACACCCCTCAATCCCTGGACACCGTCCCAATCCCTGGACACCGTCCCAATCCCAGGACACTTTCCCAATCCCTGGACACCCCCCAATCCCTGGACACCGTCCTAATCTGTGGACACCCCCCAATCCCCGGACAGCCCCCAATCCCTGGACACCCCCCAATGCCTGGACACCCCCCTAAATCCCCGGACACCCCCCAATCCCTGGATACTGTCCCAATCCCCGGGCATCCCCCAAACCCTGGACACCGTCCCAATCCCTGCACACTGTCCCAATCCCTGGACACCCTCCCAATCCCTGGACACCCCCCAATCCCTGGACACTGTCCCAATCTCAGGACGCCCCCCAATCCCTGGACACCGTCCCAATCTCTGGACACCCCCCAATGACTGGATACCCCCCAATCCCTGGACCCTGTCCCAATCTCTGGACACCCCCCAATCCCTGGACACCCCCCAATCCCTGGACACCCCCCAATCCCTGGACACCCCCAAATCCCTGGACGCCGTCCCAATCCCAGGACACTTTCGAAATCCCTGGACACCCCCCAATCCCCGGACACCGTCACAATCTGTGGACACCCCCCAATCCCCAGACACTCCCCAATCCCTGGACACCCCCCAATGCCTGGACACCCCCCAATCCCCAGACATCCCCCAATCCCTGGACACCGTCCCAATCCCTGGACACCCCCCAATCCCTGGACACCCCCCAATCCCTGGACACTGTCCCAATCTCTGGACACACCCCAATCCCTGGACACCCTCCCAATCCCTGGACACCCTCCCAATCCCTGGACAGCGTCCCAATCCCTGGACACCGTCCCAATCCCTGGACACTGTCCCAATCCCTGGACACCCCCCAATCCCTGGACACTGTCCCAATCACTGGACACCATCCCAATCCCTGGACACCCCCCAATCCCTGGACACCGTCCCAATCCCTGGACACCGTCCCAATCCCTGGTCACCTCCCAATCCCTGGACACCCTCCCAATCTCTGGACACCCCCCAATCCCTGGACACCGTCGCAATCCCAGGACACCCTCCCAATCCCTGGACACAGTCCCAATCCCTGGACACCGTCCCAATCCCAGGACACTGTCCCAATCCCTGGACGCCCCCCAAACTCTGGACACCCACCAATCCCCGGACACCGTCCAAATACCTGGACACTGTCCCAATCCCTGTACACCGTCCAAATCTCTGGACACCATCCCAATCTCTGGACACCCCCCAATCCCTGGACACCCCCCAATCCCCGGACACCGTCCCAATCCCTGGACACCGTCGCAATCCCTGGACACCGTCCCAATCCCTGATCACCTCCCAATCCTTGGACACCCTCCCAATCCCTGGACACCCTCCCAATCCCTGGACACCGTCCCAATCCCCGGTCACCTCCCAATCCCTGGACACCCTCCCAATCCCTGGACACCCTCCCAATCCCTGGACACCATTCCAATCCCTGGACACCGTCCCAATCCCTGGACACTGTCCCAATCCCAGGACACTGTCCCAATCCCTGGACACCCTCCCAATCCCTGGACACCGTCCCAATCCCTGGACACCGTCCCAATCCCTGGACACTGTCCCAACCCCTGGACACCGTCCCAACCCTTGGACACTGTCCCAATCCCTGGACACTGTCCCAATCTCTGGACAACTCCCAATCCCTGGACACCCCCCAATCCCTGGACATCCCCCAATCCCTGGACACCACCCAATCCTCGGACACCCCCCAATCCCCGGACACCCCCCAATCCCTGGACACCATCCCAATCCCCGGGCACCCCCCAATCCCTGGACACCGTCCCAATCCCTGGACACCCCCCAATCTCTGGACACCCCCCAATCCATGGACACCCCCCAATCCCTGGACACCGTCCCAATCCCTGGACACCCCCCAATCCCTGGACACCGTCCCAATCCCTGGACACTGTCCCAATCCCTGGTCACCGTCCCAATCCCTGGACACCGTCCCAATCCCGGGACACCATCCAATCCCTGGACACCGTCCCAATCCCTGGACACCGTCCCAATCCCTGGACACTGTCCCAATCCCTGGTCACCGTCCCAATCCCTGGACACCGTCCCAAACCCTGGACTCCACCCAATCCCTGGACACCGTCCAAATCCCTGGACACCCCCCAATCCCTGGACACCTCCCACTCCCTGGACACCGTCCCAATCCCTGGACACTGTCCCAATCCCCGGACACCGTCCCAATCCCTGGACACCGTCCCAATCCCAGGACACCTCCCAATCCCTGGACACCGTCCCAATCCCTGGACACCGTCCCAATCCCTGGACACCTCCCAATCCCTGGACACCGTCCCAATCCCTGGACAGCCTCCGAATCCCTGGACAAGTCCCAATCCCTGGACACCGTCCCAATCCCTGGGCACCGTCCCAATCACTGGACGCCTCCCAATCCCTGGACAAGTCCCAATCCCTGGACACCGTCCCAATCCCTGGACACCCTCTGAATCCCTGGACACCGTCCCAATCCCTGGAAACCGTCCCAATCCCTGGACAACCTCCGAATCCCTGGACACCGTCCCAATCCCTGGACAACATCCCAATCCCTGGACACCACCCAATCCCTGGACACCGTCCCAATCCCTGGACACCCCCCAATCCCTGGACACCGTCCCAATCCCTGGACACCGTCCCAATCCCTGGACACTGTCCCAATCCCCGGACAACCCCCAATCTCTGGACACCCCCCAATCCCTGGACACCGTCCCAATCCCTGGACACCCCCCAATCCCTGGACACTGTCCCAATCCCCGGACAACCCCCAATGCCTGGACACCGTCCCAATCTCTGGACACCGTCCCAATCCCCGGACACCGTCCCAATCCCTGGACACCGTCCCAATCCCCGGACACCCCCAATCCCTGGACACTGTCCCAATCCCTGGTCACCTACCAATGCCTGGACACCCCCCATTCCCTGGACACCGTCCCAATCACCGGACACCCCCCAATCCCTGGACACAGTCCCAATCCCTGGACAGCCCCCAATCCCTGGACATCGTCCCAATCCCCGGGCACCCCCCAATCCCTGGACACCGTCCCAATCCCTGGACACCGTCCCAATCCCTGGACACCGTCCCAATCCCCGGACACCGTCCCAATCCCTGGACACTGTCCCAATCCCTGGACACTGTCCCAATCCCCGGACACCCCCCAATCCCTGGACACCGTCCCAATCCCTGGACACCGTCCCAATCCCTGGACACCCCCCAATCCCCGGACAACCCCCAATCTCTGGACACCCCCCAATCCCTGCACACCGTCCCAATCCCTGGACACCCCCCAATCCCTGGACACCCCCCAATCCCCGGACAATCCCCAATCTCTGGACACCCCCCAATCCCTGGACACCGTCCCAATCCCTGGACACCCCCCCAATCCCCGGGCACCCCCAATCCCTGGACACTTTCCCAATCCCCGGACAACCGCCAATCTCTGGACACCTCCCAATCCCTGGACACCGTCCCAATCCATGGACACCCCGCAATCCCCGGGCACCCCCAATCCCTGGACACTGTCCCAATCCCCGGACAACCCCCAATCCCTGGACACCCCCCAATCCCTGGACACCGTCCCAATCCCTGGACACCGTCCCAATCCCTGGACACCGTCCCAATCCCCGGACACCCCCCAATCCCTGAACACCCCCCAATCCCTGGACACTGTCCCAATCCCTGGACACTGTCCCAATCCCTGGACAGCGTCCCAATCCCTGGACACCCCCAATCCCTGGACACCGTCCCAATACCTGGACACCCCCCAATCCCCGGACACCCCCAATCACTGGACACCGTCCCAATCCCTGGACACCGTCCCAATCCCTGGACAATGTCCCAATCCTCGGACACCGCCCCAATCTCTGGACTCCGTTCCAATCCCTGGACACCGTCCCAATCCCTGGACACCGTCCCAATCCCTGGACACCGTCCCAATCTCTGGACACCCCCCAATCCCTGGACACCCCCCAATCCCTGGAAACTGTCCCAATCCCTGGACACCCCCCAATCCCTGGACACTGTCCCAATCCCTGGACACGCCCCAATCCCCGGACACTGTCCCAATCTCTGGACACCCCCCAATCCCTGGACACCCCCCAATCCCTGGTCATCCCCCAATCCATGGACACAGTCCCAATCCCTGTACACTGTCCCAATCCCAGGACACCGTCCCAATCCCTGGACACCGTCCCAATCCCTGGACACCCTCCCAATCTCTGGACACCCCCCAATCCCTGGACACTGTCCCAATCCCTGGACACCGTCCCAATCCCCGGACAACCCCCAAACTCTGGACACTGTCCCAATCCCCGGACACCCCCCAATCCCTGGACACCACCCAATCCCCGGACACCATCCCAATCCCCGGACACCGCCCCAATCTCTGGACACCCCCCAATCCCTGGACACTGTCCAAATCCCCGGACATCGTCCCAATCCCTGGACACCCCCCAATCCCTGGACACAACCCAATCCCTGGACACTGTCCCAATCCCTGGACACTGTCCCAATCCCTGGACACCGTCCCAATCCCTTGACACCGTCCCAATCCCTGGACACTGTCCCAATCCCTGGACACCGTCCCAAACACTGGACACCCCTCAATCCATGGACACCGTCCCAATCCCTGGACACAGTCCCAATCCCAGGACACTTTCCCAATCCCTGGACACCCCCCAATCCCTGGACACCGCCCCAATCTGAGGACACCCCCCAATCCCTGGACAGCCCCCAATCCCTGGACACCCCCCAATGCCTGGACACCCCCCAATCCCCGGACACCCCCCAATCCCTGGACACCGTCCCAATCCCCGGGCATCCCCCAAACCCTGGACACCGTCCCAATCCCTGCACACTCTCCGAATCCCTGGACACCCTCCCAATCCCTGGACACCCCCCAATCCCTGGACACTGTCCCAATCTCAGGACACCCCCCAATCCCTGGACACCGTCCCAATCTCTGGACACCCCCCCAATGACTGGATACCCCCCAATCCCTGGACACTGTCCCAATCTCTGGACACCCCCCAATCCCTGGACACCCCCCAATCCCTGGACACACCCCAATCCCTGGACACCGCCCAATCTCTGGACACCGTCCCAATCCCAGGACACTTTCCAAATCCCTGGACATCCCCCAAACCCCGGGCACCGTCACAATCTGTGGACACCCCCCAATCCCCAGACACTCCCCAATCCCTGGACACCGTCCCAATCCCTTGAAACCGTCCCAATCCCTGGACACTGTCCCAATCCCTGGACACCGTCCCAAACACTGGACACCCCTCAATCCCTGGACACTGTCCCAATCACTGGACACCGTCCCAATCCCTGGACACCGTCCCAATCCCAGGAAACTTTCCCAATCCCTGGACATCCCCCAAACCCTGGACACCATCCCAATCCCTGCACACTGTCCCAATCCCTGGACACCCTCCCAATCCCTGGACACCCCCCAATCCCTGGACACTGTCCCAATCTCAGGACACCCCCCAATCCCTGGACACCGTCCCAATCTCTGGACACCCCCCAATGACTGGATACCCCCCAATCCCAGGACACTGTCCCAATCTCTGGACACCCCCCCAATCCCAGGACACTTTCCAAATCCCTGGACACCCCCCAATCCCCGGACACCGTCACAATCTGTGGACACCCCCCAATCCCCAGACACTCCCCAATCCGTGGACACCGTCCCAATCCCTTGACACCGTCCCAATCCCTGGACACTGTCCCAATCCCTGGACACCGTCCCAAACACTGGACACCCCTCAATCCCTGGACACCGTCCCAATCCCTGGACACCGTCCCAATCCCAGGACACTTTCCCAATCCCTGGACACCCCCCAATCCCTGGACACCGTCCTAATCTGTGGACACCCCCCAATCCCCGGACAGCCCCCAATCCCTGGACACCCCCCAATGCCTGGACACCCCCCTAAATCCCCGGACACCCCCCAATCCCTGGATACTGTCCCAATCCCCGGGCATCCCCCAAACCCTGGACACCGTCCCAATCCCTGCACACTGTCCCAATCCCTGGACACCCTCCCAATCCCTGGACACCCCCCAATCCCTGGACACTGTCCCAATCTCAGGACGCCCCCCAATCCCTGGACACCGTCCCAATCTCTGGACACCCCCAATGACTGGATACCCCCCAATCCCTGGACACTGTCCCAATCCCAGGACACCGTCCCAATCCCTGGACACCGTCCCAATCCCTGGACACCCTCCCAATCTCTGGACACCCCCCAATCCCTGGACACTGTCCCAATCCCTGGACACCGTCCCAATCCCCGGACAACCCCCAAACTCTGGACACTGTCCCAATCCCCGGACACCCCCCAATCCCTGGACACCACCCAATCCCCGGACACCATCCCAATCCCCGGACACCGCCCCAATCTCTGGACACCCCCCAATCCCTGGACACCCCCCAATCCCTGGACAGCCCCCAATCCCTGGACATCCCCCAATCTCTGGACACCGTCCCAATCCCAGGACACTTTCCAAATCCCTGGACACCCCCCAATCCCCGGACACCGTCACAATCTGTGGACACCCCCCAATCCCCAGACACTCCCCAATCCCTGGACACCGTCCCAATCCCTTGACACCATCCCAATCCCTGGACACTGTCCCAATCCCTGGACACCGTCCCAATCCCAGGACACTTTCCCAATCCCTGGACACCCCCCAATCCCTGGACACCGCCCCAATCTGAGGACACCCCCCAATCCCTGGACAGCCCCCAATCCCTGGACACCCCCCAATGCCTGGACACCCCCCAATCCCCGGACACCCCCCAATCCCTGGACACCGTCCCAATCCCCGGGCATCCCCCAAACCCTGGACACCGTCCCAATCCCTGCACACTCTCCGAATCCCTGGACACCCTCCCAATCCCTGGACACCCCCCAATCCCTGGACACTGTCCCAATCTCAGGACACCCCCCAATCCCTGGACACCGTCCCAATCTCTGGACACCCCCCCAATGACTGGATACCCCCCAATCCCTGGACACTGTCCCAATCTCTGGACACCCCCCAATCCCTGGACACCCCCCAATCCCTGGACACCCCCCAATCCCTGGACACCGCCCAATCTCTGGACACCGTCCCAATCCCAGGACACTTTCCAAATCCCTGGACATCCCCCAAACCCCGGGCACCGTCACAATCTGTGGACACCCCCCAATCCCCAGACACTCCCCAATCCCTGGACACCGTCCCAATCCCTTGAAACCGTCCCAATCCCTGGACACTGTCCCAATCCCTGGACACCGTCCCAAACACTGGACACCCCTCAGTCCCTGGACACTGTCCCAATCACTGGACACCGTCCCAATCCCTGGACACCGTCCCAATCCCAGGACACTTTCCCAATCCCTGGACATCCCCCAAACCCTGGACACCATCCCAATCCCTGCACACTGTCCCAATCCCTGGACACCCTCCCAATCCCTGGACACCCCCCAATCCCTGGACACTGTCCCAATCTCAGGACACCCCCCAATCCCTGGACACCGTCCCAATCTCTGGACACCCCCCAATGACTGGATACCCCCCAATCCCAGGACACTGTCCCAATCTCTGGACACCCCCCCAATCCCTGGACACCCCCCAATCCCTGGACACCCCCCAATCCCTGGACATCCCCCAATCTCTGGACACCGTCCCAATCCCAGGACACTTTCCAAATCCCTGGACACCCCCCAATCCCCGGACACCGTCACAATCTGTGGACACCCCCCAATCCCCAGACACTCCCCAATCCCTGGACACCGTCCCAATCCCTTGACACCGTCCCAATCCCTGGACACTGTCCCAATCCCTGGACACCGTCCCAAACACTGGACACCCCTCAATCCCTGGACACCGTCCCAATCCCTGGACACCGTCCCAATCCCAGGACACTTTCCCAATCCCTGGACACCCCCCAATCCCTGGACACCGTCCTAATCTGTGGACACCCCCCAATCCCCGGACAGCCCCCAATCCCTGGACACCCCCCAATGCCTGGACACCCCCCTAAATCCCCGGACACCCCCCAATCCCTGGATACTGTCCCAATCCCCGGGCATCCCCCAAACCCTGGACACCGTCCCAATCCCTGCACACTGTCCCAATCCCTGGACACCCTCCCAATCCCTGGACACCCCCCAATCCCTGGACACTGTCCCAATCTCAGGACGCCCCCCAATCCCTGGACACCGTCCCAATCTCTGGACACCCCCCAATGACTGGATACCCCCCAATCCCTGGACACTGTCCCAATCTCTGGACACCCCCCAATCCCTGGACACCCCCCAATCCCTGGACACCCCCCAATCCCTGGACACCCCCCAATCCCTGGACGCCGTCCCAATCCCAGGACACTTTCGAAATCCCTGGACACCCCCCAATCCCCGGACACCGTCACAATCTGTGGACACCCCCCAATCCCCAGACACTCCCCAATCCCTGGACACCCCCCAATGCCTGGACACCCCCCAATCCCCAGACATCCCCCAATCCCTGGACACCGTCCCAATCCCCAGGCATTCCCCAAACCCTGGACACCGTCCCAATCCCTGGACACCCCCCAATCCCTGGACACCCCCCAATCCCTGGACACTGTCCCAATCTCTGGACACACCCCAATCCCTGGACACCGTCCCAATCTCTGGACACCCCCCAATGACTGGACACCCCCCAATCCCTGGACACTGTCCCAATCTCTGGACACCCCCCAATCCCTGGACACCCCCCAATCCCTGGACACCCCCCAATCCCTGGACACCCCCCAATCTCTGGATACCCCCCAATCCCCGGACACCCCAAATCCCTGGACACCGTCCCAATCCCTGGACACCCCCCAATCCCTGGACACTGTCCCAAACCCCGGACACCCCCCAATCCCTGGACACTGCCCCAATCCCTGGTCACCCACCAATCCCTGGACACCACAAATCCCTGGACACCTCCCAATCCCTGGACACTGTCCCAATCCCTGGACATTCCCCAATCTCTGGACACCGTCCCAATCCCTGGACACCACCCAATCCCTGGACACCCCCCAATCCCTGGACGCCCCACAATCCCTGGACACCCCCCAATCCCTCGACACAGTCCCAATCCCTGGACACCGTCCCAATCCCTGGACACCCCCCAATCCCTGGAAACCCCCCAAACCCTGGACACCCCCCAATCGCTGGACACCCCCCAATCCCTCGACACAGTCACAATCTCTGGACACCGTCCCAATCCCTGGACACCGTCCCAATCCCAGGACACCGTCCCAATCGCTGGACACCCCCCAATCCATGGACACCTCCCAATCCGTGGACACCCCCCAATCCCTGGACACCCCCCAATCCCTGGACACCTTCACAATCCCTGGACACCCCCCAATCCCTGGACACCCCCCAATCGCTGGACACCCCCCAATCCCTGGACACCATCCCAATCACTGGACATCCCCGAAAACCTGGACACCGTCCCAATCCCTGCACACTGTCCCAATCCCTGGACACCCCCCAATCCCTGGACACCCCCCAATCTGTGGACACCCCCCAATCTCTGGACACCCCCCAATCCCTGTACACCCCCCAATCCCTCGACACAGTCCCAATCACTGGACACCGTCCCAATCCCTGGACACCGTCCCAATCCCTGGACACTGTCCCAATCCCTGGACACCGTCCCAATCCCAGGACACAGTCCCAATCCCTGGACACCGTCCCAATCCCTGGACACTGTCCCAATCCCTGGACACCGTCCCAATCCCAGGACACAGTCCCAATCCCTGGACACCGTCCCAATTCCCGGACACCTCTCAATCCCTGGACACCGTCCCAATCCCTGGACACCGTCCCAATCCCAGGACACACTCCCAATCCCCGGACACCGTCCCAATCTGTGGACACCGTCCCAATCCCTGGACACCCTCCCAATCCATGGACACCCCCCAATCCCTGGACACTGTCCCAATCTCTGGACACTGTCCCAATCCCTGGATACCCCCCAACCCCTGGACACTGTCCCAATCTCTGGACACAGTCCCAATCTCTGGACACCGTCCCAATCGCTGGACACCGTCCCAATCCCCGGACACTGTCCCACTCCCTGAACACCCCCAATCCCTGGACACGGTCCCAATCACTGGACACCCCCAAATCCCTGGACACCGTCCCAATCCCTGTACACCCACCCAAACCCCGGACACCTCCCAATCTCTGGACACCGTCCCAATCCCTGGACACTGTCCCAATCTCTGGACACACCCCCAATGCCTTGACACGCCCCAATCCCCGGACACCCCCCAATCCCTGGACACCGTCCCAATCCCCGGGCATCACCCAAACCCTGGACACCATCCCAATCCCTGCACACTGTCCCAATCCCTGGACACCCTCCCAATCCCTGGACACCCCCCAATCCGTGGACACTGTCCCAATCTCTGGACACCCCCCAATCCCTGGACACCGTCCCAATATCTGGACACCCCGCAATGACTGGACACCCCCCAATCCCTGGATACCCCCAATCCCTGGACACCGTCCCAATCTCTGCACACTGTCCCAATCTCTGGACACCCCCCAATCCCTGGACACCCCCCAATCCCTGGACACCGTCCCAATATCTGGACACCCCCCAATCCCCGGACACCCCCAATCCCTGGACACCGTCCCAATCCCTGGACACCCCCCAATCCCTGGACACTGTCCCAATCCCTGGACACTGTCCCAATCCCTGGACACCATCCCAATCCCCGGACACCCCCCAATCCCTGGACACCGTCCCAATCCCTGCACACTGTCCCAATCCCTGGACACCCTCCCAATCCCTGGACAGCCCCCAATCCCTGGACACTGTCCCAATCTCTGGACACCCCCCAATCCCTGGACACCGTCCCAATCTCTGGACACCCCCCAATGACTGGACACCCCCCAATCACTGGACACCCACAATCCCTGGACACCGTCCCAATCCCTGCACACTGTCCCAATCCCTGGACACCATCCCAATCCCCGGACACCCCCCAATCCCTGGACACCGTCCCAATCCCTGCACACTGTCCCAATCCCTGGACACCCTCCCAATCCCTGGACAGCCCCCAATCCCTGGACACTGTCCCAATCTCTGGACACCCCCCAATCCCTGGACACCGTCCCAATCTCTGGACACCCCCCAATGACTGGACACCCCCCAATCACTGGACACCCACAATCCCTGGACACCGTCCCAATCCCTGCACACTGTCCCAATCTCTGGACACCCCCCAATCCCTGGACACCCCCCAATCCCTGGACACCGTCCCAATCCCTGGACACCCCCAAATCCCTGGACACCGTCCCAATCCCTGGACACTCTCCCAATCCCTGGACACCCCCCAATCCCTGGACACCCCCCAATCCCCGGATACCCCCAATCCCTGGACACCGTCCCAATCCCTGGACACTGTCCCAATCCCTGGACACTGTCCCAATCCCTGGACACCCCCCAATCCCCGGACACCCCCAATCCCTGGACACCGTCCCAATCCCTGGACACTGTCCCAATCCCTGGACACTGTCCCAATCCCTGGACACCGTCCCAATCCCTGGACACTGTCCCAATCCCTGGACACCGTCCCAAACCCTGGACACCCCTCAATCCCTAGACACCGTCCCAATCCCTGGACACCGTCCCTATCCCAGGACACTTTCCCAATCCCTGGACACCCCCCAATCCCTGGACACCGTCCCAATCTGTGGACACCCCCCAATCCCCGGACAGCCCCCAATCCCTGGACACCCCCAATGCCTGGACACCCCGCATTCCCCGGACACCCCCCAATCCCTGGACACCGTCCCAATCCCCGGGCATCCCCCAAACCCTGGACACCGTCCCAATCCCTGCACACTGTGCCAATCCCTGGACACCCTCCCAATCCCTGGACACCTCCCAATCCCTGGACACTCTCCCAATCTCAGGACACCCCCCAATCCCTGGACACGGTCCCAATCTCTGGACACCCCCCAATCCCTGGATACCCCCCAATCCCTGGACACACCCCAATCCCTGGACACCCCCCAATCCCTGGACACCCCCCATCTCTGGACACCGTCCCAATCCCAGGACACTTTCCCAATCCCTGGACACCCCCCAATCCCCGGACACCGTCACAATCTGTGGACACACCCCAATCCCCAGACACCCCCCAATCCCTGGACACCCCCCAATGCCTGGACACCCCCCAATCCCCGGACATCCCCCAATCCCTGGACACCGTCCCAATCCCCGGGCATCCCCCAAACCCTGGACACCGTCCCAATCCCTGCACACTGTCCCAATCCCTGGACACCCTCCCAATCCCTGGACACCCCCCCAATCCCTGGACACTGTCCCAATCTCTGGACACCCCCCAATCCCTGGACACCGTCCCAATCTCTGGACACCCCCCAATGACTGGACACCCCCCAATCCCTGGACACTGTCCCAATCTCTGGACACCCCCCAATCCCTGGACACCCCCCAATCTCTGGACACCGTCCCAATCCATGGACACTCCCCAATCCCTGGACACTGTCCCAATCCCCGGACACCCCCCAATCCCTGGACACTGCCCCAATCCCTGGTCACCCACCAATCCCTGGACAGCACAAATCCCTGGACACCGTCCCAATCCCTGGACACTCCCCAATCCCTGGACACTGTCCCAATCCCCGGACACCCCCCAATCCCTGGACACTGCCCCAATCCCTGGTCACCCACCAATCCCTGGACAGCACAAATCCCTGGACACCCCCCAATCCCTGGACACTGTCCCAATCTCTGGACACCCCCCAATCCCTGGACACCCCCCAATCTCTGGACACCCCCCAATGCCCGGACACCCCCAATCCCTGGACACCGTCCCAATCCCTGGACACTCCCCAATCCCTGGACACTGTCCCAATCCCCGGACACCCCCCAATCCCTGGACACTGCCCCAATCCCTGGTCACCCACCAATCCCTGGACAGCACAAATCCCTGGACACCTCCCAATCCCTGGACACTGTCCCAATCCCTGGACATTCCCCAATCTCTGGACACCGTCCCAATCCCTGGACACCCCCCAATCCCTGGACACCCCCCAATCTCTGGACACCCCCCAATCCCAGGACACCCCCCAATCCCTCGACACAGTCCCGATCCCTGGACACCGTCGCAATCCCTGGACAGCGTCCCAATCTCTGGACACCGTCCCAATCCCTGGACACCCCCCAATCCCTGGACACCGTCCCAATCCCTGGACACCCCCAAATCCCTGGACACCGTCCCAATCCCTGGACACTCTCCCAATCCCTGGACACCCCCCAATCCCTGGACACCCCCCAATCCCCGGACACCCCCAATCCCTGGACACCGTCCCAATCCCTGGACACATTCCCAATCCCTGGACACTGTCCCAATCCCTGGACACCGTCCCAATCCCTGGACACTGTCCCAATCCCTGGACACCCCCCAATCCCCGGAAACCCCCAATCCCTGGACACCGTCCCAATCCCTGGACACTGTCCCAATCCCTGGACACTGTCCCAATCCCTGGACACCGTCCCAATCCCTGGACACCCCTCAATCCCTGGACACCGTCCCAATCCCTGGACACCGTCCCAATCCCCGGGCATCCCCCAAACCCTGGACACCGTCCCAATCCCTGCACACTGTCCCAATCCCTGGACACCCTCCCAATCCCTGGACACCCCCCCAATCCCTGGACACTGTCCCAATCTCTGGACACCCCCCAATCCCTGGAACTGTCCCAATCTCTGGACACCCCCCAATCCCTGGACACCCCCCAATCTCTGGACACCCCCCAATGCCCGGACACCCCCAATCCCTGGACACCGTCCCAATCCCTGGACACTCCCCAATCCCTGGACACTGTCCCAATCCCCGGACACCCCCCAATCCCTGGACACTGCCCCAATCCCTGGTCACCCACCAATCCCTGGACAGCACAAATCCCTGGACACCGTCCCAATCCCTGGACACTGTCCCAATCCCTGGACATTCCCCAATCTCTGGACACCGTCCCAATCCCTGGACACCCCCCAATCCTGGACACCCCCCAATCCCTCGACACAGTCCCGATCCCTGGACACCGTCGCAATCCCTGGACACCGTCCCAATCTCTGGACACCGTCCCAATCCCTGGACTCCCCCCATTTCCTGGACACCCCCCAATCCCTGGACACCCCCCAATCGCTGGACACCCCCAATCCCTCGACACAGTCTCAATCCCTGAACACCGTCCCAATCCCTGGACACCGTCCCAATCCCTGGACACCGTCCCAATCCCTGGACACCCCCCAATCCATGGACACCTCCCAATCCCTGGACACCCCCCAATGCCCGGACACCCCCAATCCCTGGACACCGTCCCAATCCCTGGACACTCCCCAATCCCTGGACACTGTCCCAATCCCCGGACACCCCCCAATCCCTGGACACTGCCCCAATCCCTGGTCACCCACCAATCCCTGGACAGCACAAATCCCTGGACACCGTCCCAATCCCTGGACACTCCCCAATCCCTGGACACTGTCCCAATCCCCGGACACCCCCCAATCCCTGGACACTGCCCCAATCCCTGGTCACCCACCAATCCCTGGACAGCACAAATCCCTGGACACCCCCCAATCCCTGGACACTGTCCCAATCTCTGGACACCCCCCAATCCCTGGACACCCCCCAATCTCTGGACACCCCCCAATGCCCGGACACCCCGAATCCCTGGACACCGTCCCAATCCCTGGACACTCCCCAATCCCTGGACACTGTCCCAATCCCCGGACACCCCCCAATCCCTGGACACTGCCCCAATCCCTGGTCACCCACCAATCCCTGGACAGCTCAAATCCCTGGACACCTCCCAATCCCTGGACACTGTCCCAATCCCTGGACATTCCCCAATCTCTGGACACCGTCCCAATCCCTGGACACCCCCCAATCCCTGGACACCCCCCAATCCCTGGACACCCCCCAATCCCAGGACACCCCCCAATCCCTCGACACAGTCCCGATCCCTGGACACCGTCGCAATCCCTGGACACCGTCCCAATCTCTGGACACCGTCCCAATCCCTGGACTCCCCCCAATCCCTGGACACCCCCCAATCCCTGGACATCCCCAATCGCTGGACACCGCCAATCCCTCGACACCGTCCCAATCCCTGAACACCGTCCCAATCCCTGGACACCGTCCCAATCCCTGGACACCGTCCCAATCCCTGGACACCCCCCAATCCATGGACACCTCCCAATCCCTGGACACCCCCCAATCCCTGGACACCCCCCAATCCCTGGACACTGTCCCAATCCCTGGACAACGCCCAATCCCTGGACACCGTCCCAATCACTGGACACCCCCCCAATCCATGGACACCTCCCAATCCCTGGACACCCCCCAATCCCTGGACACCCCCCAATCCCTGGACACTGTCCCAATCCCTGGACACCGCCCAATCCTTGGAGACCGTCTCAATCACTGGACACCGTCCCAATCCCTGGACACCCCCCAATCCCTGGACACCCCCCAATCCCTGGACACCCCCCAATCCCTGGACACCATCCCAATCACTGGACACCGTCCCAATCCTTGGACACCCCCCAATCCCTGGACACCCCCCATCTCTGGGCACCCCCCAATCCCAGGACATTCCCCAATCTCTGGACACCCCCCAATCCCTGTACACCGTCCCAATCACTGGTCACCGTCCCAATCCCTGGACACCCCCCAATCCTTCGACACAGTCCCAATCCCTGGACACCGTCCCAATCCCTGGACACCGTCCCAAACCCTGGACACCGTCCCAATCCCTGGACACCCCCCAATCCCTGGACACCCCCCAATGCCTGGACACCCCCCAATCCCTGGACACCGTCCCAATCACTGGACACCGTCCCAATCCCTGGACACCCCCCAATCCCTGGACACCCCCCAATCCCTGGACACCGTCCCAATCCCTGGACACGGTCCCAGTCCCTGGACACCGTCCCAATCCATCGACACAGTACCAATCCCTGGACACCGTCCCAATCCCTCGACACAGTCCCAATCCCTGGACACCGTCCCAATCCCTGGACACCGTCCCAATCCCCAGACACTGTCCCAATCCCCGGACACCGTCCCAATCCCCGGATACTGTCCCAATCTCTGGACATCGTCCCAATCCCTGGACACCCTCCCAATCCCTGGACACTGTCCCAATCCCTGGACACCGTCCCAATCCCTGGACACCGTCCCAATCCCTGGACACCCCCCAATTCCTGGACATCTCCCAATCCCCGGACACCCCCCAATCACAGCACACCGTCACAATCCCTGGACACTGTCCCAATCCCAGGACACCGTCCCAATCCCTGGACACCGTCCCAATCCCTGGACACCTTCCAATCCCTGGACACCTCCCAATCCCTGGACACTGACCCAATCCCTGGACACCCCCCAATCCCTGGACACCGTCCCAATCCCTGGACACCGTCTCAATCCCTGGACACCCCCCAATCCCTGGACACCCCCGAATCCATGGACACAGTCCCAATCCCTGGACATCGTCCCAATCCCTGGACACCTTCCAATCCCTGGACACCGTCCCTATCCCTGGACACCGTCCAAATCCCTGGACACCGTCCCAATCCCTGGTCACTCCCCAATCCCTGGACACCCCCCAATCCATGGACACAGTCCCAATCCCTGGACACTGTCCCAATCCCTGGACACTGTCCCAATCCCTGGACACCATCACAATCCCTGGACTCCCCCCAATCCCTGGACACCTCCCAATCCCTGGACACTGTCCCAATCCCTGGTCACCCCCCAACCCCTGGACACCGTCTCAATCCCTGGACACCCCCCAACCCCTGGACACCGTCCCAATCCCTGGACACCGTCCCAATCCCTGGACACAGTCCCAATCCCTGGACACGTCCCAATCCCTGGACACTGTCCCAATCCCTGGGCACTGTCCCAATCCCTGGACACAGTCCCAATCCCTGGACACCATCCCAATCCCCGGACACCATCCCAAACCCTGGACACCCCCCAATCCCTGGACACCCCCCAACCCCTGGACACCGTCCCAATCCCCGGACACCATCCCAATCCCCGGACACCGTCCCAATCCCTGGACACCATCTCAATCCCCGGACAACGTCCCAATCCCTGGACACCCCCCAATCCATGGGCACCCCCCAATCCCTGGACACCGTCCCAATCCCTGGACACCCCTCAATCCCTGGACACTGTCCCAATCCCCGGACACCGTCCCAATCCCTGGACACCCCCCAATCCTTGGACACCGTCCCAATAGCTGGACACCGTCCCAATCCCTGGACACAGTCCACATCCCTGGACACCATCCCAATCCCCGGACAACGTCCCAATCCCTGGACACCCCCCAATCCCTGGACACCCCCCAACCCCTGGACACCATCCCAATCCCTTGACACCGTCCCAATCCCTGGACACCGCCCAATCCCTGGACACTGTCCCAATCCCCGGACACCGTCCCAATCCCTGGACACCGTCCCAATCCCTGGACACCGTCCCAATCCCTGGACACCGTCCCAATCCCTGGACACCGTCCCAATCCCTGGACACTGTCCCAATCCCCGGACACCGTCCCAATCCCTGGACAACGTCCCAATCCCTGGACACCCCCCAATCCCTGGACACCGTCCCAATCCCTGGACACCGTCCCAATCCCTGGACACCGTCCCAATCCCTGGACACCGTCCCAATCCCTGGACACTGTCCCAATCCCCGGACACCGTCCCAATCCCTGGACACCGTCCCAATCTCTGGACACCGTCCCAATATCTGGACACCCCCCAACCCCTGGACACCGTCCCAATCCCTGGACACCGTCCCAATATCTGGACACCCCCCAACCCCTGGACACCGTCCCAATCCCCGGACACCGTCCCAATCTCTGGGCACCTCCCAATCCCCGGACACCGTCCCAATCCCTGGACACCCCCCAATCCCTGGACACCGTCCCAATCCCTGGACACCGTCCCAATCCCTGGACACCGTCCCAATCCCTGGACACCCCCAATCCCCGGACACCGCCCCAATCTCTGGACACCCCCCAATCCCTGGACACCATCCCAATCCCTGGACACCGTCCCAATCCCTGGACACCGTCCCAATCCCTGGACACCTTCCAATCCCTGAACACCTCCCAATCCCTGGACACTGTCCCAATCCCTGGACACCCCCCAATCCCTGGACACCGTCCCAATCCCTGGACACCGTCTCAATCCCTGGACACCCCCCAATCCCTGGACACCCCCGAATCCATGGACACAGTCCCAATCCCAGGACATCGTCCCAATCCCTGGACACCTTCCAATCCCTGGACACCGTCCCTATCCCTGGACACCGTCCCAATCCCTGGACTCCGTACCAATCCCTGGTCACCCCCCAATCCCTGGACACCCCCCAATCCATGGACACAGTCCCAATCTCTGGACACCGTCCCAATCCCTGGACTCCCCCCAATCCCTGGACACCCCCCAATCCCTGGACACCCCCCAATCGCTGGACACCCCCAATCCCTGGACACCGTCCCAATCCCTGGACACCGTCCCAATCCCTGGACACCCCCCAATCCATGGACACCTCCCAATCCCTGGACACCCCCCAATCCCTGGACAACCCCCAATCCCTGGACACTGTCCCAATCCCTGGACACCGCCCAATCCCTGGACACCGTCCCAATCACTGGACACCCCCCAATCCATGGACACCTCCCAATCCCTGGACACCCCCCAATCCCTGGACACCGCCCAATCCCTGGACACTGTCCCAATCCCTGGACACCGCCCAATCATTGGACACCGTCTCAATCACTGGACACAGTCCCAATCCCTGGACACCCCCCAATCCCTGGACACCCCCCAATCCCTGGACACCCCCCAATCCCTGGACACCATCCCAATCACTGGACACCGTCCCAATCCTTGGACACCCCCCAATCCCTGGACACCCCCCAATCTCTGGACACCCCCCAATCCCAGGACATTCCCCAATCTCTGGACACCCCCCAATCCCTGTACACCGTCCCAATCACTGGTCACCGTCCCAATCCCTGGACACCCCCCAATCCTTCGACACAGTCCCAATCCCTGGACACCGTCCCAATCCCTGGACACCGTCCCAATCCCTGGACACCGTCCCAATCCCTGGACACCCCCCAATCCCTGGACACCCCCCAATGCCTGGACACCCCCCAATCCCTGGACACCGTCCCAATCACTGGACACCGTCCCAATCCCTGGACACCCCCCAATCCCTGGACACCCCCCAATCCCTGGACACCTTCCCAATCCCTGGACACGGTCCCAATCCCTGGACACCGTCCCAATCCATCGACACAGTACCAATCCCTGGACACCGTCCCAATCCCTCGACACAGTCCCAATCCCTGGACACCGTCCCAATCCCTGGACACCGTCCCAATCCCTGTTCACCGTCCCAATCCCTGGAGACAATCCCAATCCCCAGACACTGTCCCAATCCCCGGACACAGTCCCAATCCCCGGATACTGTCCCAATCCCTGGACATCGTCCCAATCCCTGGACACCCTCCCAATCCCTGGACACTGTCCCAATCCCTGGACACCGTCCCAATCCCTGGACACCGTCCCAATCCCTGGACACCCCCCAATCCCTTGACATCTCCCAATCCCTGGACACCCTCCCAATCCCTGGACACCGTCCCAATCCCTGGACACCGTCCCAATCCCTGGACACCGTCCCAATCCCAGGACACCGTCCCAATCCCTGGACACCGTCCCAATCCCTGGACACATTCCAATCCCTGGACACCTCCCAATCCCTGGACACCCCCCAATCCTTCGACACAGTCCCAATCCCTGGACACACCCCAATTCCTGGACATCTCCCAATCCCCGGACAACCCCCAATCACAGCACACCGTCCCAATCCCTGGACACCATCCCAATCCCCGGACACCGTCCCAATCCCTGGACACAGTCCACATCCCTGGACACCGTCCCAATCCCCGGACAACGTCCCAATCCCTGGACACCCCCCAAACCCTGGACACCCCCCAACCCCTGGACACCATCCCAATCCCTTGACACCGTCCCAATCCCTGGACACCCACCAATCCCTGGACACTGTCCCAATCCCCGGACACCGTCCCAATCCCTGGACACCGTCCCAATCCCTGGACACCGTCCCAATCCCTGGACACCGTCCCAATATCTGGACACCGTCCCAATATCTGGACACCCCCCAACCCCTGGACACCGTCCCAATCCCTGGACACCGTCCCAATATCTGGACACCCGCCAACCCCTGGACACCGTCCCAATCCCCGGACACCGTCCCAATCTCTGGGCATCTCCCAATCCCTGGACACCGTCCCAATCCCTGGACACCGTCCCAATCTCTGGACACCGTCCCAATCCCTGGACACCCCCAATCCCCGGACACCGCCCCAATCTCTGGACACCCCCCAATCCCTGGACACCATCCCAATCCCTGGACACCGTCCCAATCCCTGGACACCGTCCCAATCCCTGGACACCTTCCAATCCCTGGACACCTCCCAATCCCTGGACACTGTCCCAATCCCTGGACACCCCCCAATCCCTGGACACCCCCCAATCCCTGGACACCCCCCAATCCCTGGACACCCCCGAATCCATGGACACAGTCCCAATCCCAGGACATCGTCCCATTCCCTGGACACCTTCCAATCCCTGGACACCGTCCCTATCCCTGGACACCGTCCCAATCCCTGGACTCCGTCCCAATCCTGGTCACCCCCCAATCCCTGGACACCCCCCAATCCATGGACACAGTCCCAATCTCTGGACACCGTCCCAATCGCTGGACTCCCCCCAATCCCTGGACACCTCCCAATCCCTGGACACCCCCCAATCGCTGGACACCCCCAATCCCTCGACACAGTCTCAATCCCTGAACACCGTCCCAATCCCTGGACACCGTCCCAATCCCTGGACACCGTCCCAATCCCTGGACACCCCCCAATCCATGGACACCTCCCAATCCCTGGACACCCCCCAATCCTTGGACACCCCCCAATCCCTGGACACTGTCCCAATCCCTGGACACCGCCCATTCCCTGGACACCGTCCCAATCACTGGACACCCCCCAATCCATGGACACCTCCCAATCCCTGGACACCCCCCAATCCCTGGACACCCCCCAATCCCTGGACACTGTCCCAATCCCTGGACACCGCCCAATCCTTGGACACCGTCTCAATCACTGGACACCGTCCCAATCCCTGGACACCCCCCAATCCCTGGACACCCCCCAATCCCTGGACAATCCCCAATCACTGGACACCATCCCAATCACTGGACACCGTCCCAATCCTTGGACACCCCCCAATCCCTGGACACCCCCAAATCTCTGGACACCCCCCAATCCCAGGACATTCCCCAATCTCTGGACACCCCCCAATCCCTGTACACCGTCCCAATCACTGGACACTGTCCCAATCCCTGGACACCCCCCAATCCTTCGACACAGTCCCAATCCCTGGACACCGTCCCAATCCCTGGACACCGTCCCAATCCCTGGACACCGTCCCAATCCCTGGACACCCCCCAATCCCTGGATACCCCCCAATGCCTGGACACCCCCCAATCCCTGGACACCGTCCCAATCACTGGACACCGTGCCAATCCCTGGACACCCCCCAATCCCTGGACACCCCCCAATCCCTGGACACCGTCCCAATCCCTGGACACGGTCCCAATCCCTGGACACCGTCCCAATCCATCGACACAGTACCAATCCCTGGACACCGTCCCAATCCATCGACACAGTCCCAATCCCTGGACACCGTCCCAATCCCTGGACACCCCCCAATCCCTGGACACCCCCCAATCCCTGGACACCCCCGAATCCATGGACACAGTCCCAATCCCAGGACATCGTCCCAATCCCTGGACACCTTCCAATCCCTGGACACCGTCCCTATCCCTGGACACCGTCCCAATCCCTGGACTCCGTACCAATCCCTGGTCACCCCCCAATCCCTGGACACCCCCCAATCCATGGACACAGTCCCAATCTCTGGACACCGTCCCAATCCCTGGACTCCCCCCAATCCCTGGACACCCCCCAATCCCTGGACACCCCCCAATCGCTGGACACCCCCAATCCCTGGACACCGTCCCAATCCCTGGACACCGTCCCAATCCCTGGACACCCCCCAATCCATGGACACCTCCCAATCCCTGGACACCCCCCAATCCCTGGACAACCCCCAATCCCTGGACACTGTCCCAATCCCTGGACACCGCCCAATCCCTGGACACCGTCCCAATCACTGGACACCCCCCAATCCATGGACACCTCCCAATCCCTGGACACCCCCCAATCCCTGGACACCGCCCAATCCCTGGACACTGTCCCAATCCCTGGACACCGCCCAATCATTGGACACCGTCTCAATCACTGGACACAGTCCCAATCCCTGGACACCCCCCAATCCCTGGACACCCCCCAATCCCTGGACACCCCCCAATCCCTGGACACCATCCCAATCACTGGACACCGTCCCAATCCTTGGACACCCCCCAATCCCTGGACACCCCCCAATCTCTGGACACCCCCCAATCCCAGGACATTCCCCAATCTCTGGACACCCCCCAATCCCTGTACACCGTCCCAATCACTGGTCACCGTCCCAATCCCTGGACACCCCCCAATCCTTCGACACAGTCCCAATCCCTGGACACCGTCCCAATCCCTGGACACCGTCCCAATCCCTGGACACCGTCCCAATCCCTGGACACCCCCCAATCCCTGGACACCCCCCAATGCCTGGACACCCCCCAATCCCTGGACACCGTCCCAATCACTGGACACCGTCCCAATCCCTGGACACCCCCCAATCCCTGGACACCCCCCAATCCCTGGACACCTTCCCAATCCCTGGACACGGTCCCAATCCCTGGACACCGTCCCAATCCATCGACACAGTACCAATCCCTGGACACCGTCCCAATCCCTCGACACAGTCCCAATCCCTGGACACCGTCCCAATCCCTGGACACCGTCCCAATCCCTGTTCACCGTCCCAATCCCTGGAGACAATCCCAATCCCCAGACACTGTCCCAATCCCCGGACACAGTCCCAATCCCCGGATACTGTCCCAATCCCTGGACATCGTCCCAATCCCTGGACACCCTCCCAATCCCTGGACACTGTCCCAATCCCTGGACACCGTCCCAATCCCTGGACACCGTCCCAATCCCTGGACACCCCCCAATCCCTTGACATCTCCCAATCCCTGGACACCCTCCCAATCCCTGGACACCGTCCCAATCCCTGGACACCGTCCCAATCCCTGGACACTGTCCCAATCCCAGGACACCGTCCCAATCCCTGGACACCGTCCCAATCCCTGGACACATTCCAATCCCTGGACACCTCCCAATCCCTGGACACCCCCCAATCCTTCGACACAGTCCCAATCCCTGGACACACCCCAATTCCTGGACATCTCCCAATCCCCGGACAACCCCCAATCACAGCACACCGTCCCAATCCCTGGACACCATCCCAATCCCCGGACACCGTCCCAATCCCTGGACACAGTCCACATCCCTGGACACCGTCCCAATCCCCGGACAACGTCCCAATCCCTGGACACCCCCCAAACCCTGGACACCCCCCAACCCCTGGACACCATCCCAATCCCTTGACACCGTCCCAATCCCTGGACACCCACCAATCCCTGGACACTGTCCCAATCCCCGGACACCGTCCCAATCCCTGGACACCGTCCCAATCCCTGGACACCGTCCCAATCCCTGGACACCGTCCCAATATCTGGACACCGTCCCAATATCTGGACACCCCCCAACCCCTGGACACCGTCCCAATCCCTGGACACCGTCCCAATATCTGGACACCCGCCAACCCCTGGACACCGTCCCAATCCCCGGACACCGTCCCAATCTCTGGGCATCTCCCAATCCCTGGACACCGTCCCAATCCCTGGACACCGTCCCAATCTCTGGACACCGTCCCAATCCCTGGACACCCCCAATCCCCGGACACCGCCCCAATCTCTGGACACCCCCCAATCCCTGGACACCATCCCAATCCCTGGACACCGTCCCAATCCCTGGACACCGTCCCAATCCCTGGACACCTTCCAATCCCTGGACACCTCCCAATCCCTGGACACTGTCCCAATCCCTGGACACCCCCCAATCCCTGGACACCCCCCAATCCCTGGACACCCCCCAATCCCTGGACACCCCCGAATCCATGGACACAGTCCCAATCCCAGGACATCGTCCCATTCCCTGGACACCTTCCAATCCCTGGACACCGTCCCTATCCCTGGACACCGTCCCAATCCCTGGACTCCGTCCCAATCCTGGTCACCCCCCAATCCCTGGACACCCCCCAATCCATGGACACAGTCCCAATCTCTGGACACCGTCCCAATCGCTGGACTCCCCCCAATCCCTGGACACCTCCCAATCCCTGGACACCCCCCAATCGCTGGACACCCCCAATCCCTCGACACAGTCTCAATCCCTGAACACCATCCCAATCCCTGGACACCGTCCCAATCCCTGGACACCGTCCCAATCCCTGGACACCCCCCAATCCATGGACACCTCCCAATCCCTGGACACCCCCCAATCCTTGGACACCCCCCAATCCCTGGACACTGTCCCAATCCCTGGACACCGCCCAATCCCTGGACACCGTCCCAATCACTGGACACCCCCCAATCCATGGACACCTCCCAATCCCTGGACACCCCCCAATCCCTGGACACCCCCCAATCCCTGGACACTGTCCCAATCCCTGGACACCGCCCAATCCTTGGACACCGTCTCAATCACTGGACACCGTCCCAATCCCTGGACACCCCCCAATCCCTGGACACCCCCCAATCCCTGGACAATCCCCAATCACTGGACACCATCCCAATCACTGGACACCGTCCCAATCCTTGGACACCCCCCAATCCCTGGACACCCCCCAATCTCTGGACACCCCCCAATCCCAGGACATTCCCCAATCTCTGGACACCCCCCAATCCCTGTACACCGTCCCAATCACTGGACACTGTCCCAATCCCTGGACACCCCCCAATCCTTCGACACAGTCCCAATCCCTGGACACCGTCCCAATCCCTGGACACCGTCCCAATCCCTGGACACCGTCCCAATCCCTGGACACCCCCCAATCCCTGGATACCCCCCAATGCCTGGACACCCCCCAATCCCTGGACACCGTCCCAATCACTGGACACCGTGCCAATCCCTGGACACCCCCCAATCCCTGGACACCCCCCAATCCCTGGACACCGTCCCAATCCCTGGACACGGTCCCAATCCCTGGACACCGTCCCAATCCATCGACACAGTACCAATCCCTGGACACCGTCCCAATCCATCGACACAGTCCCAACCCCTGGACACCGTCCCAATCCCTGGACACCGTCCCAATCCCTGTTCACCGTCCCAATCCCTGGAGACAATCCCAATCCCCAGACACTGTCCCAATCCCCGGACACCGTCACAATCCCCGGATACTGTCCCAATCCCTGGACATCGTCCCAATCCCTGGACACCCTCCCAATCCCTGGACACTGTCCCAATCCCTGGACACCGTCCCAATCCCTGGACACCGTCCCAATCCCTGGACACCCCCCAATCCCTTGACATCTCCCAATCCCCGGACACCCCCCAATCACAGCACACCGTCCCAATCCCTGGACACTGTCCCAATCCCAGGACACCGTCCCAATCCCTGGACACCGTCCCAATCCCTGGACACATTCCAATCCCTGGACACCTCCCAATCCCTGGACACCCCCCAATCCTTCGACACCATCCCAATCCCTGGACACCGTCCCAATCCCTGGACACCGTCCCAATCCCTGGACACCTTCCAATCCCTGGACACCTCCCAATCCCTGGACACTGTCCCAATCCCTGGACACCCCCCAATCCCTGGACACCCCCCAATCCCTGGACACCCCCCAATCCCTGGACACCCCCGAATCCATGGACACAGTCCCAATCCCAGGACATCGTCCCATTCCCTGGACACCTTCCAATCCCTGGACACCGTCCCTATCCCTGGACACCGTCCCAATCCCTGGACTCCGTCCCAATCCTGGTCACCCCCCAATCCCTGGACACCCCCCAATCCATGGACACAGTCCCAATCTCTGGACACCGTCCCAATCGCTGGACTCCCCCCAATCCCTGGACACCTCCCAATCCCTGGACACCCCCCAATCGCTGGACACCCCCAATCCCTCGACACAGTCTCAATCCCTGAACACCATCCCAATCCCTGGACACCGTCCCAATCCCTGGACACCGTCCCAATCCCTGGACACCCCCCAATCCATGGACACCTCCCAATCCCTGGACACCCCCCAATCCTTGGACACCCCCCAATCCCTGGACACTGTCCCAATCCCTGGACACCGCCCAATCCCTGGACACCGTCCCAATCACTGGACACCCCCCAATCCATGGACACCTCCCAATCCCTGGACACCCCCCAATCCCTGGACACCCCCCAATCCCTGGACACTGTCCCAATCCCTGGACACCGCCCAATCCTTGGACACCGTCTCAATCACTGGACACCGTCCCAATCCCTGGACACCCCCCAATCCCTGGACACCCCCCAATCCCTGGACAATCCCCAATCACTGGACACCATCCCAATCACTGGACACCGTCCCAATCCTTGGACACCCCCCAATCCCTGGACACCCCCCAATCTCTGGACACCCCCCAATCCCAGGACATTCCCCAATCTCTGGACACCCCCCAATCCCTGTACACCGTCCCAATCACTGGACACTGTCCCAATCCCTGGACACCCCCCAATCCTTCGACACAGTCCCAATCCCTGGACACCGTCCCAATCCCTGGACACCGTCCCAATCCCTGGACACCGTCCCAATCCCTGGACACCCCCCAATCCCTGGATACCCCCCAATGCCTGGACACCCCCCAATCCCTGGACACCGTCCCAATCACTGGACACCGTGCCAATCCCTGGACACCCCCCAATCCCTGGACACCCCCCAATCCCTGGACACCGTCCCAATCCCTGGACACGGTCCCAATCCCTGGACACCGTCCCAATCCATCGACACAGTACCAATCCCTGGACACCGTCCCAATCCATCGACACAGTCCCAACCCCTGGACACCGTCCCAATCCCTGGACACCGTCCCAATCCCTGTTCACCGTCCCAATCCCTGGAGACAATCCCAATCCCCAGACACTGTCCCAATCCCCGGACACCGTCACAATCCCCGGATACTGTCCCAATCCCTGGACATCGTCCCAATCCCTGGACACCCTCCCAATCCCTGGACACTGTCCCAATCCCTGGACACCGTCCCAATCCCTGGACACCGTCCCAATCCCTGGACACCCCCCAATCCCTTGACATCTCCCAATCCCCGGACACCCCCCAATCACAGCACACCGTCCCAATCCCTGGACACTGTCCCAATCCCAGGACACCGTCCCAATCCCTGGACACCGTCCCAATCCCTGGACACATTCCAATCCCTGGACACCTCCCAATCCCTGGACACCCCCCAATCCTTCGACACAGTCCCAATCCCTGGACACCCCCCAATTCCTGGACATCTCCCAATCCCCGGACACCCCCCAATCACAGCACACCGTCCCAATCCCTGGACACTGTCCCAATCCCAGGACACCGTCCCAATCCCTGGACACCGTCCCAATCCCTGGACACCTTCCAATCCCTGGACACCTCCCAATCCCTGGACACTGTCCCAATCCCTGGACACCCCCCAATCCCTGGACACCATCCCAATCCCTGGACACCGTCTCAATCCCTGGACACCCCCCAATCCCTGGACACCCCCGAATCCATGGATACAGTCCCAATCCCTGGACATCGTCCCAATCCCTGGACACCTTCCAATCCCTGGACACCGTCCCAATCCCTGGTCACTCCCCAATCCCTGGACACCCCCCAATCCATGGACACAGTCCCAATCCCTCGACACTGTCCCAATCCCTGGACACTGTCCCAATCCCTGGACACCATCCCAATCCCTGGACTCCCCCCAATCCCTGGACACCTCCCAATCCCTGGACACTGTCCCAATCCCTGGTCACCCCCCAACCCCTGGACACCGTCTCAATCCCTGGACACCCCCCAACCCCTGGACACCGTCCCAATCCCTGGACACCGTCCCAATCCCTGGACACAGTCCCAATCCCTGGACACAGTCCCAATCCCTGGACACTGTCCCAATCCCTGGGCACTGTCCCAATCCCTGGACACAGTCCCAATCCCTGGACACCATCCCAATCCCTGGACACCCCCCAATCCTTCGACACAGTCCCAATCCCTGGACACCCCCCAATCCCTGGACACCCCCCAATCCCTGGACACCCCCCAATCCCTGGACACCCCCCAACCCCTGGACACCGTCCCAATCCCCGGACACCATTCCAATCCCCGGACACCGTCCCAATCGCTGGACACCGTCCCAATCCCTGGACACAGTCCACATCCCTGGACACCATCCCAATCCCCGGACACCGTCGCAATCCCTGGACACCCCCCAATCCCTGTGCACCCCCCAACCCCTGGACACCGTCCCAATCCCTGGACACCGTCCCAATCCCTGGACACCCCTCAATCCCTGGACACTGTCCCAATCCCCGGACACCGTCCCAATCCCTGGACACCCCACAATCCTTGGACACCGTCCCAATCGCTGGACACCGTCCCAATCCCTGGACACAGTCCACATCCCTGGACACCATCCCAATCCCCGGACAACGTCCCAATCCCTGGACACCCCCCAATCCCTGGACACCCCCCAACCCCTGGACACCATCCCAATCCCTTGACACCGTCCCAATCCCTGGACACCCACCAATCCCTGGACACTGTCCCAATCCCCGGACACCGTCCCAATCCCTGGACACCGTCCCAATCCCTGGACACCGTCCCAATCCCTGGACACCGTCCCAATATCTGGACACCGTCCCAATATCTGGACACCCCCCAACCCCTGGACACCGTCCCAATCCCCGGACACCGTCCCAATCTCTGGGCACCTCCCAATCCCCGGACACCGTCCCAATCCCTGGACACCCCCCAATCCCTGGACACCGTCCCAATCCCTGGACACCGTCCCAATCCCTGGACACCGTCCCAATCCCTGGACACCCCCAATCCCCGGACACCGCCCCAATTTCTGGACACCCCCCAATCCCTGGACACCATCCCAATCCCTGGACACCGTCCCAATCCCTGGACACCGTCCCAATCCCTGGACACCTTCCAATCCCTGGACACCGTCCCAATCCCTGGACACCGTCTCAATCCCTGGACACCCCCCAATCCCTGGACACCCCCGAATCCATGGACACAGTCCCAATCCCAGGACATCGTCCCAATCCCTGGACACCTTACAATCCCTGGACACCGTCCCTATCCCTGGACACCGTCCCAATCCCTGGACTCCGTCCCAATCCCTGGTCATCCCCCAATCCCTGGACACCCCCCAATCCATGGACACAGTCCCAATCTCTGGACACCGTCCCAATCCCTGGACTCCCCCCAATCCCTGGACACCCCCCAATCCCTGGACACCCCCCAATCGCTGGACACCCCCAATCCCTCGACACAGTCTCAATCCCTGAACACCGTCCCAATCCCTGGACACCGTCCCAATCCCTGGACACCGTCCCAATCCCTGGACACCCCCCAATCCATGGACACCTCCCAATCCCTGGACACCCCCCAATCCCTGGACACCCCCCAATCCCTGGACACTGTCCCAATCCCTGGACACCGCCCAATCCCTGGACACCGTCCCAATCACTGGACACCCCCCAATCCATGGACACCTCCCAATCCCTGGACACCCCCCAATCCCTGGACACCCCCCAATCCCTGCACACTGTCCCAATCCCTGGACACCGCCCAATCCTTGGACACCGTCTCAATCACTGGACACCGTCCCAATCCCTGGACACCCCCCAATCCCTGGACACCCCCCAATCCCTGGACACCCCCCAATCCCTGGACACCATCCCAATCACTGGACACCGTCCCAATCCCTGGACACCGTCCCAATCCCTGGACACCCCCCAATCCCTGGACACCCCCCAATGCCTGGACACCCCCCAATCCCTGGACACCGTCCCAATCACTGGACACCGTCACAATCCCTGGACACCCCCCAATCCCTGGACACCCCCCAATCCCTGGACACCGTCCCAATCCCTGGACACGGTCCCAATTCCTGGACACCGTCCCAATCCATCGACACAGTACCAATCCCTGGACACCGTCCCAATCCCTCGACACAGTCCCAATCCCTGGACACCGTCCCAATCCCTGGACACCGTCCCAATCCCTGTTCACCGTCCCAATCCCTGGAGACAATCCCAATCCCCAGACACTGTCCCAATCCCCGGACACCGTCCCAATCCCCAGATACTGTCCCAATCCCTGGACATCGTCCCAATCCCTGGACACCCTCCCAATCCCTGGACACTGTCCCAATCCCTGGACACCGTCCCAATCCCTGGACACCGTCCCAATCCCTGGACACCCCCCAATCCCTGGACACCACAGAATCCATGGACACAGTCCCAATCCCTGGACACCGTCCCTATCCCTGGACACCGTCCCAATCCCTGGACACCGTCCCAATCCCTGGTAACTCCCCAATCCCTGGACACCCCCCAATCCATGGACACAGTCCCAATCCTTGGACACTGTCCCAATCCCTGGACACTGTCCCAATCCCTGGACACCGTCCCAATCCCTGGACTCCCCCCAATCCCTGGACACCTCCCAATCCCTGGACACTGTCCCAATCCCTGGTCACCCCCCAACCCCTGGACACCGTCTCAATCCCCGGACACCCCCAATCCCTGGACACCGTCCCAATCCCTGGACAGCCACCAATCCCTGGACACAGTCCCAATCTCTGGACACCCCCCAACCCCTGGACACCGTCCCAATCCCTGGACACCCCCCAACCCCTGGACACCGTCCCAATCCCTGGACACCATCCCAATCCCTGGACACAGTCCCAATACCTGGACACAGTCCCAATCCCTGGACACTGTCCCAATCCCTGGACACCGTCCAAATCCCTGGACACAGTCCCAATCCCTGGACACCATCCCAATCCCCGGACACCATCCCAATCCCTGGACACCCCCCAATCCCTGGACACCCCCCAACCCCTGGACACCGTCCCAATCCCCGGACACCATCCCAATCCCCAGACACCGTCCCAATCCCTGGACACCGTCCCAATCCCTGGACACCCCCCAATCCCTGGACACTGTCCCAATCCCCGGACACCGTCCCAATCCCTGGACACCCCCCAATCCTTGGACACCGTCCCAATCGCTGGACACCGTCCCAATCCCTGGACACAGACCACATCCCTGGACACCATCCCAATCCCCGGACAACGTCCCAATCCCTGGACACCCCCCAATCCCTGGACACCCCCCAACCCCTGGACACCATCCCAATCCCTTGACACCGTCCCAATCCCTGGACACCCCCCAATCCCTGGACACTGTCCCAATCCCCGGACACTGTCCCAATCCCTGGACACCGTCCCAATCCCTGGACACCGTCCCAATCCCTGGACACCGTCCCAATATCTGGACACCGTCCCAATATCTGGACACCCCCCAACCCCTGGACACCGTCCCAATCCCTGGACACCGTCCCAATATCTGGACACCCCCCAACCCCTGGACACAGTCCCAATCCCTGGACACCGTCCCAATCCCCGGACACCGTCCCAATCTCTGGGCACCTCCCAATCCCCAGACACCGTCCCAATCCCTGGACACCCCCCAATCCCTGGACACCGTCCCAATCCCCGGACACCGTCCCAATCCCTGGACACCGTCCCAATCCCTGGACACCCCCAATCCCCGGACACCGCCCCAATCTCTGGACACCCCCCAATCCCTGGACACCATGCCAATCCCTGGACACCGTCCCAATCCCTGGACACCGTCCCAATCCCTGGACACCTTCCAATCCCTGGACACCTCCCAATCCCTGGACACTGTCCCAATCCCTGGACACCCCCCAATCCCTGGACACCGTCCCAATCCCTGGACACCGTCTCAATCCCTGGACACCCCCGAATCCATGGACACAGTCCCAATCCCAGGACATCGTCCCAATCCCTGGACACCTTCCAATCCCTGGACACCGTCCCAATCCCTGGACTCCGTCCCAATCCCTGGTCACCCCCCAATCCCTGGACACCCCCCAATCCATGGACACAGTCCCAATCCCTGGACACTGTCCCAATCCCTGGACACTGTCCCAATCCCTGGACACCATCCCAATCCCTGGACTCCCCCCAATCCCTGGACACCGTCCCAATCCCTGGACACCTCCCAATCCCTGGACACTGTCCCAATCCCTGGACACCGTCCCAATCCCTGGACACCCCCCAACCCCTGGACACCGTCTCAATCCCCGGACACCCCCAATCCCTGGACACCGTCCCAATCCCTGGACAGCTCCCAATCCCTGGACACAGTACCAATCTCTGGACACCCCCCAACCCCTGGACACCGTCCCAATCCCTGGACACCCCCCAACCCCTGGACGCCGTCCCAATCCCTGGACACCGTCCCAATCCCTGGACACAGTCCCAATCCCTGGACACTGTCCCAATCCCTGGACACCGTCCCAATCCCTGGACACAGTCCCAATCCCTGGACACCATCCCAATCCCCGGACACCCCCCCAATCCCTGGACACCCCCCTATCCCTGGTCACCCCCCAACCCCTGGACACCGTCCCAATCCCCGGACACCATCCCAATCCCCGGACACCGTCCCAATCGCTGGACACCGTCCCAATCCCTGGACACCCCCCAATCCCTGGACACCCCCCAACCCCTGGACACCGTCCCAATCCCTGGACACGGTCCCAATCCCTGGACAACCCCCAAACCCTGGACACCGTCCCAATCCCCGGACACCAGCCCAGTCCCCGGACACCGTCCCAATCGCTGGACACCATCCCAATCCCTGGACACAGACCACATCCCTGGACACCATCCCAATCCCCGGACAACGTCCCAATCCCTGGACACCCCCCAATCCCTGGACACCCCCCAACCCCTGGACACCGTCCCAATCCCTGGACACCGTCCCAATCCCTGGACACCCCCCAATCCCTGGACACTGTCCCAATCCCCGGACACCGTCCCAATCCCTGGACACCGTCCCAATCCCTGGACACCGTCCCAAAGCCTGGACACCGTTCCAATCCTTGGACACCGTCCCAATCCCTGGACACCGTCCCAATATCTGGACACCCCCCAACCCCTGGACACCGTCCCAATCCCCGGACACCATCCCAATCTCTGGGCACCTCCCAATCCCCGGACACCGTCCCAATCCCTGGACACCCCCCAATCCCTGGACACCGTCCCAATCCCTGGACACCGTCCCAATCCCTGGACACCGTCCCAATCCCTGGACACCCCCAATCTCCGGACACCGCCCTAATCTCTGGACACCCCCCAATCCCTGGACACCGTCCCAATCCCTGGACATTGTCCCAATCCCTGGACACCGTTCCAATCCCTGGACACCCTCCCAATCCCTGGACATTGTCCCAATCCCTGGACACCGTCCCAATCCCTGATCACCTCCCAATCACTGGACACCCTCCCAATCCCTGGACATTGTCCCAATCCCTGGACACCGTCCCAATCCCTGGACACCCCCAATGCCTGGACACACCCCAATCCCTGGACACCGTCCCAATCCCTGGACACCGTCCCAATCCCTGGACACTGTCCCAATCCCTGGACACCCTCCCAATCCCTGGACACCCCCCAATCCCTGGACACCGTCCCAATCTCTGGACACCGTCCCAATCCCCGGACACCGTCCCAATCTCTGGGCACCGTCCCAATCCCCGGACACCCCCCAATCCCTGGACACCCCCAATCCCTGGACACTGTCCCAATCTCTGGACACCCCCCAATCCCTGGACACCCCCAATCCCTGGACACCGTCCCAATCTCGGGACACCCCAAAATCCCTGGACACCGTCCCAATCCCTGGACACCCCCCCAATACCTGGAAACCCCCCAATCTCTGGACACCGTCCCAATCCCCGGACACCGTCACAATCTCTGGGCACCGTCCCAATCCCTGGACACCGTCCCAATCCCCGGACACCCCCCAATCCCTGGACACCCCAATCCCTGGACACCGTCCCAATCCCTGGACACCCCCCAATCCCTGGACACGCCCCAATCCCTGGACACCGTCCCAATCCCTGGACACCGTCCCAATCCCTGGACACCCCCCAACCCCTGGACACCGTCTCAATCCGCGGACACTGTCCCAATCCCTGGACACCGTCCCAATCCCTGGACACACCCCAATCCCTGGACACCGTCCCAATCCCTGGACACACCCCAATCCCTGGACACCATCCCAATCCCTGGACTCCGTCCCAATCCCTGGACACCCTCCAATCCCTGGACACCCCCCAATCCTTGGACACCGTCCCAATCCCTGGACACACCCCAATCCCTGGACACACCCCAATCCCTGGACACCATCCCAATTCCTGGACTCCGTCCCAATCCCTGGACACCCTCAAATCCCTGGACACCCCCCAATCCCTGGACACCATCCCAATCCCTGGACACCCCCCAACCTCTGGACACCGTCCCAATCCCTGGACACCCACCAATCCCTGGACACCATCCCAATCCCAGGACACAGTCCCAATCCCTGGACATCCCCCAATCCCTGGACACCGTCCCAATCCCTGGACATCCCCCAACCCCTGGACACTGTCCCAATCCCCGGACACCATCCCAATTCCCGGACACCGTCCCAATCCCTGGACACCCTCAAATCCCCGGACACCGTCCCAATCCCTGGACACCCCCCAATCCCTGGACACCCCCCAACCCCTGGACACCGTCCCAATCCCTGGACACCCCCCAATCCATGGACATCGTCCCAATCCCTGGACACCGTCCCAATCCCTGGACACCGTCCCAATCCCTGGACACCCTCCCAATCCCTGGACACCGTCCCAATCCCTGGACACCGTCCCAATCCCTGGACAATCCCGAATCCCTGGACAACCCCCAATCCCTGGACACCGTCCCAATCCCCGGACACCCCCCAATCCCTGGACACCGTCCCAATACCTGGACACCCCCCAATCCCTGGACACCGTCCCAATCCCTGGACACCCCCCAATCCCTGGACACCGTCCCAATCCCTGGACACCCCCAATCCCTGGACACCGTCCCAATCCCTGGACACTGTCCCAATCCCTGGACACCCCCCAATCCCTGGACACCCCCAATCCCTGGACACCGTCCCAATTCCAGGACACCCTCCCAATCCATGGACACCTCCCAATCCCTGGACACAGTCCCAATCCCTGGACACCGTCCCAATTCCAGGACACCCTCCCAATCCCTGGACACCGTCCCAATCCCTGGACACCGTCCCAAACCCTTGACACTGTCCCAATCCCCGGACACTGTCCCAATGCCTGGACACTGTCCCAATCCCCGGACAACCCCCAATCCCTGGACACCGCCCAATCCCTGGACACCGTCCCAATCTCTGAACACTGCCCCAATCCCCGGACAACCCCCAATCTCTGGACACCCACCAATCCCTGGACACCGTCCCAATCTCTGGACCCCCCCCAATACCTGGACAATGTCCCAATCCCCGGACACCGTCCCAATCCCCGGACACCGTCCCAATCCCCAAACACCTCCAATCCCCGGACACTGTCCCAATCCCAGGACACTGCCCAATCCCCGGACAACACCCAACCTCTGGACACCCCCCAATCCCTGGACAATGTCCCAATCGCCGGACACCGTCCCAATCCCCGGACACCGTCCCAATCCCTGGACACCGTCCCAATCCCCGGACACCGTCAATCCCTGGACACTGTCCCAATCCCCGGACACTGTCGCAATCCCCGGACACTTTCCCAATCCCTGGACACCGTCCCAATCCCCGGACACCGTCCCAATCTCTGGACACCCCCCAATCCCTGGACACCCCCCAATCCCTGGACACACCCCAATCCCTGGACACCCTCCAATCACTGGACACCCCCCAATCTCTGGACACCGTCCCAATCCCAGGACACTTTCCCAATCCCTGGACAACCCCCAATCCCCGGACACCGTCACAATCTGTGGACACACCCCAATCCCCAGACAACCCCCAATCTCTGGACACCCCCCAATGCCTGGACACCCCCCAATCCCCGGACATCCCCCAATCCCTGGACACCGTCCCAATCCCCGGGGATCCCCCAAACCCTGGACACCGTCCCAATCCCTGCACACTGTCCCAATCCCTGGACACCCTCCCAATACCTGGACACCCCCCCAATCCCTGGACACCGTCCCAATCTCTGGACACCCCCCAATGACTGGACACCCCCCAATCCCTGGACACTGTCCCAATCTCTGGACACCCCCCAATCCCTGGACACCCCCCAATCCCTGGACACCCCCCAATCCCTGGACACCCCCCAATCTCTGGACACCCCCCAATGCCTGGACACCCCCAATCCCTGGACACCGTCCCAATCCCTGGACACCCCCCAATCCCTGGACACTGTCCCAATCCCCGGACACCACCCAATCCCTGGACACCTCCCAATCCCTGGACACTGCCCCAATCCCTGGTCACCCACCAATCCCTGGACACCACAAATCCCTGGACACCTCCAAATCCCTGGACACTGTCCCAATCCCTGGACATTCCCCAATCTCTGGACACCATCCCAATCCCTGGACACCCCCCAATCCCTGGACACCCCCCAATCCCTGGACACCCCCCAATCCCAGGACACCCCCAATCCCTCGACACAGTCCCGATCCCTGGACACCGTCGCAATCCCTGGACACCGTCCCAATCTCTGGACACCGTCCCAATCCCTGGACTCCCCCCAATCCCTGGACAACCCCCAATCCCTGGACACCCCCCAATCGCTGGACACCCCCAATCCCTCGACACAGTCTCAATCCCTGAACACCGTCCCAATCCCTGGACACCGTCCCAATCCCTGGACACCGTCCCAATTCCTGGACACCCCCCAATCCATGGACACCTCCCAATCCCTGGACACCCCCCAATCCCTGGACACCCCCCAATCCCTGGACACTGTCCCAATCCCTGGACACCGCCCAATCCCTGGACACCGTCCCAATCACTGGACACCCCCCAATCCATGGACACCTCCCAATCCCTGGACACCCCCCAATCCCTGGACACCCCACAATCACTGGACACTCCCAATCCCTGGACACCGGCCCAATCCCTGGACACCGTCCCAATCCCTGTTCACCGTCCCAATCCCTGGACACAATCCCAATCCCCAGACACTGTCCCAATCCCCGGACACCGTCCCAATCCCCGGATACTGTCCCAATCCCTGGACATCGTCCCAATCCCTGGACAGCCTCCCAATCCCTGGACACTGTCCCAATCCCTGGACACCGTCCCAATCCCTGGACACCGTCCCAATCCCTGGACACTCCCCAATTCCTGGACATCTCCCAATCCCCGGACACCCCCTAATCACAGGACACCGTCCCAATCCCTGGACACAGTCCCAATCCCTGGACATCGTCCCAATCCCTGGACATCGTCCCAATCCCTGGACACCTTCCAATCCCTGGACACCGTCCCTATCCCTGGACACTGTCCCAATCCCTGGACACCGTCCCAATCCCTGGTCACCCCCCAATCCCTGGACACCCCCCAATCCATGGACACAGTCCCAATCCCTGGACACTGTCCCAATCCCTGGACACTGTCCCAATCCCTGGACACCGTCCCAATCCCTGGACTCCCCCCAATCCCTGGACACCGTCCCAATCCCTGGACACCACCCAATCCCTGGACACTGTCCCAATCCCTGGTCACCCCCCAACCCCTGGACACCGTCTCAATCCCCGGACACCCCCAATCCCTGGACACCGTCCCAATCCCTGGACAGCCCCCAATCCCTGGACACAGTCACAATCTCTGGACACCCACCAACCCCTGGACACCGTCCCAATCCCTGGACACCCCCCAACCCCTGGACACCGTCCCAATCCCTGGACACCGTCCCAATCCCTGGACACCGTCCCAATCCCTGGACACAGTCCCAATCCCTGGACACAGTCCCAATCCCTGGACACCGTCCCAATCCCTGGACGCCGTCCCAATCCCTGGACACAGTCCCAATCCCTGGACACCATCCCAATCCCCGGACACCATCCCAATCCCTGGACACTGTCCCAATCCCCGGACACCGTCCCAATCCCTGGACACCCCCCAATACTTGGACACCGTCCCAATCCTTGGACACCGTCCCAACCCCTGGACACCGTCCCAATCCCCGGACACCAACCCAATCCCCGGACACCGTCCCCATCGCTGGACACCCCCCAATCCCTGGACACCCCCCAACCCCTGGACACCGTCCCAATCCCTTGATACCGTCCCAATCCCTGGACACCCCCCAATCCCTGGATACCGTCCCAATCCCTGGACACCGTCCCAATCCGTGGACACCGTCCCAATATCTGGACACCCCCCAACCCCTGGACACCGTCCCAATCCCTGGACACCGTCCCAATATCTGGACACCCCCCAACCCCTGGACACCGTCCCAATCCCCGGACACCGTCCCAATCTCTGGGCACCTCCCAATCCCCGGACACCGTCCCAATCCCTGGACACCCCCCAATCCCTGGACACCGTCCCAATCCCTGGACACCGTCCCAATCCCTGGACACCGTCCCAATCCCTGGACACCCCCAATCCCCGGACACCGCCCCAATCTCTGGACACCCCCCAATCCCTGGAAACCTTCCAATCCCTGGACACCTCCCAATCCCTGGACACTGTCCCAATCCCTGGACACCCCCCAATCCCTAGACACCGTCCCAATCCCTGGACACCGTCTCAATCCCTGGACACCCCCCAATCCCTGGACACCCCCGAATCCATGGACACAGTCCCAATCCCTGGACATTGTCCCAATCCCTGGACACCTTCCAATCCCTGGACACCGTCCCTATCCCTGGACACCGTCCCAATCCCTGGACACCGTCCCAATCCCTGGTCACCCCCCAATCCCTGGACACCCCCCAATCCATGGACACAGTCCCAATCCCTGGACACTGTCCCAATCTCTGGACACTGTCCCAATCCCTGGACACCGTCCCAATCCCTGGACTCCCCCCAATCCCTGGACACCGTTCCAATCCCTGGACACCTCCCAATCCCTGGACACTGTCCCAATCCCTGGACACCGTCCCAATCCCTGGACACCCCCAAACCCCTGGACACCGTCTCAGTCCCCGGACACCCCCAATCCCTGGACACCGTCCCAATCCCTGGACAGCCCCCAATCCCTGGACACAGTCCCAATCTCTGGACACCCCCCAACCCCTGGACACCGTCCCAATCCCTGGACACCCCCAACCCCTGGACACCGTCCCAATCGCTGGACACCGTCCCAATCCCTGGACACAGTCCACATCCCTGGACACCATCCCAATCCCCGGACAACGTCCCAATCACTGGACACCCCCCAATCCCTGGACACCCCCCAACCCCTGGACACCGTCCCAATCCCTGGACACGGTCCCAATCCCTGGACACCCCCCAATCCCTGGACACTGTCCCAATCCCCGGACACCGTCCCAATCCCTGGACACCGTCCCAATCCCTGGACACTGTCCCAATCCCTGGACACCGTCTCAATCCTTGGACACCGTCCCAATCCCTGGACACCGTCCCAATCTCTGGACACCGTCCCAATATCTGGACAACCCCCAACCCCTGGACACCATCCCAATCCCCGGACACCGTCCCAATCGCTGGACACTGTCCCAATCCCTGGACACCCCCCAATCCCTGGACACCCCCCAACCCCTGGACACCGTCCCAATCCCTGGACACTGTCCCAATCCCCGGACACCGTCCCAATCCCTGGACCCCGTCCCAATCCCTGGACACCGTCCCAATCCCTGGACACCCTCCCAATCCCTGGACACCGTCCCAATATCTGGACACCCCCCAACCCCTGGACACCGTCCCAATCGCTGGACACCGTCCCAATATCTGGACACCCCCCAACCCCTGGACACCGTCCCAATCCCCGGACACCGTCCCAATCTCTGGGCACCTCCCAATCCCCGGACACCTTCCCAATCCCTGGACACCCCCCAATCCCTGGACACCGTCCCAATCCCTGGACACCGTCCCAATCCCTGGACACCGTCCCAATCCCTGGACACCCCCAATCTCCGGACACCGCCCCAATCTCTGGACACCCCCCAATCCCTGGACACCATCCCAATCCCTGGACACCCTCCCAATCCCTGGACATTGTCCCAACCCCTGGATACCGTCCTAATCCCTGGTCACCACCCAATCCCTGGACACACCCCAATCCCTGGACACCGTCCCAATCCCTGGACACCGTCCCAATCCCTGGACACTGTCCCAATCCCTGGACACCCTCCCAATCCCTGGACACCCCCCAATCCCTGGACACCGTCCCAATCTCTGGACACCGTCCCAATCCCTGGACACCCCCCAATCCCTGGACACTGTCCCAATCCCTGGACACCCTCCCAATCCCTGGACACCCCCCAATCCCTGGACACCGTCCCAATCCCCGGACACCGTCCCAATCTCTGGGCACCGTCCCTATCCCTGGACACCGTCCCAATCCCTGGACACCGTCCCAATCCCTGGTCACCCCCCAATCCCTGGACACCTCCCAATCCATGGACACAGTCCCAATCCCTCGACACTGTCCCAATCCCTGGACACTGTCCCAATCCCTGGACACCGTCCCAATCCCTGGACTCCCCCCAATCCCTGGACACCGTCCCAATCCCTGGACACCTCCCAATCCCTGGACACTGTCCCAATCCCTGGTCACCCCCCAACCCCTGGACACCGTCTCAATCCCCGGACACCCCCAATCCCTGGACACCGTCCCAATCCCTGGACAGCCCCCAATCCCTGGACACAGTCCCAATCTCTGGACACCCACCAATCCCTGGACACCGTCCCAATCCCTGGACACCATCCCAATCCCTGGACACCGTCCCAATCCCTGGACACCGTCCCAATCCCTGGACGCCGTCCCAATCCCTGGACACAGTCCCAATCCCTGGACACCATCCCAATCCCCGGACACCGTCCCAATCCCTGGACACACCCCAATCCCTGGACACCCCCCAACCCCTGGACACCGTCCCAATCCCCGGAAACCATCCCAATCCCCGGACACCATCCCAATCCCTGGACACTGTCCCAATCCCCGGACACCGTCCCAATCCTTGGACACCCCCCAATCCCTGGACACACCCCAATCCCTGGACACCCCCCAACCCCTGGACACCGTCCCAATCCCTGGACACCGTCCCAATCTCTGGACACCGTCCCAATATCTGGACAACCCCCAACCCCTGGACACCGTCCCAATCCCCGGACACCATCCCAATCCCCGGACACCGTCCCCATCGCTGGACACCCCCCAATCCCTGGACACCCCCCAACCCCTGGACACCGTCCCAATCCCTTGACACCGTCCCAATCCCTGGACACCCCCCAATCCCTGGACACTGTCCCAATCCCCGGACACCGTCCCAATCCCTGGACACCGTCCCAATCCCTGGACACTGTCCCAATCCCTGGACACCGTCCCAATATCTGGACACTGTCCCAATCCATGGACACCGTCCCAATCCCTGGACATCCCCCAACCCCTGGACACCGTCTCAATCCCCGGACACCCCCAATCCCTGGACACCGTCCCAATCCCTGGACAGCCCCCAATCCCTGGACACCGTCCCAATCCCTGGACACCCCCAACCCCTGGACACCGTCCCAATCCCTGGACACCGTCCCAATCCCTGGACACAGTCCCAATCCCTGGACACAGTCCCAATCCCTGGACACTGTCCCATTCCCTGGACACCGTCCCAATCCCTGGACACAGTCCCAATCCCTGGACACCCCCCAACCCCTGGATACCGTCCCAATCCCCGGACACCATCCCAATCCCCGGACACCGTCCCAATCGCTGGACACCGTCCCAATCCCTGGACACAGTCCACATCCCTGGACACCATCCCAATCCCCGGACAACGTCCCAATCCCTGGACACCCCCCAATCCCGGGACACCACCCAACCCCTGGACACCGTCCCAATCCCTGGACACGGTCCCAATCCCTGGACACCCCCCAATCCCTGGACACTGTCCCAATCCCCAGACACCGTCCCAATCCCTGGACACCGTCCCAATCCCTGGACACCGTCCCAATCCTTGGACACTGTCCCAATCCCTGGACACCCCCCAATCCCTGGACACTCCCCAACCCCTGGACACCGTCCCAATCCCTGGACACCGTCCCAATCCCTGGACACCCCCCAATCCCTGGACACTGTCCCAATCCCCGGACACCGTCCCAATCCCTGGACCCCGTCCCAATCCCTGGACACCGTCCCAATCCCTGGACACCGTTCCAATCCTTGGACACCGTCCCAATCCCTGGACACCGTCCCAATATCTGGACACCCCCCAACCCCTGGACACCGTCCCAATCCCCGGACACCGTCCCAATCTCTGGGCACCTCCCAATCCCCGGACACCGTCCCAATCCCTGGACACCCCCCAATCCCTGGACACCGTCCCAATCCCTGGACACCGTCCCAATCCCTGGACACCGTCCCAATCCCTGGACACCCCCAATCTCCGGACACCGCCCCAATCTCTGGACACCCCCCAATCCCTGGACACCATCCCAATCCCTGGACACCGTCCCAATCCCTGGACACCCTCCCAATCCCTGGACATTGTCCCAACCCCTGGAAACCGTCCCAATCCCTGGTCACCACCCAATCCCTGGACACCCTCCCAATCCCTGGACATTGTCCCAATCCCTGGACACCGTCCCAATCCCTGGACACCCCCAATGCCTGGACACACCCCAATCCCTGGACACCGTCCCAATCCCTGGACACCGTCCCAATCCCTGGACACAGTCCCAATCCCTGGACACAGTCCCAATCCCTGGACACCGTCCCAATCCCTGGACGCCGTCCCAATCCCTGGACACAGTCCCAATCCCTGGACACCATCCCAATCCCCGGACACCGTCCCAATCCCTGGACACACCCCAATCCCTGGACACCCCCCAACCCCTGGACACCGTCCCAATCCCCGGACACCATCCCAATCCCCAGACACCATCCCAATCCCTGGACACTGTCCCAATCCCCGGACACCGTCCCAATCCCTGGACACCCCCCAACCCCTGGACACCGTCCCAATCCCCGGACACCATCCCAATCCCCGGACACCATCCCAATCCCTGGACACTGTCCCAACCCCTGGACATCGTCCCAATCCCCGGACACCATCCCAATCCCCGGACACCGTCCCCATCGCTGGACACCCCCCAATCCCTGGACACCCCCCAACCCCTGGACACCGTCCCAATCCCTTGACACCGTCCCAATCCCTGCACACCCACCAATCCCTGGACACTGTCCCAATCCCCGGACACCGTCCCAATCCCTGGACACCGTCCCAATCCCTGGACACCGTCCCAATATCTGGACACCCCCCAACCCCTGGACACCGTCCCAATCCCTGGACACCGTCCCAATATCTGGACACCCCCCAACCCCTGGACACCGTCCCAATCCCCGGACACCGTCCCAATCTCTGGGCACCTCCCAATCCCCGGACACCGTCCCAATCCCTGGACACCCCCCAATCCCTGGACACCGTCCCAAACCCTGGACACCGTCCCAATCCCTGGACACCGTCCCAATCCCTGGACACCCCCAATCCCCGGACACCGCCCCAATCTCTGGACACCCCCCAATCCCTGGACACCTTCCAATCCCTGGACACCTCCCTATCCCTGGACACTGTCCCAATCCCTGGACACCCCCCAATCCCTAGACACCGTCCCAATCCCTGGACACCGTCTCAATCCCTGGACACCCCCCAATCCCTGGACACCCCCGAATCCATGGACACAGTCCCAATCCCTGGACATTGTCCCAATCCCTGGACACCTTCCAATCCCTGGACACCGTCCCTATCCCTGGACACCGTCCCAATACCTGGACACCGTCCCAATCCCTGGTCACCCCCCAATCCCTGGACACCCCCCAATCCATGGACACAGTCCCAATCCCTGGACACCGTCCCAATCCCTGGACTCCCCCCAATCCCTGGACACCGTCCCAATCCCTGGACACCGTCCCAATCCCTGGACACCCCCCAATCCCTGGACACCGTCCCAATCCCTGGACAGCCCCCAATCCCTGGACACAGTCCCAATCTCTGGACACCCCCCAACCCCTGGACACCGTCCCAATCCCTGGACACCCCCAACCCCTGGACACCGTCCCAATCCCTGGACACCATCCCAATCCCTGGACACAGTCCCAATCCCTGGACACAGTCCCAATCCCTGGACACTGTCCCAATCCCTGGACACCGTCCCAATCCCTGGACACAGTCCCAATCCCTGGACACCCCCCAACCCCTGGATACCGTCCCAATCCCCGGACACCATCCCAATCCCCGGACACCGTCCCAATCGCTGGACACCGTCCCAATCCCTGGACACAGTCCACATCCCTGGACACCATCCCAATCCCCGGACAACGTCCCAATCCCTGGACACCCCCCAATCCCTGGACACCCCCCAACCCCTGGACACCGTCCCAATCCCTGGACACGGTCCCAATCCCTGGACATCCCCCAATCCCTGGACACTGTCCCAATCCCCGGACACCGTCCCAATCCCTGGACACCGTCTCAATCCCTGGACACCGTCCCAATCCCTGGACACCGTCTCAATCCCTGGACACCGTCCCAATCTCTGGACACCGTCCCAATATCTGGACAACCCCCAACCCCTGGACACCGTCCCAATCGCTGGACACTGTCCCAATCCCTGGACACCCCCCAATCCCTGGACACCCCCCAACCCCTGGACACCGTCCCAATCCCTGGACACCGTCCCAATCCCTGGACACCCCCCAATCCCTGGACACTGTCCCAATCCCCGGACACCGTCCCAATCCCTGGACCCCGTCCCAATCCCTGGACACCGTCCCAATCCCTGGACACCGTTCCAATCCTTGGACACCGTCCCAATCCCTGGACACCGTCCCAATATCTGGACACCCCCCAACCCCTGGACACCGTCCCAATCCCCGGACACCGTCCCAATCTCTGGGCACCTCCCAATCCCCGGACACCGTCCCAATCCCTGGACACCGTCCCAATCCCCGGACACCGTCCCAATCTCTGGGCACCTCCCAATCCCCGGACACCGTCCCAATCCCTGGACACCCCCCAATCCCTGGACACCGTCCCAATCCCTGCACACCGTCCCAATCCCTGGACACCCCCAATCTCCGGACACCGCCCCAATCTCTGGACACCCCCCAATCCCTGGACACCATCCCAATCCCTGGACACCGTCCCAATCCCTGGACACCCTCCAAATCCCTGGACATTGTCCCAACCCCTGGACACCGTCCCAATCCCTGGTCACCACCCAATCCCTGGACACCCTCCCAATCCCTGGACATTGTCCTAATCCCTGGACACCGTCCCAATCCCTGGACACCCCCAATGCCTGGACACACCCCAATCCCTGGACACCGTCCCAATCCCTGGACACCGTCCCAATCCCTGGACACTGTCCCAATCCCTGGACACCCTCCCAATCCCTGGACACCCCCCAATCCCTGGACACCGTCCCAATCTCTGGACACCGTCCCAATCCCCGGACACCGTCCCAATCTCTGGGCACCGTCCCAATCCCCGGACACCCCCCAATCCCTGGACACCCCCAATCCCTGGACACTGTCCCAATCTTTGGACACCCCCCAATCCCTGGACACCCACCAATCCCTGGACACCGTCCCAATCTCGGGACACCCCAAAATCCCTGGACACTGTCCCAATCCCTGGACACCCTCCCAATCCCTGGACACCCCCCAATCTCTGGACACCGTCCCAATCCCCGGACACCGTCCCAATCTCTGGGCACCGTCCCAATCCCTGGACACCGTCCCAATCCCCGGACACCCCCCAATCCCTGGACACCCCCAATCCCTGGACACCGTCCCAATCCCTGGACACCCCCCAATCCCTGGACACCGTGCCAATCCCTGGACACGCCCCAATCCCTGGACACCGTCCCAATCCCTGGACACCGTCCCAATCCCTGGACACCCCCAATCCCTGGACACCGTCCCAATCCCTGGACACCCCCCAACCCCTGGACACCGTCTCAATCCGCGGACACTGTCCCAATCCCTGGACACCGTCCCAATCCCTGGACACACCCCAATCCCTGGACACCGTCCCAATCCCTGGACACACCCCAATCCCTGGACACCATCCCAATCGCTGGACTCCGTCCCAATCCCTGGACACCCTGCAATCCCTGGACACCCCCCAATCCTTGGACACCGTCCCAATCCCTGGACACAGCCCAATCCCTGGACACACCCCAATCCCTGGACACCATCCCAATTCCTGGACTCCGTCCCAATCCCTGGACACCCTCAAATCCCTGGATACCCCCCAATCCCTGGACACCGTCCCAATCTCTGGACACCCCCCAATCCCTGGACACCGTCCCAATCCCTGGACACCCCCCAACCTCTGGACACCGTCCCAATCCCTGGACACCCACCAATCCCTGGACACCATCCCAATCCCAGCACACAGTCCCAATCCCTGGACATCCCCCAATCCCTGGACACCCCCCAATCCCTGGACACCCCCCAATCCCTGGACACCCCCCAATCCCTGGACACCGTCCCAATTCCCGGACACCGTTCCAATCCCTGGACACCTCCCAACCCCTGGACACCCCCCAATCCCTGGACACCGTCCCAATCTCTGGACACCCCCCAATCCCTGGACAATGTCCCAATCCCCGGACACCGTCCCAATCCCCGGACACCGTCCCAATCCCTGGACACCGTTCCAATCCCCAAATACCCCCAATCCCTGGACACACTCCCAATCCCCGGACACTGTCCCAATCCCTGGACACCCTCCCAATCCCTGGACACCCCCCAATCCCTGGACACCGTCCCAATCTCTGGACACCGTCCCAATCCCCGGACACCGTCCCAATCTCTGGGCACCGTCCCAATCCCCGGACACCCCCCAATCCCTGGACACCCCCAATCCCTGGACACTGTCCCAATCTCTGGACACCCCCCAATCCCTGGACACCCCCCAATCCCTGGACACCGTCCCAATCTCGGGACACCCCAAAATCCCGGGACACCGTCCCAATCCCTGGACACCCTCCCAATCCCTGGACACCCCCCAATCTCTGGACACCGTCCCAATCCCCGGACACCGTCCCAATCTCTGGGCACCGTCCCAATCCCTGGACACCGTCCCAATCCCCGGACACCCCCCAATCCCTGGACACCCCCAATCCCTGGACACCGTCCCAATCCCTGGACTCCCCCCAATCCCTGGACACCGTGCCAATCCCTGGACACGCCCCAATCCCTGGACACCATCCCAATCCCTGGACACCGTCCCAATCCCTGGACACCCCCCAATCCCTGGACACCGTCCCAATCCCTGGACACCCCCCAACCCCTGGACACCGTCTCAATCCGCGGACACTGTCCCAATCCCCGGACACCGTCCCAATCCCTGGACACCGTCCCAATCCCTGGACACCGTCCCAATCCCTGGACACCCCCCAATCCCTGGACACCATCCCAATGCCTGGACTCCGTCCCAATCCCTGGACTCCGTCCCAATCCCTGGACACCGTCCAAATCCCTGGACACCGTCCCAATCCCTGGACACCCTCCAATCCCTGGACACCCCCCAATCCTTGGACACCGTCCCAATCCCTGGACACACCCCAATCCCTGGACACACCCCAATCCCTGGACACCATCCCAATTCCTGGACTCCGTCCCAATCCCTGGACACCCTCAAATCCCTGGATACCCCCCAATCCCTGGACACCGTCCCAATCTCTGGACACCCCCCAATCCCTGGACACCGTCCCAATCCCTGGACACCCCCCAACCTCTGGACACCGTCCCAATCCCTGGACACCCACCAATCCCTGGACACCATCCCAATCCCAGGACACAGTCCCAATCCCTGGACATCCCCCAATCCCTGGACACCGTCCCAATCCCTGGACATCCCCCAACCCCTGGACACTGTCCCAATCCCCGGACACCATCCCAATTCCCGGACACCGTCCCAATCCCTGGACACCCTCAAATCCCCGGACACCGTCCCACTCCCTGGACACCCCCCAATCCCTGGACACCGTCCCAATCCCCGGACACCGTTCCAATCCCTGGACACCTCCCAACCCCTGGACACCCCCCAATCCCTGGACACCGTCCCAATCTCTGGACACCCCCCAATCCCTGGACAATGTCCCAATCCCCGGACACCGTCCCAATCCCCGGACACCGTCCCAATCCCTGGACACCGTCCCAATCCCCAAATACCCCCAATCCCTGGACACACTCCCAATCCCCGGACACTGTCCCAATCCCTGGACACCCTCCCAATCCCTGGACACCCCCCAATCCCTGGACACCGTCCCAATCTCTGGGCACCGTCCCAATCCCCGGACACCCCCCAATCCCTGGACACCCCCAATCCCTGGACACTGTCCCAATCTCTGGACACCCCCCAATCCCTGGACACCCCCCAATCCCTGGACACCGTCCCAATCTCGGGACACCGCAAAATCCCTGGACACCGTCCCAATCCCTGGACACCCTCCCAATCCCTGGACACCCCCCAATCTCTGGACACCGTCCCAATCCCCGGACACCGTCCCAATCTCTGGGCACCGTCCCAATCCCTGGACACCGTCCCAATCCCCGGACACCCCCCAATCCCTGGACACCCCCAATCCCTGGACACCGTCCCAATCCCTGGACTCCCCCCAATCCCTGGACACCGTGCCAATCCCTGGACACGCCCCAATCCCTGGACACCGTCCCAATCCCTGGACACCGTCCCAATCCCTGGACACCCCCCAATCCCTGGACACCGTCCCAATCCCTGGACACCCCCCAACCCCTGGACACCGTCTCAATCCGCGGAAACTGTCCCAATCCCTGGACACCGTCCCAATCCCTGGACACACCCCAATCCCTGGACACCGTCCCAATCCCTGGACACACCCCAATCCCTGGACACCATCCCAATCCCTGGACTTCGTCCCAATCCCTGGACACCGTCCCAATCCCTGGACACCCCCCAATCCTTGGACACCGTCCCAATCCCTGGACACACCCCAATCCCTGGACACACCCCAATCCCTGGACACCATCCCAATTCCTGGACTCCGTCCCAATCCCTGGACACCCTCAAATCCCTGGATACCCCCCAATCCCTGGACACCGTCCCAATCTCTGGACACCCCCCAATCCCTGGACACCGTCCCAATCCCTGGACACCCCCCAACCTCTGGACACCGTCCCAATCCCTGGACACCCACCAATCCCTGGACACCATCCCAATCCCAGGACACAGTCCCAATCCCTGGACATCCCCCAATCCCTGGACACCGTCCCAATCCCTGGACATCCCCCAACCCCTGGACACTGTCCCAATCCCCGGACACCATCCCAATTCCCGGACACCGTCCCAATCCCTGGACACCCTCAAATCCCCGGACACCGTCCCACTCCCTGGACAACCCCCAATCCCTGGACACAGCCCCAATCTCTGGACACCCCCAATCCCTGGACACCGTCCCAATCCCTGGACACCGTCCCAATCCTTGGACACCGTCCCAATCCCTAGACACCCCCCAATCCCTGGACACTGTCCCAATCCCTGGACACCGTCCCAATCCCTGGACAACCCCCAATCCCTGGACAACCCCCAATCCCTGGACACCGTCCCAATCCCCGGACACCCCCCAATCCCTGGACACCGTCCCAATACCTGGACACCCCCCAATCCCTGGACACCGTCCCAGTCCCTGGACACCCCCCAATCCCTGGACACCGTCCCAATCCCTGGAAACCCCCAATCCCTGGACACCGTCCCAATCCCTGGACACTGTCCCAATCCCTGGACACCCCCCAATCCCTGGACACCCCCCAATCCCTGGACACCGTCCCAATTCCAGGACACCCTCCCAATCCATGGACACCTCCCAATCCCTGGACACAGTCCCAATCCCTGGACACCGTCCCAAATCCAGGACACCCGCCCAATCCCTGGACACCGTCCCAATCCCTGGACACCGTCCCAAACCCTTGACACTGTCCCAATCCCCGGACACTGTCCCAATGCCTGGACACTGTCCCAATCCCCGGACAACCCCCAATCCCTGGACACCGTACCAATCCCTGGACACCGTCCCAATCTCTGAACACTGTCCCAAACCACGGACAACCCCCAATCTCTGGACACCCCCCAATCCCTGGACACCGTCCCAATCTCTGGACCCCCCCCAATCCCTGGACAATGTACCAATCCCCGGACACCGTCCCAATCCCCGGACACCGTCCCAATCCCTAGACACCGTCGCAAACCCCAAACACCCCCAATCCCTGGACACATCCCCAATCCCCGGACACTGTCCCAATCCCTGGACACAGCCCAATCCCCGGACAACCCCCAACCTCTGGATACCCCCCAATCCCTGGACAATGTCCCAATCGCCGGAAACCGTCCCAATCCCCGGACACCGTCCCAACCCCTGGACACCGTCCCAATCCCCGGACACCCTCAATCCCTGGACACTGTTCCAATCCCCGGACACTGTCGCAATCCCCGGACACCGTCCCAATCCCTGGACACCGTCCCAATCCCCGGACACCGTCCCAATCCCCGGACACCGTCCCAATCCCCGGACACCGTACCAATCCCCGGACACCGTCCCATTCCCTGGACACCGTCCCAAACACCGGACACCGTCCCAATCCCCGGACACCCCCCAATCCCTGGACACCCCCCAATCCCCGGACACCGTCCCAATCCCCGGACACCGTCCCAATCCCCGGACACCACCAATCCCTGGACACCGTCCCAATCTCTGGACACCGTCCCAATCCCTGGACACCGTCCCAATCCCTGGTCACCTCCCAATCCCTGGACACCCTCCCAATCCCTGGACATTGTCCCAATCCCTGGACACCGTCCCAATCCCTGGACACCGTCCCAATCCCTGGACACCCCCCAATCCCCTGACACTGTCCCAATCCCTGGACACCGTCCCAATCCCTGGACACCCCCCAATCCCTGGACACCCCCCAATCCCTGGACACCGACCCAATCCCTGGACACCGACCCAATCCCTGGACACTGTTTCAATACCTGGACACCCTCCCAATGCTTGGACACCCCCCAATCCCTGGACACTGTCCCAATCTCTGGTCACCCCCCAATCTCTGGACACCCTCCCAATCCCTGGACACCCCCCAATCTCTGGACACCCCCCAATCCCTGGACACCGCCCAATCCCTGGACACCGTCCCAATCCCTGGACACCGTCCCAATCCCTGGACACCATCCCAATCCCTGGACACCTCCCAATCCCCGGACACCCCCCAATCCCTGGACACCCCCCAATCCCTGGACACCGTCCCAACCCCCGGACACCCCCCAATCCCTGGACTCCGTCCCAATCCCTGGACACCGTCCCAATCCCTGGACACCCCCCAATCCATGGACACCCCCCAATCCCTGGACACCGTCCCAATCCCCGGACACCGTCCCAATCCCTGGACACCCCCCAATCCCTGGACACCACCCAACCCCTGGACACCGTCGCAATCCCTGGCCACCGTCCCAATCCCCGGACACCGTCCCAATCTCTGGACACCGTCCCAATCCCTGGACACCGTCCCAATCCCTGGACACCGTTCCAAACCTTGGACACCGTCCCAATCCCTGGACACCCCCCAATCCCTGGACACCCCCCAACCCCTGGACACCGTCACAATCCCTGGCCACCGTCCCAATCCCCGGACACCGTCCCAATCTCTGGACACCGTCCCTATCCCTGGACACCGTCCCAATCCCTGGACACCGTTCCAAACCTTGGACACCGTCCCAATCCCTGGACACCGTCCCAATATCTGGACACCCCCCAACCCCTGGACACCGTCCCAATCCCCGGACACCGTCCCAATCTCTGGGCACCTCCCAATCCCCGGACACCGTCCCAATCCCTGGACACCCCCCAATCCCTGGACACCGTCCCAATCCCTGGACACCGTCCCAATCCCTGGACACCCCCAATCCCTGGACACCGTCCCAATCCCTGGACACCCCCCAACCCCTGGACACCGTCTCAATCCGCGGACACTGTCCCAATCCCTGGACACCGTCCCAATCCCTGGACACACCCCAATCCCTGGACACCGTCTCAATCCCTGGACACACCCCAATCCCTGGACACCATCCCAATCGCTGGACTCCGTCCCAATCCCTGGACACCCTGCAATCCCTGGACACCCCCCAATCCTTGGACACCGTCCCAATCCCTGGACACAGCCCAATCCCTGGACACACCCCAATCCCTGGACACCATCCCAATTCCTGGACTCCGTCCCAATCCCTGGACACCCTCAAATCCCTGGATACCCCCCAATCCCTGGACACCGTCCCAATCTCTGGACACCCCCCAATCCCTGGACACCGTCCCAATCCCTGGACACCCCCCAACCTCTGGACACCGTCCCAATCCCTGGACACCCACCAATCCCTGGACACCATCCCAATCCCAGCACACAGTCCCAATCCCTGGACATCCCCCAATCCCTGGACACCCCCCAATCCCTGGACACCCCCCAATCCCTGGACACCCCCCAATCCCTGGACACCGTCCCAATTCCCGGACACCGTTCCAATCCCTGGACACCTCCCAACCCCTGGACACCCCCCAATCCCTGGACACCGTCCCAATCTCTGGACACCCCCCAATCCCTGGACAATGTCCCAATCCCCGGACACCGTCCCAATCCCCGGACACCGTCCCAATCCCTGGACACCGTTCCAATCCCCAAATACCCCCAATCCCTGGACACACTCCCAATCCCCGGACACTGTCCCAATCCCTGGACACCCTCCCAATCCCTGGACACCCCCCAATCCCTGGACACCGTCCCAATCTCTGGACACCGTCCCAATCCCCGGACACCGTCCCAATCTCTGGGCACCGTCCCAATCCCCGGACACCCCCCAATCCCTGGACACCCCCAATCCCTGGACACTGTCCCAATCTCTGGACACCCCCCAATCCCTGGACACCCCCCAATCCCTGGACACCGTCCCAATCTCGGGACACCCCAAAATCCCGGGACACCGTCCCAATCCCTGGACACCCTCCCAATCCCTGGACACCCCCCAATCTCTGGACACCGTCCCAATCCCTGGACACCGTCCCAATCTCTGGGCACCGTCCCAATCCCTGGACACCGTCCCAATCCCCGGACACCCCCCAATCCCTGGACACCCCCAATCCCTGGACACCGTCCCAATCCCTGGACTCCCCCCAATCCCTGGACACCGTGCCAATCCCTGGACACGCCCCAATCCCTGGACACCGTCCCAATCCCTGGACACCGTCCCAATCCCTGGACACCCCCCAATCCCTGGACACCGTCCCAATCCCTGGACACCCCCCAACCCCTGGACACCGTCTCAATCCGCGGACACTGTCCCAATCCCCGGACACCGTACCAATCCCTGGACACCGTCCCAATCCCTGGACACCGTCCCAATCCCTGGACACCCCCCAATCCCTGGACACCATCCCAATGCCTGGACTCCGTCCCAATCCCTGGACTCCGTCCCAATCCCTGGACACCGTCCAAATCCCTGGACACCGTCCCAATCCCTGGACACCCTCCAATCCCTGGACACCCCCCAATCCTTGGACACCGTCCCAATCCCTGGACACACCCCAATCCCTGGACACACCCCAATCCCTGGACACCATCCCAATTCCTGGACTCCGTCCCAATCCCTGGACACCCTCAAATCCCTGGATACCCCCCAATCCCTGGACACCGTCCCAATCTCTGGACACCCCCCAATCCCTGGACACCGTCCCAATCCCTGGACACCCCCCCAACCTCTGGACACCGTCCCAATCCCTGGACACCCACCAATCCCTGGACACCATCCCAATCCCAGGACACAGTCCCAATCCCTGGACATCCCCCAATCCCTGGACACCGTCCCAATCCCTGGACATCCCCCAACCCCTGGACACTGTCCCAATCCCCGGACACCATCCCAATTCCCGGACACCGTCCCAATCCCTGGACACCCTCAAATCCCCGGACACCGTCCCACTCCCTGGACACCCCCCAATCCCTGGACACCGTCCCAATCCCCGGACACCGTTCCAATCCCTGGACACCTCCCAACCCCTGGACACCCCCCAATCCCTGGACACCGTCCCAATCTCTGGACACCCCCCAATCCCTGGACAATGTCCCAATCCCCGGACACCGTCCCAATCCCCGGACACCGTCCCAATCCCTGGACACCGTCCCAATCCCCAAATACCCCCAATCCCTGGACACACTCCCAATCCCCGGACACTGTCCCAATCCCTGGACACCCTCCCAATCCCTGGACACCCCCCAATCCCTGGACACCGTCCCAATCTCTGGGCACCGTCCCAATCCCCGGACACCCCCCAATCCCTGGACACCCCCAATCCCTGGACACTGTCCCAATCTCTGGACACCCCCCAATCCCTGGACACCCCCCAATCCCTGGACACCGTCCCAATCTCGGGACACCGCAAAATCCCTGGACACCGTCCCAATCCCTGGACACCCTCCCAATCCCTGGACACCCCCCAATCTCTGGACACCGTCCCAATCCCCGGACACCGTCCCAATCTCTGGGCACCGTCCCAATCCCTGGACACCGTCCCAATCCCCGGACACCCCCCAATCCCTGGACACCCCCAATCCCTGGACACCGTCCCAATCCCTGGACTCCCCCCAATCCCTGGACACCGTGCCAATCCCTGGACACGCCCCAATCCCTGGACACCGTCCCAATCCCTGGACACCGTCCCAATCCCTGGACACCCCCCAATCCCTGGACACCGTCCCAATCCCTGGACACCCCCCAACCCCTGGACACCGTCTCAATCCGCGGAAACTGTCCCAATCCCTGGACACCGTCCCAATCCCTGGACACACCCCAATCCCTGGACACCGTCCCAATCCCTGGACACACCCCAATCCCTGGACACCATCCCAATCCCTGGACTTCGTCCCAATCCCTGGACACCGTCCCAATCCCTGGACACCCCCCAATCCTTGGACACCGTCCCAATCCCTGGACACACCCCAATCCCTGGACACACCCCAATCCCTGGACACCATCCCAATTCCTGGACTCCGTCCCAATCCCTGGACACCCTCAAATCCCTGGATACCCCCCAATCCCTGGACACCGTCCCAATCTCTGGACACCCCCCAATCCCTGGACACCGTCCCAATCCCTGGACACCCCCCAACCTCTGGACACCGTCCCAATCCCTGGACACCCACCAATCCCTGGACACCATCCCAATCCCAGGACACAGTCCCAATCCCTGGACATCCCCCAATCCCTGGACACCGTCCCAATCCCTGGACATCCCCCAACCCCTGGACACTGTCCCAATCCCCGGACACCATCCCAATTCCCGGACACCGTCCCAATCCCTGGACACCCTCAAATCCCCGGACACCGTCCCACTCCCTGGACAACCCCCAATCCCTGGACACAGCCCCAATCTCTGGACACCCCCAATCCCTGGACACCGTCCCAATCCCTGGACACCGTCCCAATCCTTGGACACCGTCCCAATCCCTAGACACCCCCCAATCCCTGGACACTGTCCCAATCCCTGGACACCGTCCCAATCCCTGGACAACCCCCAATCCCTGGACAACCCCCAATCCCTGGACACCGTCCCAATCCCCGGACACCCCCCAATCCCTGGACACCGTCCCAATACCTGGACACCCCCCAATCCCTGGACACCGTCCCAGTCCCTGGACACCCCCCAATCCCTGGACACCGTCCCAATCCCTGGAAACCCCCAATCCCTGGACACCGTCCCAATCCCTGGACACTGTCCCAATCCCTGGACACCCCCCAATCCCTGGACACCCCCCAATCCCTGGACACCGTCCCAATTCCAGGACACCCTCCCAATCCATGGACACCTCCCAATCCCTGGACACAGTCCCAATCCCTGGACACCGTCCCAAATCCAGGACACCCGCCCAATCCCTGGACACCGTCCCAATCCCTGGACACCGTCCCAAACCCTTGACACTGTCCCAATCCCCGGACACTGTCCCAATGCCTGGACACTGTCCCAATCCCCGGACAACCCCCAATCCCTGGACACCGTACCAATCCCTGGACACCGTCCCAATCTCTGAACACTGTCCCAAACCACGGACAACCCCCAATCTCTGGACACCCCCCAATCCCTGGACACCGTCCCAATCTCTGGACCCCCCCCAATCCCTGGACAATGTCCCAATCCCCGGACACCGTCCCAATCCCCGGACACCGTCCCAATCCCTAGACACCGTCGCAAACACCAAACACCCCCAATCCCTGGACACATCCCCAATCCCCGGACACTGTCCCAATCCCTGGACACAGCCCAATCCCCGGACAACCCCCAACCTCTGGATACCCCCCAATCCCTGGACAATGTCCCAATCGCCGGAAACCGTCCCAATCCCCGGACACCGTCCCAACCCCTGGACACCGTCCCAATCCCCGGACACCCTCAATCCCTGGACACTGTTCCAATCCCCGGACACTGTCGCAATCCCCGGACACCGTCCCAATCCCTGGACACCGTCCCAATCCCCGGACACCGTCCCAATCCCCGGACACCGTCCCAATCCCCGGACACCGTACCAATCCCCGGACACCGTCCCATTCCCTGGACACCGTCCCAAACACCGGACACCGTCCCAATCCCCGGACACCCCCCAATCCCTGGACACCCCCCAATCCCCGGACACCGTCCCAATCCCCGGACACCGTCCCAATCCCCGGACACCACCAATCCCTGGACACCGTCCCAATCTCTGGACACCGTCCCAATCCCTGGACACCGTCCCAATCCCTGGTCACCTCCCAATCCCTGGACACCCTCCCAATCCCTGGACATTGTCCCAATCCCTGGACACCGTCCCAATCCCTGGACACCGTCCCAATCCCTGGACACCCCCCAATCCCCTGACACTGTCCCAATCCCTGGACACCGTCCCAATCCCTGGACACCCCCCAATCCCTGGACACCCCCCAATCTCTGGACACCGTCCCAATCCCCGGACACCGTCCCAATCTCTGGGCACCGTCCCAATCCCTGGACACCGTCCCAATCCCCGGACACCCCCCAATCCCTGGACACCCCCAATCCCTGGACACCGTCCCAATCCCTGGACTCCCCCCAATCCCTGGACACCGTGCCAATCCCTGGACACGCCCCAATCCCTGGACACCGTCCCAATCCCTGGACACCGTCCCAATCCCTGGACACCCCCCAATCCCTGGACACCGTCCCAATCCCTGGACACCCCCCAACCCCTGGACACCGTCTCAATCCGCGGAAACTGTCCCAATCCCTGGACACCGTCCCAATCCCTGGACACACCCCAATCCCTGGACACCGTCCCAATCCCTGGACACACCCCAATCCCTGGACACCATCCCAATCCCTGGACTTCGTCCCAATCCCTGGACACCGTCCCAATCCCTGGACACCCCCCAATCCTTGGACACCGTCCCAATCCCTGGACACACCCCAATCCCTGGACACACCCCAATCCCTGGACACCATCCCAATTCCTGGACTCCGTCCCAATCCCTGGACACCCTCAAATCCCTGGATACCCCCCAATCCCTGGACACCGTCCCAATCTCTGGACACCCCCCAATCCCTGGACACCGTCCCAATCCCTGGACACCCCCCAACCTCTGGACACCGTCCCAATCCCTGGACACCCACCAATCCCTGGACACCATCCCAATCCCAGGACACAGTCCCAATCCCTGGACATCCCCCAATCCCTGGACACCGTCCCAATCCCTGGACATCCCCCAACCCCTGGACACTGTCCCAATCCCCGGACACCATCCCAATTCCCGGACACCGTCCCAATCCCTGGACACCCTCAAATCCCCGGACACCGTCCCACTCCCTGGACAACCCCCAATCCCTGGACACAGCCCCAATCTCTGGACACCCCCAATCCCTGGACACCGTCCCAATCCCTGGACACCGTCCCAATCCTTGGACACCGTCCCAATCCCTAGACACCCCCCAATCCCTGGACACTGTCCCAATCCCTGGACACCGTCCCAATCCCTGGACAACCCCCAATCCCTGGACAACCCCCAATCCCTGGACACCGTCCCAATCCCCGGACACCCCCCAATCCCTGGACACCGTCCCAATACCTGGACACCCCCCAATCCCTGGACACCGTCCCAGTCCCTGGACACCCCCCAATCCCTGGACACCGTCCCAATCCCTGGAAACCCCCAATCCCTGGACACCGTCCCAATCCCTGGACACTGTCCCAATCCCTGGACACCCCCCAATCCCTGGACACCCCCCAATCCCTGGACACCGTCCCAATTCCAGGACACCCTCCCAATCCATGGACACCTCCCAATCCCTGGACACAGTCCCAATCCCTGGACACCGTCCCAAATCCAGGACACCCGCCCAATCCCTGGACACCGTCCCAATCCCTGGACACCGTCCCAAACCCTTGACACTGTCCCAATCCCCGGACACTGTCCCAATGCCTGGACACTGTCCCAATCCCCGGACAACCCCCAATCCCTGGACACCGTACCAATCCCTGGACACCGTCCCAATCTCTGAACACTGTCCCAAACCACGGACAACCCCCAATCTCTGGACACCCCCCAATCCCTGGACACCGTCCCAATCTCTGGACCCCCCCCAATCCCTGGACAATGTCCCAATCCCCGGACACCGTCCCAATCCCCGGACACCGTCCCAATCCCTAGACACCGTCGCAAACCCCAAACACCCCCAATCCCTGGACACATCCCCAATCCCCGGACACTGTCCCAATCCCTGGACACAGCCCAATCCCCGGACAACCCCCAACCTCTGGATACCCCCCAATCCCTGGACAATGTCCCAATCGCCGGAAACCGTCCCAATCCCCGGACACCGTCCCAACCCCTGGACACCGTCCCAATCCCCGGACACCCTCAATCCCTGGACACTGTTCCAATCCCCGGACACTGTCGCAATCCCCGGACACCGTCCCAATCCCTGGACACCGTCCCAATCCCCGGACACCGTCCCAATCCCCGGACACCGTCCCAATCCCCGGACACCGTACCAATCCCCGGACACCGTCCCATTCCCTGGACACCGTCCCAAACACCGGACACCGTCCCAATCCCCGGACACCCCCCAATCCCTGGACACCCCCCAATCCCCGGACACCGTCCCAATCCCCGGACACCGTCCCAATCCCCGGACACCACCAATCCCTGGACACCGTCCCAATCTCTGGACACCGTCCCAATCCCTGGACACCGTCCCAATCCCTGGTCACCTCCCAATCCCTGGACACCCTCCCAATCCCTGGACATTGTCCCAATCCCTGGACACCGTCCCAATCCCTGGACACCGTCCCAATCCCTGGACACCCCCCAATCCCCTGACACTGTCCCAATCCCTGGACACCGTCCCAATCCCTGGACACCCCCCAATCCCTGGACACCCCCCAATCCCTGGACACCGACCCAATCCCTGGACACCGACCCAATCCCTGGACACTGTTTCAATACCTGGACACCCTCCCAATGCTTGGACACCCCCCAATCCCTGGACACTGTCCCAATCTCTGGTCACCCCCCAATCTCTGGACACCCTCCCAATCCCTGGACACCCCCCAATCTCTGGACACCCCCCAATCCCTGGACACCGCCCAATCCCTGGACACCGTCCCAATCCCTGGACACCGTCCCAATCCCTGGACACCATCCCAATCCCTGGACACCTCCCAATCCCCGGACACCCCCCAATCCCTGGACACCCCCCAATCCCTGGACACCGTCCCAACCCCCGGACACCCCCCAATCCCTGGACTCCGTCCCAATCCCTGGACACCGTCCCAATCCCTGGACACCCCCCAATCCATGGACACCCCCCAATCCCTGGACACCGTCCCAATCCCCGGACACCGTCCCAATCCCTGGACACCCCCCAATCCCTGGACACCACCCAACCCCTGGACACCGTCGCAATCCCTGGCCACCGTCCCAATCCCCGGACACCGTCCCAATCTCTGGACACCGTCCCAATCCCTGGACACCGTCCCAATCCCTGGACACCGTTCCAAACCTTGGACACCGTCCCAATCCCTGGACACCCCCCAATCCCTGGACACCCCCCAACCCCTGGACACCGTCACAATCCCTGGCCACCGTCCCAATCCCCGGACACCGTCCCAATCTCTGGACACCGTCCCTATCCCTGGACACCGTCCCAATCCCTGGACACCGTTCCAAACCTTGGACACCGTCCCAATCCCTGGACACCGTCCCAATATCTGGACACCCCCCAACCCCTGGACACCGTCCCAATCCCCGGACACCGTCCCAATCTCTGGGCACCTCCCAATCCCCGGACACCGTCCCAATCCCTGGACACCCCCCAATCCCTGGACACCGTCCCAATCCCTGGACACCGTCCCAATCCCTGGACACCCCCAATCCCCGGACACCGCCCCAATCTCTGGACACCCCCCAATCCCTGGACACCATCCCAATCCCTGGACACCGTCCCAATCCCTGGACAACCTCCCAATCCCTGGACATTGTCCCAATCCCTGGACACCGTCCCAATCCCTGGTCACCTTCCAATACCTGGACACCCTCCCAATCCCTGGACATTGTCCCAATCCCTGGACACCGTCCCAATCCCTGGACACCCCCAATGCCTGGACACCGTCCCAATCCCTGGACACCGTCCCAATCCCTGGACACTGTCCCAATCCCTGGACACCCTCCCAATCCCTGGGCACCCCCCAATCCCTGGACACCGTCCCAATCTCTGGATACCGTCCCAATCCCCGGACACCGTCCCAATCTCTGGGCACCGTCCCAATCCCCAGACACCCCCCAATCCCTGGACACCCCCAATCCCTGGACACTGTCCCAATCTCTGGACACCCCCCAATCCCTGGACACCCCCCAATCCCTGGACACTGTCCCAATCTCTGGACACCCCAAAATCCCTGGACACCGTCCCAATCCCTGGACACCCTCCCAATCCCTGGACACCGTCCCAATCTCTGGACACCGTCCCAATCCCCGGACACCGTCCCAATCTCTGGGCACCGTCCCAATCCCCGGACACCCCCCAATCCCTGGACACCCCCAATCCCTGGACACTGTCCCAATCTCTGGACACCGTCCCAATCCCCGGACACCCCCCAACCCCTGGACACCGTCTCAATCCGCGGACACTGTCCCAATCCCTGGACACCGTCCCAGTCCCTGGACACCCCCCAATCCCTGGACACCGTCCCAATCCCTGGACACACCCCAATCCCTGGACACCATCCCAATCCCTGGACTCCGTCCCAATCCCTGGACACCCTCCAATCCCTGGACATCCCCAATCCCTGGACACCGTCCCAATCCCTTGACACACCCCAATCCCTGGACACACCCCAATCCTTGGACACCATCCCAATTCCTGGACTCCGTCCCAATCCCTGGACACCCTCAAATCCCTGGATACCCCCCAATCCCTGGACACCGTCCCAATCTCTGGACACCGTCCCAATCCCTGGACACCCTCAAATCCCTGGATACCCCCCAATCCCTGGACACCCCCCAACCCCTGGACACCGTCCCAATACCTGGACACCCCCCAATCCCTGGACACCATCCCAATCCCAGGACACAGTCCCAATCCCTGGACATCCCCCAATCCCTGGACACCGTCCCAATCCCTGGACATCCCCCAATCCCTGGACACCCCCCAACCCCTGGACACTGTCCCAATCCCCGGACACCGTCCCAATCCCTGGACACCCCCCAATCCCTGGACACTGTCCCAATCCCCGGACACCGTCCCACTCCCTGGACACCCCCCAACCCCTGGACACCCTCCAATCCCCGGACACCGTCCCAATCCCTGGACACCCCCGAATCCCTGGACACCCCCCAACCCCTGGACACTGTCCCTATCCCTGGACACCGTCCCAATCCCTGGACACCGTCCCAATCCCTGGAGACCCCCCAATCCATGGACATTGTCCCAATCCCTGGACACCGTCCCAATCCCTGGACACAGTCCCAATCTCTGGACACCACCAATCCCTGGACACCGTCCCAATCCCTGGACACCGTCCCAATCCTTGGACACCGTCCCAATCCCTGGACACCCCCCAATCCCTGGACACCGTCCCAATCCCTGGACACCGTCCCAATCCCTGGACAACCCCCAATCCCTGGACTACCCCCAATCCCTGGACACCGTCCCAATCCCCGGACACCCCCCAATCCCTGGACACCGTCCCAATACCTGGACACCCCCAATCCCTGGACACCGTCCCAATCCCTGGACACTGTCCCAATCCCTGGACACCCCCCAATCCCTGGACACCCCCCAATCCCTGGACACCGTCCCAATTCCAGGACACCCTCCCAATCCATGGACACCTCCCAATACCTGGACACAGTCCCAATCCCTGGACACCGTCCCAATTCCAGGACACCCTCCCAATCCCTGGACACCGTCCCAATCCCTGGACACCGTCCCAAACCGTTGACACTGTCCCAATCCCCGGACACTGTCCCAATACCTGGACACTGTCCCAATCCCCGGACAACCCCCAATCTCTGGACACCGTCCCAATCCCTGGACACCGTCCCAATCTCTGAACACTGTCCCAATCCCCGGACAACCCCCAATCTCTGGACACCCCCCAATCCCTGGACACCGTCCCAATCTCTGGACCCCCCCCAATCCCTGGACAATGTCCCAATCCCCGGACACCGTCCCAATCCCCGGACACCGTCCCAATCCCTAGACACCGTCCCAATCCCCAAACACCCCCAATCCCTGGACACACTCCCAATCCCCGGACACTGTCCCAATCCCTGGACACTGTCCCAATCCCCGGACAACCCCCAATCTCTGGACACCCCCCAATCCCTGGACAATGTCCCAATCCCCGGACACCGTCCCAATCCCCGGACACCGTCCCAATCCCTGGACACCGTCCCAATCCCTGGACACCCTCAATCCCTGGACACTGTCCCAATCCCCGGACACTGTCGCAATCCCCGGACACCGTCCCAATCCCTGGACACCGTCCCAATCCCTGGACACCGTCCCAATCCCTGGACACCGACCCAATCCCTAGACACCGTCCCAATCCCTGGACACCCCCCAATCCCCGGACACCGCCCCAATCTCTGGACACCCCCCAATCCCTGGACACCGTCCCAATCTCTGGACACCCCCCAATGCCTGGACACCCCCCAATCCCTGGACACAGTCCCAATCTCTGGACACCCCTCAATCCCTGGACACCCCCAATCCCTGGACACCGTCCCAATCTCTGGACACCCCAAAATCCCTGGACGCCGTCCCAATCCCTGGACACCCTCCCAATCCCTGGACACCCCCAATATCTGGACACCCCCCAATCCCCGGACACCGTCCCAATCCCTGGACACCACCCAATCCCTGGACACTGTCCCAATCCCTGGAAACCCCCCAACCCCTGGACACCCTCCAATCCCCGGACACCGTCCCAATCCCTGGGCACCCCCGAATCCCTGGACACCCCCCAACCCCTGGACACTGTCCCAATCCCTGGACACCGTCCCAATCCCTGGACACCGTCCCAATCCCTGGAGACCCCCCAATCCATGGACATTGTCCCAATCCCTGGACACCGTCCCAATCCCTGGACACAGTCCCAATCTCTGGACACCACCAATCCCTGGACACCGTCCCAATCCCTGGACACCGTCCCAATCCTTGGACACCGTCCCAATCCCTGGACACCCCCCAATCCCTGGACACCGTCCCAATCCCTGGACACCGTCCCAATCCCTGGACAACCCCCAATCCCTGGACTACCCCCAATCCCTGGACACCGTCCCAATCCCCGGACACCCCCCAATCCCTGGACACCGTCCCAATACCTGGACACCCCCAATCCCTGGACACCGTCCCAATCCCTGGACACTGTCCCAATCCCTGGACACCCCCCAATCCCTGGACACCCCCCAATCCCTGGACACCGTCCCAATTCCAGGACACCCTCCCAATCCATGGACACCTCCCAATCCCTGGACACAGTCCCAATCCCTGGACACCGTCCCAATTCCAGGACACCCTCCCAATCCCTGGACACCGTCCCAATCCCTGGACACCGTCCCAAACCGTTGACACTGTCCCAATCCCCGGACACTGTCCCAATACCTGGACACCCCCCAATCTCTGGACACCGTCCCAATCCCTGGACACCGTCCCAATCTCTGAACACTGTCCCAATCCCCGGACAACCCCCAATCTCTGGACACCCCCCAATCCCTGGACACCGTCCCAATCTCTGGACCCCCCCCAATCCCTGGACAATGTCCCAATCCCCGGACACCGTCCCAATCCCCGGACACCGTCCCAATCCCTAGACACCGTCCCAATCCCCAAACACCCCCAATCCCTGGACACACTCCCAATCCCCGGACACTGTCCCAATCCCTGGACACTGTCCCAATCCCCGGACAACCCCCAATCTCTGGACACCCCCCAATCCCTGGACAATGTCCCAATCCCCGGGCACCGTCCCAATCCCCGGACACCGTCCCAATCCCTGGACACCGTCCCAATCCCCGGACACCCTCAATCCCTGGACACTGTCCCAATCCCCGGACACTGTCGCAATCCCCGGACACCGTCCCAATCCCTGGACACCGTCCCAATCCCTGGACACCGTCCCAATCCCTGGACACCGACCCAATCCCTAGACACCGTCCCAATCCCTGGACACCCCCCAATCCCCGGACACCGCCCCAATCTCTGGACACCCCCCAATCCCTGGACACCGTCCCAATCTCTGGACACCCCCCAATGCCTGGACACCCCCCAATCCCTGGACACAGTCCCAATCTCTGGACACCCCTCAATCCCTGGACACCCCCAATCCCTGGACACCGTCCCAATCTCTGGACACCCCAAAATCCCTGGACGCCGTCCCAATCCCTGGACACCCTCCCAATCCCTGGACACCCCCAATATCTGGACACCCCCCAATCCCCGGACACCGTCCCAATCCCTGGACACCACCCAATCCCTGGACACTGTCCCAATCCCTGGAAACCCCCCAATCTCGGGACACCCCCCAATCTCGGGACATCCGCCAATCCCTGGACACCATCCCAATCCCGGGACACCGTCCCAATCCCTGGACACCCCCCAATCCCTGGACACTGTCCCAATCCCTGGACACCCCCCAATCTCTGGATATCCCCCAATCCCTGGACACCGTCCCAATCCCTGGACACTGTCCCAATCCCTGGTCACCCCCCCAATCCCTGGACACCGTCCCAATCCCTGGACACCCCCAAGCCCTGGACACTGTCCCAATCCCTGGACACCGTCCCAATCCCTGGACACCGTCCCAATCTCTGGACACCGTCCCAATCCCTGGACACCGTCCCAATCCCTGGACACCATCCCAATCTCTGGACACCGTCCCAATCTCTGGACACCTCCCAATCCCTGGACACCGTCCGAATCCCTGGTCACCGTCCCAATCCCTGGTCACCGTCCCAATCCCTGGACACGTCCCAATCCCAGGACACCCTCCCAATCCCTGGACATCGTCCCAATCCCTGGACACCCCCCAATCCCCGGACACCATCCTAATCCATCGACACCTCCCAATCCCTGGACACTGTCCCAATCCCTGGTCACCCCCCAATCCCTGGACACCCCCCAATCCCTGGTCACCCCCCAATCCCTGGACACCGTCCCAATCCCTGGACACCGTCCCAATCCCTGGACACCCCCCAATCCCTCGACACCTCCCAATCCCTATTCACCCCCCAATCCCTGGACACCCCCCAATCCCTGGACACCATCCCAATCCCTGGACACCGTCCCAATCCCTGGACACCGTCCCAATCCCTGGACACCTCCCAATCCCTGGACACCGTCCCAATCCCTGGACACCTTCCCAATCCCTGGACACTGTCCCAATCCCCGGACACCCCCCAATCCCTGGACACCCCCCAATCCCTGGACACCCCCCAATCCCTGGACACCCCACAATCCCTGGACACCGTCCAAATCCCCGGACACCGTTCCAATCCCTGGACACCTCCCAACCCCTGGACACCCCCCAATCCCTGGACACCGTCCCAATCTCTGGACACCCCCCAATCCCTGGACAATGTCCCAATCCCCGGACACCGTCCCAATCCCCGGACACCGTCCCAATCCCTGGACACCGTCCCAATCCCCAAACACCCCCAATCCCTGGACACACTCCCAATCCCCGGACACTGTCCCAATCCCTGGACACTGTCCCAATCCCCGGACAACCCCCAATCTCTGGACACCCCCCAATCCCTGGACAATGTCCCAATCCTCGGACACCGTCCCAATCCCCGGACACCGTCCCAATCCCTGGACACCCCCCAATCCCTCGACACCTCCCAAACCCTATTCACCCCCCAATCCCTGGACACCCCCCAATCCCTGGACACCATCCCAATCCCTGGACACCGTCCCAATCCCTGGACACCGTCCCAATCCCTGGACACCTCCCAATCCCTGGACACCGTCCCAATCCCTGGACACCTTCACAATCCCTGGACACTGTCCCAATCCCCGGACACCCCCCAATCCCTGGACACCCCCCAATCCCTGGACACCCCCCAATCCCTGGACACCCCACAATCCCTGGACACCGTCCAAATCCCCGGACACCGTTCCAATCCCTGGACACCTCCCAACCCCTGGACACCCCCCAATCCCTGGACACCGTCCCAATCTCTGGACACCCCCCAATCCCTGGACAATGTCCCAATCCCCGGACACCGTCCCAATCCCCGGACACCGTCCCAATCCCTGGACACCGTCCCAATCCCCAAGCACCCCCAATCCCTGGACACACTCCCAATCCCCGGACACTGTCCCAATCCCTGGACACTGTCCCAATCCCCGGACAACCCCCAATCTCTGGACACCCCCCAATCCCTGGACAATGTCCCAATCCTCGGACACCGTCCCAATCCCCGGACACCGTCCCAATCCCTGGACACCGTCCCAATCCCCGGACACCCCCAATCCCTGGACACTGTCCCAATCCCCGGACATTGTCCCAATCCCGGACACCGTCCCAATCCCCGGACACCGTCCCAATCCCCGGACACCGTCCCAATCCCTGGACACCGTCCCAATCCCCGGACACTGTCCCAATCCCTGGACACCGTCCCAATCCCTGGACACCCCCCAATCCCTGGACACCCCCCAATCCCTGGACACCCCCCAATCCCTGGACACCGTCCCAATCCCTGGACACCGTCCCAATCCCTGGATACTGTCCCAATACCTGGACACCCTCCCAATGCTTGGACACCCCCCAATCCCTGGACACTGTCCCAATCTCTGGACACCCTCCCAATCCCTGGACACACCCCAATCTCTGGACACCCCCCAATCACCGGACACCGTCCCAATCCCTGGACACCGTCCCAATACCTGGACACCCCCTAATCCCTGGACACCGTCCCAATCCCTGGACACCCCCCAATCCCTGGACACCGTCCCAATCCCTGGACACCCCCAATCCCTGGACACCGTCCCAATCCCTGGACACTGTCCCAATCCCTGGACACCCCCCAATCCCTGGACACCCCCCAATCCCTGGACACCGTCCCAATTCCAGGACACCCTCCCAATCCATGGACACCTCCCAATCCCTGGACACAGTCCCAATCCCTGGACACCGTCCCAATTCCAGGACACCCTCCCAATCCCTGGACACCGTCCCAATCCCTGGACACCGTCCCAAACCGTTGACACTGTCCCAATCCCCGGACACTGTCCCAATACCTGGACACTGTCCCAATCCCCGGACAACCCCCAATCCCTGGACACCGTCCCAATCTCTGAACACTGTCCCAATCCCCGGACAACCCCCAATCTCTGGACACCCCCCAATCCCTGGACACCGTCCCAATCTCTGGACCCCCCCCCAATCCCTGGACAATGTCCCAATCCCCGGACACCGTCCCAATCCCCGGACACTTCCCAATCCCTAGACACCGTCCCAATCCCCAAACACCCCCAATCCCTGGACACACTCCCAATCCCCGGACACTGTCCCAATCCCTGGACACTGTCCCAATCCCCGGACAACCCCCAATCTCTGGACACCCCCCAATCCCTGGACAATGTCCCAATCCCCGGACACCGTCCCAATCCACGGACACCGTCCAAATCCCTGGACACCGTCCCAATCCCCGGACACCCTCAATCCCTGGACACTGTCCCAATCCCCGGACACTGTCGCAATCCCCGGACACCGTCCCAATCCCCGGACACCGTCCCAATCCCCGGACACCGTCCCAATCCCTGGACACCGTCCCAATCCCCGGACACCGCCCCAATCTCTGGACACCCCCCAATCCCTGGACACCGTCCCAATCTCTGGACACCCCCCAATGCCTGGACACCCCCCAATCCCTGGACACAGTCCCAATCTCTGGACACCCCTCAATCCCTGGACACCCCCAATCCCTGGACACCGTCCCAATCTCTGGACACCCCAAAATCCCTGGACGCCGTCCCAATCCCTGGACACCCTCCCAATCCCTGGACACCCCCAATATCTGGACACCCCCCAATCCCCGGACACCGTCCCAATCCCTGGACACCACCCAATCCCTGGACACTGTCCCAATCCCTGGAAACACCCCAATCTCGGGACACCCCCCAATCTCGGGACATCCGCCAATCCCTGGACACCATCCCAATCCCTGGACACCGTCCCAATCCCTGGACACCCCCCAATCCCTGGACACTGTCCCAATCCCTGGACACCCCCCAATCTCTGGATATCCCCCAATCCCTGGACACCGTCCCAATCCCTGGACACTGTCCCAATCCCTGGTCACCCCCCCAATCCCTGGACACCGTCCCAATCCCTGGACACCCCCAAGCCCTGGACACTGTCCCAATCCCTGGACACCGTCCCAATCCCTGGACACCGTCCCAATCTCTGGACACCGTCCCAATCCCTGGACACCGTCCCAATCCCTGGACACCCCCCAATTCCTGGACACCGTCCCAATCCCTGGACACCGTCCCAATACCTGGACACCATCCCAATCTCTGGACACCGTCCCAATCTCTGGACACCTCCCAATCCCTGGACACCGTCCGAATTCCTGGTCACCGTCCCAATCCCTGGTCACCGTCCCAATCCCTGGACACGTCCCAATCCCAGGACACCCTCCCAATCCCTGGACATCGTCCCAATACCTGGACACCCCCCAATCCCCGGACACCATCCTAATCCATCGACACCTCCCAATCCCTGGACACTGTCCCAATCCCTGGTCACCCCCCAATCCCTGGACACCCCCCAATCCCTGGTTACCCCCCAATCCCTGGACACCGTCCCAATCCCTGGACACCGTCCCAATCCCTGGACACCCCCCAATCCCTCGACACCTCCCAATCCCTGGTCACCCCCCAATCCCTGGACACCCCCCAATCCCTGGACACCATCCCAATCCCTGGACACCGTCCCAATCCCTGGACACCGTCCCAATCCCTGGACACCTCCCAATCCCTGGACACCGTCCCAATCCCTGGACACCTTCCCAATCCCTGAACACTGTCCCAATCCCCGGACACCCCCCAATCCCTGGACACCCCCCAATCCCTGGACACCCCCCAATCCCTGGACACCCCCCAATCCCTGGACACCGTCCCAATCCCCGGACACCGTTCCAATCCCTGGACACCTCCCAACCCCTGGACACCCCCCAATCCCTGGACACCGTCCCAATCTCTGGACACCCCCCAATCCCTGGACAATGTCCCAATCCCCGGACACCGTCCCAATCCCCGGACACCGTCCCAATCCCTGGACACCGTCCCAATCTCCAAACACCCCCAATCCCTGGACACACTCCCAATCCCCGGACACTGTCCCAATCCCTGGACACTGTCCCAATCCCCGGATAACCCCCAATCTCTGGACACCCCCCAATCCCTGGACAATGTCCCAATCCTCGGACACCGTCCCAATCCCCGGACACCGTCCCAATCCCTGGACACCGTCCCAATCCCCGGACACCCCCAATCCCTGGACACTGTCCCAATCCCCGGACACTGTCCCAATCCCGGACACCGTCCCAAACCCCGGACACCGTCCCAATCCCCGGACACCGTCCCAATCCCTGGACACCGTCCCAATCCCCGGACACTGTCCCAATCCCTGGACACCGTCCCAATCCCTGGACACCCCCCAATCCCTGGACACCCCCCAATCCCTGGACACCCCCCAATCCCTGGACACCGTCCCAATCCCTGGATACTGTCCCAATACCTGGACACCCTCCCAATGCTTGGACACCCCCCAATCCCTGGACACTGTCCCAATCTCTGGACACCCTCCCAATCCCTGGACACACCCCAATCTCTGGACACCCCCCAATCACCGGACACCGTCCCAATCCACGGACACCGTCCCAATCCCTGGACACCGTCCCAATCCCCGGTCACCCCCAATCCCTGGACACTGTCCCAATCCCTGGACAGCGTCACAATCCCTGGACACCGTCCCAATCGCCGGACACGCGCCAATCCCTGGACACGGTCCCAATCCCTGGACACCGTCCCAATCCCTGGACACCGTCCCAATCCCCGGACACCCCCAATCCCTGGACACTGTCCCAATCCCCGGACACTGTCCCAATCCCGGACACCGTCCCAATCCCCGGACACCGTCCCAATCCCCGGACACCGTCCCAATCCCTGGACACCGTCCCAATCCCCGGACACTGTCCCAATCCCTGGACACCGTCCCAATCCCTGGACACCCCCCAATCCCTGGACACCCCCCAATCCCTGGACACCCCCCAATCCCTGGACACTGTCCCAATCTCTAGACACCCCCCAATCTCTGGACACCCTCCCAATCCCTGGACACCCCCCAATCTCTGGACACCCCCCAATCCCTGGACACCGCCCAATCCCTGGACACCGTCCCAATCCCTGGACACCATCCCAATCCCTGGACACCTACCAATCCCGGACACCGCCCAATCCCTGGACACCCCCCAATCCCTGGACACCGTCCCAACCCCCGGACACCCCCCAATCCCTGGACTCCGTCCCAATCTCTGAACACCGTCCCAATCCCTGGACACTCCCCAATCCCTGGACACCCCCCAATCCCAGGTCACCGTCCCAATCCCTGGACACCCCCCAAATCCCTGGACACCGTCCCAATCCCTGCACACCGTCCCAATCACTGGACACCCCCCAATCCCTGGACACTGTCCCAATCCCCGGACAACCCCCAATCTCTGGACACTCCCCAATCACCGGACACCGTCCCAATCCACGGACACCGTCCCAATCCCTGAACACCGTCCCAATCCCCGGACACCCCCAATCCCTGAACACTGTCCCAATCCCTGGACAGCGTCCCAATCCCTGGACACCGTCCCAATTGCCGGACACGGTCCCAATCTCTGGACACGGTCCCAATCTCTGGACACCGTCCCAATCCCCGGACACTGTCCCAATCCCTGGACACCGTCCCAATCCCTGGACACCGTCCCAATCCCTGGACACCGTCCCAATCCCTGGACACCCCCCAATCCCCGGACACCGCCCCAATCTCTGGACAACCCCCAATCCCTGGACACCGTCCCAATCTCTGGACACCCCCCAATGCCTGGACACCCCCCAATCCCTGGACACTGTCCCAATCTCTGGACACCCCCCAATCCCTGGACACCCACCAATCCCTGGAGACCGTCCCAATCTCAGGACACCCCAAAATCCCTGGACACCGTCCCAATCCCTGGACACCCTCCCAATCCCTGGACACCCCCCAATCTCTGGACACCCCCCAATCCCCGGACACCGTCCCAATCCCTGGACACCACCCAATCCCTGGACACTGTCCCAATCCCTGGAAACCCCCCAATCTCGGGACACCCCCCAATCTCGGGACACCCCCCAATCCCTGGACACCATCCCAATCCCTGGACACCGTCCCAATCCCTGGACACCCCCCAATCCCTGGACACTCTCCCAATCCCTGGACACCCCCCAATCTCTGGATATCCCCCAATCCCTGGACACCGTCCCAATCCCTGGACACTGTCCCAATCCCTGGTCACCCCCCCCAATCCCTGGACACCGTCCCAATCTCTGGACACCCTCCAATGCCTGGACACCCCCCAATCCCTGGACAGCGTCCCAATCCCAGGACACCGTCCCAATCCCTGGACACCGTCCCAATCTCTGGAGGCCGTCCCAATCCCAGGACACCCCAAAATCCCTGGACACCGTCCCAATCCCTGGACACCCTCCCAATCCCTGGACACCCCCCAATCTCTGGACACCCCCCAATCCCCGGACACCGTCCCAATCCCTGGACACCACCCAATCCCTGGACACTGTCCCAATCCCTGGAAACCCCCCAATCTCGGGACACCCCCCAATCTCGGGACACCCCCCAATCCCTGGACACCATCCCAATCCCTGGACACCGTCCCAATCCCTGGACACACCCCAATCCCTGGACACTGTCCCAATCCCTGGACACCCCCCAATCTCTGGATATCCCCCAATCCCTGGACACCGTCCCAATCCCTGGACACTGTCCCAATCCCTGGTCACCCCCCCCCAATCCCTGGACACCGTCCCAATCCTGGACACCCCCCAAGCCCTGGACACTGTCCCAATCCCTGGACAGCGTCCCAATCCCAGGACACCGTCCCAATCCCTGGACACCGTCCCAATCTCTGGACGCCGTCCCAATCCCAGAACACCGTCCCAATCCCCGGACACCGTCCCAATCCCTGGACACCGTCCCAATCCCTGGACACCCCCCAATCACTGGACACCGTCCCAATCCCTGGAAACCGTCCCAATCCCTGGACACCGTCCCAATCTCTGGCCACCTCCCAATCCCAGGACACCCTACCAATCCCTGGACACCGTCCCAATCCCTGGTCACCGTCCCAATCCCTGGTCACCGTCCCAATCCCTGGGCACCTCCCAATCCCAGGACACCCTCCCAATCCCTGGACATCGTCCCAATCCCTGGACACCCCCCAATCCCTGGACACCCCCCAATCCCTGGACACCGTCCCAATCCCTGGACACCGTCCCAATCCCTGGACACCCCCCAATCCCTGGACACCTCCCAATCCCTGGTCACCCCCCAATCCCTGGACACCCCCCAATCCCTGGACACCGTCCCAATCCCTGGACACCGTCCCAATCCCTGGACACCGTCCCAATCACTGGACATTGTCCCACTCCCTGAACACCGTCCCAATCCGTGGACACCGTCCCAATCCCTGGACACCACCCAATCCCTGGACGCCGTCCCAATCCCTGGACACCCCCCAATCCCTGGACACCTTCCCAATCCCGGGACACTGTCCCAATCCCCGGACACCGTCCCAATCCCCGGACACCGTCCCAATCCCTGGACACCGTCCCAATCCCCGGACACTGTCCCAATCCCTGGACACCGTCCCAATCCCTGGACACCCCCCAATCCCTGGACACCCCCCAATCCCTGGACACCCCCCAATCCCTGGACACCGTCCCAATCCCTGGACACCGTCCCAATCCCTGGATACTGTCCCAATACCTGGACACCCTCCCAATGCTTGGACACCCCCCAATCCCTGGACACTGTCCCAATCTCTGGACACCCTCCCAATCCCTGGACACACCCCAATCTCTGGACACCCCCCAATCACCGGACACAGTCCCAATCCACGGACACCGTCCCAATCCCTGGACACCGTCCCAATCCCCGGTCACCCCCAATCCCTGGACACTGTCCCAATCCCTGGACAGCGTCACAATCCCTGGACACCGTCCCAATCGCCGGACACGCGCCAATCCCTGGACACGGTCCCAATCCCTGGACACCGTCCCAATCCCTGGACACCGTCCCAATCCCCGGACACCCCCAATCCCTGGACACTGTCCCAATCCCCGGACACTGTCCCAATCCCGGACACCGTCCCAATCCCCGGACACCGTCCCAATCCCCGGACACCGTCCCAATCCCTGGACACCATCCCAATCCCCGGACACTGTCCCAATCCCTGGACACCGTCCCAATCCCTGGACACCCCCCAATCCCTGGACACCCCCCAATCCCTGGACACCCCCCAATCCCTGGACACTGTCCCAATCTCTAGACACCCCCCAATCTCTGGACACCCTCCCAATCCCTGGACACCCCCCAATCTCTGGACACCCCCCAATCCCTGGACACCGCCCAATCCCTGGACACCGTCCCAATCCCTGGACACCATCCCAATCCCTGGACACCTACCAATCCCGGACACCGCCCAATCCCTGGACACCCCCCAATCCCTGGACACCGTCCCAACCCCCGGACACCCCCCAATCCCTGGACTCCGTCCCAATCTCTGGACACCGTTCCAATCCTGAACACCGTCCCAATCCCTGGACACTCCCCAATCCCTGGACACCCCCCAATCCCAGGTCACCGTCCCAATCCCTGGACACCCCCCAAATCCCTGGACACCGTCCCAATCCCTGCACACCGTCCCAATCACTGGACACCCCCCAATCCCTGGACACTGTCCCAATCCCCGGACAACCCCCAATCTCTGGACACCCCCCAATCACCGGACACCGTCCCAATCCACGGACACCGTCCCAATCCCTGAACACCGTCCCAATCCCCGGACACCCCCAATCCCTGAACACTGTCCCAATCCCTGGACAGCGTCCCAATCCCTGGACACCGTCCCAATCGCCGGACACGGTCCCAATCTCTGGACACGGTCCCAATCTCTGGACACCGTCCCAATCCCCGGACACTGTCCCAATCCCTGGACACCGTCCCAATCCCTGGACACCGTCCCAATCCCTGGACACCCCCCAATCCCCGGACACCGCCCCAATCTCTGGACAACCCCCAATCCCTGGACACCGTCCCAATCTCTGGACACCCCCCAATGCCTGGACACCCCCCAATCCCTGGACACTGTCCCAATCTCTGGACACCCCCCAATCCCTGGACACCCACCAATCCCTGGAGACCGTCCCAATCTCAGGACACCCCAAAATCCCTGGACACCGTCCCAATCCCTGGACACCCTCCCAATCCCTGGACACCCCCCAATCTCTGGACACCCCCCAATCCCCGGACACCGTCCCAATCCCTGGACACCACCCAATCCCTGGACACTGTCCCAATCCCTGGAAACCCCCCAATCTCGGGACACCCCCCAATCTCGGGACACCCCCCAATCCCTGGACACCATCCCAATCCCTGGACACCGTCCCAATCCCTGGACACCCCCCAATCCCTGGACACCCCCCAATCTCTGGATATCCCCCAATCCCTGGACACCGTCCCAATCCCTGGACACTGTCCCAATCCCTGGTCACCCCCCCCCAATCCCTGGACACCGTCCCAATCTCTGGACACCCCCCAATGCCTGGACACCCCCCAATCCCTGGACAGCGTCCCAATCCCAGGACACCGTCCCAATCCCTGGACACCGTCCCAATCTCTGGAGGCCGTCCCAATCCCAGGACACCCCAAAATCCCTGGACACCGTCCCAATCCCTGGACACCCTCCCAATCCCTGGACACCCCCCAATCTCTGGACACCCCCCAATCCCCGGACACCGTCCCAATCCCTGGACACCACCCAATCCCTGGACACTGTCCCAATCCCTGGAAACCCCCCAATCTCGGGACACCCCCCAATCTCGGGACACCCCCCAATCCCTGGACACCAACCCAATCCCTGGACACCGTCCCAATCCCTGGACACACCCCAATCCCTGGACACTGTCCCAATCCCTGGACACCACCCAATCCCTGGACACTGTCCCAATCCCTGGAAACCCCCCAATCTCGGGACACCCCCCAATCTCGGGACACCCCCCAATCCCTGGACACCATCCCAATCCCTGGACACCGTCCCAATCCCTGGACACACCCCAATCCCTGGACACTGTCCCAATCCCTGGACACCCCCCAATCTCTGGATATCCCCCAATCCCTGGACACCGTCCCAATCCCTGGACACTGTCCCAATCCCTGGTCACCCCCCCCCAATCCCTGGACACCGTCCCAATCCTGGACACCCCCCAAGCCCTGGACACTGTCCCAATCCCTGGACAGCGTCCCAATCCCAGGACACCGTCCCAATCCCTGGACACCGTCCCAATCTCTGGACGCCGTCCCAATCCCAGAACACCGTCCCAATCCCCGGACACCGTCCCAATCCCTGGACACCGTCCCAATCCCTGGACACCCCCCAATCACTGGACACCGTCCCAATCCCTGGAAACCGTCCCAATCCCTGGACACCGTCCCAATCTCTGGCCACCTCCCAATCCCAGGACACCCTACCAATCCCTGGACACCGTCCCAATCCCTGGTCACCGTCCCAATCCCTGGTCACCGTCCCAATCCCTGGACACCTCCCAATCCCAGGACACCCTCCCAATCCCTGGACATCGTCCCAATCCCTGGACACCCCCCAATCCCTGGACACCCCCCAATCCCTGGACACCGTCCCAATCCCTGGACACCGTCCCAATCCCTGGACAACCCCCAATCCCTGGACACCTCCCAATCCCTGGTCACCCCCCAATCCCTGGACACCCCCCAATCCCTGGACACCGTCCCAATCCCTGGACACCGTCCCAATCCCTGGACACCGTCCCAATCACTGGACATTGTCCCACTCCCTGAACACCGTCCCAATCCGTGGACACCGTCCCAATCCCTGGACACCACCCAATCCCTGGACGCCGTCCCAATCCCTGGACACCCCCCAATCCCTGGACACCTTCCCAATCCCGGGACACTGTCCCAATCCCCGGACACCGTCCCAATCCCCGGACACCGTCCCAATCCCTGGACACCGTCCCAATCCCCGGACACTGTCCCAATCCCTGGACACCGTCCCAATCCCTGGACACCCCCCAATCCCTGGACACCCCCCAATCCCTGGACACCCCCCAATCCCTGGACACCGTCCCAATCCCTGGACACCGTCCCAATCCCTGGATACTGTCCCAATACCTGGACACCCTCCCAATGCTTGGACACCCCCCAATCCCTGGACACTGTCCCAATCTCTGGACACCCTCCCAATCCCTGGACACACCCCAATCTCTGGACACCCCCCAATCACCGGACACAGTCCCAATCCACGGACACCGTCCCAATCCCTGGACACCGTCCCAATCCCCGGTCACCCCCAATCCCTGGACACTGTCCCAATCCCTGGACAGCGTCACAATCCCTGGACACCGTCCCAATCGCCGGACACGCGCCAATCCCTGGACACGGTCCCAATCCCTGGACACCGTCCCAATCCCTGGACACCGTCCCAATCCCCGGACACCCCCAATCCCTGGACACTGTCCCAATCCCCGGACACTGTCCCAATCCCGGACACCGTCCCAATCCCCGGACACCGTCCCAATCCCCGGACACCGTCCCAATCCCTGGACACCATCCCAATCCCCGGACACTGTCCCAATCCCTGGACACCGTCCCAATCCCTGGACACCCCCCAATCCCTGGACACCCCCCAATCCCTGGACACCCCCCAATCCCTGGACACTGTCCCAATCTCTAGACACCCCCCAATCTCTGGACACCCTCCCAATCCCTGGACACCCCCCAATCTCTGGACACCCCCCAATCCCTGGACACCGCCCAATCCCTGGACACCGTCCCAATCCCTGGACACCATCCCAATCCCTGGACACCTACCAATCCCGGACACCGCCCAATCCCTGGACACCCCCCAATCCCTGGACACCGTCCCAACCCCCGGACACCCCCCAATCCCTGGACTCCGTCCCAATCTCTGGACACCGTTCCAATCCCTGAACACCGTCCCAATCCCTGGACACTCCCCAATCCCTGGACACCCCCCAATCCCAGGTCACCGTCCCAATCCCTGGACACCCCCCAAATCCCTGGACACCGTCCCAATCCCTGCACACCGTCCCAATCACAAGACACCCCCCAATCCCTGGACACTGTCCCAATCCCCGGACAACCCCCAATCTCTGGACACCCCCCAATCACCGGACACCGTCCCAATCCACGGACACCGTCCCAATCCCTGAACACCGTCCCAATCCCCGGACACCCCCAATCCCTGAACACTGTCCCAATCCCTGGACAGCGTCCCAATCCCTGGACACCGTCCCAATCGCCGGACACGGTCCCAATCTCTGGACACGGTCCCAATCTCTGGACACCGTCCCAATCCCCGGACACTGTCCCAATCCCTGGACACCGTCCCAATCCCTGGACACCGTCCCAATCCCTGGACACCCCCCAATCCCCGGACACCGCCCCAATCTCTGGACAACCCCCAATCCCTGGACACCGTCCCAATCTCTGGACACCCCCCAATGCCTGGACACCCCCCAATCCCTGGACACTGTCCCAATCTCTGGACACCCCCCAATCCCTGGACACCCACCAATCCCTGGAGACCGTCCCAATCTCAGGACACCCCAAAATCCCTGGACACCGTCCCAATCCCTGGACACCCTCCCAATCCCTGGACACCCCCCAATCTCTGGACACCCCCCAATCCCCGGACACCGTCCCAATCCCTGGACACCACCCAATCCCTGGACACTGTCCCAATCCCTGGAAACCCCCCAATCTCGGGACACCCCCCAATCTCGGGACACCCCCCAATCCCTGGACACCATCCCAATCCCTGGACACCGTCCCAATCCCTGGACACCCCCCAATCCCTGGACACTCTCCCAATCCCTGGACACCCCCCAATCTCTGGATATCCCCCAATCCCTGGACACCGTCCCAATCCCTGGACACTGTCCCAATCCCTGGTCACCCCCCCCCAATCCCTGGACACCGTCCCAATCTCTGGACACCCCCCAATGCCTGGACACCCCCCAATCCCTGGACAGCGTCCCAATCCCAGGACACCGTCCCAATCCCTGGACACCGTCCCAATCTCTGGAGGCCGTCCCAATCCCAGGACACCCCAAAATCCCTGGACAACGTCCCAATCCCTGGACACCCTCCCAATCCCTGGACACCCCCCAATCTCTGGACACCCCCCAATCCCCAGACACCGTCCCAATCCCTGGACACCACCCAATCCCTGGACACTGTCCCAATCCCTGGAAACCCCCCAATCTCGGGACACCCCCCAATCTCGGGACACCCCCCAATCCCTGGACACCAACCCAATCCCTGGACACCGTCCCAATCCCTGGACACACCCCAATCCCTGGACACTGTCCCAATCCCTGGACACCCCCCAATCTCTGGATATCCCCCAATCCCTGGACACCGTCACAATCCCTGGACACTGTCCCAATCCCTGGTCACCCCCCCCCAATCCCTGGACACCGTCCCAATCCTGGACACCCCCCAAGCCCTGGACACTGTCCCAATCCCTGGACAGCGTCCCAATCCCAGGACACCGTCCCAATCCCTGGACACCGTCCCAATCTCTGGACGCCGTCCCAATCCCTGGACACCCCCCAATCACTGGACACCGTCCCAATCCCTGGAAACCGTCCCAATCCCTGGACACCGTCCCAATCTCTGGCCACCTCCCAATCCCAGGACACCCTACCAATCCCTGGACACCGTCCCAATCCCTGGTCACCGTCCCAATCCCTGGTCACCGTCCCAATCCCTGGACACCTCCCAATCCCAGGACACCCTCCCAATCCCTGGACATCGTCCCAATCCCTGGACACCCCCCAATCCCTGGACACCATCCCAATCCATCGACACCTCCCAAACCCTGGACACTGTCCCAATCCCTGGTCGCCCCCCAATCCCTGGACACCCCCCAATCCCTGGACACCGTCCCAATCCCTGGACACCGTCCCAATCCCTGGACACCCCCCAATCCCTCGACACCTCCCAATCCCTGGTCACCCCCCAATCCCTGGACACCCCCCAATCCCTGGACACCGTCCCAATCCCTGGACACCGTCCCAATCCCTGGACACCGTCCCAATCACTGGACATTGTCCCACTCCCTGAACACCGTCCCAATCCGTGGACACCGTCCCAATCCCTGGACACCACCCAATCCCTGGACGCCGTCCCAATCCCTGGACACCCCCCAATCCCTGGACACCTTCCCCATCCCGGGACACTGTCCCAATCCCCGGACACCCCCCAATCCCTGGACACCATCCCAATCCCTGGACACACCCCAATCTCTGGACACCGTCCCAAACCCTGGACACCCCCCAATCCCTGGACACCCCCCAATCCCTGGACACCCCCCAATACCTGGACACCGTCCCAATCCCCGGACACCGTCTCAATCCCTGGACACCTCCCAATCCCTGGACACCCCCCAATCCCTGGACACCGTCCCAATCTCTGGACACCCCCCAATCCCTGGACAATGTCCCAATCCCCAGACACCGTCCCAATCCACGGACACCGTCCCAATCCCTGGACACCGTCCCAATCCCCAAACACCCCCAATCCCTGGACACACTCCCAATCCCCGGACACTGTCCCAATCCCTGGACACTGTCCCAATCCCCGGACAACCCCCAATCTCTGGACACCCCCCAATCCCTGGACAATGTCCCAATCCCCGGACACGGTCCCAATCCCCGGACACCGTCCCAATCCCTAGACACCGTCCCAATCCCCAAACACCCCCAATCCCTGGACACACTCCCAATCCCCGGACACTGTCCCAATCGCTGGACACTGTCCCTATCCCCGGACAACCCCAAATCTCTGGACACCCCCCAATCCCTGGACAATGTCCCAATCCCCGGACACCGTCCCAATCCCCGGACACCGTCCCAATCCCTGGACACCGTCACAATCCCCGGACACCCTCAATCCCTGGACACTGTCCCAATCTCCGGACACTGTAGCAATCCCTGGACACCGTCCCAATCCCTGGACACCGTCCCAATCCCTGGACACCGTCCCAATCCCTGGACACCCCCCAATCCCCGGACACCGCCCCAATCTCTGGACACCCCCCAATCCCTGGACACCGTCCCAATCTCTGGACACCCCCCAATGCCTGGACACCCCCCAATCCCTGGACACAGTCCCAATCTCTGGGCACCCCCCAATCCCTGGACACCCCCAATCCCTGGACACCGTCCCAATCTCTGGACACCCCAAAATCCCTGGACGCCGTCCCAATCCCTGGACACCCTCCCAATCCCTGGACACCCCCCAATATCTGGACACCCCCCAATCCCCGGAAACCGTCCCAATCCCTGGACACCACCCAATCCCTGGACACTGTCCCAATCCCTGGAAACCCCCCAATTTCGGGACACCCCCCAATCTCGGGACACCCGCCAATCCCTGGACACCATCCCAATCCCTGGACACCGTCCCAATCCCTGGACACCCCCCAATCCCTGGACACTGTCCCAATCCCTGGACACCCCCCAATCTCTGGATATCCCCCAATCCCTGGACACCGTCCCAATCCCTGGACACTGTCCCAATCCCTGGTCACCCCCCCAATCCCTGGACACCGTCCCAATCCCTGGACACCCCCAAGCCCTGGACACCGTCCCAATCCCTGGACACCGTCCCAATCCCTGGACACCCCCCAATCCCTGGACACCGTCCCAATCCCTGGACACCGTCCCAATCCCTGGACACCGTCCCAATCTCTGGACACCGTCCCAATCTCTGGACACCTCCCAATCCCTGGACACGTCCCAATCCCAGGACACCCTCCCAATCCCTGGACATCGTCCCAATCCCTGGACACCCCCCAATCCCTGGACACCATCCCAATCCATCGACACCTCCCAATCCCTGGACACTGTCCCAATCCCTGGTCACCCCCCAATCCCTGGACACCCCCCAATCCCTGGTCACTCCCAATCCCTGGACACCGTCCCAATCCCTGGACACCGTCCCAATCCCTGGACACCCCCCAATCCCTCGACACCTCCCAATCCCTGGTCACCCCCCAATCCCTGGACACCCCCCAATCCCTGGACACAATCCCAATCCCTGGACACCGTCCCAATCCCTGGACGCCGTCCCAATCCCTGGACACCTCCCAATCCCTGGACACCGTCCCAATCCCTGGACACCTTCCCAATCCCTGGACACTGTCCCAATCCCCGGACACCCCCCAATCCATGGACACCATCCCAATCCCTGGACACCCCCCAATCTCTGGACACCCCCCAATCCCTGGACACCCCCCAATCCCTGGTCACCGTCCCAATCCCTGGACACCGTCCCAATCCCTGGACACCCCCCAATCCCTGGACACCCCCCAATCCCTGGACACCCCCCAATCCCTGGACTCCGTCCCAATCTCTGGACACCCCCCAATCCCTGGACAATGTCCCAATCCCCGGACACCGTCCCAATCCCCGGACAGCGTCCCAATCCCTGGACACCGTCCCAATCCCCAAACTCCCCCAATCCCTGGACACACTCCCAATCCCCGGACACTGTCCCAATCCCTGGACACTGTCCCAATCCCCGGACAACCCCCAATCTCTGGACACCCCCCAATCCCTGGACAATGTCCCAATCCCCGGATACCGTCCCAATCCCCAGACACCGTCCCAATCCCTGGACACCGTCCCAATCCCCGGACACCCCCAATCCCTGGACACTGTCCCAATCCCCGGACCCTGTCCCAATACCGGACACCGTCCCAATCCCCGGACACCGTCCCAATCCCCGGACACCGTCATTATCCCTGGACACCGTCCCAATCCCCGGACACTGTCCCAATCCCTGGACACCGTCCCAATCCCTGGACACCCCCCAATCCCTGGACACCCCCCAATCCCTGGACACCCCCCAATCCCTGGACACCGTCCCAATCCCTGGACACCGTCCCAATCCCTGGATACTGTCCCAATACCTGGACACCCTCCCAATGCTTGGACACGCCCCAATCCCTGGACACTGTCCCAATCTCTGGACACCCTACCAATCCCTGGACACACCCCAATCTCTGGACACCCCCCAATCCCTGAACACCGCCCAATCCCTGGACACCGTCCCAATCCCTGGACACCATCCCAATCCCTGGACAACTCCCAATCCCGGACACCCCCCAATCCCTGGACACCCCCCAATCCCTGGACACCGTCCCACCCCCCGGACACCCCCCAATCCCTGGACTCCGTCCCAATCCCTGGACAGCGTCCCAATCCCTGGACACCGTCCCAATCCCTGGACACTCCCCAATCCCTGGACACCCCCCAATCCCAGGTCACCGTCCCAATCCCTGGACACCCCCCCAATCCCTGGACACCGTCCCAATCCCTGCACACCGTCCCAATCACTGGACACCCCCCAATCCCCGGACACCGTCCCAATCCCTGGACACCGTCCCAATCACTGGACACCCCCCCAATCCCTGGACACTGTCCCAATCCCCGGACAACCCCCAATCTCTGGACACCCCCCAATCACCGGACACCGTCCCAATCCCCGGACACCGTCCCAATCCCTGGACACCGTCCCAATCCCCGGACACCCCCAATCCCTGGACACTGTCCCAATCCCTGGACAGCGTCCCAATCCGTGGACATGGTCCCAATCGCCGGACACGACCCAAACCCTGGACACGGTCCCACTCTCTGGACACCGTCCCAATCCCCGGACACTGTCCCAATCCCCGGACACCGTCCCAATCCCTGGACACCCTCCCAATCCCTGGACACCGTCCCAATCCCTGGACACCGTCCCAATCCCTGGAGACCGTCCCAATCCCTGGACACCCCCCAATCCCCGGACACCGCCCCAATCTCTGGACACCACCCAATCCCTGGACACCGTTTCAATCTCTGGACACCCCCCAATGCCTGGACACGCCCCAATCCCTGGACACTGTCCCAATCTCTGGACACCCCCCAATCCCTGGACACCCCCCAATCCCTGGACACCGTCCCAATCTCTGGACACCCCAAAATCCCTGGACACCACCCAATCCCTGGACACTGTCCCAATCCCTGGAAACCCCCCAATCTCGGGACACCCCCCAATCTCGGGACACCCCCCAATCCCTGGACACAATCCCAATCCCTGGACACCATCCCAATCCCTGGACACCCCCCAATCCCTGGACACTGTCTCAATCCCTGGACACCACCCAATCTCTGGATATCCCCCAATCCCTGGACACCGTCACAATCCCTGGACACTGTCCCAATCCCTGGTCACCCCCCCAATCCCTGGACACCGTCCCAATCCCTGGACACCCCGCAAGCCCTGGACACTGTCCCAATCCCTGGACAGCGTCCCAATCCCAGGACACCGTCCCAATCCCTGGACACCGTCCCAATCTCTGGACACCGTACCAATCCCTGGACACCATCCCAATCCCTGGACACCCACCAATCCCTGGACACCGTCCCAATCCCTGGACACCGTCCCAATCTCTGCCCACCTCCCAATCCCAGGACACCCTCCCAATCCCTGGACACCGTCCCAATCCCTGGTCACCGTCCCAGTCCCTGGACACCTCCCAATCCCAGGACACCCTCCCAATCCCTGGACATCGTCCCAATCGCTGGACCCCCCCCCAATCCCTGGACACCATCCCAATCCATCGACACCTCCCAATCCCTGGACACTGTCCCAATCCCTGGTCACCCCCCAATCCCTGGACACCCCCCAATCCCTGGACACCGTCCCAATCCCTGGACACCGTCCCAATCCCTGGACACCCCCCAATCCCTCGACACCTCCCAATCCCTGGTCACCCCCCAATACCTGGACACCCCCCAATCCCTGGACACCGTCCCAATCCCTGGACACCGTCCTAATCCCTGGACACCGTCCCAATCCCTGGACATTGTCCCACTCCCTGAACACCGTCCCAATCCCTGGACACCCCCAATCCCTGGACACCTTCCCAATCCCTGGACACTGTCCCAATCCCCGGACACCCCCCAATCCCTGGACACCATCCCAATCCCTGGACACCCCCCAATTCCTGGACACCCCCCAATCCCTGGTCACCGTCCCAATCCGTGGACACCGTCCCAAACACTGGACACCCCCCAATCCCTGGACTCCGTCCCAATCCCTGGACACCGTCCCAATCCCTGGACACCGTCCCAATCCCCGGACACCCCCAATCCCTGGACACTGTCCCAATCCCCGGACCCTGTCCCAATACCGGACACCGTCCCAATCCCCGGACACCGTCCCAATCCCCGGACACCGTCCCAATCCCTGGACACCGTCCCAATCCCCGGACACTGTCCCAATCCCTGGACACCGTCCCAATCCCTGGACACCCCCCAATCCCTGGACACCCCCCAATCCCTGGACACCCCCCAATCCCTGGACACCGTCCCAATCCCTGGACACCGTCCCAATCCCTGGATACTGTCCCAATACCTGGACACCCTCCCAATGCTTGGACACGCCCCAATCCCTGGACACTGTCCCAATCTCTGGACACCCTACCAATCCCTGGACACACCCCAATCTCTGGACACCCCCCAATCCCTGAACACCGCCCAATCCCTGGACACCGTCCCAATCCCTGGACACCATCCCAATCCCTGGACACCTCCCAATCCCGGACACCCCCCAATCCCTGGACACCCCCCAATCCCTGGACACCGTCCCACCCCCCGGACACCCCCCAATCCCTGGACTCCGTCCCAATCCCTGGACACCGTCCCAATCCCTGGACACCGTCCCAATCCCTGGACACTCCCCAATCCCTGGACACCCCCCAATCCCAGGTCACCGTCCCAATCCCTGGACACCCCCCCAATCCCTGGACACCGTCCCAATCCCTGCACACCGTCCCAATCACTGGACACCCCCCAATCCCCGGTCACCGTCCCAATCCCTGGACACCGTCCCAATCACTGGACACCCCCCCAATCCCTGGACACTGTCCCAATCCCCGGACAACCCCCAATCTCTGGACACCCCCCAATCACCGGACACCGTCCCAATCCCCGGACACCGTCCCAATCCCTGGACACCGTCCCAATCCCCGGACACCCCCAATCCCTGGACACTGTCCCAATCCCTGGACAGCGTCCCAATCCGTGGACATGGTCCCAATCGCCGGACACGACCCAAACCCTGGACACGGTCCCACTCTCTGGACACCGTCCCAATCCCCGGACACTGTCCCAATCCCCGGACACCGTCCCAATCCCTGGACACCCTCCCAATCCCTGGACACCGTCCCAATCCCTGGACACCGTCCCAATCCCTGGAGACCGTCCCAATCCCTGGACAGCCCCCAATCCCCGGACACCGCCCCAATCTCTGGACACCACCCAATCCCTGGACACCGTTTCAATCTCTGGACACCCCCCAATGCCTGGACACGCCCCAATCCCTGGACACTGTCCCAATCTCTGGACACCCCCCAATCCCTGGACACCCCCCAATCCCTGGACACCGTCCCAATCTCTGGACACCCCAAAATCCCTGGACACCGTCCCAATCCCTGGACACCCTTCCAATCCCTGGACACCCCCCAATCTCTGGACACCCCCCAATCTCTGGACACCCCCCAATACCCGGACACCGTCCCAATCCCTGGACACCACCCAATCCCTGGACACTGTCCCAATCCCTGGAAACCCCCCAATCTCGGGACACCCCCCAATCTCGGGACACCCCCCAATCCCTGGACACCATCCCAATCCCTGGACACCATCCCAATCCCTGGACACCCCCCAATCCCTGGACACTGTCTCAATCCCTGGACACCACCCAATCTCTGGATATCCCCCAATCCCTGGACACCGTCACAATCCCTGGACACTGTCCCAATCCCTGGTCACCCCCCCAATCCCTGGACACCGTCCCAATCCCTGGACACCCCCCAAGCCCTGGACACTGTCCCAATCCCTGGACAGCGTCCCAATCCCAGGACACCGTCCCAATCCCTGGACACCGTCCCAATCTCTGGACACCGTACCAATCCCTGGACACCATCCCAATCCCTGGACACCCACCAATCCCTGGACACCGTCCCAATCCCTGGACACCGTCCCAATCTCTGGCCACCTCCCAATCCCAGGACACCCTCCCAATCCCTGGACACCGTCCCAATCCCTGGTCACCGTCCCAGTCCCTGGACACCTCCCAATCCCAGGACACCCTCCCAATCCCTGGACATCGTCCCAATCGCTGGACCCCCCCCAATCCCTGGACACCATCCCAATCCATCGACACCTCCCAATCCCTGGACACTGTCCCAATCCCTGGTCACCCCCCAATCCCTGGACACCCCCCAATCCCTGGACACCGTCCCAATCCCTGGACACCGTCCCAATCCCTGGACACCCCCCAATCCCTCGACACCTCCCAATCCCTGGTCACCCCCCAATACCTGGACACCCCCCAATCCCTGGACACCGTCCCAATCCCTGGACACCGTCCTAATCCCTGGACACCGTCCCAATCCCTGGACATTGTCCCACTCCCTGAACACCGTCCCAATCCCTGGACACCCCCAATCCCTGGACACCTTCCCAATCCCTGGACACTGTCCCAATCCCCGGACACCCCCCAATCCCTGGACACCATCCCAATCCCTGGACACCCCCCAATTCCTGGACACCCCCCAATCCCTGGTCACCGTCCCAATCCCTGGACACCGTCCCAAACACTGGACACCCCCCAATCCCTGGACACCCCCCAATCCCTGGACACCGTCCCAATCCCCGGGCACCGTCCCAATCCCTGGACACCTCCCAATCCCTGGACACCCCCCAATCCCTGGACACCGTCCCAATCTCTGGACACCCCCCAATCCCTGGACAATGTCCCAATCCCCGGACACCGTCCCAATCCACGGACACCGTCCCAATCCCTGGACACCGTCCCAATCCCCAAACACCCCCAATCCCTGGACACACTCCCAATCCCTGACACTGTCCCAATCCCCGGACAACCCCCAATCTCTGGACACCCCCCCAATCCCTGGACAATGTCCCAATCGCCGGACACCGTCCAAATCCCCGGACACTGTCCCAATCCCTGGACACCGTCCCAATCCCCGGACACCCCCAATCCCTGGACACTGTCCCAATCCCGGACACCGTCCCAATCCCCGGACACCGTCCCAATCCCTGGACACCGTCCCAATCCCCGGACACCGTCCCAATCCCCGGACACCCCCCAATCCCTGGACACCCCCCAATCCCCGGACACCGTCCCAATCCCCGGACACCGTCCCAATCCCTGGACACCGTCCAAATCCCCGGACACCCCCCAATCCCTGGACACGCTCCCAAACCCCGGACACCTCCCAATCCCTGGACACTGTCCCAATCCCTGGACACCGTCCCAATCCCTGGACACTGTCCCAATCCCTGGAGACCGTCCCAATCCCTGGACACTGTCCCAATCCCTGGACACTGTCCCAATCCCGGACACCGTCCCAATCCCCGGACACTGTCACAATCCCCGGACACCGTCCCAATCCCTGGACACCGTCCCAATCCCTGGACATCATCCCAATCCCTGGACACCTCCCAATCCCGGACACCTCCCAATCCCTGGACACCGTCCCAACCCCCGGACACCCCCCAATCCCTGGACTCCGTCCCAATCCTTGGACACCGTTCCAATCCCTGAACACCGTCCCAATCCCTGGACACTCCCCAATCCCTGGACACCCCCCAATCCCAGGTCACCGTCCCAATCCCTAGACACCCCCCCAATCCCTGGACACCGTCCCAATCCCTGCACACCGTCCCAATTACTGGACACCCCCCAATCCCTGGACACCGTCCCAATCGCCGGACACGCCCCAATCCCTGGACACGGTCCCAATCCCTGGACACCGTCCCAATCTCTGGACACCCCCCAATCTCTGGACACCCTCCCAATCCCTGTACACCCCCCAATCTCTGGACACCCCCCAATCCCTGGACACCGCCCAATCCCTGGACACCATCCCTATCCCTGGACACCATCCCAATCCCTGGACACCTCCCAATCCCGGACACCGCCCAATCCCTGGACACCCCCCAATCCCTGGACACCGTCCCAACCCCCGGACACCCCCCAATCCCTGGACTCCGTCCCAATCCCTGGACACCGTTCCAATCCCTGAACACCGTCCCAATCCCTGGACACTCCCCAATCCCTGGACACCCCCCAATCCCAGGTCACCGTCCCAATCCCTGGACACCCCCCAAATCCCTGGACACCGTCCCAATCCCTGCACACCGTCCCAATCACTGGACACCCCCCAATCCCTGGACACTGTCCCAATCCCCGGACAACCCCAATCTCTGGACACCCCCCAATCACCGGACACCATCCCAATCCACGGACACCGTCCCAATCCCTGGACACCGTCCCAATCCCTGGACACCCCCAATCCCTGGACACTGTCCCAATCCCTGGACAGCGTCCCAATCCCTGGACACCGTCCCAATCGCCGGACACGGTCCCAATCTCTGGACACGGTCCCAATCTCTGGACACCGTCCCAATCCCCGGACACTGTCTCAATCCCTGGACAACGTCCCAATCCCTGGACACCGTCCCAATCCCTGGACACCGTCCCAATCCCTGGACACCGTCCCAATCCCTGGACACCCCCCAATCCCCGGACACCACCCCAATCTCTGGACACCCCCCAATTCCTGGACACCGTCCCAATCTCTGGACACCCCCCAATGCCTGGACACCCCCCAATCCCTGGACACTGTCCCAATCTCTGGACACCCCCCAATCCCTGGACACCCACCAATCCCTGGAGACCGTCCCAATCTCAGGACACCCCAAAATCCCTGGGCACCGTCCCAATCCCTGGACACCCTCCCAATCCCTGGACACCCCCCAATCGCTGGACACCCCCCAATCCCCGGACACCGTCCCAATCCCTGGACACCATCCAATCCCTGGACACTGTCCCAATCCCTGGAAACCCCCCAATATCGGGACACCCCCCAATCTCGGGACACCCCCCAATCCCTGGACACCATCCCAATCCCTGGACACCGTCCCAATCCCTGGACACCCTCCAATCCCTGGACACTGTCCCAATCCCTGGACACCCCCCAATCTCTGGATATCACCCAATCCCTGGACACCGTCCCAATCCCTGGACACTGTCCCAATCCCTGGTCACCCCCCCCCAATCCCTGGACACCGTCCCAATCCCTGGACACCCCCCAAGCCCTGGACACTGTCCCAATCCCTGGACAGCGTCCCAATCCCAGGACACCGTCCCAATCCCCGGACACCGTACCAATCCCTGGACACCGTCCCAATCCCTGGACACCCCCCAATCACTGGACACCGTCCCAATCCCTGGACACCGTCCCAATCCCTGGACACCGTCCCAATCTCTGGCCACCTCCCAATCCCAGGACACCCTCCCAATCCCTGGACACCGTCCCAATCCCTGGTCACCGTCCCAATCCCTGGTCACTATCCCAATCCCTGGACACCTCCCAATCCCAGGACACCCTCCCAATCCCTGGACATAGTCCCAATCCCTGGACACCCCCCAATCCCTGGACACCCCCCAATCCCTGGACACCGTCCCAATCCCTGGACACCGTCCCAATCCCTGGACACCCCCCAATCCCTCGACACCTCCCAATCCCTGGTCACCCCCCAATCCCTGGACACCCCCCAATCCCTGGACACCGTCCCAATCCCTGGACACCGTCCCAATCCCTGGACACCGTCCCAATCCCTGGACACCGTCCCAATCTCTGGACATTGTCCCACTCCCTGAACACCATCCCAATCCCTGGACACCGTCCCAATCCCTGGACACCGTCCCAATCCCTGGACACCGTCCCAATCCCTGGACACTGTCCCAATCCCTGGACACCGTCCCAATCCCTGGACATTGTCCCACTCCCTGAACACCGTCCCAATCCCTGGACACGTCCCAATCCCTGGACACCGTCCCAATCCCTGGACACCCCCCCAATCCCTGGACACATTCCCAATCCCTGGACACTGTCCCAATCCCCGGACACCCCACAATCCCTGGACACCATCCCAATCCCTGGACACCCCCCAATCTCTGGACACCCCCCAATCCCTGGACACCCCCCAATCCCTGGTCACCGTCCCAATCCCTGGACACCGTCCCAAACCCTGGACACCCCCCAATCCCTGGACACCCCCCAATCCCTGGACACCCCCCAATCCCTGGACACCGTCCCAGTCCCCGGACACCGTCCCAATCCCTGGACACCTCCCAATCCCTGGACACCTCCCAATCCCTGGTCACCGTCCCAATCTCTGGACACCCCCCAATCCCTGGACAATGTCCCAATCCCCGGACACCGTCCCAATCCACGGACACCGTCCCAATCCCTGGACACCGTCCCAATCCCCAAACACCCCCAATCCCTGGACACACTCCCAATCCCCAGACACTGTCCCAATCCCTGGACACTGTCCCAATCCCCGGACAACCCCCAATCTCTGGACACCCCCCAATCCCTGGACAATGTCCCAATCCCCGGACACCGTCCCAATCCCCGGACACCGTACCAATCCCTGGACACCGTCACAATCCCCGGACACCCCCAATCCCTGGACACTGTCCCAATCCCCGGACACTGTGCCAATCCCGGACACCGTCCCAATCCCCGGACACCGTCCCAATCCCCGGACACCGTCCCAATCCCCGGACACCGTCCCAATCCCTGGACACCGTCCCAATCCCCGGACACCGTCCCAATCTCCGGACACCCCCCAATCCCTGGACACCCCCCAATCCCCGGACACCGTCCCAATCCCCGGACACCGTCCCAATCCCCGGACACCCCCCAATCCCTGGACATTCCCCAATCTCTGGACACACCCCCAATCCCTGGACACCCCCCAATCCCTGGACACCCCCCAATCCCCGCACACCGTCCCAATCCCTGGACACTGTGCCAATCCCTGGACACCGTCCCAATCCCAGGACACCCCCCCAATCCCTGGACACCCTCCCAATCCCCGGACACCTCCCAATCCCTGGACACTGTCCCAATCCCTGGACACCGTCCCAATCCCCGGACACCGCCCCAATCCCTGGACACTGTCCCAATCCCTGGACACCTCCCAATCACTGGACACCGTCCCAATCCCCGGTCACCCCCCAATCACTGGACACCGTCCCAATCCCTGGCCCCCCCCCAATCACTGGACACCGTCCCGATCCCTGGACACCCCCCAATCTCTGGACACCGTCCCAATCCCCGGACACCGTCCCAATCCCTGGACACTCCCCAATCTCTGGACAGCGTCCCAATCCCTGGACACCGTCCCAATCCCTGGACACCGTCCCAATCTCTGGATACCCCCCAATCCATGGACACCACCCAATCCCTGGACACCGTCCCAATCTCTGGACACCCCCCAATCCCTGGACACTGTCCCAATCCCTGGGCACCATCCCAATCACTGGACACCCCCCAATCCATGGACACTGTCCCAATCTCTGGGCACCGTCCCAATCACTGGACACCCCCCAATCCCTGGACACTGTCCCAATCTCTGGGCACCGTCCCAATCACTGGACACCCCCAATCCATGGAATCGTCCTAATCCCTGGACATCGTCCCAGTCCATGGACATCGTCCCAATCCCTGGACACCGTCCCAATCCCCGGACACAGTCCCAATCTCTGGACACCCCCCAATCCCTGGACACCCCCCAATCCCTGGACACCCCCCAACCCCTGGACACTGTCCCAATCCCTGGACACTGTCCCAATCCCAGGACACCGTCCCAATCCCTGGACTCTTTCCCAATCCCTGGACACCCCCCAATACCAGGCCACCCCCCAATCCCTGGACACCCCCCAACCCCTGGACACCCCACCAATCCCTGGACAACCCCCAATCCCTGGACAGCCCCCAATCCCTGGACACCCCCCAATCCCTGGACACCGTCCCAATCCCTGGACACCCCCCAATCCCTGGACACCCCCCAATCCCTGGACACCCCCCCCAATCCCTGGAAACCGTCCCAACCCCTGGACACCATCCCAATCCCCGGACACCCCCAACCCCTGGACACCCCCCAATCCCTGGACACCGTCCCAATCACTGGACACCCCCCTATCCCTGGACACCGTGCCAATCCCTGGACACCCCCCAATCCCTGGACACCGTCCCAATCCCTCGACACCGTCCCAATCCCTGGACACCCCCCAACCCCTGGACACCATCCCAATCCCTGGACACCCCCCAACCCCTGGACACCGTCTCAATCCGCGGACACTGTCCCAATCCCTGGACACTGTACCAATCCCTGGACACCCCCCAATCCCTGGACACCGTCCCAATCCCTGGACATCGCCCAATCCCTGGACACCGTCCCAATCCCTGGATACACCCCAATCCCTGGACACCATATCAAACCCTGGACTCCGTCCCAATCCCTGGACACCCTCCAATCCCTGGACACTCCCCAATCCCTGGACACCATCCCAATCCCTGGACACCATCCCAATCCCTGGACACAGTCCCAATCTCTGGACACCCCCCAATCCCTGGACACCCCCCAATCCCTGGACACCCCCCAACCCCTGGACACTGTCCCAATCCCTGGACACTGTCCCAATCCCAGGACACCGTCCCAATCCCTGGACTCTTTCCCAATCCCTGGACACCCCCCAATACCAGGCCACCCCCCAATCCCTGGACACCCCCCAACCCCTGGACACCCCACCAATTCCTGGACAACCCCCAATCCCTGGACAGCCCCCAATCCATGGACACCCCCCAATCCCTGGACACCGTCCCAATCCCTGGACACCCCCCAATCCCTGGACACCCCCCAATCCCTGGACACCCCCCCCAATCCCTGGAAACCGTCCCAACCCCTGGACACCATCCCAATCCCCGGACACCCCCAACCCCTGGACACCCCCCAATCCCTGGACACCGTCCCAATCACTGGACACCCCCCTATCCCTGGACACCGTGCCAATCCCTGGACACCCCCCAATCCCTGGACACCGTCCCAATCCCTCGACACCGTCCCAATCCCTGGACACCCCCCAACCCCTGGACACCATCCCAATCCCTGGACACCCCCCAACCCCTGGACACCGTCTCAATCCGCGGACACTGTCCCAATCCCTGGACACTGTACCAATCCCTGGACACCCCCCAATCCCTGGACACCGTCCCAATCCCTGGACATCGCCCAATCCCTGGACACCGTCCCAATCCCTGGATACACCCCAATCCCTGGACACCATCTCAAACCCTGGACTCCGTCCCAATCCCTGGACACCCTCCAATCCCTGGACACTCCCCAATCCCTGGACACCATCCCAATCCCTGGACACCATCCCAATCCCTGGACACCGTCTCAATCTCTGGACACCCCCCAACCCCTGGACACCGTCCCAATCCCTGGAAACCCCCCAACCCCTGGACACCATCCCAATCCCAGGACACAGTCCCAATCCCTGGACATCCCCCAATCCCTGGACACCGTCCCAATCCCTGGACATCCCCCAACCCATGGACACTGTCCCAATCCCCAGACACCATCCCAATCCCCGGACACCGTCCCAATCCCTGGACACCCCCCAATCCCTCGACACCCGCCAACCTCTGGACACTGTTCCAATCCCCGGACACCGTCCCAATCCCTGGACACCCTCCAATTCTCGGACACCGTCCCAATCCCTGGACACCCCCCAATCCCTGGACACCCCTCAACCCCTGGACACCGTCCCAATCCCTGGACACCCCCCAATCCCTGGACACCGTCCCAATCCCTGGACACCGTCCCAATCACTGGACACCGTCCCAATCCCTGGACACCCCCCAATCCATGGACATCGTCCCAATCCCTGGACTCCGTCCCAATCCCTGGACACCGTCCCAATCCCCGGACACCGTCCCAATCTCCGGACACCCCCCAATCCCTGGACACCCCCCAATCCCCAGACACCGTCCCAATCCCCGGACACCGTCCCAATCCCCGGACACCCCCCAATCCCTGGACATTCCCCAATCTCTGGACACACCCCCAATCCCTGGACACCCCCCCATCCCTGGACACCCCCCAATCCCCGCACACCGTCCCAATCCCTGGACACTGTGCCAATCCCTGGACACCGTCCCAATCCCAGGACACCCCCCCAATCCCTGGACACCCTCCCAATCCCCGGACACCTCCCAATCCCTGGACACCGTCCCAATCACTGGACACCGTCCCAATACCCGGACACCGTCCCAATCCCTGGACACTGTCCCAATCCCTGGACACCCTCCCAATCCCCGGACACCTCCCAATCCCTGGACACCGTCCCAATCCCTGGACACTGTCCCAATCCCTGGACACTGTCCCAATCCCTGGACACCTCCCAATCCCTGGACACCGTCCCAATCCCCGGACACCGTCCCAATCCCTGGACACCGTCCCAATCCCTGGACACTGTCCCAATCCCTGGTCACCGTCCCAATCCCTGGACACTGTCCCAATCCCTGGAGACCGTCCCAATCCCTGGACACCATCCCAATCCCTGGACACTGTCCCAATCCCTGGACACTGTCCCAATCCCCGGACACCGTCCCAATCCCTGGACACTGTCCCAATCCCCGGATACCGTTCCAATTCCCGGACAACCCCAATCCCCGGACACCCCCCAATCCCTGGACACCGTCCCAATCTCTGGACACCGTCCCAATCCCTGGACACCTCCCAATCACTGGACACCGTCCCAATCCCCGGTCACCCCCCAATCACTGGACACCGTCCCAATCCCTGGCCCCCCCCCAATCACTGGACACCGTCCCGATCCCTGCACACCCCCCAATCTCTGGACACCGTCCCAATCCCCGGACACCGTCCCAATCCCTGGACACTCCCCAATCTCTGGACAGCGTCCCAATCCCTGGACACCGTCCCAATCCCTGGACACCGTCCCAATCTCTGGATACCCCCCAATCCATGGACACCACCCAATCCCTGGACACCGTCCCAATCTCTGGACACCCCCCAATCCCTGGACACTGTCCCAATCCCTGGGCACCGTCCCAATCACTGGACACCCCCCAATCCATGGACACTGTCCCAATCTCTGGGCACCGTCCCAATCACTGGACACCCCCCAATCCCTGGACACTGTCCCAAACTCTGGGCACCGTCCCAATCACTGGACACCCCCCAATCCATGGAATCGTCCTAATCCCTGGACATCGTCCCAGTCCATGGACATCGTCCCAATCCCTGGACACCGTCCCAATCCCCGGACACAGTCCCAATCTCTGGACACCCCCCAATCCCTGGACACCCCCCAATCCCTGGACACCCCCCAACCCCTGGACACTGTCCCAATCCCTGGACACTGTCCCAATCCCAGGACACCGTCCCAATCCCTGGACTCTTTCCCAATCCCTGGACACCCCCCAATACCAGGCCACCCCCCAATCCCTGGACACCCCCCAACCCCTGGACACCCCACCAATCCCTGGACAACCCCCAATCCCTGGACAGCCCCCAATCCCTGGACACCCCCCAATCCCTGGACACCGTCCCAATCCCTGGACACCCCCCAATCCCTGGACACCCCCCAATCCCTGGACACCCCCCCCAATCCCTGGAAACCGTCCCAACCCCTGGACACCATCCCAATCCCCGGACACCCCCAACCCCTGGACACCCCCCAATCCCTGGACACCGTCCCAATCACTGGACACCCCCCTATCCCTGGACACCGTGCCAATCCCTGGACACCCCCCAATCCCTGGACACCGTCCCAATCCCTCGACACCGTCCCAATCCCTGGACACCCCCCAACCCCTGGACACCATCCCAATCCCTGGACACCCCCCAACCCCTGGACACCGTCTCAATCCGCGGACACTGTCCCAATCCCTGGACACTGTACCAATCCCTGGACACCCCCCAATCCCTGGACACCGTCCCAATCCCTGGACACCGCCCAATCCCTGGACACCGTCCCAATCCCTGGATACACCCCAATCCCTGGACACCATCTCAAACCCTGGACTCCGTCCCAATCCCTGGACACCCTCCAATCCCTGGACACTCCCCAATCCCTGGACACCATCCCAATCCCTGGACACCATCCCAATCCCTGGACACCGTCTCAATCTCTGGACACCCCCCAACCCCTGGACACCGTCCCAATCCCTGGAAACCCCCCAACCCCTGGACACCATCCCAATCCCAGGACACAGTCCCAATCCCTGGACATCCCCCAATCCCTGGACACCGTCCCAATCCCTGGACATCCCCCAACCCATGGACACTGTCCCAATCCCCGGACACCGTCCCAATCCCTGGACACCCTCCAATTCTCGGACACCGTCCCAATCCCTGGACACCCCCCAATCCCTGGACACCCCTCAACCCCTGGACACCGTCCCAATCCCTGGACACCCCCCAATCCCTGGACACCGTCCCAATCCCTGGACACCGTCCCAATCACTGGACACCGTCCCAATCCCTGGACACCCCCCAATCCATGGACATCGTCCCAATCCCTGGACTCCGTCCCAATCCCTGGACACCGTCCCAATCCCTGGGCACCCCCCAATCCCTGGACACAGTCCCAATCTCTGGACACCCTCCAATCCCTGGACACCATCCCAATCCCTGGACACCGTCCCAATCCTTGGACACCGTCCCAATCCCTGGACACCGCCCAATCCCTGGACACCCCCCAAACCCTGGACACTGTCCCAATCCCTGGACACCGTCTCAATCCCTGGACACCGTCCCAATCCCTGGACACCCCCCAACCAATGGACATCGTCCCAATCCCTGGACACCGTCCCAATCCCTGGACACCCCCCAATCCCTGGAGACAGTCCCAATCTCTGGACACCCTCCAATCCCTGGACACCGTCCCAATCCCTGGACACCGTCCCAATCCCTGGACACCGTCCCAATCCCTGGACACCCCCCAATCCCTGGACACCATCCCAATCCCTGGACACCGTCCCAATCCCTGGACACCCCCCAATCCCTGGACACCGTCCCAATCCCTGGACAACCCCCAATCCCTGGACACCGTCCCAAACCCTGGACACCCCCGAATCCCTGGACACCGTCCCAATCCCTGGACACTGTCCCAATCCTTGGACACCCCCCAATCCCTGGACAACCCCCAATCCCTGGACACCGTCCCAATTCCAGGACACCCTCCCAATCCATGGACACCTCCCAATCCCTGGACACAGTCCCAATCCCTGGACACCGTCCCAATTCCAGGACACCCTCCCAATGCCTGGACACCGTCCCAATCCCTGGACACCGTCCCAAATCCTGGACACTGTCCCAATCCCCGGACACTGTCCCAATCCCTGGACACTGTCCCAATCCCCGGACAACCCCCAATCCCTGGACACCGTCCCAATCCCTGGACACCGCCCCAATCACTGGACACTGTCCCAATCCCCGGACAGCCCCCAATCTCTGGACACCCCCAAATCCCTGGACACCATCCCAATCTCTGGACACACCCCAATCCCTGGACAATGTCCCAATCCCCGGACACCGTCCCAATCCCCGGACACCGTTCCAATCCCCAGACACCGTCCCAATCCCTAGACACCGTCCCAATCCCTGGACACTGTCCCAATCCCTGGACACCCCCCAATCCCTGGACACCGTCGCAATCCCCGGACAACGTCCCAATCACTGGACACTCCCCAATCCCTGGACACCGTCCCAACCCCTGAACACCGTCCCAATCCCCGGACACCCCCCAATCCCTGGACACCCCCCAATCCCTGGACACCGTCCCAATCCCTCGACACCCCCCAATCCCTGGACACCCCCCAATCCCTAGACACCGTGCCAAACCCTGGACACCCCCCAATCCCTGGACACCGTCCCAGTCCCTGGACACCGTCCCAATCCCTGGACACCCCCCAATCCCTGGACACCGTCCCAATCGCTGGGCACCGCCCAATCCCTGGACACCGTCCCAATCCCTGGACACACCCCAATCCCTGGACACCATCCCAATTCCTGGACTCCGTCCCAATCCCTGGACACCCTCCAATCCCTGGACACTCCCCAATCCCTGGACACCGTCCCAATCCCTGGACACACCCCAATCCCTGGACACCATCCCAATCCCTGGACTCCGTCCCAATCCCTGGACACCCTCAAATCCCTGGACACCCCCCAATCCCTGGACACCGTCCCAATCTCTGGACACTGTCCCAATCCCTGGACACCGTCCCAATCCCTGGACACCCCCCAACCCCTGGACACCGTCCCAATCCCTGGACACCCCCCAATCCCTGGACACCATCCCAATCCCAGGACATCATCCCAATGCCTGGACATCCCACAATCCCTGGACACCGTCCCAATCCCTGGACATCCCCCAACCCCTGGACACTGTCCCAATCCCCGGACACCGTCCCAATCCCCGGACACCGTCCCAATCCCTGGACAACCTCCAATCCCTGAACACAGTCCCAATCCCTGGACACCGTCCCAATCCCTGGACACCGTCCCAAATCCAGGACACCCTCCCAATACCTGGACACCGTCCCAATCCCTGTACACCGTCCCAAATCCTGGACACTGTCCCAATCCCCGGACACTGTCCCAATCCCTGGACACTGTCCCAATCCCCGGACAACCCCCAATCCCTGGACACCCCCAAATCCCTGGACACCGTCCCAATCTCTGGACACCCCCCAATCCCTGGACTATGTCCCAATCCCGGACACCGTCCCAATCCCCGGACACCGTCCCAATCACTAGACACCGTCCCAATCCCCAAATACCCCCAATCCCTGGACACACTCCCAATCCCCGTACACTGTCCCAATCCCTGGACACTGTCCCAATCCCAGGACAACCCCCAATCCCCGGAAACCCCCAATCCCTGGACACTGTGCCAATCCCCGGACACTGTCGCAATCCCCGGACACCGTCCCAATCCCCGGACACCGTCCCAATCCCTGGACACCGTCCCAATCCCCGGACACCGTCCCAATCCCAGACACCGTCCCATTCCCTGGACACCGTCCCAATCCCCGGACACCCCCCAATCCCTGGACACCCCCCAATCCCCGGACACCGTCCCAATCCCCGGACACCATCCCAATCTCTGGACACCGTCCCAATCCCCGGACACCCCCAATCCCTGGACACTGTCCCAATCCCCGGACACCGTCCCAATCCCTGGACACCGTCCCAATCTCTGGACACCGTCCCAATCCCTGGACACCTCCCAATCCTTGGACACCGTCCCAATCCCTGGTCACCTCCCAATCCCTGGACACCCTCCCAATCCCTGGACATTGTCCCAATCCCTGGACACCGTCCCAATCCCTGGACACCGTCCCAATCCCCGGACACCGTCCCAATCCCTGGACACTGTCCCAATCCCTGGACACCGTCCCAATCCCTGGACACCGTCCCAATCCCTGGACAGTGTCCCAATCACTGGACACTGTCCCAATCCCTGGACACTCTCCCAATCCCTGGACACCGTCCCAATCCCTGGACAGTGTCCCAATCCCTGGACACTGTCCCAATCCCTGGACACCCTCCCAATCCCTGGACACCGTCCCAATCCCTGGACACCCTCCCAATCCCTGGACACCGTTCCAATCCCCGGACAACCCCAATCCCCGGACACCCCCCAATCCCTGGCCACCGTCCCAATCCCTGGACACCCTCCCAATCCCTGGACACCTCCCAATCCCCGGACAACCCCAATCCCCGGACACCCCCCAATCCCTGGACACCCCCCAATCCCCGGACAACCCCAACCCCCGGACACCCCCCAATCCCTGGACACTGTCCCAATCCCTGGACACTGTCCCAATCCCCGGACACCGTCCCAATCCCCGGACAACCCCAATCCCCGGACACCCACCAATCCCTGGACACCGTCCCAATCCCCGGACACCCACCAATCCCTGGACACCGTCCCAATCTCTGGACACCCCCCAATCCATGGACATCGTCCCAATCCCTGGACACCCCCCAATCCCTGGACACCCCCCAATCCCTGGACACCGTCCCAATCCCTCGACACCCCCCAATCCCTGGACACCCCCCAATCCCTAGACACCGTGCCAATCCCTGGACACCCCCCAATCCCTGGACACCGTCCCAGTCCCTGGACACCGTCCCAATCCCTGGACACCCCCCAACCCCTGGACACAGTCTCAATCCGCGGACACTGTCCCAATCCCTGGACACTGTACCAATCCCTGGACACCCCCCAATCCCTGGACACCGTCCCAATCGCTGGGCACCGCCCAATCCCTGGACACCGTCCCAATCCCTGGACACACCCCAATCCCTGGACACCATCCCAATTCCTGGACTCCGTCCCAATCCCTGGACACCCACCAATCCCTGGACACTCCCCAATCCCTGGACACCGTCCCAATCCCTGGACACACCCCAATCCCTGGACACCATCCCAATCCCTGGACTCCGTCCCAATCCCTGGACACCCTCAAATCCCTGGACACCCCCCAATCCCTGGACACCGTCCCAATCTCTGGACACTGTCCCAATCCCTGGACACCGTCCCAATCCCTGGACACCCCCCAACCCCTGGACACCGTCCCAATCCCTGGACACCCCCCAATCCCTGGACACCATCCCAATCCCAGGACATCATCCCAATGCCTGGACATCCCACAATCCCTGGACACCGTCCCAATCCCTGGACATCCCCCAACCCCTGGACACTGTCCCAATCCCCGGACACCGTCCCAATCCCCGGACACCGTCCCAATCCCTGGACAACCTCCAATCCCTGAACACAGTCCCAATCCCTGGACACCGTCCCAATCCCTGGACACCGTCCCAAATCCAGGACACCCTCCCAATACCTGGACACCGTCCCAATCCCTGTACACCGTCCCAAATCCTGGACACTGTCCCAATCCCCGGACACTGTCCCAATCCCTGGACACTGTCCCAATCCCCGGACAACCCCCAATCCCTGGACACCCCCAAATCCCTGGACACCGTCCCAATCTCTGGACACCCCCCAATCCCTGGACTATGTCCCAATCCCGGACACCGTCCCAATCCCCGGACACCGTCCCAATCACTAGACACCGTCCCAATCCCCAAATACCCCCAATCCCTGGACACACTCCCAATCCCTGTACACTGTCCCAATCCCTGGACACTGTCCCAATCCCAGGACAACCCCCAATCCCCGGAAACCCCCAATCCCTGGACACTGTCCCAATCCCCGGACACTGTCGCAATCCCCGGACACCGTCCCAATCCCCGGACACCGTCCCAATCCCTGGACACCGTCCCAATCCCCGGACACCGTCCCAATCCCAGACACCGTCCCATTCCCTGGACACCGTCCCAATCCCCGGACACCGTCCCAATCCCCGGACACCCCCCAATCCCTGGACACCCCCCAATCCCCGGACACCGTCCCAATCCCCGGACACCATCCCAATCTCTGGACACCGTCCCAATCCCCGGACACCCCCAATCCCTGGACACTGTCCCAATCCCCGGACACCGTCCCAATCCCTGGACACCGTCCCAATCTCTGGACACCGTCCCAATCCCTGGACACCTCCCAATCCTTGGACACAGTCCCAATCCCTGGTCACCTCCCAATCCCTGGACACCCTCCCAATCCCTGGACATTGTCCCAATCCCTGGACACCGTCCCAATCCCTGGACACCGTCCCAATCCCCGGACACCGTCCCAATCCCTGGACACTGTCCCAATCCCTGGACACCGTCCCAATCCCTGGACACCGTCCCAATCCCTGGACAGTGTCCCAATCACTGGACACTGTCCCAATCCCTGGACACTCTCCCAATCCCTGGACACCGTCCCAATCCCTGGACAGTGTCCCAATCCCTGGACACTGTCCCAATCCCTGGACACCCTCCCAATCCCTGGAGACCGTCCCAATCCCTGGACACCCTCCCAATCCCTGGACACCGTTCCAATCCCCGGACAACCCCAATCCCCGGACACCCCCCAATCACTGGCCACCGTCCCAATCCCTGGACACCGTTCCAATCCCCGGACAACCCCAATCCCCGGACACCCCCCAATCCCTGGACACTGTCCCAATCCCTGGACACTGTCCCAATCCCCGGACACCGTCCCAATCCCCGGACAACCCCAATCCCCGGACACCCACCAATCCCTGGACACCGTCCCAATCCCCGGACACCCACCAATCCCTGGACACCGTCCCAATCTCTGGACACCCCCCAATCCATGGACATCGTCCCAATCCCTGGACACCGTCCCAATCCCTGGACACCCCCCAATCACTGGACACCGTCCCAATCCCTGGACACCCCCAATCTCTGGACACCGTCCCAATCCCCGGACACCGTCCCAATCCCCGGACACCCCCCAATCCCTGGACACCCCCCAATCCCCGGACACCGTCCCAATCCCCGGACACCATCCCAATCTCTGTACACTGTCCCAATCCCCGGACACCGTCCCAATCCCTGGACAACCCCAATCCCCGGACACCCACCAATCCCTGGACACCTTCCCAATCCCCGGACACCCACCAATCCCTGGACACCGTCCCAATCTCTGGACACCCCCCAATCCATGGACATCGTCCCAATCCCTGGACACCGTCCCAATCCCTGGACACCCCCCAATCACTGGACACCGTCCCAATCCCTGGACACCCCCAATCTCTGGACACCGTCCCAATCCCCGGACGCCGTCCCAATCTCTGGACACCGTCCCAATCCCCGGACACCCCCAATCCCTGGACACTGTCCCAATCCCCGGACACCGTCCCAATCCCTGGACACCGTCCCAATCTCTGGACACCGTCCCAATCCCTGGACACCTCCCAATCCTTGGACACCGTCCCAATCCCTGGTCACCTCCCAATCCCTGGACACCCTCCCAATCCCTGGACATTGTCCCAATCCCTGGACACCGTCCCAATCCCTGGACACCGTCCCAATCCCCGGACACCGTCCCAATCCCTGGACACTGTCCCAATCCCTGGACACCGTCCCAATCCCTGGACACCGTCCCAATCCCTGGACAGTGTCCCAATCACTGGACACTGTCCCAATCCCTGGACACTCTCCCAATCCCTGGACACCGTCCCAATCCCTGGACAGTGTCCCAATCCCTGGACACTGTCCCAATCCCTGGACACCCTCCCAATCCCTGGACACCGTCCCAATCCCTGGACAGTATCCCATTCCCTGGACACCGTCCCATTCCCTGGACACCCTCCCAATCCCTGGACACCGTTCCAATCCCCGGACAACCCCAATCCCCGGACACCCCCCAATCCCTGGCCACCGTCCCAATCCCTGGACACCGTTCCAATCCCCGGACAACCCCAATCCCCGGACACCCCCCAATCCCTGGACACTGTCCCAATCCCTGGACACTGTCCCAATCCCCGGACACCGTCCCAATCCCCGGACAACCCCAATCCCCGGACACCCACCAATCCCTGGACACCGTCCCAATCCCCGGACACCCACCGATCCCTGGACACCGTCCCAATCTCTGGACACCCCCCAATCCATGGACATCGTCCCAATCCCTGGACACCGTCCCAATCCCTGGACACCCCCCAATCACTGGACACCGTCCTAATCCCTGGACACCCCCAATCTCTGGACACCGTCCCAATCCCTGGACACCTCCCAATCCATGGACAATGTCCCAATCCCTGGACACTGTCCCAATTCCTGGACACCGTCCCAATCCCTGGACACCGTCCCAATCTCTGGATACCCCCCAATCCATGGACACCCCCCAATCCCTGGACACTGACCCAATCTCTGGACACCACCCAATCCCTGGACACTGCCCAAATCCCTGGACACCCCCCAATCCCTGGACACCGTCCCAATCCCCGGACACAGTCCCAATCTCTGGACACCCCCCAATCCCTGGACACCCCCCAATCCCTGGACACCCCCCAACCCCTGGACACTGTCCCAATCCCTGGATACTGTCCCAATCCCTGGACACCGTCCCAATCCCTGGACACCCCCCAATCCCTGGACACCGTCCCAATCCCCGGACAACGTCCCAATCCCTGGATACCGTCCCAATCCCTGGACACACCCCCAATCCCTGGACACCGTCCCAACCCCTGGACACCGTCCCAATCCCCGGACACCCCCCAATCCCTGGACACCCCCCAATCCCTGGACAATGTCCCAAATCCCTGGACACCCCCCAATCCCTGGACACCGTGCCAATCCCTGGACACCCCCCAATCCCTGGACACCGTCCCAATCCCTGGACACCGTCCCAATCCCTGGACACCCCCCAATCCCTGGACACTGTACCAATCCCTGGACACCCCCCAATCCCTGGACACCGTCCCAATCCCTGGACACCGCCCAATCCCTGGATACCGTCCCAATCCCTGGACACACCCCAATCCCTGGACACCATCCCAATCCCTGGACTCCGTCCCAATCCCTGGACACCCTCCAATCCCTGGACACTCCCCAATCCCTGGACACCGTCCCAATCCCTGGACACACACCAATCCCTGGACACTGTCCCAATCTCTGGAAACCCCCCAATCCCTGGACACCGTCCCAATCCCTGGACACACCCCAACCGCTGGACACTGTCCCAATCTCTGGACACCACCCAATCCCTGGACACTGTCCCAATCCCTGGACTCCGTCCCAATCCATGGACACCCTCAAATCCCTGGACACCCCCCAATCCCTGGACACCGTCCCAATCTCTGGACACCCCCCAATCCCTGGACACCGTCCCAATCCCTGGACACACCCCAACCGCTGGACACCGTCCCAATCCCTGGACACACCCCAATCCCCGGACACCGTCACAATCCCTGGACACCCCCCAATCCCTGGACACCCCCCAACCCATGGACACTGTTCCAATCCCCGGACACCGTCCCAATCCCTGGACAGCCTCCAATCCCCGGACACTGTCCCCATCCCTGGACACCCCCCAATCCCTGGACACCATCCCAATCCCTGGACACTGTCCCAATCCCTGGACACTGTCCCAATCCCTGGACACCCCCCAATCCCTGGACACCGTCCCCATCCCTGGACACCCCCCAATCCCTGGACATTCCCCAATCTCTGGACACCCCCCAATCCCTGGACACCCCCCAATCCCTGGACACCCCCCAATCCCCGGACACCGTCCCAATCCCTGGACACTGTCCCAATCCCTGGACACCGTCCCAATCCCTGGACACCGTCCCAATCCCAGGACACTCTCCCAATCCCTGGACAACGTCCCAATCCCCGGACACCTCCCAATCCCTGGACACCGTCCCAATCCCAGGACATGCCCCAATCCCTGGACACTGTCCCAATCCCTGGACACCTCCCAATCCCTGGACACCGTCCCAATCCGTGGACACCCCCCAATCCCTGGACACCATCTCAATCCCTGGACACTATCCCAATCCCCGGACACCCCCCAATCCCTGGACACCCCACAATCCCTGGACACCCCCCAATCCCTGGACACCATCTCAATCCCTGGACACTATCCCAATCCCTGGACACCCCCCAATCTCTGGACACCCCCCAATCCCTGGACACCCCCCAATCCCTGGACACCGTCCCAATACCTGGACACGGTCCCAATCCCTGGACACCATCCCAATCCCTGGACACTGTCCCAATCCCTGGACACTGTCCCAATCCCTGGACACCCCCCAATCCCTGGACACCGTCCCCATCCCTGGACACCCCCCAATCCCTGGACATTCCCCAATCTCTGGACACCCCCCAATCCCTGGACACCCCCCAATCCCTGGACACCCCCCAATCCCCGGACACCGTCCCAATCCCTGGACACTGTCCCAATCCCTGGACACCGTCCCAATCCCTGGACACCGTCCCAATCCCAGGACACTCTCCCAATCCCTGGACAACGTCCCAATCCCCGGACACCTCCCAATCCCTGGACACCGTCCCAATCCCAGGACATGCCCCAATCCCTGGACACTGTCCCAATCCCTGGACACCTCCCAATCCCTGGACACCGTCCCAATCCGTGGACACCCCCCAATCCCTGGACACCATCTCAATCCCTGGACACTATCCCAATCCCCGGACACCCCCCAATCCCTGGACACCCCACAATCCCTGGACACCCCCCAATCCCTGGACACCATCTCAATCCCTGGACACTATCCCAATCCCTGGACACCCCCCAATCTCTGGACACCCCCCAATCCCTGGACACCCCCCAATCCCTGGACACCGTCCCAATACCTGGACACGGTCCCAATCCCTGGACACCCCCCAATCCCTGGACACCCCCCAATCCCTGGACACCCCCCAATCCCTGGACACCGTCCCAATCCCCGGACACCGTCCCAATCCCTGGACACCGTGCCCATCCCTGGACACACCCCAATCCCTGGACACCATTCCAATCCCTGGACACTGTCCTAATCCCTGGACACTGTCCCAATCCCTGGACACTGTCCCAATCCCTGGACACCCTCCCAACCCCTGGACACCCCCCAATACCTGGACACCGTCTCAATCCCTGGACACCCCCCAATCCCCGGACACCGTTCCAATCCCTGGACACTGTCCCAATACCTGGACACCGTCCCAATCCCAGGACATCCTCCCAATCTCTGGACACCGTCCCAATCCCCGGACACCTCCCAATCCTTGGACACCGTCCCAATCCCAGGACACGCCCCAATCCCTGGACACTGTCCCAATCCCTGGACACCTCCCAATCCCTGGACACCGTCCCAATCCCCGGACACCATCCCAATCCCTGGACACTGTCCCAATCCCTGGACACCGTCCGAATCCATTGACACCGTCCCAATCCCTGGACACCGTCCCATTCCCTGGACACCGTCCCAATCCCCGGACACCGTCCCAATCGCCGGACACCGTCCCAATCCCCGGACATCGTCCCAATCCCTGGACACTGTCCCAATCCCCGGACACCGTCCCAATCCCCGAACACCGTCCCAATCCCTGGACACTGTCCCAATCCCCGGACATCGTCCCAATCGCTGGACACTGTCCCAATCCCCGGACACCGTCTCAATCTCTGGACACCGTCCCAATCCCTGGACACCCTCCAATCCATGGACATCCTCCCAATCCCTGGACACCGTCCCAATCCCTGGACACCGTCCCAATCCCTGGACACAGTCCCAATCCCTGGACACCCCCCAATCTCTGGACACCGTCCCAATCCCCGGACACTCTCCCAATCCCTGGACACCGTCCCAATCCCTGGACAGTGTCCCAATCCCTGGACACTGTCCCAATCCCTGGACACCCTCCCAATCCCTGGACACCGTCCCAATCCCTGGACAGTATCCCATTCCCTGGACACCGTCCCATTCCCTGGACACCCTCCCAATCCCTGGACACCGTTCCAATCCCCGGACAACCCCAATCCCCGGACACCCCCCAATCCCTGGCCACCGTCCCAATCCCTGGACACCGTTCCAATCCCCGGACAACCCCAATCCCCGGACACCCCCCAATCCCTGGACACTGTCCCAATCCCTGGACACTGTCCCAATCCCCGGACACCGTCCCAATCCCCGGACAACCCCAATCCCCGGACACCCACCAATCCCTGGACACCGTCCCAATCCCCGGACACCCACCGATCCCTGGACACCGTCCCAATCTCTGGACACCCCCCAATCCATGGACATCGTCCCAATCCCTGGACACCGTCCCAATCCCTGGACACCCCCCAATCACTGGACACCGTCCTAATCCCTGGACACCCCCAATCTCTGGACACCGTCCCAATCCCTGGACACCTCCCAATCCATGGACAATGTCCCAATCCCTGGACACTGTCCCAATTCCTGGACACCGTCCCAATCCCTGGACACCGTCCCAATCTCTGGATACCCCCCAATCCATGGACACCCCCCAATCCCTGGACACTGACCCAATCTCTGGACACCACCCAATCCCTGGACACTGCCCAAATCCCTGGACACCCCCCAATCCCTGGACACCGTCCCAATCCCCGGACACAGTCCCAATCTCTGGACACCCCCCAATCCCTGGACACCCCCCAATCCCTGGACACCCCCCAACCCCTGGACACTGTCCCAATCCCTGGATACTGTCCCAATCCCTGGACACCGTCCCAATCCCTGGACACCCCCCAATCCCTGGACACCGTCCCAATCCCCGGACAACGTCCCAATCCCTGGATACCGTCCCAATCCCTGGACACACCCCCAATCCCTGGACACCGTCCCAACCCCTGGACACCGTCCCAATCCCCGGACACCCCCCAATCCCTGGACACCCCCCAATCCCTGGACAATGTCCCAAATCCCTGGACACCCCCCAATCCCTGGACACCGTGCCAATCCCTGGACACCCCCCAATCCCTGGACACCGTCCCAATCCCTGGACACCGTCCCAATCCCTGGACACCCCCCAATCCCTGGACACTGTACCAATCCCTGGACACCCCCCAATCCCTGGACACCGTCCCAATCCCTGGACACCGCCCAATCCCTGGATACCGTCCCAATCCCTGGACACACCCCAATCCCTGGACACCATCCCAATCCCTGGACTCCGTCCCAATCCCTGGACACCCTCCAATCCCTGGACACTCCCCAATCCCTGGACACCGTCCCAATCCCTGGACACACACCAATCCCTGGACACTGTCCCAATCTCTGGAAACCCCCCAATCCCTGGACACCGTCCCAATCCCTGGACACACCCCAACCGCTGGACACTGTCCCAATCTCTGGACACCACCCAATCCCTGGACACTGTCCCAATCCCTGGACTCCGTCCCAATCCATGGACACCCTCAAATCCCTGGACACCCCCCAATCCCTGGACACCGTCCCAATCTCTGGACACCCCCCAATCCCTGGACACCGTCCCAATCCCTGGACACACCCCAACCGCTGGACACCGTCCCAATCCCTGGACACACCCCAATCCCCGGACACCGTCACAATCCCTGGACACCCCCCAATCCCTGGACACCCCCCAACCCATGGACACTGTTCCAATCCCCGGACACCGTCCCAATCCCTGGACAGCCTCCAATCCCCGGACACTGTCCCCATCCCTGGACACCCCCCAATCCCTGGACACCATCCCAATCCCTGGACACTGTCCCAATCCCTGGACACTGTCCCAATCCCTGGACACCCCCCAATCCCTGGACACCGTCCCCATCCCTGGACACCCCCCAATCCCTGGACATTCCCCAATCTCTGGACACCCCCCAATCCCTGGACACCCCCCAATCCCTGGACACCCCCCAATCCCCGGACACCGTCCCAATCCCTGGACACTGTCCCAATCCCTGGACACCGTCCCAATCCCTGGACACCGTCCCAATCCCAGGACACTCTCCCAATCCCTGGACAACGTCCCAATCCCCGGACACCTCCCAATCCCTGGACACCGTCCCAATCCCAGGACATGCCCCAATCCCTGGACACTGTCCCAATCCCTGGACACCTCCCAATCCCTGGACACCGTCCCAATCCGTGGACACCCCCCAATCCCTGGACACCATCTCAATCCCTGGACACTATCCCAATCCCCGGACACCCCCCAATCCCTGGACACCCCACAATCCCTGGACACCCCCCAATCCCTGGACACCATCTCAATCCCTGGACACTATCCCAATCCCTGGACACCCCCCAATCTCTGGACACCCCCCAATCCCTGGACACCCCCCAATCCCTGGACACCGTCCCAATACCTGGACACGGTCCCAATCCCTGGACACCATCCCAATCCCTGGACACTGTCCCAATCCCTGGACACTGTCCCAATCCCTGGACACCCCCCAATCCCTGGACACCGTCCCCATCCCTGGACACCCCCCAATCCCTGGACATTCCCCAATCTCTGGACACCCCCCAATCCCTGGACACCCCCCAATCCCTGGACACCCCCCAATCCCCGGACACCGTCCCAATCCCTGGACACTGTCCCAATCCCTGGACACCGTCCCAATCCCTGGACACCGTCCCAATCCCAGGACACTCTCCCAATCCCTGGACAACGTCCCAATCCCCGGACACCTCCCAATCCCTGGACACCGTCCCAATCCCAGGACATGCCCCAATCCCTGGACACTGTCCCAATCCCTGGACACCTCCCAATCCCTGGACACCGTCCCAATCCGTGGACACCCCCCAATCCCTGGACACCATCTCAATCCCTGGACACTATCCCAATCCCCGGACACCCCCCAATCCCTGGACACCCCACAATCCCTGGACACCCCCCAATCCCTGGACACCATCTCAATCCCTGGACACTATCCCAATCCCTGGACACCCCCCAATCTCTGGACACCCCCCAATCCCTGGACACCCCCCAATCCCTGGACACCGTCCCAATACCTGGACACGGTCCCAATCCCTGGACACCCCCCAATCCCTGGACACCCCCCAATCCCTGGACACCCCCCAATCCCTGGACACCGTCCCAATCCCCGGACACCGTCCCAATCCCTGGACACCGTGCCCATCCCTGGACACACCCCAATCCCTGGACACCATTCCAATCCCTGGACACTGTCCTAATCCCTGGACACTGTCCCAATCCCTGGACACTGTCCCAATCCCTGGACACCCTCCCAACCCCTGGACACCCCCCAATACCTGGACACCGTCTCAATCCCTGGACACCCCCCAATCCCCGGACACCGTTCCAATCCCTGGACACTGTCCCAATACCTGGACACCGTCCCAATCCCAGGACATCCTCCCAATCTCTGGACACCGTCCCAATCCCCGGACACCTCCCAATCCTTGGACACCGTCCCAATCCCAGGACACGCCCCAATCCCTGGACACTGTCCCAATCCCTGGACACCTCCCAATCCCTGGACACCGTCCCAATCCCCGGACACCATCCCAATCCCTGGACACTGTCCCAATCCCTGGACACCGTCCGAATCCATTGACACCGTCCCAATCCCTGGACACCGTCCCATTCCCTGGACACCGTCCCAATCCCCGGACACCGTCCCAATCGCCGGACACCGTCCCAATCCCCGGACATCGTCCCAATCCCTGGACACTGTCCCAATCCCCGGACACCGTCCCAATCCCCGAACACCGTCCCAATCCCTGGACACTGTCCCAATCCCCGGACATCGTCCCAATCGCTGGACACTGTCCCAATCCCCGGACACCGTCTCAATCTCTGGACACCGTCCCAATCCCTGGACACCCTCCAATCCATGGACATCCTCCCAATCCCTGGACACCGTCCCAATCCCTGGACACCGTCCCAATCCCTGGACACAGTCCCAATCCCTGGACACCCCCCAATCTCTGGACACCGTCCCAATCCCCGGACACCGTCCCAATCCCTGGACACCCCCAAATCTCTGGACACCGTCCCAATCCCTGGACACCTCCCAATCCATGGACACTGTCCCAATCCCTGGACACTGTCCCAATCCCTGGACACCCTCCCAATCCCTGGACACCGTCCCAATCTCTGGACACCCCCCAATCCATGGACACCCCCCAACCCCTGGACACCGTCCCAACCTCTGGACACCCCCCAATCCCTGGGCACCGCCCAAATCCCTGGACAACCCCCAATCCCTGGACACTGTCCCAATCTCTGGGCACCGTCCCAATCCCTGGACACCCCCCAATCCATGGATATCGTCCCAATCCCTGGACACCGTCCCAATCCATGGACATCGTCCCAATCCCTGGACACCGTCCCAATCCCCGGACACAGTCCCAATCTCTGGACACCCCCCAATCCCTGGACACCCTCCAATCCCTGGACACCCCCCAAGCCCTGGACACTGTCCCAATCCCTGGACACTGTCCCAATCCCTGGACACCGTCCCAATCCCTGGACTCTTTCCCAATCCCTAGACACCCCCCAAACCCTGGACACCCCCCAATCCCTGGACACCCCCCAACCCCTGGACACCCCCCAATCCCTGGACACCCCCCAATCCCTGGACACCTCCCAATCCCTGGACACCCCCCAATCCCTGGACACCCCCCAATCCCTGGACACCGTCCCAATACCTGGACACGGTCCCAATCCCTGGACACCCCCCAATCCCTGGACACCCCCCAATCCTTGGACACACCCCAATCCCTGGACTCCCCCCAATCCCTGGACACCGTCCCAATCCCCGGACACCCCCCAATGCCTGGACACCGTCCCAATCCCTGGACACTGTCCCAATCCCTGGACACCGTCCCAATCCCTGGACACCGTCCCCATCCCTGGACACTGTCCCAACCCCTGGACACCCCCCAATCCCCATACACCGTCTCAATCCCTGGACACCATCCCAACCCCTGGACACCCCCAATCTCTGGACACCCCCCAATCCCTGGACACCCCCCAATCCCTGGACACCCCCCAATCCCCGGACACCGTCCCAATCCCTGGACACTGTCCCAATCCCTGGACACCGTCCCAATCCCTGGACACCGTCCCAATCCCAGGACACCCTCCCCATCCCTGGACACCGTCCCAATCCCCGGACACCTCCTAATCCCTGGACACCGTCCCAATCCCAGGACACGCCCCAATCCCTGGACACTGTCCCAATCCCTGGACACCGTCCCAATCCCTGGACACCGTCCCAATCCCCGGACACCCTCCCAATCCCCGGACACTGTCCCAATCCCTGGACACTGTCCCAATCCCCGGACACCGTTGCAATCCCTGGACACCGTCCCAATCCCCGGACACCGTCCCAATCCCTGGACACCGTCCCAATCCCCGGACACCTCCCAATCCTTGGACACCGTCCCAATCCCAGGACACGCCCCAATCCCTGGACACTGTCCCAATCCCTGGACACCTCCCAATCCCTGGACACCGTCCCAATCCCCGGACACCGTCCCAATCCCTGGACACCCTCCCAATCCCTGGACACTGTCCCAATCCCTGGACACCGTCCGAATCCATTGACACCGTCCCAATCCCTGGACACCGTCCCATTCCCTGGACACCGTCCCAATCCCCGGACACCGTCCCAATCGCCGGACACCGTCCCAATCCCCGGACATCGTCCCAATCCCTGGACACTGTCCCAATCCCCGGACACCGTCCCAATCCCCGAACACCGTCCCAATCCCTGGACACTGTCCCAATCCCCGGACATCGTCCCAATCCCTGGACACTGTCCCAATCCCCGGACACCGTCTCAATCTCTGGACACCGTCCCAATCCCTGGACACCCTCCAATCCATGGACATCCTCCCAATCCCTGGACACCGTCCCAATCCCTGGACACCGTCCCAATTCCTGGACACAGTCCCAATCCCTGGACACCCCGCAATCTCTGGACACCGTCCCAATCCTCGGACACCGTCCCAATCCCTGGACACCCCCCAATCTCTGGACACCGTCCCAATCCCTGGACACCCTCCAATCCATGGACATCCTCCCAATCCCTGGACACCGTCCCAATCCCTGGACACCGTCCCAATCCCTGGACACAGTCCCAATCCCTGGACACCCCCCAATCTCTGGACACCGTCCCAATCCCCGGACACCGTCCCAATCCCTGGACACCCCCCAATCTCTGGACACCGTCCCAATCCCTGGACACCTCCCAATCCATGGACACTGTCCCAATCCCTGGACACTGTCCCAATCCCTGGACACCCTCCCAATCCCTGGACACCGTCCCAATCTCTGGACACCCCCCAATCCATGGACACCCCCCAACCCCTGGACACCGTCCCAACCTCTGGACACCCCCCAATCCCTGGGCACCGCCCAAATCCCTGGACAACCCCCAATCCCTGGACACTGTCCCAATCTCTGGGCACCGTCCCAATCCCTGGACACCCCCCAATCCATGGACATCGTCCCAATCCCTGGACACCGTCCCAATCCATGGACATCGTCCCAATCCCTGGACACCGTCCCAATCCCCGGACACAGTCCCAATCTCTGGACACCCCCCAATCCCTGGACACCCTCCAATCCCTGGACACCCCCCAATCCCTGGACACTGTCCCAATCCCTGGACACCGTCCCAATCCCTGGACTCTTTCCCAATCCCTGGACACCCCCCAAACCCTGGACACCCCCCAATCCCTGGACACCCCCCAACCCCTGGACACCCCCCAATCCCTGGACACCCCCCAATCCCTGGACACCTCCCAATCCCTGGACACCCCCCAATCCCTGGACACCCCCCAATCCCTGGACACCGTCCCAATACCTGGACACGGTCCCAATCCCTGGACACCCCCCAATCCCTGGACACCCCCCAATCCTTGGACACACCCCAATCCCTGGACACCCCCCAATCCCTGGACACCGTCCCAATCCCCGGACACCCCCCAATCCCTGGACACCGTCCCAATCCCTGGACACTGTCCCAATCCCTGGACACCGTCCCAATCCCTGGACACCGTCCCCATCCCTGGACACTGTCCCAATCCCTAGACACTGTCCCAATCCCTGGGCACCCTCCCAACCCCTGGACACCCCCCAATCCCCATACACCGTCTCAATCCCTGGACACCATCCCAACCCCTGGACACCCCCAATCTCTGGACACCCCCCAATCCCTGGACACCCCCCAATCCCTGGACACCCCCCAATCCCCGGACACCGTCCCAATCCCTGGACACTGTCCCAATCCCTGGACACCGTCCCAATCCCTGGACACCGTCCCAATCCCAGGACACCCTCGCAATCCCTGGACACCGTCCCAATCCCCGGACACCTCCTAATCCCTGGACACCGTCCCAATCCCAGGACACGCCCCAATCCCTGGACACTGTCCCAATCCCTGGACACCGTCCCAATCCCTGGACACCGTCCCAATCCCCGGACACCGTCCCAATCCCTGGACACTTTCCCAATCCCTGGACACCCTCCCAATCCCCGGACACTGTCCCAATCCCTGGACACTGTCCCAATCCCCGGACACCGTTGCAATCCCTGGACACCGTCCCAATCCCCGGACACCGTCCCAATCCTCGGACAACCCCAATCCCCGGACACCCCCCAATCCCGGGATACCGTCCCAATCCCTGGACACCGTCCCAATCTCTGGACACCGTCCCAATCCCTGGACACCCTCCAATCCATGGACATCCTCCCAATCCCTGGACACCGTCCCAATCCCTGGACACCGTCCCAATCCCTGGACACCCCCCAATCACTGGACACCGTCCCAATCACTGGACACCGTCCCAATCCCTGGACACCCCCCAATCTCTGGACACCGTCCCAATCCCCGGACACCGTCCCAATCCCTGGACACCCCCCAATCTCTGGACACCGTCCCAATCCCTGGACACCTCCCAATCCATGGACACTGTCCCAATCTCTGGACACTGTCCCAATCCCTGGACACCCTCCCAATCCCTGGACACCGTCCCAATCTCTGGACACCCCCCAATCCATGGACACCCCCCAATCCCTGGACACCGTCCCAATCTCTGGACACCCCCCAATCCCTGGACACCGCCCAAATCCCTGGACACCCCCCAATCCCTGGACACTGTCCCAATCTCTGGGCACCGTCCCAATCCCTGGACACCGTCCCAATCCATGGACATCGTCCCAATCCCATGACACCGTCCCAATCCCCGGACACAGTCCCAATCTCTGGACACCCCCCAATCCCTGGACACCCCCCAATCCCTGGACACCCCCCAACCCCTGGATACTGTCCCAATCCCTGGACACTGTCCCAATCACTGGACACCGTCCCAATCCCTGGACTCTTTCCCAATCCCTGGACACCCCCCAAAACCTGGACACCCCCCAATCCCTGGACACCCCCCAACCCCTGGACACCCCCCAATCCCTGGACACCCCCCAATCCCTGGACACCGTCCCAATCCCTGGACACCCCCCAATCCCTGGACACCGTCCCAACCCCTGGAGACCGTCCCAATCCCTGGACACAGTCCCAATCCCTGGACACCGTCCCAATCCCCGGACACCGTCCCAATCCCTGGACACCCCCCAATCCCTGGACACCCCCCAATCCCTGGACACTGTCCCAATCCCTGGACACCCCCCAATCCCAGGACACTGTCCCAATCCCTGGACACCCCCCAATCCCTGGACACCGTCCCAATCCCCGGACAACGTCCCAATCCCTGGATACCATCCCAATCCCTGGACACCCCCCCCAATCCCTGGACACCGTCCCAACCCCTGGAAACCGTCCCAATCCCCGGACACCGCCCCAATCTCTGGACACCCCCCAATCCATGGACACCCCCCAACCCCTGGACACCGTCCCAACCTCTGGACACCCCCCAATCCCTGGGCACCGCCCAAATCCCTGGGCAACCCCCAATCCCTGGACACTGTCCCAATCTCTGGGCACCGTCCCAATCCCTGGACACCCCCCAATCCATGGACATCGTCCCAATCCCTGGACACCGTCCCAATCCATGGACATCGTCCCAATCCCTGGACACCGTCCCAATCCCCGGACACAGTCCCAATCTCTGGACACCCCCCAATCCCTGGACACCCTCCAATCCCTGGACACCCCCCAAGCCCTGGACACTGTCCCAATCCCTGGACACTGTCCCAATCCCTGGACACCGTCCCAATCCCTGGACTCTTTCCCAATCCCGGGACACCCCCCAATCCCTGGACACCCCCCAATCCCTGGACACCCCCCAACCCCTGGACACCCCCCAATCCCTGGACACCCCCCAATCCCTGGACACCTCCCAATCCCTGGACACCCCCCAATCCCTGGACACCCCCCAATCCCTGGACACCGTCCCAATACCTGGACACGGTCCCAATCCCTGGACACCCCCCAATCCCTGGACACCCCCCAATCCTTGGACACACCCCAATCCCTGGACACCCCCCAATCCCTGGACACCGTCCCAATCCCCGGACACCCCCCAATCCCTGGACACCGTCCCAATCCCTGGACACTGTCCCAACCCCTGGACACCGTCCCAATCCCTGGACACCGTCCCCATCCCTGGACACTGTCCCAATCCCTAGACACTGTCCCAATCCCTGGGCACCCTCCCAACCCCTGGACACCCCCCAATCCCCATACACCGTCTCAATCCCTGGACACCATCCCAACCCCTGGACACCCCCAATCTCTGGACACCCCCCAATCCCTGGACACCCCCCAATCCCTGGACACCCCCCAATCCCCGGACACCGTCCCAATCCCTGGACACTGTCCCAATCCCTGGACACCGTCCCAATCCCTGGCCACCGTCCCAATCCCAGGACACCCTCCCAATCCCTGGACACCGTCCCAATCCCCGGACACCTCCTAATCCCTGGACACCGTCCCAATCCCAGGACACGCCCCAATCCCTGGACACTGTCCCAATCCCTGGACACCGTCCCAATCCCTGGACACCGTCCCAATCCCCGGACACCATCCCAATCCCTGGACACTTTCCCAATCCCTGGACACCCTCCCAATCCCCGGACACTGTCCCAATCCCTGGACACTGTCCCAATCCCCGGACACCGTTGCAATCCCTGGACACCGTCCCAATCCCCGGACACCGTCCCAATCCTCGGACAACCCCAATCCCCGGACACCCCCCAATCCCGGGATACCGTCCCAATCCCTGGACACCGTCCCAATCTCTGGACACCGTCCCAATCCCTGGACACCCTCCAATCCATGGACATCCTCCCAATCCCTGGACACCGTCCCAATCCCTGGACACCGTCCCAATCCCTGGACACCCCCCAATCACTGGACACCGTCCCAATCACTGGACACCGTCCCAATCCCTGGACACCCCCCAATCTCTGGACACCGTCCCAATCCCCGGACACCGTCCCAATCCCTGGACACCCCCCAATCTCTGGACACCGTCCCAATCCCTGGACACCTCCCAATCCATGGACACTGTCCCAATCTCTGGACACTGTCCCAATCCCTGGACACCCTCCCAATCCCTGGACACCGTCCCAATCTCTGGACACCCCCCAATCCATGGACACCCCCCAATCCCTGGACACCGTCCCAATCTCTGGACACCCCCCAATCCCTGGACACCGCCCAAATCCCTGGACACCCCCCAATCCCTGGACACTGTCCCAATCTCTGGGCACCATCCCAATCCCTGGACACCGTCCCAATCCATGGACATCGTCCCAATCCCATGACACCGTCCCAATCCCCGGACACAGTCCCAATCTCTGGACACCCCCCAATCCCTGGACACCCCCCAATCCCTGGACACCCCCCAACCCCTGGATACTGTCCCAAACCCTGGACACTGTCCCAATCCCTGGACACCGTCCCAATCCCTGGACTCTTTCCCAATCCCTGGACACCCCCCAAAACCTGGACACCCCCCAACCCCTGGACACCCCCCAATCCCTGGACACCCCCCAATCCCTGGACACCGTCCCAATCCCTGGACACCCCCCAATCCCTGGACACCGTCCCAACCCCTGGAGACCGTCCCAATCCCTGGACACAGTCCCAATCCCTGGACACCGTCCCAATCCCCGGACACCGTCCCAATCCCTGGACACCCCCCAATCCCTGGACACCCCCCAATCCCTGGACACTGTCCCAATCCCTGGACACCCCCCAATCCCAGGACACTGTCCCAATCCCTGGACACCCCCCAATCCCTGGACACCGTCCCAATCCCCGGACAACGTCCCAATCCCTGGATACCGTCCCAATCCCTGGACACCCCCCCCAATCCCTGGACACCGTCCCAACCCCTGGAAACCGTCCCAATCCCCGGACACCGTCCCAATCTCTGGACACCGTCCCAATCCCCGGAGACCGTCCCAATCCCTGGACACGCCCCAATCCCCGGACACTGTCCCAATCCCTGTACACCGTCCCAATCCCTGGACACCATCCCAATCCCTGGACACCCCCCAATCCCTGGACACCCCCCAATCCCTGGACACCCCCCAATCCCCGGACACCATCCCAATCCCCGGACACCGTCCCAATCCCTGGACACCGTCCCAATTCCTGGACACCCCCCAATCCCTGGACACCGTCCCAACCCCTGGACACCGTCCCAACCCCTGGACACCCCCCAGTCCCTGGACACCGTCCCAATCCCTGGACACCCCCCAATCCCTGGACACCCGCCAATCCCTGGACACCCCCCAATCCCTGGACACAGTCCCAATCTCTGGGCACCGTCCCAATCCCTGGATACCCCCCAATCCCCGGATACCGTCCCAATCCCCGGACACCCCCCAATCCCCGGATACCGTCCCAATCACTGGACACCGTCCCAATCCCTGGACATCCCCTAATCCCTGGACACTGTCCCAATCCCTAGACACCGTCCCAAACCCTGGACACCCCCCAATCCCCGGATACCGTCCCAATCCCTGGACACCGTCCCAATCCCTGGACACCCCACAATCCCCGGATACCGTCCCAATCCCTGGACACCGTCCCAATCCCTGGACATCCCCCAATCCCTGGACACCGTCCCAATCCCAGGACACTGTCCCAATTCCTGGACACCGTCCCAATCCCCGGACACCGTCCCAATCTCTGGGCACCGTCCCAATCCCTGGACACGCCCCAATCCCCGGATACCGTCCCAATCCCCGGACACCCCCCAATCCCCGGATACCGTCCCTATCACTGGACACCGTCCCAATCCCTGGACACCCCCCAATCCCTGGACACTGTCCCAATCCCTAGACATCGTCCCAAACCCTGGACACCCCCCAATCCCCGGATACCGTCCCAATCGCTGGACACCGTCCCAATCCCTGGACACCCCCCAATCCCCGGATACCGTCCCAATCCCTGGACACCGTCCCAATCCCTGGACTTCCCCCAATCCCTGGACACCGTCCCAATCCCTGGACACCGTCCCAATCCCTGGACACCCCCCAATCCCTGGACACCGTCCCAACCCCTGGACACCTTCCCAATCCCCAGACACCGTCCCAATCCCTGGACACCGTCCCAATCCCTGGACACCCCCCAATCCCTGGACACCATCCCAATCCCTGGACACCGTCCCAATCCCTGGACACCATCCCAATCCCTGGACACCCCCCAATCCCTGGACACCCCCCAATCCCTGGACACCGTCCCAATCCCCGGACACCCCCCAATCCCTGGACACTGTCCCAATCCCTGGACACTGTCCCAATCCCCGGACACCGTCCCAATCCCCGGACAACCCCAATCCCCGGACACCCACCAATCCCTGGACACCGTCCCAATCCCTGGACACCGTCCCAATCTCTGCACACCGTCCCAATCCCTGGACACCTCCCAATCCATGGACAATGTCCCAATCCCTGGACACTGTCCCAATCCCTGGACACCGTCCCAATCTCTGGACACCGTCCCAATCTCTGGATACCCCCCAATCCATGGACACCCCCCAATCCCTGGACACCGACCCAATCTCTGGACACCACCCAATCCCTGGACACCGCCCAAATCCCTGGACACCCCCCAATCCCTGGACATCGTCCCAACCCCTGGAAACCGTCCCAATCCCCGGACACCGTCCCAATCTCTGGACACCGTCCCAATCCCCGGAGACCGTCCCAATCCCTGGACACGCCCCAATCCCCGGACACTGTCCCAATCCCTGTACACCGTCCCAATCCCTGGACACCATCCCAATCCCTGGACACCCCCCAATCCCTGGACACCCCCCAATCCCTGGACACCCCCCAATCCCCGGACACCATCCCAATCCCCGGACACCGTCCCAATCCCTGGACACCGTCCCAATTCCTGGACACCCCCCAATCCCTGGACACCGTCCCAACCCCTGGACACCGTCCCAACCCCTGGACACCCCCCAGTCCCTGGACACCGTCCCAATCCCTGGACACCCCCCAATCCCTGGACACCCGCCAATCCCTGGACACCACCCAATCGCTGGACACCGCCCAAATCCCTGGACACCCCCCAATCCCTGGACATCGTCCCAATCCCCGGACACAGTCCCAATCTCTGGACACCCCCCAATCCCTGGACACCCCCTAATCCCTGGACACCCCCCAACCCCTGGACACTGTCCCAATCCCTGGATACTGTCCCAATCCCTGGACACCGTCCCAATCCCTGGACTCTTTCCCAATCCCTGGACACCCCCGAATACCTGGACACCCCCCAATCCCTGGACACCCCCAACCCCTGGACAACCCCCAATCCCTGGACACCCCCAATCCCTGGACACCGTCCCAATCCCTGGACACCCCCCAATCCCTGGACACCGTCCCAACCCCTGGACACCGTTCCAATCCGTGGACACAGTCCCAATCCCTGGACACCGTCCCAATCCCCAGACACCGTCCCAATCCCTGGACACCCCCCAATCCCTGGACACCCCCCAATCCCTGGACAACGTCCCAATACCTGGACACCCCCCAATCCCTGGACACCGTCCCAATACCCGGACAACGTCCCAATCCCTGGATACCATCCCAATCCCTGGACACACCCCCAATCCCTGGACACCGTCCCAACCCCTGGACACCGTCCCAATCCCCGGACACCCCCCAATCCCTGGACGCCCCCCAATCCCTGGACAATGTCCCAAATCCCTGGACACCCCCCAATCCCTGGACACCGTGCCAATCCCTGGACACCCCCCAATCCCTGGACACCGTCCCAATCCCTCGACACCGTCCCAATCCCTGGACACCCCCCAATCCCTGGACACCGTCCCAATCCCTGGACACCCCCCAACCCCTGGACACCGTCTCAATCCGCGGACACTGTCCCAATCCCTGGACACTGTACCAATCCCTGGACACCCCCCAATCCCTGGACACCGTCCCAATCCCTGGACACCGCCCAATCCCTGGACACCGTCCCAATCCCTGGACACACCCCAATCCCTGGACACCATCCCAATCCCTGGACTCCGTCCCAATCCATGGACACCCTCAAATCCCTGGACACCCCCCAATCCCTGGACACCGTCCCAATCTCTGGACACCCCCCAATCCCTGGACACCGTCCCAATCCCTGGACACACCCCAACCGCTGGACACCGTCCCAATCCCTGGACACCCCCCAATCCCTGGACACCATCCCAATGCCAGGACACAGTCCCAATCCCTGGACACCGTCCCAATCCCTGGACATCCCCCAACCCCTGTACACTGTCCCAATCCCCGGACACCGTCACAATCCCTGGACACCCTCCAATCCCCGGACACCGTCCCAATCCCTGGACACCCCCCAATCCCTGGACACCCCCCAACCCCTGGACACCCCCCAATCCCTGGACACCCCCCAACCACTGGACACCCCCCAATCCCTGGACACCCCCCAATCCCTGGACACCCCCCAATCCCTGGACACCATCCCAACCCCTGGACACCGTCCGCATCTCTGGACACCCCCCAATCCCTGGACATTCCCCAATCTCTGGACACCCCCCAATCCCTGGACACCCCCCAATCCCTGGACACCCCCCAATCCCCAGACACCGTCCCAATCCCTGGACACTGTCCCAATCCCTGGACACCGTCCCAATCCCTGGACACCGTCCCAATCCCTGGACACCGTCCCAATCCCTGGACAACGTCCCAATCCCCGGACACGTCCCAATCCCTGGACACCGTCCCAATCCCAGGACATGCCCCAATCCCTGGACACTGTCCCAATCCCTGGACACCTCCCAATCCCTGGACAACGTCCCAATCCCTGGACACCGTCCCAATCCCTGGACACTGTTCCACTCCCTGGAGACTTTCCCACTCCCTGGACACCTCCCAATCCCTGGACACTGTCCCAATCCCTGGACACCTCCCAATCCCTGGACACCGTCCCAATCCCTGGACACCTCCCAATCCCTGGACACCTCCCAATCCCTGGACACCGTCCCAATCCGTGGACACCCTCCAATCCCTGGACACCCCCCAATCCCTGGACACCCCCCAATCCCCGGACACCGTCCCAATCCCTGGACACCGTCCCAATCCCTGGACACCCCCCAATCCCTGGACACCGTCCCAACCCCTGGACTCCGTCCCAACCCATGGACACCCCCCAGTCCCTGGACACCGACCCAATCCCTGGACACCCCCCAATCCCTGGACACCCCCCAATCCCTGGACACCCTCCAATCCCTGGACACAGTCCCAATCCCTGGATACCCCCCAATCCCCGGATACCGTCCCAATCCCCGGACACCCCCCAATCCCCGGATACCGTCCCAATCACTGGACACCGTCCCAATCCCTGGACACCCCCTAATCCCTGGACACTGTCCCAATCCCTAGACACCGTCCCAAACCCTGGACACCCCCCAATCCCCGGATACCGTCCCAATCCCTGGACACCGTCCCAATCCCTGGACACCGTCCCAATCCCTGGACATCCCCCAATCCCTGGACACCGTCCCAATCCCAGGACACTGTCCCAATTCCTGGACACCGTCCCAATCCCCGGACACCGTCCCAATCTCTGGGCACCGTCCCAATCCCTGGACACCCCCCAATCCCCGGACACCGTCCCAATCCCCGGACAACGTCCCAATCCCTGGACACCGTCCCAATCCCTGGACATCCCCCAATCCCTGGACACCGTCCCAATCCCAGGACACTGTCCCAATTCCTGGACACCGTCCCAATCCCCGGACACCGTCCCAATCTCTGGGCACCGTCCCAATCCCTGGACACCCCCCAATCCCCGGATACCGTCCCAATCCCCGGACACCCCCCAATCCCCGGATACCGTCCCAATCACTGGACACCGTCCCAATCCCTGGACACCCCCCAATCACTGGACACCGTCCCAATCCCTGGACACCCCCCAATCCCTGGACACTGTCCCAATCCCTAGACACCGTCCCAAACCCTGGACACCCCCCAATCCCCGGATACCGTCCCAATCCCTGGACACCGTCCCAATCCCTGGACACCCCCCAATCCCCGGATACCGTCCCAATCCCTGGACACCATCCCAATCCCTGGACTTCCCCCAATCCCTGGACACCGTCCCAATCCCAGGACACTGTCCCAATCCCTGGACACTGTCCCAATCCCTAGACACCGTCCCAAACCCTGGACACCCCCCAATCCCCGGATACCGTCCCAATCCCTGGACACCGTCCCAATCCCTGGACACCCCCCAATCCCCGGATACCGTCCCAATCCCTGGACACCATCCCAATCCCTGGACTTCCCCCAATCCCTGGACACCGTCCCAATCCCAGGACACTGTCCCAATCCCTGGACACCGTCCCAATCCCTGGATACCGTCCCAATCCCTGGACACCCCCCAATCCCTGGACACCGTCCCAATCACTGGACACCGTCCCAATCCCTGGACACCCCCTAATCCCTGGACACTGTCCCAATCCCTAGACACCGTCCCAAACCCTGGACACCCCCCAATCCCCGGATACCGTCCCAATCCCTGGACACCGTCCCAATCCCTGGACACCGTCCCAATCCCTGGACATCCCCCAATCCCTGGACACCGTCCCAATCCCAGGACACTGTCCCAATTCCTGGACACCGTCCCAATCCCCGGACACCGTCCCAATCTCTGGGCACCGTCCCAATCCCTGGACACCCCCCAATCCCCGGACACCGTCCCAATCCCCGGACAACGTCCCAATCCCTGGACACCGTCCCAATCCCTGGACATCCCCCAATCCCTGGACACCGTCCCAATCCCAGGACACTGTCCCAATTCCTGGACACCGTCCCAATCCCCGGACACCGTCCCAATCTCTGGGCACCGTCCCAATCCCTGGACACCCCCCAATCCCCGGATACCGTCCCAATCCCCGGACACCCCCCAATCCCCGGATACCGTCCCAATCACTGGACACCGTCCCAATCCCTGGACACCCCCCAATCACTGGACACCGTCCCAATCCCTGGACACCCCCCAATCCCTGGACACTGTCCCAATCCCTAGACACCGTCCCAAACCCTGGACACCCCCCAATCCCCGGATACCGTCCCAATCCCTGGACACCGTCCCAATCCCTGGACACCCCCCAATCCCCGGATACCGTCCCAATCCCTGGACACCATCCCAATCCCTGGACTTCCCCCAATCCCTGGACACCGTCCCAATCCCAGGACACTGTCCCAATCCCTGGACACTGTCCCAATCCCTAGACACCGTCCCAAACCCTGGACACCCCCCAATCCCCGGATACCGTCCCAATCCCTGGACACCGTCCCAATCCCTGGACACCCCCCAATCCCCGGATACCGTCCCAATCCCTGGACACCATCCCAATCCCTGGACTTCCCCCAATCCCTGGACACCGTCCCAATCCCAGGACACTGTCCCAATCCCTGGACACCGTCCCAATCCCTGGATACCGTCCCAATCCCTGGACACCCCCCAATCCCTGGACACCGTCCCAATCCCTGGACACCGTCCCAATCCCCGGACACCGTCCCAATCCCTGGACACCGTCCCAATCCCTGGACACCGTCCCAATCCCTGGATACCGTCCCAATCCCTGGACACCATCCCAATCCCTGGACACCGTCCCAATCCCTGGACACCCCCCAATCCCTGGACACCGTCCCAATCCCTGGACACCCCCCAATCCCTGGACACCCCCCAATCCCTGGACACCCCCCAATACCTGGACACCGTCCCAATCCCCGGACACTGTCCCAATCTCTGGACACCGTCCCAATCCCTGGACACCCCCCAATCCCTGGACACCGTCCCAATCCCTGGACACCCCCCAATCCCTGGACACCCCCCAATACCTGGACACCGTCCCAATCCCCGGACACTGTCCCAATCTCTGGACACTGTCCTAATCCCTGGAGGAAATTGCTGAGGCCTTTGACAGTAATCTTTGTCTCCTCGCTGGCTGCATATAGAACATAGAACAATACAGCGCAGTACAGGCCCTTCGGCCCACGATGTTGCACCGAAACAAAAGCCATCTAACCTACACTCTGCCATTATCATCCATATGTTTATCCAATAAACTTTTAAATGCCCTCAATGTTGGCGAGTTCACTACTGTAGCAGGTAGGGCATTCCACGGCCTCACTACTCTTTGCGTAAAGAACCTACCTCTGACCTCTGTCCTATATCTATTACCCCTCAGTTTAAAGTTATGTCCCCTCGTGCCAGCCATATCCATCCGCGGGAGAAGGCTCTCACTGTCCACCCTATCCAACCCCCTGATCATTTTGTATGCCTCTATTAAGTCTCCTCTTAACCTTCTTCTCTCCAACGAAAACAACCTCAAGTCCGTCAGCCTTTCCTCATAAGATTTTCCCTCCATACCAGGCAACATCCTTGTAAATCTCCTCTGCACCCGCTCCAAAGCCTCCACGTCCTTCCTATAATGCGGTGACCAGAACTGTACGCAATACTCCAAATGCGGCCGTACCAGAGTTCTGTACAGCTGCAACATGACCTCCCGACTCCGGAACTCAATCCCTCTACCAATAAAGGCCAACACTCCATAGGCCTTCTTCACAACCCTATCAACCTGGGTGGCAACTTTCAGGGATCTATGTACATGGACACCTAGATCCCTCTGCTCATCCACACTTTCAAGAACTTTTCCATTAGCCAAATATTCCACATTCCTGTTATTCCTTCCAAAGTGAATCACCTCTCACTTCTCTACATTAAACTCCATTTGCCACCTCTCAGCCCAGCTCTGCAGCTTATCTATATCCCTCTGTAACCTGCTACTTCCTTCCACACGATCGACAACACCACCGACTTTAGTATCGTCTGCAAATTTACTCACCCACCCTTCTGCGCCTTCCTCTAGGTCATTGATAAAAATGACAAACAGCAACGGCCCCAGAACAGATCCTTGTGGTACTCCACTTGTGACTGAACTCCATTCTGAGCATTTCCCATCAACCACCACCCTCTGTCTTCTTTCGGCTAGCCAATTTCTGATCCACATCTCTAAATCACCCTCAATCCCCAGCCTCCGTATTTTCTGCAATAGCCTACCGTGGGGAACCTTATCAAACGCTTTGCTGAAATCCATATACACCACATCAACTGCTCTACCCTCGTCTACCTGTTCAGTCACCTTCTCAAAGAACTCGATAAGGTTTGTGAGGCATGACCTACCCTTCACAAAGCCATGCTGACTATCCCTGATCATATTATTCCTATCTAGATGATTATAAATCTTGTCTCTTATAATCCCCTCCAAGACTTTACCCACTACAGACGTGAGGCTCACCGGTCTATAGTTGCCGGGGTTGTCTCTGCTCCCCTTTTTGAACAAAGGGACCACATTTGCTAGCCTCCAGTCCTCAGGCACTATTCCTGTAGCCAATGATGACATAAAAATCAAAGCCAATGGTCCAGCAATCTCTTCCCTGGCCTCCCTGAGAATCCTAGGATTATTCCCATCAAGTCCCGGAGACTTATCTATTTTCAGCCTGTCCAGAATTGCCAACACCTCTTCCCTACGTACCTCAATGCCATCTAATCTATTTACCTGGAGCTCAGCATTCTCCTCCACAACATTATCTTTTTCCTGAGTGAATACTGACGAAAAATATTCATTTAGTATCTCGCCTATCTCTTCAGACTCTAAACACAACTTCCCATCCCTGTCCTTGACTGGTCCTACTCTTTCCCTAGTCATTCGCTTATTCCTGACATACCTATAGAAAGCTTTTGGGTTTTCCTTGATCCTTCCTGCCAAATACTTCTCATGTCCCCTCCTTGCTCGTCTTAGCTCTCTCTTTAGATCCTTCCTCGCTACCTTGTAACTATCCATCGCCCCAACTGAAACTTCAAAACCTCATCTTCACATAGGCCTCCTTCTTCCTCTTAACAAGAGATTCCACTTCTTTGGTAAACCACGGTTCCCTCGCTCGACGCCTTCCTCCCTGCCTGACCGGTACATACTTATCAAGAACACGCAGTAGCTGATCCTTGAACAAGCTCCACTTATCCAGTGTGTCCAACACTTGCAGCCTACTTCTCCACCTTATCCCCCCCAAGTCACGTCTAATGGCATCATAATTTCCCTTCCCCCAGCTATAACTCTTGCTCTGCGGTGTATACTTATCCCTTTCCATCCTTAACGTAAACGTCACCGAATTGTGGTCACTGTCCCCAAAGTGCTCTCCTACCTCCAAATCCAACACCTGGCCTGGTTCATTACCCAAAACCAAATCCAATGTGGCCTCGCCTCTTGTTGGCCTGTCAACAAACTGTGTCAGGAAACCTTCCTGCACACACTGTACAAAAAACAACCCATCTAATGTACTCAAACTATATCTTTTCCAGTCAATATTTGGAAAGTTAAAGTCTCCCATAATAACTACCCTGTTACTTTCGCTCTTATCCAGGATCATCCTCGCCATCCTTTCCTCTTCATCCCTAGAACTATTTGGAGGCCTATAGAAGACTCCCAACAGTGTGACCTCTCCTTTCATGTTTCTAACCTCAGCCCATACTACCTCGGAAGATGAGTCCCCATCTAGCATCCTCTCCGCCACCGTAATACTGCTCTTGATTAGCAGCACCACACCTCCCCCTCTTTTGCCTCCTTCTCTGAGCTTACTAAAACACCTAAACCCCGGAACCTGCAACATCCATTCCTGTCCCTGCTCTATCCATGTCTCCGAAATGGACACAACATCGAAGTCCCAGGTACCAAACCATGCTGCCAGTTCCCCTACCTTATTTTGTATACTCCTGGCATTGAAGTAGACACACTTCAAATCACCTACCTGAACACTGGCCCCCTCCTGCGACGTCAAATCTGAGCTCCTGACCTCTATACTCTCATTCTCCCTTACCCTAAAACTACAATCCAGGTTCCCATGCCCCTGCTGCATTAGTTTAAACCCCCCCAAAGAGCACTAACAAATCTCCGCCCCCAGGATATTTGTGCCCCGCAGGTTCAAATGTAGACCATCCTGTCTGTAGAGGTTCCACCTTCCCCAGAAAGAGCCCCAGTTATCCAGAAATCTGAATCCCTCCCGCCTGCACCATCCCTGTAGCCACGTGTTTAAATGCTCTCTCTCCCTATTACTCATCTCACTATCACGTGGCACGGGCAACAACCCAGAGATAACAACTCTGTTTGTTCTAGTTCTGAGCTTCCATCCTAGCTCCCTGAAAGCCTGCCTGACATCCTTATCCCCTTTCCTACCTATGTCGTTAGTGCCAATGTGGACCACGACTTGGGGCTGCTCCCCCTCCCCCCTAAGGACCCGTAAAACACGATCCGAGACATCACGTACCCTTGCACCTGGGAGGCAACATACCAAACGTGAGTCTCTCACGCTCCCACAAAATCTCCTATCTGTGCCCCTGACTATCGAGTCCCCAATTACTAATGCTCTGCTCCTCTCCCCCCTTCCCTTCTGAGCAACAGGGACAGACTCCGTGCCAGAGGCCCATACCCCATGGCTTACCCCTGGTAAGTCCCCCCCCCCACAAGTATCCAAAGCGGTATACTCGTTTCTCAGGGATACGACCGCAGGGGATCCCTGCACTGACTGCTTTTTCCCAGTCCCTCTTACAGTTACCCATCTATCTCCAATCTTTGGTGTAACTAATTCCCTGAAGCTGCTATCTATGACCCCCTCTGCCTCCCGAATGATCCAAAGTTCTTCCAACTCCAGCTCCAGTTCCCTAACTCGGTATACAAAATTATGAGGGGCATAGACAGAGTGGATAGTCAGAGGCTTTTCCCCAGGGTAGAGGGGTCAATTACTAGGGGGCATAGGTTTAAGGTGAGAGGGGCAAAGTTTAGAGTAGATGTACGAGGCAAGTTTTTTACGCAGAGGGTAGTGGGTGCCTGGAACTCGCTACCGGAGGAGGTAGTGGAGGCAGGGACGATAGGGACATTTAAGGGGCATCTTGACAAATATATGAATAGGATGGGAATAGAAGGATATGGACCCAGGAAGTGTAGAAGATTGTAGTTTAGTCGGGCAGTATGGTCGGCACGGGCTTGGAGGGCCGAAGGGCCTGTTCCTGTGCTGTACATTTCTTTGTTCTTTGTTCTTTGTTTGTTGTCTTGGAGGAGCTGGAGATGGCAACACTTCCTGCAGGTAAAATCAGCAGGGACACTAACTGCATCCCTCACCTCAAACATCCTGCAGGAGGAACATTGCACTCCCTTCCCAGCCATTCCTCTAACTTTCTACCAAGATCTGGCTGACAACTAAATTAAATTTTTTATATAAAAAAAATATTAACAATAATAAAATATGGTACTTACCTCAGACCAATGGGTTTTATTATTAGGTTAGAGGCGGAGGGCGGGTGGGAGACACTACACGTGTAGTGTCTCGGGTTTCCTCTCCACCAGAATTTATTGGTGAGGGTCTTCCCAGACGTCCGCGGGTCGACTTCCTGATCCCGCCTGAAACACTAAAATAAAAAAAATTAAAAATTTAAAGGAGAAACTTACCTCCCAGAAATCACTTCCGCACTGCCCCCGCTGAAAAGGACTAGCCTGCTCCGCTCCTGCTGAAATCGACTGGGCCTGCAAGGTAAGTAAGTTAATCAGTACTTACCTCACCCCAGGCAGCGACCTTTTAAAGGGTCCCCTCTGCCTCGCAGCTCCCGCGCTTTTTCAAATTCCCGCGCTGTTTCTAAGGTCCCAGCTCTCTCTCCCGAACTAAACAGCTGACCTGCAAGGTAAGTAAGTTAATCTGTACTAGTGCATGTGACAGTAACTTCATCGCAGTGTGAATCTAAGCCGATTTGTGACACGAACTAAGATTATTAAAACAGATTCTGTGTACAGCATCATCTGGTGGCCGGTGACAAGAACTGCACTGATTTTAGGTGAAACACCATCTGGTGGTCAAAGGGCGGAACTGCGCCAACCTGGACCTCTTGAATAAACCTATTTCCGAGCTTGTAAACAGAGTGAAGAGTCTGTCAGACCTGCCCCTTCAATCCATTTTTTATTTTATTCCTCGCTGATCCTTGCAAAGAACAAAGGAAATTACAGCACAGGAACAGGCCCTTCGGCCCTCCAAGCCCGTGCCGACCATGCTGCCCGACTAAACTACAATCTTCTACAGTTCCGGGGTCCGTATCCCTCTATTCCCATCCTATTCATGACTTAAATGTCACTATCGTTCCTGCTTCCACCACCTCCTCCGGTAGGGAGTTCCAGGCACCCACTACCCTCTGCGTAAAAAACTTGCCTCGTACATCTACTCTAAACCTTGCCCCTCTCACCTTAAACCTATGCCCCCTAGTAATTGACCCCTCTACCCTGGGGAAAACCCTCTGACTATCCACTCTGTCTATGCCCCTCATAATTTTGTAGACCTCTATCAGGTCGCCCCTCAACCTCCTTCGTTCCAGTGAGAACAAACCGAGTTTATTCAACCGCTCCTCATAGCTGATGCCTTCCATATCAGGCAACATCCTGGTAAATCTCTTCTGCACCCTCTCTAAAGCCTCCACATCCTTCTGGTAGTGTGGCGACAAGAATTGAACAATATACTCCAAGTGTGGCCTAACTAAGGTTCTATACAGCTGCAACATGACTTGCCAATTCCTATACTCAATGCCCCGGCCAATGAAGGCAAGCATGCCGTATGCCTTCTTGACTACCTTCTCCACCTGTGTTGCCCCTTTCTGTGACCTGTGGACCTGTTCACCTAGATCTCTCTGACTTTCAATACTCTTGAGGGTTCTACCATTCACTGTATATTCCCTACCTGCATTAGACCTTCCAAAATGCATTATCTCACATTTGTCCGGATTAAACTGCATCTGCCATCTCTCCGCCCAAGTCTCCAAACAATCTAAATCCTGCTGCGTCCTCTGACAGTCCTCATCGCTATCCGCAATTCCACCAATCTTTGTGTCGTCTGCAAACTTACTAATCAGACCAGTTACATTTTCCTCCAAATCATTTATATATACTACAAAAAGCAAAGGTCCCAGCACTGATCCCTGCAGAACACCACTGGTCACAGCCCTCCAATTAGAAAAGCATCCTTCCATTGCTACTCTCTGCCTTCTATGGCCTAGCCAGTTCTGTATCCACCTTGCCAGCTCACCCCTGATCACGTGTGACTTCACCTTTTGTACAGTCTGCCATGAGGGACCTTGTCAAAGGCCTTACTGAAGTCCACATAGACAACATCTACTGCCCTACCTGCATCAATCATCATTGTGAACTCATCGAAAAACTCTATCAAGTTAGTGAGACACGACCTTCCCTTCACAAAACCGTGCTGCCTCTCACTAATACATCCATTTGCTTCCAAATGGGAGTAGATCCTGTCTCGAAGAATTCTCTCCAGTAATTTCCCGACCACTGACGTAAGGCTCACTGGCCTGTAATGAAAAATGAAAATCGCTTGGAAAATTTTGGATAGTCAGAGGCTTTTCCCCAGGGTAGAGGGGTCAATTACTAGGGGGCATAGGTTTAAGGTGAGAGGGGCAAGGTTTAGAGTAGATGTACGAGGCAAGTTTTTTACGCAGAGGGTAGTGGGTGCCTGGAACTCGCTACCGGAGGAGGTAGTGGAAGCAGGGACGATAGGGACATTTAAGGGGCATCTTGACAAATATATGAATAGGATGGGAATAGAAGGATACGGACCCAGGAAGTGTAGAAGATTGTAGTTTAGTCGGGCAGTATGGTCGGCACGGGCTTGGAGGGCCGAAGGGCCTGTTCCTGTGCTGTACGTTTCTTTGTTCTTTGTTCTTTGTTTTTTGTTTGCTTATGTAGGCTTCAAATGAAGTTACTGTGAAAAGCCCCTAGTCGCCATATTCCGGCGCCTGTTCGGGGAGGCTGGTACGGGAATTGAACCGTGCTGCTGGCCTGCCTTGGTCTGCTTTCAAAGCCAGTGATTTAGCCCTGTGCTAAACAGCCCCTGTGTATTCCACACAGGCTTCGCCTGTTCCCAGCCTTCTAACCCTGACAAATGCCTCCTTTTTCTTTTTGACAAGGCCTACAATATCTCTCGTTACCCAAGGTTCCCGAAATTTGTCGTATTTATCCTTCTTCCGCACAGGAACATGCCGGTCCTGTATTCCTTTCAACTGACATTTGAAAGCCTCCCACATGTCAGATGTTGATTTACCCTCAAACATCCGCCCCCAATCTAGGTTCTTCAGTTCCCGCCTAATATTGTTATAATTAGCCTTCCCCCAATTTAGCCTATGACCACTCTTATCCTTGTCCACCAGCACTTTAAAACTTTCTGAATTGTGGTCACTGTTCCCGAAATGCTCCCCTACTGAAACTTCTACCACCTGGCCGGGCTCATTCCCCAATACCAGGTCCAGTACCGCCCCTTCCCTAGTTGGACTGTCTACATATTGTTTTAAGAAGCCCTCCTGGATGCTCCTTACAAACTCTGCCCCGTGCAAGCTCCTCGCACTAAGTGAGTCCCAGTCATTATTGGGGAAGTTAAAGTCTCCCATCACAACAACCCTGTTGCTTTTATTCCTTTCCAAAATCTGTCTACCTATCTGCTCCTCTATCTCCCGCTGGCTGTTGGGAGGCCTGTAGTAAACCCCCAACATTGTGACTGCACCCTTCTTATTCCTGATCTCTACCCATATAGCCTCGCTGCCCTCTGAGGTGTCCTCCCATATATTCTGTGATATTCTCCCTAACCAGTAGCGCAACCCCGCCTCCCCTTTTACATCCCCCTCTATCCCGCCTGAAACATCTAAATCCTGGAACGTTTAGCTGCCAATCCTGCCCTTCCCTCAACCAGGTCTCTGTAATGGCAATAACATCATAGTTCCAAGTACTAATCCAAGCTCTAAGCTCATCTGCCTTACCCGTAATACTTCTTGCATTAAAACATATGCACTTCAGGCCACCAGTCCCGCTGTGTTCAGCAACTTCTCCCTGTCTGCTCTGCCTCAGAGCCATACTGGCCCTATTTTCTAGTTCTCCCTCAATCCTTGTTTATTCAACCTCTCCTCATAGCCAAGACCCTCGAGACCAGGCAACATCCTGGTGAACCTTCTTTGCACTCTCTCCAAAGCTTCCACATTTCCACATCCTTCTGATAATGAGGTGACCAGAACTGCACGCATTACTCCAAATGCGGCCTAACCAAGGTTTTATACAGCTGCAACATGATTTGCCAGCTCCTGTACTCAATACCCCGGCAGATGAAGCATGCCCTATGCCTCCTGAATCACCTTGGCCACCTGTGTTAGGGAACTGTGGACCTGCACGCCCAGATCCCTCTGTATGTTAATGTTCCGAAGGGTTCTGCCATTTACAGTATAATTCATACCTAGATTTGAACCTCCAAAATGCATCACTTCACATTTGTCCAGATTAAACTCCATCTGCCATTTCTGTGCCCAAGTCTCCAATCTATCTATATCCTGTTGTATCCTCTGACAACCCTCGGCACTATCAGGAACTCTGTCAATCTTCGTGCCACTCACAAACTTACTAACCAGACCACCCACATTTTCTTCCAGATCATTTATATGCACTACAAACATCAGAGGTCCCAGCACTGATCCCTGCGGAACACCACTAGCTTCAGATCTCCAATCTGAGAAACACCCTTCCACCATTACTCTGTCTTCTATAACCGAGCCAGTTCTGTATCCATCCACCCAGCCCACCCCGAATCCCATGTGATTTTAGTTTTTGTATCAGTCATCAGTCTGCTATGTGGGACCTTGTCAAACTCCTTACTAAAGTCCACATAGACTACATCCACAGCCCTGCCCTCATCAATTTTCTTTGTCACCTCTTTAAAAAACTCAATCAGGTTGGTGAGACCTGACCTTCCCCGGACAAAACCATGCTGCCTGTCACTAACTAGTCCATTTTCCGCCAAATATGCATATATCCTGTCCCTCCGTATCTTTTCCAAGATCCCTTCCCCTCCATTGATGTCAGGTTTACCAGCCTATAATTTGCTGGATTATCCCTGCTTCCTTTCTTAAACAAGGGAATAACATTGTTTATTCTCTGGAACCCCGCCTGTGGTCAAAGAGGATGTGAAGATATCTGTTAAGGCCCCAGCTATTTCCCCCGTTGCCTCCCACAGAAACCTGGAATAGATCCCATCCGGCCCCGGGGACTTGTCTACCTTAATGCAATTTAGGACACTCAACACTCCCTCGTTTGATTTATTGACATTCTCCAGGTCGTTCACATACCTTTCCCTGACCTCAACATCCGTCATGTCCTTCTCCCTGACCTCAACATCCGTCATGTCCTTCTCCCTGACCTCAACATCCGTCATGTCCTTCTCCCTGACCTCAACATCCGTCATGTCCTTCTCCCTGACCTCAACATCCGTCATGTCCTTCTCCCTGGTGAATACCGATACAAAGTACTCATTCAGGATTTCACCCACGTCCTGTGGTTCCACACATAACCCCCCTCCATTGTCCTTGAGTGGGGCCGACTCTTTCTCTTGCTACCCTCTTGTTCCTAATATATGCATAAAAAGCCTTGGGATTCTCCTTGACCATGTTTGTTAAAGACATTTCATGGCCCCTTTTAGCCTCCTAATCCCACGTTCAAGTTCCTTCCTACTTTCACTGTCTCCTCAAGAGCTTTGTCAGTTTTTAGAAGCCGAGATCTATCGTTTGCTTCCTTTTCCCTTTTGACTAAGTTTACAATTTCCCTCGTCATCCATGGTTCCCGAATCCTGCCATTTCTATCCTTCATTTTTGCAGGGACATGTCTGTCAAGTATAAACACTGGCAAGTTGTGCTACATTTGTATAGAACCTTGGAAGGCCGCAGTTTGGAATATTGCGCACAATTCTGGTCGCCACACTCCCAGAAGGATGTGGAGGCTTTGGAGAGGGTGCAGAGGAGGTTTACCAGGATGTTGCCGGGTCTGGAGGGTGTTAGCTATGAGGAGAGGCTGAATAGACTCGGACTGTTTTAATTAGAAAGACGGAGGTTGAGGGGTGACCTGATAGAGGTCTACAAGATTATGAGGGGCATGGATAGAGTGGGTGGGCAGGCACTCTTTCCCAGCGTGGAGGGGTGAAGGATTTCTACCACTCGGTTTCCAGCAGCACTTTGCGATTACTGGAACTCAGTAGAAATTTAAGTTAAAACTTCTCAGGTGCCAATAGGAATTGTTTTATTTGTCTTCTATTGATTACAATTGAAAGTCATTTAAAAGACAATTCGTAGACAATTTGAAGCTTTCAAAGAATCACAGAAATTATCTTCTTGCTCAGGCAAACAGCTCGCAATAACTTTAAAATTAGTCAAAGTCTGAAAATGAAATATGAATACAGGGAGACAGTGAATTGAAAAAGAGAGAGAGCCAATCTTCAGCTTCAAACCAACAAAACAAAAACTAACAAACTACCAACAACCGTGGGCAGCACGGTAGCACAGTGGTTAGCACTGCTGCTTCACAGCTCCAGGGTCCCAGGTTCGATTCCGGCTTGGGTCACTGTCTGTGCGGAGTCTGCACGTCCTCCCCGTGTCTGCGTGGGTTTCCTCCGGGTGCTCCGGTTTCCTCCCACAGTCCAAAGATGTGCAGGCTAGGTGGATTGGCCGTGCTAAATTGCCCTTAGTGTCCAAAATTGCCCTTGGTGTTGGGTGGGGTTACTGGGTTATGGTGATAGGGTGGAGGTGTTGACCTTGGGTAGGGTGCTCTTTCCAAGAGCTGGTGCAGACTCGATGGGCCGAATGGCCTCCTTCTGCACTGTAAATTCTATGAAAACCTCCCCTACCAATCGACCTAAACCTTCCCAAACCTACCTTCAAAACCTACCCTTAAAAATGGCAGAACGAAACTCTTCAGTTTCATGTCTGTCTTTAGTCGTCTAATCGCACCCCAATATAATCCGAATTGGTTTGGGTTAGACTCCAACACATCGGATTTGACGGCCAGCCGTCCATCTTCAATATGTAACATTACTTGTAATTGTTCCGTATCTGCACACTTGTGTATGTTAAAGAATGTGATATTCTGCTTTATCTTCACCAGCAAAAACCTGATTGTATGCTGGCTTGACTATTGTAAATGACTTGCAAAATGTAAATTAAAGCCTGTTTTAATCTAGGAAAGTGAATTATGCTGCTTCTATGAAATTGTTTTGTTTTGAGAAAGTTGGAATCAAATATATTTGATTCGATGTTTTATAAACTGTCCATTTAAAAAACCCAGCAATAATCTATCATGTTTCAGCCTGTTTAAGTTATGGAATGTGGTTCAGGCTATTATCACGAGTGGCCCGAAATCAGAACAATAGGGGCTTTACTCCTGCCACCTCGTTGCCATGGAATTCAGCCCGTGTCCTGGGAAAAATGTATCAGGCTTCTCGGTTTCTTCCAAACTATGTAGTTAGAAAATTATTCAATGAATCTGCAGAATATGTGTTTTTAATCCTTAATTTAAAACTGGGGCTTAATATTTACGCTTAAACAGCTATCTTTTACGTATATTAGGTGTCTTCGAAATACCTGGCTTCTACAAGGGGTCAGGCACCAGGGGGCACAGGTTTAAGGTCCATGGGGTAAAGTTCAGAGGAGATGTGCGAGGCAGGTTTTTTACACAGAGGGTGGTGAGTGCCTGGAACGTGTTGCCAGGGGAGGTTGTGGAAGCAGATACATTAACGGCGTTCAAAAGACATCTTGACAAACACATGGATAGGACGGGTACAGAGGGATACGGCACAAGGAAGGGCTGAGGGTTTTGGCCAAGGTTAGTATCGTGACCGGTACAGGCTTGGAGGGCCGAAGGGCCTGTTCCTGTGCTGTGTTGTTCTTTGTTTTTTGTCCTGCATTTCAATGAACTGGCCTTTGAAAGCCTCCCACATGCCTGACGTGGATTTGCCTCAAATAGCTGCTCCAAATCCACATTCCCCAGTTGCTGTCTAATTTGGGTGTAATTGGCCCTCACCCACGGGCCACTCGTGTCCTTATCCATGACTACCCGAAACCTTATGGAATTAGGGTCGCTCAGCCCACAATGCTCCCCCACTGAAACATCAATCACCTGGCCTGGCTCATTCCCCAATACCAAGTCTAGTGTGGCCCCTCCCTGGCTGGATTGTCGACATACTGGATCAAAAAACCCTCCTGGACACATCTAACAAATTGCTCTCCACCCGAGCCCCCGGCTGTGAGGGATTCCCAGTCAATATGGGGAAGTTAAAGTCGCCCATCACAACTACCGTGCTTTTTCACACCGTTTCAGCGTCTGACTGCACAACTGTTCCTGTCTCCTGCGGGCTGTTGGGACGTCTATAATACACTCCCAACATTGTGATTTCACCCTTCTTATTCCTGAGCTCCACCCATAATGCCTCACTGCAACATCCCTCCAATGTGTCCTCCCTCAACACAGCTGTGATCTGCTCCCTGGTCAGCAATGCCACTCCCCCCACCTCCTTTGTTTCCCCCCCGTCCCGTCTAAAACACCGATATCCCGGAATGTTAAGCTGCCAGTCCTGCCCCTCCTTTAACCCTGTCGCGGTAATTGCAATATCTCATCTCCATTTTCTCTATTTTGCTTTGAAAGTCACAAATCTCAATGTTGTTTTCTCCTCAAAGTTCTGACAGTTCATTCATTTGTTTTTTAATTCTGCCTTTTACCAATTCTGATTCGCCAGAACATGCTTTCCTTCTTCAAGGCATTTTCAATGATATTTCGGAAATCCATCTGATGTTTGAAGTTCACCAAAATTTTAACTGACGATCGACTTTTATTTGCTGTTTATCATTTGGACAGTTTAAACTGTCAATCGAATGTTCCCCTTTCCCGATTAATTCTCATCAGTTCTTTTTGTTTCATTCACAAACTTCTCTTTCCGACATGAGAGTTGATTTTCCATGTTAATCTGCAATAAATGTCTCAGTTTTATTCAGGGTAATTTTCACAACTTTATTCATATCATCACGATCAACTGCCGACTGTAATATAATCACCATCGCATATCTGTCTACACAATCCAAATCATTACCTAAGATGAAATCTATTCTTCCAATAAGTAATTTAGGAATAATTCCCACACTAACTATTCCATTAAAACAATTAATTCTCAAATTAACTACACGCAGCAAAACAGGTTCATCCATTCAATGAACATCTCTAATTAATACCTTTTCCTTCATAAAACATCCTGGAATACAAATTTTATCATCAGTCACCATCGACGATCCAACTGGGCCTGCCCAAGTGTTCATTTGTTTACCGACTTTGTTAGATCTGTGATGATCTGAAACAAAACATCCTGAACCTCCAACAGCCTGACTCCCTTCACCAGTAATCAAATCATTCTCTCAGCTACCCTGAGGTCTAGCCGCCTTTCTCATTGATTCCGAAAGAGCGTGGCGAGATTCTCCACTGGCCAACAGCGGAATCGGGGAAGGCGATTGGACAGAGAATAGCTTCCGATGCCGAAATCAGGGCAGGTGCCGGTGAGACACCAGATCGTGATTCTCTGTCACCTCAAAAATGGCATAAATGTGCCGCACAGAGTTTAAATGCCAAATCCATCTCATTAATGGGCCCACCCGCGATTCTCCTCCTTCGATGGACCGAATTCCCGCTAGCCGGTCCACGTGTGTTCTCAATAAACGTGAAAATAGCGTGGACGCTGCTGAGAGAGAGAGAGGAGGTTGGACACGGAGAGGAGTGACTGCGGGCGGGCCCGACACTGGCTGGGCTGGCTGGGTGGCGGGGTGGCGGGGTGGAGCTTTGCCAGGGCCAGGGGAGGGAGGGTAACGGCGGGGGGGGGGTGAAGGCCGAGCACCAGGGTGACCCCTCCCACGGGACTGGGGCAGTGCCCAGGCACCGACCACCATTTTGGCGGCCATCTTACTGGGCACCCGCTGACCGCCCACTTGACCTCTGGTTCACCACAGTGACACCGGCCATATGTGTGCCCCAACCCCACTCCCCACCCCCTTGCCCCAAACACCCCATCCAACCGGCCGCCACCCACCGGCGGACCACCCAGGGCAACACCCATGGCAGCCCCCAATGCGGGGAGTGCCAAACAACAGTGCGCCTGGCAGCAGGGATGCGCGCCAGGGGCCCCCATGGGGTGGACACCCCGACCGGGCTATGGGTGAGGGGTCGGGGGAGGAGAGGAGATGCAGGGGCAGAGCCCGCAGTGCCATATGGGGACAGTGGGCAGTGGGGTACGCACCATGACAACAATTGGCCTTTCACCCCCTGCAGACAACTGGATATTGGAATTGAACCAGCAATGGCCGCCTCCCTGGGGGACGCCCTGTGGCCGTATGAGTGGGCAATGAAATTCCCCTCGTCCACACATCCCGGCAACTGTTCGGCAATCGAAACCACGTCTCTGGCTCTGTGAAGAAACAGTGCGATCCACTGTGCTACCGTCTCACCCATCTTGTGTTGGTCTGTGTTGGTCTGTGTTGGATTATGTTGGTCTGTGTTGGATTATGTTGGTTTGTGTATACCTGTATAAAAAGATCGCGGCCTAGTTTCGGGAGCCGTTCGGAGGAGGAGGAGCAGTCTCTGTCAGGGAGAGAACCTGAGAACATCTAAGACACTCAGAAGGTAAGAAGGTAAGTAAGTGATTTTTACTCATTTTTACTTTTATACCTTTTTCAAATTGTGTGTGTCGGGGGGAAACTGAAGTGACATCACAGAAAAGCTGTGACCTGAGTGGCTGGTTGGGAATCTACACTAAATTTAAAAAATTAAGCATTGGTAACTAATTAAACATAATTACTTAATTATAATTTAGAGGGGATTCAGAGATCGGAGAGTACTGTATTTAGCTTTCGCATTTCTATTAGAAATCTAGTGCTAGGAAACAGATAGTTAACAGTAACTTTGAAATTTAAAAAAATATATATTTAAAAAAAAAAAAATAATAATTTTAATTTTAATTAATTGATGCAATGTCAGTTAGAGGGGTGCAGTGCTCTGACTGTGAGATGTGGCAGGTCCGGAAGGCTTCCAGCATCCCGGATGGCTTCATCTGCAGAAAGTGCACCCAACTGGAGCTCCTCACAGACCGCATGGTTCGGTTGGAGCAGCAATTGGATGCACTGAGGAGCATGCAGGTGGCGGAAGGCGTCATAGATCGCAGTTATGTAAATGTGGTCACACCCAAGGTGCAGGCAGAGAAATGGGTGACCACCAGAAAGGGCAGGCAGTCAGTGCAGGAATCCCCTGTGGTTGTCCCCCTCTCGAACAGGTATACCCCTTTGGATACTGTCGGGGGGAATAGCCTATCAGGGGAAAACAGCAGCAGCCAGAGCAGTGGCACCATGGCTGGCTCTGATGTTCAGAAGGGAGGGTCAAAGCGCAGAAGAGTAATAATAATAGGGGACTCTATAGTCAGGGGCACAGATAGGCGCTTCTGTGGACGTGAAAGAGACTCCAGGATGGTATGTTGCCTCCCTGGTGCCAGGGTCCAGGATGTCTCCGAACGGGTAGAGGGCATCCTGAAGGGGGAGGGCAAACAGGCAGAGGTCGTTGTACATATTGGTACTAACGACATAGGCAGGAAGAGGCATGAGGTCCTGCAGCAGGAGTTCAGGGAGCTAGGCAGAAAGTTAAAAGACAGGACCTCGAGGGTTGTAATCTCGGGATTACTCCCTGTGCCACGTGCCAGTGAGGCTAGAAATAGGAAGATAGAGCAGCTAAACACGTGGCTAAACAGCTGGTGTAGGAGGGAGGGTTTCCATTATCTGGACCACTGGGAGCTCTTCCGGGGCAGGTGTGACCTGTATAAGAAGGGCGGGTTGCATCTAAACCGGAGAGGCATAAATATCCTGGCCGCGAGGTTTGCTAGTGTCACACGGGAGGGTTTAAACTAGTATGGCAGTGGGGTGGGCACGGGAGCAATAGGTCAGAAGGTGAGAGCATTGAGGGAGAACTAGGGAATAGGGACAGTGTGGCTCTGAGGCAGAGCAGACAGGAAGAAGTTGCTGAACACAGCGGGTCTGGTGGCCTGAAGTGCATATGTTTTAATGCAAGAAGTATTACGGGTAAGGCAGATGAACTTAGAGCTTGGATTAGTACTTGGAACTATGATGTTGTTGCCATTACAGAGACCTGGATGAGGGAAGGGCAGGGTTGGCAGCTAAACGTTCCAGGATTTAGATGTTTCAGGCGGGATAGAGGGGGATGTAAAAGGGGAGGCGGAGTTGCGCTACTGGTTCGGGAGAATATCACAGCTGTACTGCGAGAGGACACCTCAGAGGGCAGTGAGGCTATATGGGTAGAGATCAGGAATAAGAAGGGTGCAGTCACAATGTTGGGGGTTTACTACAGGCCTCCCAACAGCCAGCGGGAGATAAAGGAGCAGATAGGTAGACAGATTTTGGAAAAGAGTAAAAACAACAGGGTTGTGGTGATGGGAGACTTCAACTTCCCCAATATTGACTGGGACTCACTTAGTGCCAGGGGCTTAGACAGGGCGGAGTTTGTAAGGAGCATCCAGGAGGGCTTCTTAAAACAATATGTAAACAGTCCAACTAGGGAAGGGGCGGTACTGGACCTGGTATTGGGGAATGAGCCCGGCCAGGTGGTAGGTGTTTCAGTAGGGGAGCATTTCGGTAACAGTGACCACAATTCAGTAAGTTTTAAAGTACTGGGGGACAAGGATAAGAGTGGTCCTAGGATGAATGTGCTAAATTGGGGGAAGGCTAATTATAACAATATTAGGCGGGAACTGAAGAACCTAGATTGGGGGCGGATGTTTGAGGGTAAATCAACATCTGACATGTGGGAGGCTTTCAAGTGGCAGTTGAAAGGAATACAGGACCGGCATGTTCCTGTGAGGAAGAAGGATAAATACAGCAATTTTCGGGAACCTTGGATGACGAGAGATATTGTAGGCCTCGTCAAAAAGAAAAAGGAGGCATTTGTCAGGGCTAAAAGGCTGGGAACAGACGAAGCCTGCGTGGAATATAAGGAAAGTAGGAAGGAACTTAAGCAAGGATTCAGGAGGGCTAGAAGGGGGTCACGAAAAGTCATTGGCAAATAGGGTTAAGGAAAATCCCAAGGCTTTTTACACGTACATAAAAAGCAAGAGGGTAGCCAGGGAAAGGGTTGGCCCACTGAAGGATAGGCAAGGGAATCTATGTGTGGAGCCAGAGGAAATGGGCGAAGTACTAAATGAATACTTTGCATCAGTATTCACCAAAGAGAAGAAATTGGTAGATGTTGAGTCTGGAGAAGGGTGTGTAGATAGCCTGGGTCACATTGAGATCCAAAAAGACGAGGTGTTGGGTGTCTTAAAAAATATTAAGGTAGATAAGTCCCCAGGGCCTGATGGGATCTACCCCAGAATACTGAAGGAGGCTGGAGAGGAAATTGCTGAGGCCTTGACAGAAATCTTTGGCTCCTCGCTGTCTTCAGGGGATGTCCCGGAGGACTGGAGAATAGCCAATGTTGTTCCTCTGTTTAAGAAGGGTAGCAAGGATAATCCCGGGAACTACAGGCCGGTGAGCCTTACTTCAGTGGTAGGGAAATTACTGGAGAGAATTCTTCGCGACAGGATCTACTCCCATTTGGAAGCAAATGGACGTATTAGTGAGAGGCAGCCCGGTTTTGTGAAGGGAAGGTCGTGTCTCACTAACTTGAGAGAGTTTTTCGAGGAGGTCACTAAGATGATTGATACAGGTAGGGCAGTGGATGTTGTCTATATGGACTTCAGTAAGGCCTTTGACAAGGTCCCTCATGGTAGACTAGTACAAAAGGTGAAGTCACACGGGATCAGGGGTGAGCTGGCAAGGTGGATACAGAACTGGCTAGGCCATAGAAGGCAGAGAGTAGCAATGGAAGGATGCTTTTCTAATTGGAGGGCTGTGACCAGTGGTGTTCCACAGGGATCAGTGCTGGGACCTTTGCTCTTTGTAGTATATATAAATGATTTGGAGGAAAATGTAACTGGTCTGATTAGTAAGTTTGCAGACGACACAAAGGTTGGTGAAATTGCGGATAGCGATGAGGACTGTCGGAGGATACAGCATGATTTAGATTGTTTGGAGACTTGGGCGGAGAGATGGCAGATGGAGTTTAATCCGGACAAATGTGAGGTAATGCATTTTGGAAGGTCTAATGCAGATAGGGAATATACAGTGAATGGTAGAACCCTCAAGAGTATTGAAAGTCAAAGAGATCTAGGAGTACAGGTCCACAGGTCATTGAAAGGGGCAACACAGGTGGAGAAGGTAGTCAAGAAGGCATACGGCGTGCTTGCCTTCATTGGCCGGGGCATTGAGTATAAGAATTGGCAAGTCATGTTGCAGCTGTATAGAACCTTAGTTCGGCCACACTTGGAGTATAGTGTTCAATTCTGGTCGCCACACTACCAGAAGGATGTGGAGGCTTTAGAGAGGGTGCAGAAGAGATTTACCAGAATGTTGCCTGGTATGGAGGGCATTAGCTATGAGGAGCGGTTGAATAAACTTGGTTTGTTCTCACTGGAACGAAGGAGGTTGAGGGGAAACCTGATAGAGGTATACAAAATTATGAGGGGCATAGACAGAGTGGATAGTCAGAGGCTTTTCCCCAGGGTAGAGGGGTCAATTACTAGGGGGCATAGGTTTAAGGTGAGAAGGGCAAGGTTTAGAGTAGATGTACGAGGCAAGTTTTTTACGCAGAGGGTAGTGGGTGCCTGGAACTCGCTACCGGAGGAGGTGGTGGAAGTAGGGACGATAGTGACATTTAAGGGGCATCTTGACAAATACATGAATAGGATGGGAGTAGAGGGATACGGACCCAGGAAGTGTAGAAGATTGTAGTTTAGTCGGGCAGCATGGTCGGCACGGGCTTGGAGGGCCGAAGGGCCTGTTCCTGTGCTGTACATTTCTTTGTTCTTTGTTCTTGTTGGTCTGTGTTGGTTTGTGTTGGTCTGTGTTGGATTGTGTTGGGTTGTGTTGGTCTGTGTTGGATTGTGTTGGGTTGTGTTGGTCTGTGTTGGATTGTGTCAGTTTGTGTTGGACTGTGTTGGTTTGTGTTGGACTATGTTGGATTCTGTTGGTCTGTGTGGGATTGTGTTAGTCTGTGTTGAATTGTGTTGGTCTGTGTGGGATTGTGTTGGTCTGTGTTGGACTGTGTTTGTTTGTGTTGGTCTGTGTTGGTTTGTGTTGGTCTCTGTTGGTTTGTGTTGGTCTGTGTTGGATTGTGTTGGGTTGTGTTGGTCTGTGTTGGATTATGTTGGTTTGTATTGGTCTGTGTTGGACTGTGTTGGTTTGTGTGTGTTGTGTTGGTCTGTGTTGGGTTGTGTTGGTCTGTTTTGGATTGTGTCAGTTTGTGTTGGTCTGTGTTGGACTGTGTTGGTTTGTGTTGGACTATGTTGGATTGTGTTGGTCTGTGTGGGATTGTGTTAGTCTGTGTTGAATTGTGTTGTTCTGTGTGGGATTGTGTTAGTCTGTGTGGGTTTGTGTTGGTCTGTGTTGAACTGTGTTGGTTTGTGTTGGTCTGTGTTGGATTGTGTTGGTCTGTGTCGGTTTGTTTTGGTATGTGTTGGATTGTGTTGGGTTGTGTTGGTCTGTGTTGGATTGTGTTGGGTTGTGTTGGTCTGTGTTGGATTGTGTTGGATTTGTGTTGGTATGTGTTGGGTTGGGTTGGTATGTGTTGGATTGTGTTGGGTTGTGTTGGTCTGTGTTGGATTGTGTTGGATTTGTGTTGGTATGTGTTGGGTTGGGTTGGTATGTGTTGGGTTGTGTTGGGTTGTGTTGGATTGTGTTGGTTTGTGTTAGGTTGTGTTGGATTTGTGTTGGGTTGGGTTGGTATGTGTTGGATTGTGGTGGGTTTGTGTTGGTATGTGTTGGGTTGGGTTGGTATGTGTTGGATTGTGGTGGGTTTGTGTTGGTCTATTCCGCTGGCGAGTCTGCTGGAATGTTGTTGCTTCCAGGGTTCCAGTTGGTTTGTTTACAGAGAATCGAGGGATTTTCTGCTTTAGCTCCACCCTGGAATTTCAACTCTCTCAAACTCCAAAATCTGATTGTTCCCATCGCCAGGGAAACCAAATAAACATCAGACGGAGAGAGAGAGACAGAGAGAGAGAGAGACAGAGAGAGAGAGAGAGAGACAGAGTGGGAGAGAGAGACAGAGAGAGAGAGAGAAACAGAGAGAGGCAGAGAGAGAGACAGAGAGAGAGAGTCAGAGAGAGAGACAGAGTGGGAGAGAGAGACAGAGAGAGAGAGAGAAACAGAGAGAGGCAGAGAGAGAGACAGAGAGAGAGAGTCAGAGAAAGAGACAGACAGACAGAGAGAGAGACAGACAGACAGACAGAGTGAGGCAGAGAGAGACAGAGAGAGAAAGGCAGAGAGAGAGACAGACAGACAGACAGAGTGAGACAGAGAGAGACAGAGAGAGAAAGGCAGAGACAGTGAGAGAGTGACAGACAGAGAGACACAGAGAGACAGACAGACAGGGAGGGAGGGAGAGAGAGACAAAGACAGAGAGACAGAGAGAGAGAGAGATACAGAGAGAGAGAGAGACAGAGAGAGAGAGAGAGAGAGACAGAGAGAGACAGAGGCAGAGAGAGAGAGAGAGACAGAGAGAGACAGAGAGAGTCAGAGAGAGAGACAGAGAGAGACAGAGACAGAGAGAGAGAGACAGAGAGAGAGAGAGAGAGACAGAGACAGAGAGAGAGAGACAGAGAGAGACAGAGAGAGAGAGAGAGAGACAGAGACAGAGAGAGAGAGACAGAGAGAGACAGAGAGAGTCAGAGAGACAGAGAGAGAGAGACAGAGACAGAGAGAGAGAGAGACAAAGACAGAGAGACAGAGAGAGAGAGAGAGAGAGAATAGAAAGCGAGAGAGAGAGAAAGCGGGTGATGGTGTTGGTTTGGAGTTGGTCACTGGGCGATTGAGTTTGAGTCAGGTTGATGGGATTTCATCACGGATTGGAACAGCTTTCCTGACCCCGGGAATCGCGTGAGACAGGCCGGAGCAGAAATCCCGAATTCCCGGGATGAAATCTGACAATCAGTAACTGACCAGCACCGACGTGTAACTGACCAGGAACAGACTAGTAACTGACCAGTGATCACCAGTGTAACAGACAACAATGACAAGTCACTGACAAACACAGGTTGTGTGTATCGAACCAGAGTCAACAGCAGAAGATCAACAGAGTGAGCAGAGGTTGAGAGCAGTCGTCAGAAACATGGCCCACAGGTTCGTAAGAAACATCACCCCAGCTCACTCCTAAATTCAACTACTAACTCAATATCCGGCGTCAGTACTGAGGAAGTGCCGCACTGTCAGAGGGTCAGTACTGAGGGAGTGCCGCACTGTCAGAGGGTCAGTACTGAGGGAGTGCCGCACGGTCAGAGGGTCAGTACTGAGGGAGCGCCGCACTGTCAGAGGGTCAGTACTGAGGGAGTGCTGCACTGTCAGAGGGTCAGTACTGAGGGAGTGCCGCACTGTCAGAGGGTCAGTACTGAGGGAGTGCCGCACGGTCAGAGGGTCAGTACTGAGGGAGCGCCGCACTGTCAGAGGGTCAGTACTGAGGGAGTGCCGCACTGTCAGAGGGTCAGTACTGAGGGAGTGCCGCACTGTCAGAGGGTCAGTACTGAGGGAGTGCCGCACTGTCAGAGGGTCAGTACTGAGGGAGTGCTGCACTGTAAGAGGGTCAGTACTGAGGGAGTGCCGCACTGTCAGAGGGTCAGTACTGAGGGAGTGCTGCACTGTCAGAGAGCCAGGACTGAGGGAGTGCCTCACTGTCAGAGGGTCAGTACTGAGGGAGTGCCTCACTGTCAGAGGGTCAGTACTGAGGGAATAGAGGCGTGGACTATTTTCTAAACGGTGACAAAATTCATAATGCTGAAGTGCAAAGGGAATTGGGAGTCCGAGTCCAGGATTCTCTAAAGGTAAACTTGCAGGTTGAGTCCGTAATTAAGAAAGCAAATGCAATGTTGTCATTCATCTCAAGAGGCTTGGAATATAAAAGCAGGGATGTACTTCTGAAGCTTTATAAAGCATTAGTTAGGCCCCATTTAGAATACTGTGAGCAATTTTGGGCCCCACACCTCAGGAAGGACATACTGGCACTGGAGCGGGTCCAGCGGAGATTCACATGGATGATCCCAGGAATGGTAGGCCTAACATACGATGAACGTCTGAGGATCCTGGGATTATATTCATTGGAGTTTAGGAGGTTGAGGGGAGATCTAATAGAAACTTACAAGATAATGAATGGCTTAGATAGGGTGGACGTAGGGAAGTTGTTTCCATTAGCAGGGGAGACTAGGACCCGGGGGCACAGCCTTAGAATAAAAGGGAGTCATTTTAGAACAGAGATAAGGAGAAATTTCTTCAGCCAGAGAGTGGTGGGTCTGTGGAATTCATTGCCACAGAGGGCGGTGGAGGCCGGGACGTTGAGTGTCTTTAAGACAGAAGTTGATAAATTCCTGATTTCTCGAGGAATTAAGGGTTATGGAGAGAGAGCGGGTAAATGGAGTTGAAATCAGCCATGATTGAATGGTGGAGTGGACTCGATGGGCCGAATGGCCTTACTTCCGCTCCTATGTCTTATGGTCTAATGAGGTGACCAGAACTGCACACAATACTCCAAATGTGGTCTCACCAGGGTCCTGTACAGTTGCAGCATAACCCCGCGGCTCTTAAACTCAAGCCCCCTGTTAATAAACACTAACACACTATAGGCCTTCTTCACGGTTCTATCCACTTGAGTGGCAACCTTCAGAGATTTGTGGACATGAACCCCAAGATCTCTCTGTTCCTCCACATTCCTCAGAACCCTGCCGTTGACCCTGTAATCCGCGCTCAAATTTTTTCTACCAAAATGAATCACCTCGCACTTATCAGGGTTAAACTCCATCTGCCATTTATCGGCCCAGCTCTGCATCCTATCAATGTCTCTTTGCAGCCTACAACACCCTCCACCTCATCCACTACTCCACCAATCTTGGTGTCATCAGCAAATTTACTGACCCACCCTTCAGCCCCCTCCTCCAAATCATTGATAAAAATCACAAATAGCAGAGGACCCAGCACTGATCCCTGTGGTACACCGCTGGTAACTGGTCTCCAGTCTGAAAATTTTCCATCCACCACCACCCTCTGTCTTCTATGTGATAGCCAGTTAATTATCCAATTGCCCAAATTTCCCTCTATCCCACACCTCCTTACTTTCTTCATCAGCCGACCATGGGGAACCTTATCAATGCCTTACTAAAATCCATGTACACTACATCCACTGCTCTACCTTCATCTACACACTTAGTTACCTCCTCAAAGAATTCAATCAAATTTGTGAGGCAAGACCTACCCTTCACAAAGCCGTGTTGACTATCCCGGATTAAGCTGCATCTTTCCAAATGGTCATAAATCCTATCCTTCAGGACCTTTTCCATTAACTTACCGACTACCGAAGTAAGACTAACCGGCCTATAATTACCAGGGTCATTCCTTTTTCCTTTCTTGAACAGAGGAACAACATTCGCCACTCTCCAGTCCTCTGGTACTATCCCTGTGGACAGTGAGAACCCAAAGATCAAAGCCAAAGGCTCTGCAATCTCATCCCTTGCCTCCCAAAGAATCCTTGGATATATCCCATCTGGCCCAGGGGACTTGTCGACCCTAAGGTTTTTCAAAATTGCTAATACATCCTTCCTCAGAACATCTACCTCCTCCAGCCTACCCGCCTGTATCACACTCTCATCCTCAAAAACATGCCTCCTCTCCTTGGTGAACACTGAAGAAAAGTATTCATTCAACGCCTCTCCTATTTCTTCTGACTCCATGCACAAGTTCCCACTACTGTCCTTGACCGGCCCTAACCTCACCCTTGTCATTCTTTTATTTCTCACATAAGAGTAAAAAGCCTTGGGGGTTTTCCTTGAACTGACCCACCAAGGACTTCTCATGCCCCCACCTAGCTCTCCAAAGCCCTTTCTTTATCTCATTCCTTGCTACCTTGTAACCCTCAAGGGAGTGCTGCACTGTCAGAGGGTCAGTACTGAGGGGGTGCTGCACTGTCAGAGGGTCAGTACTGAGGGAGTGCCGCACTGTCAGAGAGTCAGTACTGAGGGAGTGCCGCACTGTCAGAGGGTCAGTACTGAGGGAGTGCCGCACTGTCAGAGGGTCAGTACTGAGGGAATGCCGTACTGTCAGAGGGTCAGTACTGAGGGGGTGCTGCACTGTCAGAGAGTCAGTACTGAGGGAGTGCCGCACTGTCAGAGGGTCAGTACTGAGGGAGTGCCGCACTGTCAGAGGGTCAGTGCTGAGGGAGTGCCGCACTGTCAGAGGGTCAGTACTGCGGGAGTGCCGCACTGTCAGAGGGTCAGTACTGAGGGAGTGCCGCACTGTCAGAGGGTCAGTACTGAGGGAGTGCTGCACTGTCAGAGGGTCAGTACTGAGGGGGTGCTGCACTGTCAGAGAGTCAGTACTGAGGGAGTGCCGCACTGTCAGAGGGTCAGTACTGAGGGGGTGCTGCACTGTCAGAGGGTCAGTACTGAGGGAGTGCCGCACTGTCAGAGGGTCAGTACTGAGGGAGTGCCGCACTGTCAGAGGGTCAGTACTGAGGGAGTGCTGCACTGTCAGAGGGTCAGTACTGAGGGGGTGCTGCACTGTCAGAGAGTCAGTACTGAGGGAGTGCCGCACTGTCAGAGGGTCAGTACTGAGGGAGTGCCGCACTGTCAGAGGGTCAGTGCTGAGGGAGTGCCGCACTGTCAGAGGGTCAGTACTGCGGGAGTGCCGCACTGTCAGAGGGTCAGTACTGAGGGAGTGCTGCACTGTCAGAGGGTCAGTACCAAGAGAGTGCCGCACTGTCAGAGGGTCAGTGCTGAGGGAGTGCCGCACTGTCAGAGGGTCAGTACTGCGGGAGTGCCGCACTGTCAGAGGGTCAGTACTGAGGGAGTGCTGCACTGTCAGAGGGTCAGTACCAAGAGAGTGCTGCACTGTCAGAGGGTCAGTACTGGGGGAGTGCCGCACTGTCAGAGGGTCAGTACTGAGGGAGTGCCGCACTGTCAGAGGGTCAGTGCTGAGGGAGTGCCGCACTGTCAGAGTGTCAGTACTGAGGGAGTGCCGCACTGTCAGAGGGTCAGTACTGAGGGAGTGCAGCACTGTCAGAGGGTCAGTACTGAGGGAGTGCCGCACTGTCAGAGGGTCAGTACTGCGGGAGTGCCGCACTGTCAGAGGGTCAGTACTGAGGGAGTGCCGCACTGTCAGAGGGTCAGTACTGAGGGAGTGCCGCACTGTCAGAGGGTCAGTACTGAGGGAGTGCCGCACTGTCAGAGGTTCATACTGAGGGAGTGCAGCACTGTCAGAGGGTCAGTACTGAGGGAGTGCCGCACTGTCAGAGGGTCAGTACTGAGGGAGAGCTGCACTGTCAGAGGGTCAGTACTGAGGGAGTGCCGCACTGTCAGAAAGTCAGTACTGAGGGAGTGCCGCACTGTCAGAGGGTCAGTACTGAGGGAGCGCTGCACTGTCAGAGGCTCAGTACTGAGGGAGTGCCGCACTGTCAGAGGGTCAGTACTGAGGGAGTGCCGCACTGTCAGAGGTTCAGTGCTGAGGGAGTGCCGCACTGTCAGAGGGTCAGTGCTGAGGGAGTGCCGCACTGTCAGAGTGTCAGTACTGAGGGAGTGCCGCACTGTCAGAGGGTCAGTACTGAGGGAGTGCAGCACTGTCAGAGGGTCAGTACTGAGGGAGTGCCGCACTGTCAGAGGGTCAGTACTGAGGGAGTGCTACACTGTCAGAGGGTCAGTACTGAGGGAGTGCCGCACTGTCAGAGGGTCAGTACTGAGGGAGTGCTGCACTGTCAGAGGGTCAGTACTGAGGGAGTGCCGCACTGTCAGAGAGCCAGGACTGAGGGAGTGCCTCACTGTCAGAGGGTCAGTACTGAGGGAGTGCCTCACTTTCAGAGGGTCAGCACTGAGGGAGTGCCTCACTGTCAGAGGGTCAGTACTGAGGGAGTGCCGCACTGTCAGAGGGTCAGTGCTGAGGGAGTGCCGCACTGTCAGAGTGTCAGTACTGAGGGAGTGCCGCACTGTCAGAGGGTCAGTACTGAGGGAGTGCAGCACTGTCAGAGGGTCAGTACTGAGGGAGTGCCGCACTGTCAGAGGGTCAGTACTGCGGGAGTGCCGCACTGTCAGAGGGTCAGTACTGAGGGAGTGCCGCACTGTCAGAGGGTCAGTACTGAGGGAGTGCCGCACTGTCAGAGGGTCAGTACTGAGGGAGTGCCGCACTGTCAGAGGTTCATATTGAGGGAGTGCAGCACTGTCAGAGGGTCAGTACTGAGGGAGTGCCGCACTGTCAGAGGGTCAGTACTAAGGGAGAGCTGCACTGTCAGAGGGTCAGTACTGAGGGAGTGCCGCACTGTCAGAAAGTCAGTACTGAGGGAGTGCCGCACTGTCAGAGGGTCAGTACTGAGGGAGCGCTGCACTGTCAGAGGCTCAGTACTGAGGGAGTGCCGCACTGTCAGAGGGTCAGTACTGAGGGAGTGCCGCACTGTCAGAGGTTCAGTCCTGAGGGAGTGCCGCACTGTCAGAGGGTCAGTGCTGAGGGAGTGCCGCACTGTCAGAGTGTCAGTACTGAGGGAGTGCCGCACTGTCAGAGGGTCAGTACTGAGGGAGTGCAGCACTGTCAGAGGGTCAGTACTGAGGGAGTGCCGCACTGTCACAGGGTCAGTACTGAGGGAGTGCTACACTGTCAGAGGGTCAGTACTGAGGGAGTGCCGCACTGTCAGAGGGTCAGTACTGAGGGAGTGCTGCACTGTCAGAGGGTCAGTACTGAGGGAGTGCCGCACTGTCAGAGAGCCATGACTGAGGGAGTGCTTCACTGTCAGAGGGTCAGTACTGAGGGAGTGCCTCACTGTCAGAGGGTCAGTACTGAGGGAGTGCCGCACTGTCAGAGGGTCAGTACTGAGGGAGCGCTGCATTGTCAGAGGGTCAGTACTGAGGGAGTGCTGCACTGTCAGAGGGTCAGCATTGAGGGAGTGCCGCACTGTCAGAGGGTCAGTACTGAGGGAGTGCTGCACTGTCAGAGGGTCAGTACTGAGGGAGCGCCGCACTGTCAGAGGGTCAGTACTGAGGGAGTGCCGCACTGTCAGAGGGTCAGTACTGAGGGAGTGCCGCACTGTCAGAGGGTCAGTACTGAGGGAGTGCCGCACTGTCAGAGGGTCAGTTCTGAGGCTGTGCCGCACTGTCAGAGGGTCAGTACTGAGGGAGAGCCGCACTGTCAGAAGGTCAGTACTGAGGGAGTGCCGCACTGTCAGAGGGTCAGTACTGAGGGAGAGCTGCACTGTCAGAGGGTCAGTACTGAGGGAGTGCCGCACTGTCAGAGGGTCAGTACTGAGGGAGCGATGGACTGTCAGAGGGTCAGTACTGAGGGAGTGCTGCACTGTCAGATGGTCTGTACTGAGGGAGTGCTGCACTGTCAGAGGGTCAGTACTGAGGGAGTGCTGCACTGTCAGTGGGTCAGTACTGAGGGAGTGCTTCACTGTCAGAGGGTCAGTACTGAGGGAGTGCCGCACTGTCAGAGGGTCAGTACTGAGGGAGAGCTGCACTGTCAGAGGGTCAGTACTGAGGGAGTGCCGCACTGTCAGAGTGTCAGTACTGTGGGAGAGCTGCACTGTCAGAGGGTCAGTACTGAGGGAGAGCTGCACTGTCAGAGGGTCAGTACTGAGGGATTGCCGCAGTCAGAGGGTCAGTACTGAGGGAGTGCCGCACTGTCAGAGGGTCAGTACTGAGGGAGTGCTGCACTGTCAGAGGGTCAGTACTGAGGGAGTGCTGCACTGTCAGAGGGTCAGTACTGAGGGAGTGCTGCACTGTCAGATGGTCTGTACTGAGGGAGTGCTGCACTGTCAGAGGGTCAGTACTGAGGGAGTGCCGCACTGTCAGAGGGTCAGTACTGAGGGAGTGCCGCACTGTCAGAGGGTCAGTACTGAGGGAGTGCCGCACTGTCAGAGGGTCAGTACTGAGGGAGTGCCGCACTGTCAGAGGGTCAGTACTGAGGGTGTGCTGTACTGTCAGAGGGTCAGTACTGAGGGAGCGCGGCACTGTCAGAGGGTCAGTACTGAGGGAGTGCTGCACTGTCAGAGGGTCAGTACTGAGGGAGTGCTGTACTGTCAGAGGGTCAGTACTGAGGGAGTGCCGCACTGTCAGAGGGTCAGTACTGAGGGAGTGCCGCACTGTCAGAGGGTCAGTACTGAGGGAGTGCCGCACTGTCAGAGGGTCAGTACTGAGGGAGTGCCGCACTGTCAGAGGGTCAGTACTGAGGGAGTGCTGCACTGTCAGAGGGTCAGTACCAAGAGAGTGCTGCACTGTCAGAGGGTCAGTACTGAAGGAGTGCCGCACTGTCAGAGGGTCAGTACTGAGGGAGTGCTGCACTGTCAGAGGGTCAGTACCAAGAGAGTGCTGCACTGTTAGAGGGTCAGTACTGAGGGAGAGCTGCACTGTCAGAGGGTCAGTACTGAGGGAGTGCCGCACTGGCAGAGGGTCAGTGCTGAGGGAGTGCCGCACTGTCAGAGGGTCAATACTGCAGGAGTGCCGCACTGTCAGAGGGTCAGTACTGAGGGAGTGCTGCACTGTCAGAGGGTCAGTACCAAGAGAGTGCTGCACTGTCAGAGGGTCAGTACTGGGGGAGTGCCGCACTGTCAGAGGGTCAGTACTGAGGGAGTGCCGCACTGTCAGAGGGTCAGTGCTGAGGGAGTGCCGCACTGTCAGAGTGTCAGTACTGAGGGAGTGCCGCACTGTCAGAGGGTCAGTCCTGAGGGAGTGCAGCACTGTCAGAGGGTCAGTACTGAGGGAGTGCCGCACTGTCAGAGGGTCAGTACTGAGGGAGTGCCGCACTGTCAGAGGGTCAGTACTGAGGGAGTGCCGCACTGTCAGAGGGTCAGTACTGAGGGAGTGCCGCACTGTCAGAGGGTCAGTACTGAGGGAGTGCCGCACTGTCAGAGGTTCATACTGAGGGAGTGCAGCACTGTCAGAGGGTCAGTACTGAGGGAGTGCCGCACTGTCAGAGGGTCAGTACTGAGGGAGAGCTGCACTGTCAGAGGGTCAGTACTGAGGGAGTGCCGCACTGTCAGAAAGTCAGTACTGAGGGAGTGCCGCACTGTCAGAGGGTCAGTACTGAGGGAGTGCCGTACTGTCAGAGGGTCAGTACTGAGGGAGTGCCGCACTGTCAGAGGTTCAGTGCTGAGGGAGTGCCGCACTGTCAGAGTGTCAGTACTGAGGGAGTGCCGCACTGTCAGAGGGTCAGTACTGAGGGAGTGCAGCACTGTCAGAGGCTCAGTACTGAGGGAGTGCCGCACTGTCAGAGGGTCAGTACTGAGGGAGTGCTGCACTGTCAGAGGGTCAGTACTGAGGGAGTGCCGCACTGTCAGAGGGTCAGTACTGAGGGAGTGCTGCACTGTCAGAGGGTCAGTACTGAGGGAGTGCTGCACTGTCAGAGGGTCAGTACTGAGGGAGTGCTGCACTGTCAGAGGGTCAGTACTGAGGGAGTGCTGCACTGTCAGAGGGTCAGTACTGAGGGAGTGCCGCACTGTCAGAGGGTCAGTACTGAGGGAGAGCCGCACTGTCAGAGAGTCAGTACTGAGGGAGTGCTGCACTGTCAGAGGGTCAGTACTGAGGGAGAGCTGGTTGGTCCTTTGTGGGGAATGGTGAGTATCACAGTGTTTGTATTTGGGGTATTGGAGACCATGGGAAGCTCCGTGGATCACAATCCCAGGACGGTGCCTGTCTCTACCCAACATGCCGTTGGAATGTCATTAAACAAGTAACTGCTCGTCTCCTGGCTCTGAAACAGAAATGACCTTGTGTCATGTCTGACACGCTGACAGTTCAGGATTTGGATGGATGCTTTTCTGATTGGAGGGCTGTGACCAGTGGTGTTCCACAGGGATCAGTTCTGGGACCTTTGCTCTTTGTAGTATATCTAAATGATTTGGAGGAAAATGTAACTGGTCTGTTTAGTAAGTTTGCAGACGACACAAAGGTTGGTGGAATTGCGGATAGCGATGAGGACTGTCGGAGGATACAGCAGGATTTAGATTGTCTGGAGACTTGGGCGGAGAGATGGCAGATGGAGTTTAATCTGGACAAATGTGAGGTAATGCATTTTGGAAGGTCTAATGCAGGTAGGGAATATACAGTGAATGGTAGAACCCTCAAGAGTATTGAAAGTCAGAGAGATCTAGGTGTACAGGTCCACAGGTCACTGAAAGGGGCAACACAGGTGGAGAAGGTAGTCAAGAAGGCATACGGCATGCTTGCCTTCATTGGCCGGGGCATTGAGTATAGAACATAGAACATAGAACATAGAACAATACAGCGCAGTACAGGCCCTTCGGCCCACGATGTTGCACCGAAACAAAAGCCATCTAACCTACACTATGCCATTATCATCCATATGTTTATCCAATAAACTTTTAAATGCCCTCAATGTTGGTGAGTTCACTACTGTAGCAGGTAGGGCATTCCACGGCCTCACTACTCTTTGCGTAAAGAACCTACCTCTGACCTCTGTCCTATATCTATTACCCCTCAGTTTAAAGTTATGTCCCCTCGTGCCAGCCATATCCATCCGCGGGAGAAGGCTCTCACTGTCCACCCTATCCAACCCCCTGATCATTTTGTATGCCTCTATTAAGTCTCCTCTTAACCTTCTTCTCTCCAACGAAAACAACCTCAAGTCCATCAGCCTTTCCTCATAAGATTTTCCCTCCATACCAGGCAACATCCTGGTAAATCTCCTCTGCACCCGCTCCAAAGCCTCCACGTCCTTCCTATAATGCGGTGACCAGAACTGTACGCAATACTCCAAATGCGGCCGTACCAGAGTTCTGTACAGCTGCAACATGACCTCCTGACTCCGGAACTCAATCCCTCTACCAATAAAGGCCAACACTCCATAGGCCTTCTTCACAACCCTATCAACCTGGGTGGCAACTTTCAGGGATCTATGTACATGGACACCTAGATCCCTCTGCTCATCCACACTTTCAAGAACTTTACCATTAGCCAAATATTCCACATTCCTGTTATTCCTTCCAAAGTGAATCACCTCACACTTCTCTACATTAAACTCCATTTGCCACCTCTCAGCCCAGCTCTGCAGCTTATCTATATCCCTCTGTAACCTGCTACATCCTTCCACACTATCGACAACACCACCGACTTTAGTATTGTCTGCAAATTTACTCACCCACCCTTCTGCGCCTTCCTCTAGGTCATTGATAAGAATGACAAACAGCAACGGCCCCAGAACAGATCCTTGTGGTACTCCACTTGTATCTGTACTCCATTCTGAACATTTCCCATCAACCACCACCCTCTGTCTTCTTTCAGCTAGCCAATTTCTGTTCCACATCTCTAAATCACCCTCTATCCCCAGCCTCCGTATTTTTTGCAATAGCCTACCGTGGGGAACCTTATCAAATGCTTTGCTGAAATCCATATACACCACATCAACTGCTCTACCCTCGTCTACCTGTTCAGTCACCTTCTCAAAGAACTCAATAAGGTTTGTGAGGCATGACCTACCCTTCACAAAGCCATGCTGACTATCCCTGATCATATTATTCCTATCTAGATGATTATAAATCTTGTCCCTTATAATCCCCTCCAAGACTTTACCCACTACAGACGTGAGGCTCACCGGTCTATAGTTGCCGGGGTTGTCTCTGCTCCCCTTTTTGAACAAAGGGACCACATTTGCTGTCCTCCAGTCCTCTGGCACTATTCCTGTAGCCAATGATGACATAAAAATCAAAACCAAAGGTCCAGCAATCTCTTCCCTGGCCTCCCATAGAATCCTCGGATAAATCCAATCAGGTCCCGGGGACTTATCTATTTTCAGCCTGTCCAGAATTGCCAACACCTCTTCCCTACGTACCTCAATGCCATCTATTCTATTAGCCTGGGGCTCAGCATTCTCCTCCACAACATTATCTTTTTCCTGAGTGAATACTGACGAAAAATATTCATTTAGTATCTCGCCTATTTCTTCAGACTCCACACACAATTTCCCATCCCTGTCCTTGACTGGTCCTACTCTTTCCCTAGTCATTCGCTTATTCCTGACATACCTATAGAAAGCTTTTGGGTTTTCTTGATCCTTCCTGCCAAATACTTCTCATGTCCCCTCCTTGCTCGTCTTAGCTCTCTCTTTAGATCCTTCCTCGCTACCTTGTAACTATCCATCGCCCCAACCGAAACTTCACACTTCATCTTCACATAGGCCTCCTTCTTCCTCTTAACAAGAGATTCCACTTCCTTGGTAAACCACGGTTCCCTCGCTCGACGCCTTCCTCCCTGCCTGACCGGTACATACTTATCAAGAACACGCAGTAGCTGATCCTTGAACAAGCCCCACTTATCCAGCGTGCCCAACACTTGCAGCCTACTTCTCCACCTTATCCCCCCCAAGTCACGTCTAATGGCATCATAATTGCCCTTCCCCCAGCTATAACTCTTGCCCTGCGGTGTATACTTATCCCTATCCATCATTAACGTAAACGTCACCGAATTGTGGTCACTGTCCCCAAAGTGCTCTCCTACCTCCAAATCCAACACCTGGCCTGGTTCATTACCCAAAACCAAATCCAACGTGGCCTCGCCTCTTGTTGGCCTGTCAACATATTGTTTCAGGAAACCCTCCTGCACACACTGTACAAAAAACGACCCATCTATTGTACTCGAACTATATCTTTTCCAGTCAATATTTGGAAAGTTAAAGTCTCCCATAATAACTACCCTGTTACTTTCGCTCATATCCAGAATCATCTTCGCCATCCTTTCCTCTACATCCCTAGAACTATTAGGAGGCCTATAAAAAACTCCCAACAGGGTGACCTCTCCTTTCCTGTTTCTAACTTCAGCCCATACTACCTCGGAAGAAGAGTCCCCATCTAGCATCCTCTCCGCCACCGTAATACTGCTCTTGACTAGCAGCGCCACACCTCCCCCTCTTTTGCCTCCTTCTCTGAGCTTACTAAAACACCTAAACCCCGGAACCTGCAACATCCATTCCTGTCCCTGCTCTATCCATGTCTCCGAAATGGCCACAACATCGAAGTCCCAGGTACCAACCCACGCTGCCAGTTCCCCTACCTTGTTTCGTATACTTCTGGCATTGAAGTAGACACACTTCAAACCACCTACCTGAACACTGGCCCCCTCCTGCGACGTCAAATCTGTGCTCCTGACCTCTATACTCTCATTCTCCCTTACCCTAAAACTACAATCCAGGTTCCCATGCCCCTGCTGCATTAGTTTAAACCCCCCCAAAGAGCACTAACAAATCTCCCCCCCAGGATATTTGTGCCCCTCAGGTTCAGATGTAGACCATCCTGTCTGTAGAGGTCCCACCTTCCCCAGAAAGAGCCCCAGTTATCCAAAAATCTGAATCCCTCCCGCCTGCACCATCCCTGTAGCCACGTGTTTAAATGCTCTCTCTCCCTATTCCTCATCTCACTATCACGTGGCACGGGCAACAACCCAGAGATAACAACTCTGTTTGTTCTAGTTCTGAGCTTCCATCCTAGCTCCCTGAAAGCCTGCCTGACATCCTTGGCCCCTTTCCTACCTATGTCGTTGGTACCAATGTGGACCACGACTTGGGGCTGCTCCCCCTCCCCCCTAAGGACCCGGAAAACACGATCCGAGACATCACGTACCCTTGCACCTGGGAGGCAACATACCAAACGTGAGTCTCTCACGCTCCCACAAAATCTCCTATCTGTGCCCCTGACTATAGAGTCCCCAATTACTAATGCTCTGCTCCTCTCCCCCCTTCCCTTCTGAGCAACAGGGACAGACTCCGTACCAGAGGCCCGTACCCCATGGCTTACCCCTGGTAAGTCGTCCCCCCCACAAGTATCCAAAGCGGTATACTTGTTTCTCAGGGGAACGACCGCAGGGGATCCCTGCACTGACTGTTTTTTCCCAGTCCCTCTTACAGTTACCCACCTATCTCCAATCTTTGGTGTAACTAATTCCCTGAAGCTGCTATCTATGACCCCTTCTGCCTCCTGAATGATCCAAAGTTCTTCCAACTCCAGCTCCAGTTCCCTAACTCGGTCTTGGAGGAGCTGGAGATGGCAGCACTTCCTGCAGGTAAAATCAGCAGGGACACTAACTGCATCCCTCACCTCAAACATCCTGCAGGAGGAACATTGCACTCCCTTCCCTGCCATTCCTCTAACTTTCTACCAAGATCTGGCTAACAACTAAATTAAATTTTTATAAAAAATGATAATAATATAATAAAATATGGTACTTACCTCAGACCAATGGGTTTTATTATTAGGTTAGAGGAGGAGGGCGGGTGGGAGACACTACACGTGTAGTGTCTCGGGTTTCCTCTCCACCAGAATTTATTGGTGAGGGTCTTCCCAGACGTCCGCGGGTCGACTTCCTGTTCCCGCCTGAAACACTAATTTTAAAAAAAAATAAAAATTCTCAGCTCCTGCTGAAATTGACTAACCAGCCAGCTCCACTCCCGCCGAAATCGACTGGCCTGCCCCTGCAAAGAGAAGTGCTTTTAAAGGTTGACTTACCTCCCAGCAACCTCCTTCCGCAATGCTCCCGCTGAAACTGACTCACCAGCTGTTCTCACGCCGAAATCGACTGGCCTGCCCCTGCAAAGACAAGTGCTTTTAAAGGACAGACTTACCTCCCAGCAACCACTTCCGCAATGCTCCCGCTGAAACTGACTCACCAGCTGTTCTCACGCCGCCGAAATCGACTAAGAATTGGCAAGTCATGTTGCAGCTGTATAGAACCTAAGTTAGGCCACACTTGGGAGTATAGTGTTCAATTCTGGTCGCCACACTACCAGAAGGATGTGGAGGCTTTAGAGAGGGTGCAGAAGAGATTTACCAGAATGTTGCCTGGTATGGAGGGCATAAGCTATGAGGAGCGATTGAATAAACTCGGTTTGTTCTCACTGGAACGAAGGAGGTTGAGGGGAGACCTGATAGAGGTATACAAAATTATGAGGGGCATAGACAGAGTGGATAGTCAGAGGCTTTTCCCCAGGGTAGGGGGGTCAATTACTAGGGGGCATAGGTTTAAGGTGCGAGGGGCAAGGTTTAGAGTAGATGTACGAGGCAAGTTTTTTACACAGAGGGTAGTGGGTGCCTGGAACTCGCTGCCGGAGGAGGTAGTGGAAGCAGGGACGATAGTGACATTTAAGGGGCATCTTGACAAATACATGAATAGGATGGGAATAGAGGGATACGGACCCAGGAAGTGTAGAAGATTGTAGTTTAGTCGGGCAGCATGGTCGGCACGGGCTTGGAGGGCCGAAGGGCCTGTTCCTGTGCTGTACATTTCTTTGTTGTTTGTTTTTTGATTTCTCTGTGCAGCAGCTGAAGCCTCCCTGTTTCTCACAGTAATCTCTGTCCTCCCTCAGCACCTACACTCACATGTGGATGAGAACTCAGTCCAACCTGAAAGACATCCTGGAGCTGGAGTCAGTTGGGACATCAATCGACATCACCAAAGATGCAGCAGCCTTCTTCCGATATCAGACTAACCTCTACATTAAATACATCCGGATATTCCGCAAGCTGGAAATTATCCAGGATCAAATCACCCATCCCCAGAAATGGAAGGTGGTCGACATGCTGCTGGAGGGGGTGATGGGTCGAATCCTGGAGGTCAGGAAGGAGATGGTGGATAAGGGGCTCTCGGAGTTTCACTTCATGGACGATGTGATCCAGGACCTGAAGCTGACACCGGTGTGTAAGAAATGGTTATTCTGTGTGTGTAAGGTTCTGTCTGTGTGTGAGTGTGCAAGGTTATTCTGTGTGTGTGAGTGTGTGTGTGTAAGGTTCTGTCTGTGTGTGTGTGAGTGTGTGTGTGTAAGGTTCTGTGTGTGTGTGTGCGAGTGTGTGTAAGGTTCTGTCTGTGTGTGAGTGTGCAAGGTTATTCTGTGTGTGTGTGTAAGGTTATTCTGTGTGTGTGTGTAAGGTTATTCTGCGTGTGTATGTGTGTGTAAGGTTATTCTGCGTGTGTATGTGTGTGTGTGTGTGCAAGGTTATTCTGCGTGTGTGTGTGTGTGTGTAAGGTTATTCTGTGTGTGTGTGAGTGTGTAAGGTTATTCTGCGTGTGTGTGTGAGTGTGTAAGGTTATTCTGCGTGTGTATGTGTGTGTGTGAGTGTGTAAGGTATTCTGTGTGTGTGTGTGTGAGTGTGAGATTATTCTGTGTGTGTAGTTTTTTGATTTTGATTTGATTTATTATCACATGTTCCGAAGTACAGTGAAAAGTATTTTTCTGCGGCCGAGGGAACGTACACAGTACGTACATAGTAGACAAAAGAATAATCGACAAAGTACATTAACAATGGTACATCGACAAATAGTGATTGGTTACGGTGCGGAACCAGGGGCCAAACAAGAGCAGCATAGGGCGTCGTGAATAGTGTTCTTACAGGGAACAGATCAGTCCGAGGGGGAGTCGTTGAGGAGTCTGGTAGCTGTGGGGAAGAAGCTGTTCCTGTGTCTGGATGTGCGGGTCTTCAGACGTCTGTACCTTCTGCCTGATGGAAGGGTCTGGAAGAAGGCAATGCCTGGGTGGGAGGGGTCTCTGACAATGCTGTTTGCCTTCCTGAGGCAGCGGGAGGTGTAGACAGAATCAATGGGAGGATGGCAAGCTTGTGTGATGCGTTGGGCTGAGTTCACCACACTCTGCAGTTTCTTGTGATCTTGGACCGAGCAGTTGCCATACCAGCTGTGATGCAGCCGGATAGGATGCTCTCTATCGCACATCTGTTGAAGTTTGTGAGAGTCGATGCAGACATGCTGAATTTCTTCAGCTTCCGTAGGAAGTAGTGACGTTGTTGGGCTTTCTTGACTGTTGCGTCAACGTGAGTGGACCAGGACAGACTGTTGTAATAATAATTTGGTTAGACATAGTCAACACGGTTTTGTGAAGGGTAGGTCATGCCTCACAAACCTTATTGAGTTCTTTGAGAAGGTGACCAAACAGGTGGATGAGGGTAAAGCAGTTGATGTGGTGTATATGGATTTCAGTAAAGCGTTTGATAAGGTTCCCCACGGTAGGCTACTGCAGAAAATACAGAGGCATGGGATTCAGGGTGATTTAGCGGTTTGGATCAGAAATTAGCTAGCTGGAAGAAGACAAAGGGTGGTGGTTGATGGGAAGTGTTCAGACTGGAGGGGGTAGAAGGATGGGTGAGTAAATTTGCAGATGACACTAAAGTCGGTGGAGTTGTGGACAGTGCGGAAGGATGTTACAAGTTACAGAGGGACATAGATAAGCTGCAGCGCTGGGCTGAGAGGTGGCAAATGGAGTTTAATGCAGAAAAGTATGAGGTGATTCATTTTGGAAGGAATAACAGGAAGACAGAGTACTGGGCTAATGGTAAGATTCTTGGCAGTGTGGATGAGCAGAGAGATCTCGGTGTCCATGTACATAGATCCCTGAAAGTTGCCACCCAGGTTGAGAGGGTTGTTAAGAAGGCGTACGGTGTGTTAGCTTTTATTGGTAGAGGGATTGAGTTTCGGAGCCATGAGGTCATGTTGCAGCTGTACAAAACTCTGGTGCGGCCGCATTTGGAGTATTGCGTGCAATTCTGGCCACCGCATTATAGGAAGGATGTGGAAGCATTGGAAAGGGTGCAGAGGAGATTTAGCAGAATGTTGCCTGGTATGGAGGGAAGATCTTATGAGGAAAGGCTGAGGGACTTGAGGCTGTTTTCGTTACAGAGAAGAAGGTTAAGAGGTGACTTAATTGAGGCATACAAGATGATCAGAGGATTGGATAGGGTGGACAGTGAGAGCCTTTTTCCTCGGATGGTGATGTCTAGCACGAGGGGACATAGCTTTAAATTGAGGGGAGATAGATATGAGACAGATGTCAGAGGTAGATTATTTACTCAGAGAGTAGTAAGGGTGTGGAATGCCCTGCCTGCAACAGTAGTGGACTCGCCAACACTAAGGGCATTCAAATGGTCATTGGATAGACATATGGACGATAAGGGAATAGTGTAGATGGGCTTTAGAGTGGTTTCACAGGTCGGCACAACATCGAGGGCCGAAGGGCCTGTACTGCGCTGTAATGTTCTATGTTCTATGTTCTATGTTGGTGATGGTGACCCCCAGGAACTTAAAGCTATCGACCATCCCCACTTCGGAGCCATTGATGCAGACGGGAGTGTGTGTCGTGCTACGCTTCCTGAAGTCGATGATCAGTTCCTTGGTCTTTCCGACATTCTGAACCTGCGGGGCACAAATATCCTGGGGGGGAGATTTGTTAGTGCTCTTTGGGGGGGTTTAAACTAATGCAGCAGGGGCATGGGAACTTGGATTGTAGTTTTAGGGTAAGGGAGAATGAGAGTATAGAGGTCAGGAGCACAGATTTGACGTCGCAGGAGGGGCCAGTGTTCAGGTAGGTGGTTTGAAGTGTGTCTACTTCAATGCCAGGAGTATACGAAACAAGGTAGGGGAACTGGCAGCGTGGGTTGGTACCTGGGACTTCGATGTTGTGGCCATTTCGGAGACATGGATAGAGCAGGGACAGGAATGGATGTTGCAGGTTCCGGGGTTTAGGTGTTTTAGTAAGCTCCGAGAAGGAGGCAAAAGAGGGGGAGGTGTGGCGCTGCTAGTCAAGAACAGTATCACGGTGGCGGAGAGGATACTAGATGGGGACTCTTCTTCCGAGGTAGTAAGGGCTGAAGTTAGAAACAGGAAAGGAGGGGTCACCGTGTTGGGAGTTTTCTATAGGCCTCCAAATAGTTCTAGGGATGTAGAGGAAAGGATGGCGAGGATGATCCTGGATAAGAGCGAAAGTAACAGGGTAGTTATTATGGGAGACTTTAACTTTCCAAATATTGACTGGAAAAGATATAGTTCGAGTACATTAGATGGGTCTTTTTTGTACAATGTGTGCAGGAGGGTTTCCTGACACAATATGTTGACAGGCCAACAAGAGGCGAGGCCACGTTGGATTTGGTTTTGGGTAATGAACCAGGCCAGGTGTTGGATTTGGAGGTAGGTGAGCACTTTGGGGACAGTGACCACAATTCGGTGACGTTTACGTTAATGATGGAAAGGGCTAAGTATACCCCGCAGGGCAAGAGTTATAGCTGGGGGAAGGGCAATTATGATGCCATTAGACATGAATTGGGGGGGATAGTTTGGAGAAGTAGGCTGCAAGTGTTGGGCACACTGGATAAGTGGAGCTTGTTCAAGGAACAGCTACTGCGTGTTCATGATAAGTACGTACCGGTCAGGCAGGGAGGAAGGCGTCGAGCGAGGGAACCGTGGTTTACCAAGGAAGTGGAATCTCTTGTTAAGAGGAAGAAGGAGGCCTATGTGAAGATGAAGTGTGAAGTTTCAGTTGGGGCGATGGATAGTTACAAGGTAGCGAGGAAGGATCTAAAGAGAGAGCTAAGACGAGCAAGGAGGGGACATGAGAAGTATTTGGCAGGAAGGATCAAGGAAAACCCAAAAGCTTTCTATAGGTATGTCAGGAATAAAAGAATGACTAGGGTAAGAGTAGGGCCAGTCAAGGACAGGGATGGGAAGTTGTGTGTGGAGTCTGAAGAGATAAGCGAGATACTAAATGAATATTTTTCGTCAGTATTCACTCAGGAAAAAGAGAATGTTGTGGAGGAGAATGCTGAGACCCAGGCTATTAGAATAGATGGCATTGAGGTACGTAGGGAAGAGGTGTTGGCAATTCTGGACAGGCTGAAAATAGATAAGTCCCCGGGGCCTGATGGGATTTGTCCTAGGATTCTCTGGGAAGCCAGGGAAGAGATTGCTGAGCCTTTGGCTTTGATTTTTATGTCATCATTGGCTACAGGAATCGTGCCAGAGGACTGGAGGACAGCAAATGTGGTCCCTTTGTTCAAAAAGGGGAGCAGAGACAACCCCGGCAACTATAGACCGGTGAGCCTCACGTCTGTTGTGGGTAAAGTCTTGGAGGGGATTATAAGGGACAAGATTTATAATCATCTAGATAGGAATAATATGATCAGGGATAGTCAGCATGGCTTTGTGAAGGGTAGGTCATGCCTCACAAACCTTATCGAGTTCTTTGAGAAGGTGACTGAACAGGTAGACGAGGGTAGAGCAGTTGATGTGGTGTATATGGATTTCAGCAAAGCGTTTGATAAGGTTCCCCACGGTCGGCTATTGCAGAAAATACGGAGGCTGGGGATTGAGGGTGATTTAGAGATATGGGTCAGAAATTGGCTAGCTGAAAGAAGACAGAGGGTGGTGGTTGATGGGAAATGTTCAGAATGGAGTTCAGTTACAAGTGGAGTACCACAAGAATCTGTTCTGGGGCCGTTGCTGTTTGTCATTTTTATCAATGACCTAGAGGAAGGCGCAGAGGGGTGGGTGAGTAAATTTGCAGACGATACTAAAGTCGGTGGTGTTGTCGATAGTGTGGAAGGATGTAGCAGGTTACAGAGGGATATAGATAAGCTGCAGAGCTGGGCTGAGAGGTGGCAAATGGAGTTTAATGGAGAGAAGTGTGAGGTGATTCACTTTGGAAGGAATAACAGGGATGCGGAATATTTGGCTGATGGTAAAATTCTTGGAAGTGTGGATGAGCAGAGGGATCTCGGTGTCCATGTACATAGATCCCTGAAAGTTGCCACCCAGGTTGATAGGGTTGTGAAGAAGGCCTATGGAGTTTTGGCCTTTATTGATAGAGGGATTGAGTTCCGGAGTCGGGAGGTCATGTTGCAGCTGTACAGAACTCTGGTACGGCCGCATTTGGAGTATTGCGTACAGTTCTGGTCACCGCATTATAGGAAGGACGTGGAAGCTTTGGAACGGGTGCAGAGGAGATTTACCAGGATGTTGCCTGGTATGGAGGGAAAATCTTATGAGGAAAGGCTGATGGACTTGAGGTTGTTTTCGTTATGGAGAAGAAGGTTAAGAGGAGACTTAATAGAGGCATACAAAATGATCAGGGGGTTAGATAGGGTGGACAGTGAGAGCCTTCTCCCGCGGATGGATATGGCTGGCACGAGGGGACATAACTTTAAACTGAGGGGTAATAGATATAGGACAGAGGTCAGAGGTAGGTTCTTTACGCAAAGAGTAGTGAGGCCGTGGAATGCCCTACCTGCTACAGTAGTGAACTCGCCAACATTGAGGGCATTTAAAAGTTTATTGGATAAACATATGGATGATAATGGCATAGTGTAGGTTAGATGGCTTTTGTTTCGGTGCAACATCGTGGGCCGAGGGGCCTGTACTGCGCTGTATTGTTCTATGTTCTGTGTTCTATAGAGAGAGGTTGTTTTCGGTACACCGGGCAACCAAGTGATTTATCTCCCTCCCGTCGTCTGATTCATCGCTGTCTGAGATACGGCCCACCACAGTCGTATCATCCGTAACCGTGTAGATTGAGTTGGAGTTAAATCTTGCCACACAGTCATGTGTGTATCGGGAGTACAGTAGAGGACTGAGCACACATCCTTGCGGGGCCCCGGTGCTGAAGACTATCGTGGAGGAGATGCGCCCCTACCACTGCCTCTGGCAGCCCGTTCCAGATGCTCCCCACCCTCTGTGTGAAGAAATTTCCCCTCTGGTCTCTCTTGTATCTCTCCCCTCTCACCTTAAAACGATACCCTCTGGTTCTAGACTTCTCTACCTTTGGGGGTAGATGTCGACTGTCTACCTTATCGATGCTCCTCATTATTTTAATAATAATAATCGCTTATTGTCACAAGTCGGCTTCAATGAAGTTACTGTGAAAAGCCCCTAGTCGCCACATTCCGGCGCCTGTTCGGGGAGGCTGGTTCGGGAATTGAACCCGCGCTGCTGGCCTTGTTCTGCATTACAAGCCAGCTGTTTAGCCCACTGTGTTAAACCTGCCCACTCTAGGGGCTGGTTTACCTGGCTATAAGTTTCTGCTCGGCGATTCTGCGTTGTCGCGGGTCCTGAAGGCCGCCTTGGAGAACGCTTACCCGGAGATCAGAGGCTGAATGCCCTTGACTGCTGAAGTGTTCCCCGACTGGAAGGGAACATTCCTGCCTGGTGATTGTTGCGCGATGTCCGTTCATTCGTTGTCACAGCGTCTGCATGGTCTCGCCAATGTACCACGCTTCGGGACATCCTTTCCTGCAGCGTATGAGGTAGACAACGTTGGCCGAGTCGCACGAGTATGTACCGCGTACCTGGTGGGTGGTGTTCTCACGTGTAATAGTGGTATCCATGTCGATGATCTGGCACATCTTGCAGAGATTGCCATGGCAGGGTTGTGTGGTGTCGTGGTCACTGTTCTGAAGGCTGGAACATTCCTCGTCACAATGGACGTCTCGGCACTCTACACCAGCATCCCCCATGACAACGGCATTGCTGCAACAGCCTCAGTACTCAACACCGACAACTGCCAATCTCCAGACGCAATTCTGCAACTCATCCGCTTCATTCTGGATCACAACGTCTTCACCTTCGACAACAAGTTCTTCATCCAGACGCACGGAACAGCCATGGGGACCAAATTCACACCCCAATACGCCAACATCTTCATACACCGATGACATTTTTTTCCTTTGGACCCACGGCGAAGAATCACTGAAAAGACTACACAATGACATTAATAAGTTCCATCCAACCATCAGACTCACCATGGACTACTCTCCAAAATCAGTTGCATTCTTGGACACACTCGTCGCCATCAAGGACGGTCACCTCAGCACTTCGCTTTACCGCAAACCCACGGATAACCTCATGATGCTCCACTTCTCCAGCTTCCACCCTAAACACATAGGATGTTTATGGATCTCTATGAGTTCACCCCTAAGCCTCCTACGCTCCAGGGAAAAAAGTCCCAGCCTATCCAGCCTCTCCTTATAACCCAGGCCATCAAGTCCCGGTAACATCCTCGTAAATCTCTTCTGCACTCTTTCTAGTTTAATAATATCCTTCCTATAATATGGTGACCAGAACTGCACACAGTATTCCAAGTGTGGCCGTACCAATGTCTTGTACAACTTCAACAAGACGTCCCAACTCCTGTATTCAATGTTCTGACCAATGAAACCAAGCATGCCGAATGCCTTCTTCACCACCCTGTCCACCTGCGACTCCACCTTCAAGGAGCTATGAACCTGTACTCCTAGATCTCTTTGTTCTATAACTCTCCCCAATGCCATACCATTAACTGAGTAGGTCCTGGCCTGATTCGCTCTGCCAAAATGCATCACCTCACATTTATCCAAATTAAACTCCATCTGCCATTCGTCGGCCCACTGGCCTAATTGATCAAGATCCCGTTGCAATCCTAGATAACCTTCTTCACTATCCACTGTGCCACCAATCTTTGTGTCATCTGCAAACTTACTAACCATGCCTCCTAAATTCTCATCCAAATCATTAATATAAATCACAAATAACAGTGGACCCAGCACCGATCCCTGAGGCACACCACTGGTCACAGGCCTCCAGTTTGAAAAACAACCCTCTACAACCACCCTCTGTCTTCTGTCGTCCAGCCAATTTTGAATCCAATTGGCAACCTCACCCTGGATCCCGTGAGCTTTAACCTTCTGCAACAACCTACCATGCGGTACCTTGTCAAAGGCCTTGCTAAAGTCCATGTAGACAACGTCTACTGCACTGCCCTCATCTACCTTCTTGGTCACCCCCTCAAAAAACTCAATCACATTGGTGAGACAGAACTTTCCCTTTACAAAGCCATGCTGACAACCCTTGCCTGTCTAAATGCCTGGAGATCCTGTCCCTCAGAATACCTTCTAACAACTTACCCACTACAGAAGTAAGGCTCACCGGTCTGCAGTTCCCAGGCTTATCCCTACAGCCCTTCTTAATCAAGGGCACAACATTTACTACCCTCCAATCTTCAGGCACCTCTCCTGTGGCTGTCGATGATTCAAATATCTCAGCTCGGGGGCCGGCAATTCCCTCCCTCGCCTCCCACAACGTCCTGGGATACATTTCATCAGGTCCCGGGGATTTATCTACCTTGATGCACTTAAAGATCTCCAGCACCTGCTTCTCTGTAATATGGACACTCCTCAAGACATCACTTTTTATTTCCCCAATTTCTCTAACATTCCCGCCTTTCTCAGTAAGTACTGACGGGGAATGCCACTTGAAGCATTTCATGATAACAGTCATTAGGGCCACCGGTTGGTCGACGTTGAGGCAGGCTACCTTGTTCTTCTTTGGTACTGGTATTATGGTGGTCTTTTTGAAGGAGGTGGGGACCTCGGAGTGGAGGAGTGAGGTGGTGAAGATATCTGCGAATACACTTGCCAGCTGGTCAGCGCAGGCTCTGAGTGCTCGCCCAGGGACTCCGTCGGGCCCGTCGCTTTCCGCGGATTCACTTTCAAGAACTCAGAGAGTAGCAATGGAAGGGTGTTTCTGATTGGAGGGCTGTGACCAGTGGTGTTCCACAGGGATCAGTGCTGGGACCTTTGCTGTTTGTAGTATATATAAATGATTTGGAGGAAAATGTAACTGGTCTGATTAGTAAGTTTGCAGACGACACAAAGGTTGGTGGAATTGCGGATAGCGATGAGGACTGTCAGAGGATACAGCAGGATTTAGATTGTCTGGAGACTTGGGCGGAGAGATGGCAGATGGAGTTTAATCCGGACAAATGTGAGGTAATGCATTTTGGAAGGTCTAATGCAGGTAGGGAATATACAGTGAATGGTAGAACCCTCAAGAGTATTGAAAGTCAAAGAGATCTAGGAGTACAGGTCCACAGGTCATTGAAAGCGGCAACACAGGTGGAGAAGGTAGTCAAGAAGGCATACGGCATGCTTGCCTTCATTGGCCGGGGCATTGAGTATAAGAATTGGCAAGTCATGTTGCAGCTGTATAGAACCTTAGTTAGGCCACACTTGGAGTATAGTGTTCAATTCTGGTCGCCACACTACCAGAAGGATGTGGAGGCTTTAGAGAGGGTGCAGAAGAGATTTACCAGAATGTTGCCTGGTCTGGAGGCCTGGTTGATGTTGGTGGGATGGGGTACAGTTTGCCCTGCCTCCCCTCCACAGCATCCAGCAGGGTCTCCAGCTCCGCACCAGCAAACCTCGGCACTGCTCAATGGGGGCAGCTTCTTGGCTGGAATGAAAGTGATCGAGCAGGAGGAGGCCATTCAGCCCTTCGAGCCTGCTCCGCCATTCATTCTGATCCTGGCTGATCATCAAGTTCAATCCCCTGACCCCACCTCCCCTCCATATCCCTCGATCCCTTTCGCCCCAAGAACTGTATCGAATTCCTTCTTCAAATTACACAACGTTTTCGCCTCAACTAAGAAGAAGAGAAAAAATCGCTTATTGTCACGAGTAGGCTTCAAAATGAAGTTACTGTGAAAAGCCCCTAGTCGCCACATTCCGGCGCCTGTTCGGGGAGGCTGGTATGGGAATCGAACCGTGCTGCTGGCCTGCCTTGGTCTGCTTTCAAAGCCAGCGATTTAGCCCTGTGCTAAACAGCCCATATTTTCTGTGGGGGTGAATTCCACAGATTCACCGCTCTCTGGGTGAAGAAATTTCTCCTCACTTCAGTCCTAAAAGGTTTACCCTTTATCCTCAAACCCTGACCCCTAGTTCTAGACTCCCCCACCATTGGTCAGCCAAATAGTGCCCACCTGTAACCCCCCCCATGCCCTCCGCAGGCCACCCACCACCAGTCCCCGGCCAGCGGCCTGGCTCCCCCCGTAGCCTCGGGGAGGAGCATCGGGGGCGGGGCATCGGGGGAGGGGCATCGGGGGAGGGGCATCGGGGGAGGGACACCGGGGAGGGGCATTCGCAGAGGAGCATTGTGGGAGGGGCATCGGGGGAGGGGCATCGTGGGAGGGGCATCGGGGAGGGGCATCGGGGGAGGGACATCGGGGAGGGGCATTGGGGGCGGGGCAATGGGCGAGGGGCATCAGGGAGGGGCATCGTGGGAGGGCCATCGGGGGAGGGCCATCGAGGGCGGGGCAATGGGGAGGAGCATCGGGGGAGGAACATCGGGGGAGGGGCCTCAAAGCGACACACTGACGCAGGGGGGGGGCGGAGATGACCCCCATTTGGTCGCAACCGGGGATTCTCTGCCCCATCGCTGAATTTCAGTCTCTGAGACGGAGAATCCCCCCCCCTCCAGTCTCTGAGACGGAGAATCCCCCCCCCCAGTCTCTGAGACGGAGAATCCCCCCCCCCCAGTGTCCGAGACGGAGAATCCCCCCCCCCCAGTCTCTGAGATGGAGAATCCCCCCGCCCCAGTCTCTGAGACGGAGAATCCCCCCCCCCCAGTCTCTGAGACGGAGAATCCCGCCCCCCCCCCCCAGTCTCTGAGACGGAGAATCACCCCCCCAGTCTCTGAGACGGAGAATCCCCCCCCCCAGTCTCTGAGACGGAGACTCCCCCCCCCCAGTCACTGAGACGGAGAATCCCCCCCCCCAGTCTCTGAGACGGAGAATCCCCCCCCCTCCAGTCTCTGAGACGGAGAATCCCCCCCCCCCAGTCTCTGAGAAGGAGAATCCCCCCCCCCAGTCTCTGAGACGGAGAATCCCCCCCCCCCAGTTTCTCAGACGGAGAATCCCCCCCCAGTCTCTGAGACGGAGAATCCCACCCCCAGTCTCTGAGACGGAGAATCCCCCCCCCCCCCAGTCTCTGAGACGGAGAATCCCCCCCCCCCAGTCTCTGAGACGGAGAATCCCCCCCCCCAGTCTCTGAGACGGAGAATCCCCCCCCCCAGTCTCTGAGACGGAGAATCTCCCCCCCCCCCAGTCTCTGAGACGGAGAATCCCCCCCCCCCAGTCTCTGAGACGGAGAATCCCCCCCCCAGTCTCTGAGACGGAGAATCCCCCCCCCAGTCTCTGAGACGGAGAATCCCGCCCCCCCAGTCTCTGAGACGGAGAATCCCCCCCCCAGTCTCTGAGACGGAGAATCCCCCCCCCCCAGTCTCTGAGACGGAGAATCCCCCCCCCAGTCTCTGAGACGGAGACTCCCCCCCCCCCAGTCTCTGAGACGGAGAATCCCCCCCCCCAGTCTCTGAGACGGAGAATCCCCCCCCAGTCTCTGAGACGGAGAATCCCCCCCCCCCAGTCTCTGAGAAGGAGAATCCCACCGCCCAGTTTCTGAGACGGAGAATCCCCCACCCCAGTCTCTGAGACGGAGAATCCCACCCCCCAGTGTCCGAGATGGAGAATCCCCCCCCCCCCAGTCTCTGAGACGGAGAATCCCCCCCCCCCAGTCTCTGAGAAGGAGAATCCCACCGCCCAGTTTCTGAGACGGAGAATCCCCCCCCCCCAGTCTCTGAGACGGAGAATCCCACCCCCCAGTGTCCGAGATGGAGAATCCCCCCCCCAGTCTCTGAGACGGAGAATCCCACCCCCTGTCTCTGAGACGGAGAATCCCCCCCAAGTCTCTGAGACGGAGAATCCCCCCCCCAGTCTCTGAGACGGAGAATCCCCCCCCCCCCAGTCTCTGAGACGGAGAATCCCCCCCCCAGTCTCTGAGACGGAGAATCCCCCCCCCCAGTCTCTGAGACGGAGACTCCCCCCCCCCCCCCCCCGGTCTCTGAGATGGAGAATCTCCCCCCCCCCAGTCTGTGAGACGGAGACTCCCCCCCCCCCAGTCTCTGAGACGGAGAATCCCCCCCCCCAGTCTCTGAGACGGAGAATCCCCCCCCCAGTCTCTGAGACGGAGAATCCCCCCCCCAGTCTCTGAGACGGAGACTCCCCCCCCCCAGTCTCTGAGACGGAGAATCCCCCCCCCCCCAGTCTCTGAGACGGAGACTCCCCCCCCCCCAGTCTCTGAGACGGAGAATCCCCCCCCCAGTCTCTGAGATGGAGAATCCCCCCCCCCAGTCTCTGAGACGGAGAATCCCCCCCCCAGTCTCTGAGAGGGAGACTCCCCCCCCCCAGTCTCTGAGACGGAGGATCCCCCCCCCCCAGTCTCTGAGACGGAGAATCCCCCCCCCAGTCTCTGAGACGGAGAATCCCCCCCCCCCAGTCTCTGAGACGGAGAATCCCCCCCCAAGTCTCTGAGACGGAGACTCCCCCCCCCCCCCCCCAGTCTCTGAGACGGAGAATCCCCCCCCCCCCCCAGTCTCTGAGACGGAGACTCCCCACCCCAGTCTCTGAGACGGAGAATCCCCCCCCCCAGTCTCTGAGACGGAGACTCCCCCTCCCCCCCCAGTCTCTGAGACGGAGAATCCCCCCCCCCCAGTCTTTGAGACGGAGACTCCCCCCCCCCCAGTCTCTGAGACGGAGAATCCCCCCCCCAGTCTCTGAGACGGAGAATCCCCCCCCCAGTCTCTGAGACGGAGACTCCCCCCCCCAGTCTCTGAGACGGAGAATCCCCTCCCCCAGTCTCTGAGACGGAGAATCCCCACCCCCCCCCAGTCTCTGAGACGGAAACTCCCCCCCCCCAGTCTCTGAGACGGAGAATCCCCCCCCCCAGTCTCTGAGACGGAGAATCACCCCCCCCCCAGTCTCTGAGACGGATAATCCCCCCCCCCCCCCAGTCTCTGAGACGGAGAATTCCCCCCCCAGTCTCTGAGACGGAGAATCCCCCCCCCCAGTCTCTGAGACGGAGAATCCCCCCCCCCAGTCTCTGAGACGGAGAATCCCCCCCCCAGTCTCTGAGACGGAGAATCCACCCCCCCCCCCAGTCTCTGAGACGGAGAATCCCCCCCCCCAGTCTCTGAGACGGAGAATCCCCCCCCCAGTCTCTGAGACGGAGACTCCCCCCCCCAGTCTCTGAGACGGAGAATCCCCTCCCCCAGTCTCTGAGACGGAGAATCCCCACCCCCCCCCAGTCTCTGAGACGGAAACTCCCCCCCCCCAGTCTCTGAGACGGAGAATCCCCCCCCCCAGTCTCTGAGACGGAGAATCACCCCCCCCCCAGTCTCTGAGACGGATAATCCCCCCCCCCCCCCAGTCGCTGAGACGGAGAATTCCCCCCCCAGTCTCTGAGACGGAGAATCCCCCCCCCCCAGTCTCTGAGACGGAGAATCCCCCCCCCCAGTCTCTGAGACGGAGAATCCCCCCCCCAGTCTCTGAGACGGAGAATCCACCCCCCCCCCAGTCTCTGAGACGGAGAATCCCCCCCCCCCAGTCTCTGAGACGGAGAATCCCCCCCCCCAGTCTCTGAGACGGAGAATCCCCCCCCCAGTCTCTGAGACGGAGAATCCCTCCCCCCAGTCTCTGAGACGGAGAATCCCCCCCCAGTCTCTGAGACGGAGAATCCCCCCCCCCAGTCTCTGAGAAGGAGAATCCCCCCCCCAGTCTCTGAGACGGAGAATCCCCCCCCCCAGTTTCTGAGACGGAGAATCCCCCCCCCCAGTCTCTGAGACGGAGAATCCCACCCCCTGTCTCTGAGACGGAGAATCCCCCCCCCCCCAGTCTCTGAGACGGAGAATCCCCCCCCCCAGTCTCTGAGACGGAGAATCCCCCCCCCCAGTCTCTGAGACGGAGAATCCCCCCCCCCAGTCTCTGAGACGGAGAATCCCCCCCCCAGTCTCTGAGACGGAGAATCCCCCCCCCCAGTCTCTGAGACGGAGACTCCCCCCCCCCCCAGTCTCTGAGACGGAGAATCCCCCCCCCCAGTCTCTGAGACGGAGAATCCCCCCCCCAGTCTCTGAGACGGAGACTCCCCCCCCCAGTCTCTGAGACGGAGAATCCCCCCCCCCCCAGTCTCTGAGACGGAGAATCCCCCCCCCAGTCTCTGAGACGGAGACTCCCCCCCCCAGTCTCTGAGACGGAGAATCCCCCCCCCCCCAGTCTCTGAGACGGAGAATCCCCCCCCCAGTCTCTGAGACGGAGAATCCCCCCCCCAGTCTCTGAGACGGAGAATCCCCCCCCAAGTCTCTGAGACGGAGACTCCCCCCCCCCAGTCTCTGAGACGGAGAATCCCCCCCCCTCCGCAGTCTCTGAGACGGAGACTCCCCCCCCCCAGTCTCTGAGACGGAGAATCCCCCCCCCCCCAGTCTCTACGACGGAGACTCCCCCCCCCCCCAGTCTCTGAGACGGAGAATCCCCCCCCCCAGCCTCTAAGACGGAGAATCCCCCCATCCAGTCTCTGAGACGGTGACTCCCCCCCCCCCCCCCCAGTCTCTGAGACGGAGAATCCCCCCCCCAGTCTCTGAGACGGAGAATCCCCCCCCCAGTCTCTGAGACGGAGAATCCCCCCCCCCCCCAGTCTCTGAGACGGAGACTCCCCCCCCCCAGTCTCTGAGACGGAGAATCCCCCCCCCCAGTCTCTGAGACGGAGAATCCCCCCCCCCCCCAGTCTCTGAGATGGAGACTCCACCCCCCCAGTCTCTGAGACGGAGAATCCCCCCCCCCAGTCTCTGAGACGGAGAATCACCACCCCCCCCAGTGTCCGAGACTGAGAATCCCCCCCCCCCCCAGTGTCTGAGACGGAGAATCCCCCCCCCCAGTCTCTGAGACGGAGAATCCCCCCCCCCCCCCCCAGTCTCTGAGACGGAGACTCCCCCCCCCCCCAGTCACTGAGACGGAGAATCACCCCCCCCCCCAGTGTCCGAGACGGAGAATCCCACCCCCCCAGTCTCTGAGACGGAGAATCCCCCCCCTCAGTCTCTGAGACGGAGAATCCCCCCCCCCAGTCTCTGAGACGGAGAATCCCCCCCCCCAGTCTCTGAGACGGAGAATCCCCCCCCCAGTCTCTGAGACGGAGAATCCCCCCCCCCAGTCTCTGAGACGGAGTCTCCCCCCCCAGTCTCTGAGACGGAGAATCCCCCCCCCAGTCTCTGAGACGGAGAATCCCCCCCCCACCCCCAGTCTCTGAGACGGAGACTCCCCCCCCCCAGTCTCTGAGACGGAGAATCCCCCCCCCAGTCTCTGAGACGGAGAATCCCCCCCCCAGTCTCTGAGACGGAGAATCCCCCCCCCCAGTCTCTGAGACGGAGTCTCCCCCCCCAGTCTCTGAGACGGAGAATCCCCCCCCCCCCAGTCTCTGAGACGGAGAATCCCCCCCCCACCCCCAGTCTCTGAGACGGAGACTCCCCCCCCCCAGTCTCTGAGACGGAGAATCCCCCCCCCAGTCTCTGAGACGGAGAATCACCCCCCCCCACAGTGTCCGAGACGGAGAATCCCACCCCCCCCCCAGTCTCTGAGACGGCGAATCCCCCCCCCCAGTCTCTGAGACGGAGAATCCCCCCCCCCAGTCTCTGAGACGGAGAATCCCCCCCCCCCAGTCTCTGAGACGGAGAATCCCCCCCCCCAGTCTCTGAGACGGAGACTCCCCCCCCCCAGTCTCTGAGACGGAGAATCCCCCCCCCCCCAGTCTCTGAGACGTTGAATCCCCCCCCCCAGTCTCTGAGACGGAGAATCCCCCCCCCCAGTCTCTGAGACGGAGAATCACCCCCCCCCCAGTGTCCGAGACGGAGAATCCCCCCCCCCCCCCAGTCTCTGAGACGGAGAATCCCCCCCCCAGTCTCTGAGACGGAGAATCCCCCCCCCAGTCTCTGAGACGGAGAATCCCCCCCCCCCACAGTCTCTGAGACGGAGAATCCCCCCCCCAGTCTCTGAGACGGAGAATCCCTCCCCCCAGTCTCTGAGACGGAGACTCCCCCCCCCAGTCTCTGAGACGGAGAATCCCCCCCCCCAGTCTCTGAGACGTTGAATCCCCCCCCCCCAGTCTCTGAGACGGAGAATCCCCCCCCCCCAGTCTCTGAGACGGAGAATCCCCCCCCCCCAGTCTCTGAGACGGAGAATCCCCCCCCCCAGTCTCTGAGACGGAGAATCCCCCCCCCAGTCTCTGAGACGGAGAATCCCCCCCCCCAGTCTCTGAGACGGAGAATCCCCCCCCCCACCCCCAGTCTCTGAGACGGAGACTCCCCCCCCCCAGTCTCTGAGACGGAGAATCCCCCCCCCCAGTCTCTGAGACGGAGAATCACCCCCCCCCCAGTGTCCGAGACGGAGAATCCCCCCCCCCCCAGTCTCTGAGACGGAGAATCCCCCCCCCCAGTCTCTGAGACGGAGAATCCCCCCCCCCAGTCTCTGAGACGGAGAATCCCCCCCCCCCAGTCTCTGAGACGGAGAATCCCCCCCCCAGTCTCTGAGACGGAGAATCCCTCCCCCCAGTCTCTGAGACGGAGACTCCCCCCCCTAGTCTCTGAGACGGAGAATCCCCCCCCCCCAGTCTCTGAGACGTTGAATCCCCCCCCCCCAGTCTCTGAGACGGAGAATCCCCCCCCCCCCCAGTCTCTGAGACGGATAATCACCACCCCCCCAGTGTCCGAGACGGAGAATCCCCCCCCCCCAGTCTCTGAGACGGAGAATCCCCCCCCCCAGTCTCTGAGACGGAGAATCCCCTCCCCCAGTCTCTGAGACGGAGAAACCCCCCCCCCAGTCTCTGAGACGGAGAATCCCCCCCCCAGTCTCTGAGACGGAGAATCCCTCCCCCCAGTCTCTGAGACGGAGACTCCCCCCCCCCAGTCTCTGAGACGGAGAATCCCCCCCCCCAGTCTCTGAGACGTTGAATCCCCCCCCCAGTCTCTGAGACGGAGAATCCCCCCCCCCAGTCTCTGAGACGGAGAATCCCCCCCCCCCAGTCTCTGAGACGGAGAATCCCCCCCCAGTCTCTGAGACGGAGAATCCCCCCCCCAGTCTCTGAGACGGAGAATCCCCCCCCCAGTCTCTGAGACGGAGACTCCCCCCCCCCAGTCTCCGGAATGGAGACGGTCGCCGCTCTCTGACGATTGGAAACAGCTGAGGTTCTGCGAGACGGTCACAGCAGGTCACCAGTCACATCGACCATCCGGAAAATCCCCCATTTCTCCGACTCTGCGTCCATCCTGTGTCCGTGTTAATATCCGACTTTCTTCAAGTCGGCTCGATCCCACCGCCCTCAAAAACCACCGGGCGGGGGGACTGGTCATCGCCGACTGGTCATCGCCGACTGGTCATCGCGTTCGGAGGCCGGGCGGAGAATCCGTTTTGACGCCAATATTGGGAGCGACGCCGGATTTGGGATTCTCCTCCGCCTGGAGGGCGCCGCACGCGACTTCCCGCCGCCTCAGGCCAGTGTCTGAAGCAGCCCCCACCCACGATGCTCTGTCCCCAACCGGCCGAGTTCCCCACGGCGCGGGTCACACCGTCCCGCACCTCGCATGACGGCTGCGGCCTCAGCCCGGGGCTGCCACAGTTGGGGGAGGGCCGATCCGCGGGCAGGGGGGGTTTCGTTCGGGGCTGGACCGAGGGGTCCAGGCCATGGAGCTCGGCTCGGCCGCTGCCGGCCGCAGACCCGGGAAGTCTGCAAGTCGTATTGGCAGGTCAAAGGTCAATCTCCACGCTGCCTCCCTGCTCGTCCCCAGCAGCACAGCCAATCGGCAGCTGTTTTACGCCAGTTTTCCCGGAGTAAAACACCGCCCTTTCTCACCGGGGTGGGGGGCGATCCAGCCCCAACTGACACCCCCCAAAAAAACAACTTGGGCGAAATTCTCCGGTATCGGCGCGATGCCAAAAACGGCGCCAATCAGTCCGGCATCGCGCCGCCCCAAAGGTGCGGAATGCTCCACATCTTTGGGGGCCGAGCCCCAACCTTGAGGGGCTAGGCCGGCGCCGGAGGGATTTCCGCCCCGCCAGCTGGCACGGAAATGACATCTCCGGGCGGCGCATGCGCGGGAGCGTCAGCGGCCACTGTCAGTTTCCCGCGCATGCACAGTGGGGAGAGTCTCTTCCGCCTCCGCCATAGTGGAGACCGTGGTGGAGGCGGAAGGGAAAGAGTGACCCCACGGCACAGGCCCGCCCGCGGATCGGTGGGCCCCGATCGCGGGCCAGGCCACCGCGGGGGCACCCCCCGGGGTCAGATCGCCCCGCGCCCCCCCCGGGACCCCGGAGCCCGCCCACGCCGCCTTGTCCCGCCGGTAAGAGAGGTGGTTTAATCCACGCCGGCGGGACAGGCATTCCAGCAGCGGGACTTCGGCCCATCTGGGCCGCAGAATCGAGTGGGGGGGGCGCCAACCGGCGCGGCGCGATTCCCACCCCCCCCGCCGAATATCAGGTTCAGGAGAATTCAGCTACCGGCGGGGACGGGATTCACACCAGCCCCCGGCGATTCTCCCACCCGGCGGGGGGGGGGGGGGGGATTCACACCAGCCCCCGGCGATTCTCCCACCCGGCGGGGGGGGGGGGGGGGGATTCACACCAGCCCCCGGTGATTCTCCCACCCGGCGGGGGGGGGAATCTCGCCCCATTTCTCTGAATCAAAATGTTGAATTTAGTTTTGTTTCTAACTCTCGAAGCTGAGGACCTGAGGAAGTGATTCCGGAATTTTCCCCAGTGACTGAGGTCAGGCTGATGACGAACCCAGTCAGGGTCAAACCTGCTCGTCTCCAACCCCTGGGAATGTCGGGAAGCCGAGAATTCCCGACAACCAGTTCATTCCGTTCATTACTGACACCCCTTGCAGAGTTTCAATTATCTAATTTTTCCAAATCTTCCGATTCTGCCTCTTAATGTTCATTATATTCATCACTGCTTGATGTTTCCGTATCGGGAGGGGCTGGGAAGAGAGGGAATGAGCAAGCCAGAAATGAAGGTAAAAATGGGATGTGGGCAACAGGCTGGCTGGTGCTCAGACTGCAACTGACTGGACAGCCACACGAGGGCAGCAGAGCTCCACATAGAAGCAGCAACAACCAAACCACAATTACTGTCTGTTGCTCACAGCCGGTTAACACTCGACCTGTTCACACTCGTCCTGCTTACACTCGTCCTGTTCACAATGCCCTGTTCATGCTCGTCCTGTTCACACTCTCCCTGTTCACACTCACCTGTTTACACTCACTCTGTTCACACTCGCCCTGTTCACACTCGCCCTGTTCATGCTCGCCCTGTTCACACTCGCCCTGTTCACACTCACCCTGTTCAAATTCGCCCTGTTTACACTCGCCCTGTTCACGCACGCCTGTTCACACTCACCCTGTTCACGCTCGCCCTGTTCACACTCGCCCTGTTCACACTCACCCTGTTCACACTCGCCCTGTTCAAATTCGCCCTGTTTACACTCGCCCTGTTCACGCACGCCTGTTCACACTCACCCTGTTCACGCTCGCCCTGTTCACACTCGCCCTGTTCACACTCACCCTGTTTACACTTGCTCTGTTCACACTCGCCCTGTTCACACTCGCCCTGTTCACGCTCGCCCTGTTCACACTCGCCCTGTTCACACTCACCCTGTTTACACTCGCTCTGTTCACACTCGCCCTGTTTACACTCACCCTGTTTACACTCGCCCTGTTCACACTCGCCCTGTTCAAATTCGCCCTGTTTACACTCACCCTGTTCATGCACACCTGTTCACACTCACCCTGTTCACACTCGCCCTGATCACATTCACCCGCTTCGCACGATGGGTGAGGGGCTGGGAGGTGTGCACCATCAGTGCGAGGGGTGGGAGAGACACGGTTCTGTCATTCTCACTCCATGGGATGAAGTGCCGAGTGTGCGCAGGGAGTGTGTAGAGAATGGCGTCAAGGCGCGGCAGCGTGGAGGATCTGTGAGGGTCTCGTGAATAAAAGCTGCTCTTTTGATGATTGTAATTTAGTTACATTCCTGAAACAGGAGTCGGCTGAGTTACACTAAACTGTCGCTGGTTAACTGTGCAACTGGTTTAATCCAGTTTCCAAAGCATTGCATTTGAGGCCTATAAAAGGGGAGGCTACTCAGTGTCTGCTTGTCTGCACTGTGAGTCCTGCTTGTCTGCACTGTGAGTGCTGCTTGTCTGCACTGTGAGTCCTGCTTGTCTGCACTGTGAGTACTGCTTGTCTGCACTGTGAGTGCTGCCTGTCTGCACTGTGAGTGCTGTGTGTCTGCACTGTGAGTGCTGCTTGTCTGCACTGTGAGTGCTGCCTGTCTGCACTGTGAGTGCTGCTTGTCTGCACTGTGAGTGCTGCTTGTCTGCACTGTGAGTGCTGCTTGTCTGCAGTGTGAGTGCTGCTTGTCTGCACTGTGAGTGCTGCTTGTCTGCACTGTGAGTGCTGCCTGTCTGCACTGTGAGTGCTGCCTGTCTGCACTGTGAGTGCTGCTTGTCTGCACTGTGAGTGCTGCTTGTCTGCACTGTGAGTGCTGCTTGTCTGCACTGTGAGTGCTGCCTGTCTGCACTGTGAGTGCTGCTTGTCTGCACTGTGAGTGCTGCTTGTCTGCACTGTGAGTGCTGCTTGTCTGCAGTGTGAGTGCTGCTTGTCTGCACTGTGAGTGCTGCTTGTCTGCACTGTGAGTGCTGCTTGTCTGCACTATGAGTGCTGCTTGTCTGCACTGTGAGTGCTGCTTGTCTGCAGTGTGAGTGCTGCTTGTCTGCACTGTGAGTGCTGCTTGTCTGCAGTGTGAGTGCTGCTTGTCTGCACTGTGAGTGCTGCCTGTCTGCACTGTGAGTGCTGCCTGTCTGCACTGTGAGTGCTGCTTGTCTGCACTGTGAGTGCTGCCTGTCTGCACTGTGAGTGCTGCTTGTCTGCACTGTGAGTGCTGCTTGTCTGCAGTGTGAGTGCTGCTTGTCTGCACTGTGAGTGCTGCTTGTCTGCACTGTGAGTGCTGCGTGTCTGCAGTGTTAGTGCTGCTTATCTGCACTGTGAGTGCTGCTTGTCTGCACTGTGAGTGCTGCTTGACTGCATTGTGAGTGCTGATTTTCTGCACTGTGAGTGCTGCTTTTCTGCAGTGTGAGTGCTGCTTGTCTGCACTGTGAGTGCTGTTTGTCTGCAGTGTGAGTGCTGTTTGTCAGCACTGAGTGCTTTTTCTCTGCACTGTGAGTGCTGTTTGTCTGCACTGTGAGAGATGCTTGTCTGCACTGTGAGTGCTGATTGTCTGCACTGTGAATGCTGTTTGTCTGCACTGAGTGCTGCTTGTCTGCACTGTGAGTGCTGCTTGTCTGCACTGTGAGTGCTGTTTGTCTGCACTGTGAGTGCTGCCTGTCTGCACTGTGAGTGCTGTTTGTCTGCACTGTGAGTGCTGTCATCTGCACTGTGAGTGCTTGCATGTCTGCACTGTGAGTGGTGCTTTTCTGCACTGTGAGAGATGCTTGTCTGCACTGTGAGTGCTGTCTGTCTGCACTGTGAGTGCTTGCTTGTCTGAACCTTGAGTGGTGCTTGTCTGCACTGTGAGTGCTGCTTCTCTGCACAGTAATTGCTGCTTGTATGCACCGTGAGTGGTGATTGTCTGCACTGTGAGTGCTTTTGGAGTTGGGTGAAACTGGGAAAAGGTGAAAGTGAAAAGACTGAGTGCGGGGCTCAGTCTCAGTCCGGGCAGGAGCGGAGCTCAGTCTCAGTCCGGGCAGGAGCGGAGCTCAGTCTCAGTCCGGGCACGAGCGGAGCTCAGTCTCAGTCCGTGCAGGAGTGGAGCTCAGTCTCAGTCTGGGCAGCAGTGGTTCTCAGTCTCAGTCCAGGCAGGAGCGGAGCTCAGTCTCAGTACGGGCAGGAGCGGAGCTCAGTCTCAGTCCGGGCAGGAGTGGAGCTCAGTCTCAGTCTGGGCAGCAGTGGTTCTCAGTCTCAGTCCAGGCAGGAGCGGAGCTCAGTCTCAGTACGGGCAGGAGCGGAGCTCAGTCTCAGTCCGGGCAGGAGCGGAGCTCAGTCTCAGTCCGGGCAGGAGCAGAGCTCAGTCTCAGTCTGGGCAGCAGTGGTTCACAGACTCAGTCCGAGCAGGAGCGGAGCTCAGTCTCAGTCCGGGCAGGAGCGGAGCTCAGTCTCGGTCCGGGCAGGAGCGGAGCTCAATCTCAGTCCGGGCAGGAGCGGAGCTCAGTCTCAGTCCGGGCAGGAGCGGAGCTCAATCTCAGTCCGGGCAGGAATGGAGCTCAGTCTCAGTCTGGGCAGCAGTGGTTCTCAGTCTCAGTCCAGGCAGGAGCGGAGCTCAGTCTCAGTCCGGGCAGGAGCGGAGCTCAGTCTCAGTCCGGGCAGGAGCGGAGCTCAGTCTCAGTCCGGGCAGGAGCGGAGCTCAGTCTCAGTCCGGGCAGGAGCGGAGCTCAGTCTCAGTCCGGGCAGGAGCAGAGCTCAGTCTCAGTCTGGGCAGCAGTGGTTCACAGACTCAGTCCGAGCAGGAGCGGAGCTCAATCTCAGTCCGGGCAGGAGCGGAGCTCAGTCTCAGTCGGGGCAGGAGCGGAGCTGAGTCTCAGTCGGGGCAGGAGAGGAGCTCAGTCTCAGTCCGGGCAGGAGCGGAGCTCAGTCTCAGTCCGGGTAGGAGAGGAGCTCAGTCTCAGTCGGGCAGGAGCGGAGCTCAGTCTCAGCCCAGGCAGGAGCGGAGCTCAGTCTCATTCCGGGCAGGAGCAGAGCTCAGACTCAGTCCGGGCAGGAGCTCAGTCTCAGTCTCAGTCCGGGCAGGAGCGGAGCTCAATCTCAGTCCGGGCAGGAGCTCAGTCTCAGTCCGGAGCAGGAGCGGAGCTCAGTCTCAGTCTGGGCAGGAGCGGAGCTCAGTCTCAGTCCGGGCAGGAGCGGAGCTCAGTCTCAGTCCCGGCAGGAGCAGAGCTCAGTCTCAGACCGGGCAGGAGCGGAGCCCAGTCTCAGTCCCGGCAGGAGCGGAGCTCAGTCTCAGTCGGGGCAGGAGCCGAGCTCAGTCTCAGTCGGGGCAGGAGCGGAGCTCAGTCTCGGTCCCAGCAGGAGCGGAGCTCAGTCTCAGTCCGGGCAGGAGCTCAGTCTCAGTCAGGGCAGGAGCGGAGCTCAGTCTCAGCCCGGGCAGGAGCGGAGCTCAGTCTCAGCCCGGGCAGGAGCGGAGCTCAGTCTCAGTCCGGGCAGGAGCGGAGCTCAGTCTCAGTCCAGGCAGGAGCGGAGCTCAGTCTCAGTCTGGGCAGCAGTGGTTCTCAGTCTCAGTTCGGGCAGGAGCGGAGCTCAGTCTCAGTCCGAGCAGGAGTGGAGCTCAGTCTCAGTCCGGACAGGGGCGGAGCTCAGTCTCAGTCCGGACAGGAGTGGAGCTCAGTCTCAGTCGGGGCAGGAGCGGAGCTCAGTCTCAGTCGGGGCAGGAGCGGAGCTCAGTCTCAGTCTCAGTCCGGACAGGAGCGGAGCTCAGTCTCAGTCGGGGCAGGAGCGGAGCTCAGTCTCAGTCGGGGCGGGAGCGGAGCTCAGTCTCAGTCGGGGCAGGAGCGGTCCTCAGTCTCAGTCCGGACAGGAGCGGAGCTCAGTCTCAGTCGGGGCAGGAGCGGAGCTCAGTCTCAGTCCGGACAGGAGCGGAGCTCAGTCTCAGTCCGGGCAGGAGCGGAGCTCAGTCTCAGTCGGGGCAGGAGCGGAGCTCAGTCTCAGTCTCAGTCGGGCAGGAGCGGAGCTCAGTCTCAGTCCGGGCAGGAGCGGAGCTCAGTCTCAGTCCGGGCAGGAGCGGAGCTCAGTCTCAGTCTGGGCAGCAGTGGTTCTCAGTCTCAGTTCGGGCAGGAGCGGAGCTCAGTCTCAGTCCGAGCAGGAGTGGAGCTCAGTCTCAGTCCGGACAGGAGCGGAGCTCAGTCTCAGTCCGGACAGGAGTGGAGCTCAGTCTCAGTCGGGGCAGGAGCGGAGCTCAGTCTCAGTCGGGGCAGGAGCGGAGCTCAGTCTCAGTCTCAGTCCGGACAGGAGCGGAGCTCAGTCTCAGTCGGGGCAGGAGCGGAGCTCAGTCTCAGTCGGGGCAGGAGCGGTCCTCAGTCTCAGTCCGGACAGGAGCGGAGCTCAGTCTCAGTCGGGGCAGGAGCGGAGCTCAGTCTCAGTCCGGACAGGAGCGGAGCTCAGTCTCAGTCCGGGCAGGAGCGGAGCTCAGTCTCAGTCGGGGCAGGAGCGGAGCTCAGTCTCAGTCTCAGTCGGGCAGGAGCGGAGCTCAGTCTCAGTCCGGGCAGGAGCGGAGCTCAGTCTCAGTCCGGGCAGGAGCGGAGCTCAGTCTCAGTCCGGGCAGGAGCGGAGCTCAGTCTCAGTCCAGGCAGGAGCGGAGCTCAGTCTCAGTCCGGGCAGGAGGGGAGCTCAGTCTCAGTCCGGGCAGGAGCGGAGCTCAGTCCGGGCAGGAGCGGAGCTCAGTCTCAGTCCGGGCAGGAGCGGAGCTCAGTCTCAGTCCGGGCAGGAGCGGAGCTCAGTCTCAGTCGAGGCAGGAGCGGATCTCAGTCTCAGTCGGGGCAGGAGCGGAGCTCAGTCTCAGTCCGGGCAGGAGCGGAGCTCAGTCTCAGTCCGGGTAAGAGCGGAACTCAGTCTCAGTCCGGGCAGGAGCGGAGCTCAGTCTCAGTCCGGGCAGGAGCTGAGCTCAGTCTCAGTCCGGGCAGGAGCGGAGCTCAGTCTCAGTCCGGGCACGAGCGGAGCTCAGTCTCAGTCCGGGCAGGAGTGGAGCTCAGTCTCAGTCCGGGCAGGAGCGGAGCTCAGTCTCAGTCCGGGCACGAGCGGAGCTCAGTCTCAGTCCGGGCAGGAGCTCAGTCTCAGTCCGGGCAGGAGCGGATCTCAGTATCAGTCCGGGCAGGAGCGGAGCTCAGTCTCAGTCCGGGCAGGAGCGGAGCTCAGTCTCAGTCCCGGCAGGAACGGAGCTCTGTCTCAGTCCCGGCAGGAGCAGAGCTCAGTCTCAGTCCGGGCAGGAGCGGAACACAGTCTCAGTACGGGCAGGAGCGGAGCTCAGATTCAGTCCGGGCAGGAACGGAGCTCTGTCTCAGTCCCGGCAGGAGCGGAGCTCAGCCTCAGTCCGGGCAGGAGCTCAGTCTCAGTCCGGGCAGGAACGGAGCTCAGCCTCAGTCCGGTCAGGAGTGGAGCTCAGTCTCAGTCGGGGCAGGAGCGGAGCTCAGTCTCAGTCCGGGCAGGAGCGGAGCTTAGTCTCAGTCCGGGCAGGAGCGGAGCTCAGTCTCAGTCCCGACAGGAACGGAGCTCAGTCTCAGTCCGGGAAAGAGCGGAGCTCAGTCTCAGTCCTGGCAGGAGTGGAGCTCAGTCTCTATCCGGGCAGGAGCGGAGCTCAGTCTCAGTCCTGGCAGGAGTGGAGCTCAGTCTCTATCCGGGCAGGAGCGGAGCACAGTCTCAGTCCGGGCAGGAGCGGAGCTCAGTCTCAGTCCGGGCAGGAGCGGAGCTCAGTCTCAGTCCGGGCAGGAGCAGAGCTCAGTCTCAGTCCGGGCAGGAGCGGAGCTCAGTCTCAGTCTCAATCCGAGCGGAGCTCAGTCTCGGTCCGGGCAGGAGCGGAGCTCAGTCTCTGTCCGGGCAGGAGCGGAGCTCAGTCTCGGTCCCGGCAGGAGCGGAGCTCAGTCTCTGTCCGGGCAGGAGCGGAGCTCAGTCTCAGTCCGGGCAGGAGCGGAGCTCAGTCTCGGTCCCGGCAGGAGCGGAGCTCAGTCTCAGTCCGGGCAGGAGCGGAGCTCAGTCTCAGTCCGGGCAGGAGCGGAGCTCAGTCTCGGTCCGGGCAGGAGCGGAGCTCAGTCTCGGTCCGGGCAGGAGCGGAGCTCAGTCTCGGTCCGGGCAGGAGCGGAGCTCAGTCTCGGTCCGGGCAGGAGCGGAGCTCAGTCTCAGTCCGGGCAGGAGCGGAGCTCAGTCTCCGTCCGGGCAGGTAGGAGCTCAGTCTCAGTCCGGGCAGGAGCGGAGCTCAGTCTCAGTCCGGGCAGGAGCGGAGCTCAGTCTCAGTCCGGGCAGGAGCGGAGCTCCGTCTCAGTCCGGGCAGGAGCTCCGTCTCAGTCCGGGCAGGAGCTCCGTCTCAGTCCGGGCAGGAGCGGAGCTCAGTCTCAGTCCGGGCAGGAGCGGAGCTCAGTCTCAGTCCGGGCAGGAGTGGAGCTCAGTCTCAGTCCGGGCAGGAGCGGAGCTCAGTCTCAGTCCGGGCAGGAGCGGAGCTCAGTCTCAGTCCGGGCAGGAGCGGAGCTCAGTCTCAGTCCGGGCAGGAGCGCAGCTCAGTCTCAGTCCGGGCAGGAGCGGAGCTCAGTCTCAGTCCGGGCAGGAGCTCAGTCTCAGTCCCGGCAGAAGCGGAGCTCAGTCTCAGTCCGGGCAGGAGCTCAGTCTCAGTCCGGGCAGGAATGGAGCACAGCCGAGTTTCACAAACACCAAGGTTGGATTCCTGTTCTCATTGAGACGCTGTCAGTCTCCCAGTGAAACACGCGGGAGTTTAAAGGGGTTTTTTTGGGAGGAAGGGATTTACTGAGAAACACAAATAAATGGAAGTCAGAGGTCATTCTAAGAAAGTACGGTAAATAAACAAGAAAAGGGGCGGGATTCTCCGACCCCCCCCCCACCGGGTCGGAAAATCGCCGAGGGCTGGCGTGAATCCCGCCCCCGCCGTCTCCCGAATTCTCCGTCACCAGAGATTCGGCGGGGGCAGGAATCGCGCTGTGCCGTTCGGTGGGAATCGCGCTGTGCTGGTCGGTGGGAATCGCGCTGTGCCGTTCGGTGGGAATCGCGCTGTGCTGGTCGGTGGGAATCGCGCTGTGCCGTTCGGTGGGAATCGCGCTGCGCTGGTCGGTGGGAATCGCACTGTGCCGGTCGGTGGGAATCGCGCTGTGCTGGTCGGTGGGAATCGTGCTGTGCAGGTCGGTGGGAATCGCGCTGTGCCGGTCGGTGGGAATCGCGCTGTGCCGGTCGGTGGGAACCGCACTGTGCCGGTCGGTGGGAATCGCACTGTGCCGGTCGGTGGGAATCGCGCTGTGCCAGTCGGTGGGAATCGCGCTGTGCCGGTCGGTGGGAATCGCACTGTGCCGGTCGGTGGGAATCGCTCCGCGCTGGTCGGTGGGAATCGCGCTGTGCCGGTCGGTGGGAATCGCACTGTGCCGGTCGGTGGGAATCGCGCTGTGCCAGTCGGTGGGAATCGCGCTGTGCCGGTCGGTGGGAATCGCACTGTGCCGGTCGGTGGGAATCGCGCTGTGCCGGTCGGTGGGAATCGCGCTGTGCCGGTCGGTGGGAATCGCTCCGCGCTGGTCGGTGGGAATCGCGCTGTGCCGGTCGGTGGGAATCGCACGGTGCCGTTCGGTGGGAATCGCTCCGCGCTGGTCGGTGGGAATCGCGCTGTGCCGGTCGGTGGGAATCGCACTGTGCCGGTCGGTGGGAATCGCGCTGTGCCAGTCGGTGGGTATCGCGCTGTGCCGGTCGGTGGGAATCGCACTGTGCCGGTCGGTGGGATTCGCGCTGTGCCGGTCGGTGGGAATCGCGCTGTGCCGGTCGGTGGGAATCGCACTGTGCCGGTCGGTGGGAATCGCGCTGTGCCGGTCGGTGGGAATCGCTCCGCGCCGGTCGGTGGGAATTGCGCTGTGCCGGTCGGTGGGAATCGCGCTGTGCCGGTCGGTGGGAATCGCGCCGCAACGGTCGGTGGGATTCGCGCTGTGCCGGTCGGTGGGAATCGCGCCGCGCCGGTCGGTGGGAATCGCGCTGTGCCGGTCGGTGGGAATCGCGCTGTGCCGGTCGGTGGGAATCGCTCTGCGCCGGTCGGTGGGAATCGCGCTGTGCCGGTCGGTGGAAATCGCGCCGTGCCAGTCGGTGGGAATCGCACTGTGCCGGTCGGTGGGAATCGCGCCGTGCCGGTCGGTGGGATTCGCGCTGTGCCGGTCGGTGGGAATCGCGCTGTGCTGGTCGGTGGGAATCGTGCTGTGCCGGTCGGTGGGAATCGCTCCGCGCCGGTCGGTGGGAATCGCGCTGTGCCGGTCGGTGGGAATCGCGCTGTGCCGGTCGGTGGGAATCGCGCTGTGCCGGTCGGTGGGAATCGCGCTGTGCCAGTCGGTGGGAATCGCGCTGTGCCGGTCGGTGGGAATCGCTCCGCGCCGGTCGGTGGGAATCGCGCTGTGCCGGTCGGTGGAAATTGCGCTGTGCCGGTCGGTGGGAATTGCGCTGTGCCTGTCGGTGGGAATCGGGCTGTGCCGGTCCGTGCGAATTGCGCTGTGCCGTTCGGTGGGAATCGCGCTGCGCTGGTCGGTGGGAATCGCGCTGCGCTGGTCGGTGGGAATTGCGCTGTGCCGGTCGGTGGGAATTGCGCTGTGCCGGTCGGTGGGAATCGGGCTGTGCCGGTCGGTGCGAATTGCGCTGTGCCGGTCGGTGGGAATCGCGCTGCGCTGGTCGGTGGGAATCGCGCTGTGCCGGTCGGTGGGAATCGCGCTGCGCTGGTCGGTGGGAATCGCGCTGCGCCGGTCGGTGGGAATCGCGCTGTGCCGGTCGGTGGAAATCGCGCCGTGCCAGTCGGTGGGAATCGCAGTGTGCCGGTCGGTGGGAAACGCGCCGCGCTGAGCCGTTTGGTGGGAATCGCACTGTGCCGGTCGGTGGGAATCGCGCTGTGCCAGTCGGTGGGAATCGCGCTGTGCCGGTCGGTGGGAATCGCACTGTGCCGGTCGGTGGGAATCGCGCTGTGCCGGTCGGTGGGAATCGCGCTGTGCCGGTCGGTGGGAATCGCGCTGTGCCAGTCGGTGGGAATCGCGCTGTGCCGGTCGGTGGGAATCGCACTGTGCCGGTCGGTGGGAATCGCGCTGTGCCGGTCGGTGGGAATCGCGCTGTGCCGGTCGGTGGGAATCGCACTGTGCCGGTCGGTGGGAATCGTGCTGTGCCGGTCGGTGGGAATCGCGCTCTGACGGTCGGTGGGATTCGCGCTGTGCCGGTCGGTGGGAATCGCACTGTGCCGGTCGGTGGGAATCGCGCTGTGCCGGTCGGTGGGAATCGCGCTGTGCCGGTCGGTGGGAATCGCGCTGTGCCAGTCGGTGGGAATCGCGCTGTGCCTGTCGGTGGGAATCGCTCCGCGCCGGTCGGTGGGAATCGCGCTGTGCCAGTCGGTGGGAATCGCGCTGTGCCGGTCGGTGGGAATCGCGCTGTGCCGGTCGGTGGGAATCGCGCTGAGCCGGTCGGTGGGAATTGCGCTGTGCCGGTCGGTGGGAATTGCGCTGTGCCGGTCGGTGGGAATCGGGCTGTGCCGGTCGGTGCGAATTGCGCTGTGCCGGTCGGTGGGAATCGCGCTGCGCTGGTCGGTGGGAATCGCGCTGTGCCGGTCGGTGGGAATCGCGCTGCGCTGGTCGGTGGGAATCGCGCTGCGCCGGTCGGTGGGAATCGCGCTGTGCCGGTCGGTGGAAATCGCGCCGTGCCAGTCGGTGGGAATCGCAGTGTGCCGGTCGGTGGGAATCGCGCCGTGCCGGTCGGTGAGATTCGCGCTGTGCCGGTCGGTGGGAATCGCGCTGTGCTGGTCGGTGGGAATCGTGCTGTGCCGGTCGGTGGGAATCGCGCTCTGACGGTCGGTGGGATTCGCGCTGTGCCGGTCGGTGGGAATCGCACTGTGCCGGTCGGTGGGAATCGCGCTGTGCCGGTCGGTGGGAATCGCGCTGTGCCGGTCGGTGGGAATCGCGCTGTGCCAGTCGGTGGGAATCGCGCTGTGCCGGTCGGTGGGAATCGCTCCGCGCCGGTCGGTGGGAATCGCGCTGTGCCAGTCGGTGGGAATCGCGCTGTGCCGGTCGGTGGGAATCGCGCTGTGCCGGTCGGTGGAAATTGCGCTGTGCCGGTCGGTGGGAATTGCGCTGTGCCGGTCGGTGGGAATCGAGCTGTGCCGGTCCGTGCGAATTGCGCTGTGCCGGTCGGTGGGAATCGCGCTGCGCTGGTCGGTGGGAATCGCGCTGCGCTGGTCGGTGGGAATCGCGCTGTGCCGGTCGGTGGGAATCGCGCTGCGCTGGTCGGTGGGAATCGCGCTGCGCCGGTCGGTGGGAATCGCGCTGTGCCGGTCGGTGGGAATCGCGCTGCGCCGGTCGGTGGGAATCGCGCCGCGCTGGTCGGTGGGAATCACGCTGTGCCGGTCGGTGGGAATCGCGATGTGCCGGTCGGTGGGAATCGCGCCGTGCCGGTCGGTGGGAATCGCGCTGTGCCGGTCGGTGGGAATTGCGCTGTGCCGGTCGGTGGGAATCGCGCTGTGCCGGTCGGTGGGAATCGCACTGTGCTGGTCGGTGGGAATCGCGCCGCGCCGGTCGGTGGGATTCGCGCTGTGCCGGTCGGTGGGAATCGCGCTGTGCCAGTCGGTGGGAATCGCTCCGCGCCGGTCGGTGGGAATCGCGCTGTGCCGGTCGGTGGGAATCGCGCCGTGCCGGTCGGTGGGAATCGCACTGTGCCGGTCGGTGGGAATCGCGCCGTGCCGGTCGGTGGGATTCGTGCTGTGCCGGTCGGTGGGAATCGCGCTGTGCCGGTCGGTGGGAATCGTGCTGTGCCCGTCGGAGGGAATCGCGCTCTGACGGTCGGTGGGATTCGCGCTGTGCCGGTCGGTGGGAATCGCGCTGTGCCAGTTGGTGGGAATCGCGCTGTGCCGGTCGGTGGGAATCGCTCCGCGCCGGTCGGTGGGAATCGCGCTGTGCCAGTCGGTGGGAATCGCGCTGTGCCGGTCGGTGGGAATCGCGCTGTGCCGGTCGGTGGGAATCGCGCTGAGCCGGTCGGTGGAAATCGCGCTGTGCCGGTCGGTGGGAATCGCGCTGTGCCGGTCGGTGGGAATCGCGCTGTGCCGGTCGGTGGGAATTGCGCTGTGCCGGTCGGTGGGAATTTCGCTGTGCCGGTCGGTGGGAATCGGGCTGTGCCGGTCGGTGCGAATTGCGCTGTGCCGGTCGGTGGGAATCGCGCTGCGCTGGTCGGTGGGAATCGCGCTGTGCCGGTCGGTGGGAATCGCGCTGCGCTGGTCGGTGGGAATCGCGCTGCGCCGGTAGGTGGGAATCGCGCTGTGCCGGTCGGTGGGAATCGCTCCGCGCCGGTCGGTGGGAAACGCGCTGTGCCGGTCGGTGGGAATCGCGCTGAGCCGGTCGGTGGAAATCGCGCTGTGCCGGTCGGTGGGAATCGCGCTGTGCCGGTCGGTGGGAATCGCGCTGTGCCGGTCGGTGGGAATCGCGCTGTGCCGGTCGGTGGGAATCGCGCTGTGCCGGTCGGTGGAAATTGCGCTGTGCCGGTCGGTGGGAATTGCGCTGTGCCGGTCGGTGGGAATCGGGCTGTGCCGGTCCGTGCGAATTGCGCTGTGCCGGTCGGTGGGAATCGCGCTGCGCTGGTCGGTGGGAATCGCGCTGCGCTGGTCGGTGGGAATCGCGCTGTGCCGGTCGGTGGGAATCGCGCTGCGCTGGTCGGTGGGAATCGCGCTGCGCCGGTCGGTGGGAATCGCGCTGTGCCGGTCGGTGGGAATCGCGCTGCGCCGGTCGGTGGGAATCGCGCCGCGCTGGTCGGTGGGAATCACGCTGTGCCGGTCGGTGGGAATCGCTCCGCGCCGGTCGGTGGGAATCGCGCTGTGCCAGTCGGTGGGAATCGCGCCGTGCCGGTCGGTGGGAATCGCGCCGCGCTGGTCGGTGAGAATCGCGCTGTGCCGGTCGGTGGGATTCGCGCTGTGCCGGTCGGTGGGAATCGCGCTGTGCCGGTCGGTGGGAATCGTGCTGTGCCGGTCGGTGGGAATCGCTCCGCGCTGGTCGGTGGGAATCGCGCTGTGCCGGTCGGTGGGAATCGCACTGTGCCGGTCGGTGGGAATCGCGCTGTGCCGGTCGGTGGGAATCGCGCTGTGCCGGTCGGTGGGAATCGCACTGTGCCGGTCGGTGGGAATCGCGCTGTGCCGGTCGGTGGGCATCGCGCTGTGCCGGTCGGTGGGAATCGCTCCGCGCTGGTCGGTGGGAATCGCGCTGTGCCGGTCGGTGGGAATCGCACGGTGCCGGTCGGTGGGAATCGCTCCGCGCTGGTCGGTGGGAATCGCGCTGTGCCGGTCGGTGGGAATCGCACTGTGCCGGTCGGTGGGAATCGCGCTGTGCCAGTCGGTGGGAATCGCGCTGTGCCGGTCGGTGGGAATCGCGCTGTGCCGGTCGGTGGGAATCGCGCAGTGCCGGTCGGTGGGAATCGCGCCGCGCCGGTCGGTGGGAATCGCGCTGCGCCGGTCGGTGGGAATCGCACTGTGCCGGTCGGTGGGAATCGCGCTGTGCCGGTCGGTGGGAATCGCGATGTGCCGGTCGGTGGGAATCGCGCCGTGCCGGTCGGTGGGAATCGCGCTGTGCCGGTCGGTGGGATTCGCGCTGTGCTGGTCGGTGGGAATCGCGCTGTGCCGGTCGGTGGGAATCGCACTGTGCTGGTCGGTGGGAATCGCGCCGCGCCGGTCGGTGGGATTCGCGCTGTGCCGGTCGGTGGGAATCGCGCTGTGCCAGTCGGTGGGAATCGCTCCGCGCCGGTCGGTGGGAATCGCGCTGTGCCGGTCGGTGGGAATCGCGCCGTGCCGGTCGGTGGGAATCGCACTGTGCCGGTCGGTGGGAATCGCGCCGTGCCGGTCGGTGGGATTCGTGCTGTGCCGGTCGGTGGGAATCGCGCTGTGCCGGTCGGTGGGAATCGTGCTGTGCCGGTCGGAGGGAATCGCGCTCTGACGGTCGGTGGGATTCGCGCTGTGCCGGTCGGTGGGAATCGCGCTGTGCCGGTCGGTGGGAATCGCGCTGTGCCGGTCGGTGGGAATCGCGCTGTGCCAGTCGGTGGGAATCGCGCTGTGCCGGTCGGTGGGAATCGCTCCGCGCCGGTCGGTGGGAATCACGCTGTGCCAGTCGGTGGGAATCGCGCTGTGCCGGTCGGTGGGAATCGCGCTGTGCCGGTCGGTGGGAATCGCGCTGAGCCGGTCGGTGGGAATCGCACTGTGCCGGTCGGTGGGAATCGCGCTGTGCCGGTCGGTGGGAATTGCGCTGTGCCGGTCGGTGGGAATTGCGCTGTGCCGGTCGGTGGGAATCGGGCTGTGCCGGTCGGTGCGAATTGCGTTGTGCCGGTCGGTGGGAATCGCGCTGCGCTGGTCGGTGGGAATCGCGCTGTGCCGGTCGGTGGGAATCGCGCTGTGCCGGTCGGTGGGAATCGCGCTGCGCTGGTCGGTGGGAATCGCGCTGCGCTGGTCGGTGGGAATCGCGCTGTGCCGGTCGGTGGGAATCGCGCTGCGCTGGTCGGTGGGAATCGCGCTGTGCCGGTCGGTGGGAATCGCGCTGTGCCGGTCGGTGGGAATCGCGCTGCGCCGGTCGGTGGGAATCGCGCCGCGCTGGTCGGTGGGAATCACGCTGTGCCGGTCGGTGGGAATCGCTCCGCGCCGGTCGGTGGGAATCGCGCTGTGCCAGTCGGTGGGAATCGCGCCGTGCCGGTCGGTGGGAATCGCGCCGCGCTGGTCGGTGGGAATCGCGCTGTGCCGGTCGGTGGGATACGCGCTGTGCCGGTCGGTGGGAATCGCGCTGTGCCGGTCGGTGGGAATCGTGCTGTGCCGGTCGGTGGGAATCGCGCTGTGCCGGTCGGTGGGAATCGCGCCGCGCTGGTCGGTGGGAATCGCGCTGTGCTGGCCGGTGGGAATCGCGCTGTGCCGGTCGGTGGGAATCGCGCTGTGCCGGTCGGTGGGAATCGCGCTGTGCCGGTCAGTGGGAATCGCGCTGTGCCGGTCGGTGGGAATCGCGCTGTGCCGGTCGGTGGGATTCGCGCTGTGCCGGTCGGTGGGAATCGCGCTGTGCCGGTCGGTGGGATTCGCGCTGTGCCGGTCGGTGGGAATCGCGCTGTGCCGGTCGGTGGGATTCGCGCTGTGCCGGTCGGTGGGAATCGCACTGTGCCGGTCGGTGGGAATCGCGCTGTGCCAGTCGGTGGGAATCGCGTTCTGCCGGTCCGTGGGATTCGCGCTGTGCCGGTCGGTGGGAATCGCGCTGTGCCGGTCGGTGGGATTCGCGCTGTGCCGGTCGGTGGGAATCGCGCTGCGCTGGTGGGTGGGATTCGCGCTGTGCCGGTCGGTGGGAATCGCGCTGTGCCGGTCGGTGGGATTCGCGCTGTGCCGGTCGGTGGGAATCGCGCTGTGCCGGTCGGTGGGATTCGCGCTGTGCCGGTCGGTGGGATTCGCGCTGTGCCGGTCGGTGGGATTCGCGCTGTGCCGGTCGGTGGGATTCGCGCTGTGCCGGTCGGTGGGAATCGCACTGTGCTGGTCGGTGGGAATCGCGCTGTGCCCGTCGGTGGGATTCGCGCTGTGCCGGTCGGTGGGAATCGCGCTGTGCCGGTTGGTGGGAATCGCACTGTGCTGGTCGGTGGGAATCGCGCTGTGCCGGTCGGTGGGATTCGCGCTGTGCCGGTCGGTGGGAATCGCGCTGTGCCGGTCGGTGGGAATCGCGCTGTGCCGGTCGGTCGGAATCGCGCTGTGCCGGTCGGTGGGAATCGCGCTGTGCCGGTCGGTGGGAATCGCGCTGTGCCGGTCGGTGGGAATCGCGCTGTGCCGGTCGGTGGGAATCGCGCTGTGCCGGTCGGTGGGATTCGTGCTGTGCCGGTCGGTGGGAATCGCGCTGTGCCGGTCGGTGGGAATCGTGCTGTGCCGGTCGGAGGGAATCGCGCTCTGACGGTCGGTGGGATTCGCGCTGTGCCGGTCGGTGGGAATCGCGCTGTGCCAGTTGGTGGGAATCGCGCTGTGCCGGTCGGTGGGAATCGCTCCGCGCCGGTCGGTGGGAATCGCGCTGTGCCAGTCGGTGGGAATCGCGCTGTGCCGGTCGGTGGGAATCGCGCTGTGCCGGTCGGTGGGAATCGCGCTGAGCCGGTCGGTGGAAATCGCGCTGTGCCGGTCGGTGGGAATCGCGCTGTGCCGGTCGGTGGGAATCGCGCTGTGCCGGTCGGTGGGAATTGCGCTGTGCCGGTCGGTGGGAATTTCGCTGTGCCGGTCGGTGGGAATCGGGCTGTGCCGGTCGGTGCGAATTGCGCTGTGCCGGTCGGTGGGAATCGCGCTGCGCTGGTCGGTGGGAATCGCGCTGTGCCGGTCGGTGGGAATCGCGCTGCGCTGGTCGGTGGGAATCGCGCTGCGCCGGTAGGTGGGAATCGCGCTGTGCCGGTCGGTGGGAATCGCTCCGCGCCGGTCGGTGGGAAACGCGCTGTGCCGGTCGGTGGGAATCGCGCTGAGCCGGTCGGTGGAAATCGCGCTGTGCCGGTCGGTGGGAATCGCGCTGTGCCGGTCGGTGGGAATCGCGCTGTGCCGGTCGGTGGGAATCGCGCTGTGCCGGTCGGTGGGAATCGCGCTGTGCCGGTCGGTGGAAATTGCGCTGTGCCGGTCGGTGGGAATTGCGCTGTGCCGGTCGGTGGGAATCGGGCTGTGCCGGTCCGTGCGAATTGCGCTGTGCCGGTCGGTGGGAATCGCGCTGCGCTGGTCGGTGGGAATCGCGCTGCGCTGGTCGGTGGGAATCGCGCTGTGCCGGTCGGTGGGAATCGCGCTGCGCTGGTCGGTGGGAATCGCGCTGCGCCGGTCGGTGGGAATCGCGCTGTGCCGGTCGGTGGGAATCGCGCTGCGCCGGTCGGTGGGAATCGCGCCGCGCTGGTCGGTGGGAATCACGCTGTGCCGGTCGGTGGGAATCGCTCCGCGCCGGTCGGTGGGAATCGCGCTGTGCCAGTCGGTGGGAATCGCGCCGTGCCGGTCGGTGGGAATCGCGCCGCGCTGGTCGGTGAGAATCGCGCTGTGCCGGTCGGTGGGATTCGCGCTGTGCCGGTCGGTGGGAATCGCGCTGTGCCGGTCGGTGGGAATCGTGCTGTGCCGGTCGGTGGGAATCGCTCCGCGCTGGTCGGTGGGAATCGCGCTGTGCCGGTCGGTGGGAATCGCACTGTGCCGGTCGGTGGGAATCGCGCTGTGCCGGTCGGTGGGAATCGCGCTGTGCCGGTCGGTGGGAATCGCACTGTGCCGGTCGGTGGGAATCGCGCTGTGCCGGTCGGTGGGCATCGCGCTGTGCCGGTCGGTGGGAATCGCTCCGCGCTGGTCGGTGGGAATCGCGCTGTGCCGGTCGGTGGGAATCGCACGGTGCCGGTCGGTGGGAATCGCTCCGCGCTGGTCGGTGGGAATCGCGCTGTGCCGGTCGGTGGGAATCGCACTGTGCCGGTCGGTGGGAATCGCGCTGTGCCAGTCGGTGGGAATCGCGCTGTGCCGGTCGGTGGGAATCGCGCTGTGCCGGTCGGTGGGAATCGCGCAGTGCCGGTCGGTGGGAATCGCGCCGCGCCGGTCGGTGGGAATCGCGCTGCGCCGGTCGGTGGGAATCGCACTGTGCCGGTCGGTGGGAATCGCGCTGTGCCGGTCGGTGGGAATCGCGATGTGCCGGTCGGTGGGAATCGCGCCGTGCCGGTCGGTGGGAATCGCGCTGTGCCGGTCGGTGGGATTCGCGCTGTGCTGGTCGGTGGGAATCGCGCTGTGCCGGTCGGTGGGAATCGCACTGTGCTGGTCGGTGGGAATCGCGCCGCGCCGGTCGGTGGGATTCGCGCTGTGCCGGTCGGTGGGAATCGCGCTGTGCCAGTCGGTGGGAATCGCTCCGCGCCGGTCGGTGGGAATCGCGCTGTGCCGGTCGGTGGGAATCGCGCCGTGCCGGTCGGTGGGAATCGCACTGTGCCGGTCGGTGGGAATCGCGCCGTGCCGGTCGGTGGGATTCGTGCTGTGCCGGTCGGTGGGAATCGCGCTGTGCCGGTCGGTGGGAATCGTGCTGTGCCGGTCGGAGGGAATCGCGCTCTGACGGTCGGTGGGATTCGCGCTGTGCCGGTCGGTGGGAATCGCGCTGTGCCGGTCGGTGGGAATCGCGCTGTGCCGGTCGGTGGGAATCGCGCTGTGCCAGTCGGTGGGAATCGCGCTGTGCCGGTCGGTGGGAATCGCTCCGCGCCGGTCGGTGGGAATCACGCTGTGCCAGTCGGTGGGAATCGCGCTGTGCCGGTCGGTGGGAATCGCGCTGTGCCGGTCGGTGGGAATCGCGCTGAGCCGGTCGGTGGGAATCGCACTGTGCCGGTCGGTGGGAATCGCGCTGTGCCGGTCGGTGGGAATTGCGCTGTGCCGGTCGGTGGGAATTGCGCTGTGCCGGTCGGTGGGAATCGGGCTGTGCCGGTCGGTGCGAATTGCGTTGTGCCGGTCGGTGGGAATCGCGCTGCGCTGGTCGGTGGGAATCGCGCTGTGCCGGTCGGTGGGAATCGCGCTGTGCCGGTCGGTGGGAATCGCGCTGCGCTGGTCGGTGGGAATCGCGCTGCGCTGGTCGGTGGGAATCGCGCTGTGCCGGTCGGTGGGAATCGCGCTGCGCTGGTCGGTGGGAATCGCGCTGTGCCGGTCGGTGGGAATCGCGCTGTGCCGGTCGGTGGGAATCGCGCTGCGCCGGTCGGTGGGAATCGCGCCGCGCTGGTCGGTGGGAATCACGCTGTGCCGGTCGGTGGGAATCGCTCCGCGCCGGTCGGTGGGAATCGCGCTGTGCCAGTCGGTGGGAATCGCGCCGTGCCGGTCGGTGGGAATCGCGCCGCGCTGGTCGGTGGGAATCGCGCTGTGCCGGTCGGTGGGATACGCGCTGTGCCGGTCGGTGGGAATCGCGCTGTGCCGGTCGGTGGGAATCGTGCTGTGCCGGTCGGTGGGAATCGCGCTGTGCCGGTCGGTGGGAATCGCGCCGCGCTGGTCGGTGGGAATCGCGCTGTGCTGGCCGGTGGGAATCGCGCTGTGCCGGTCGGTGGGAATCGCGCTGTGCCGGTCGGTGGGAATCGCGCTGTGCCGGTCAGTGGGAATCGCGCTGTGCCGGTCGGTGGGAATCGCGCTGTGCCGGTCGGTGGGATTCGCGCTGTGCCGGTCGGTGGGAATCGCGCTGCGCTGGTGGGTGGGATTCGCGCTGTGCCGGTCGGTGGGAATCGCGCTGTGCCGGTCGGTGGGATTCGCGCTGTGCCGGTCGGTGGGAATCGCGCTGTGCCGGTCGGTGGGATTCGCGCTGTGCCGGTCGGTGGGATTCGCGCTGTGCCGGTCGGTGGGATTCGCGCTGTGCCGGTCGGTGGGATTCGCGCTGTGCCGGTCGGTGGGAATCGCACTGTGCTGGTCGGTGGGAATCGCGCTGTGCCCGTCGGTGGGATTCGCGCTGTGCCGGTCGGTGGGAATCGCGCTGTGCCGGTTGGTGGGAATCGCACTGTGCTGGTCGGTGGGAATCGCGCTGTGCCGGTCGGTGGGATTCGCGCTGTGCCGGTCGGTGGGAATCGCGCTGTGCCGGTCGGTGGGAATTGCGCTGTGCCGGTCGGTCGGAATCGCGCTGTGCCGGTCGGTGGGAATCGCGCTGTGCCGGTCGGTGGGAATCGCGCTGTGCCGGTCGGTGGGAATCGCGCTGTGCCGGTCGGTGGGATTCGCGCTGTGCCGGTCGGTGGGAATCGCGCTGTGCCGGTCGGTGGGAATCGCGCTGTGCCGGTCGGTGGGATTCGAGCTGTGCCGGTCGGTGGCAATCGCGCTGTGCCAGTCGGTGGTAATCGCGCTGTGCCGGTCGGTGGGATTCGCGCTGTGCCGGTCGGTGGTAATCGCGCTTCCCGCTGTGCCGGTCGGTGGGAATCGCGCTGTGCCGGTCGGTGGGAATCGCGCTGTGCCGGTCGGTGGGAATCGCGCTGTGCCGGTCGGTGGGAATCTCGCTGCGTGGTCGGTGGGAATCGCGCTGTTCCGGTCGGTGGGAATCGCGCTGTGCTGGTCGGTGTGATTCGCTCTGTGCCGGTCGGTGGGAATCGCTCCGCGCCGGTCGGTGGGAATCGCGCTGTGCCGGTCGGTGGGAATCGCGCCGTGCCGGTCGGTGGGAATCGCACTGTGCCGGTCGGTGGGAATCGCGCCGTGCCGGTCGGTGGGATTCGTGCTGTGCCGGTCGGTGGGAATCGCGCTGTGCCGGTCGGTGGGAATCGTGCTGTGCCGGTCGGAGGGAATCGCGCTCTGACGGTCGGTGGGATTCGCGCTGTGCCGGTCGGTGGGAATCGCGCTGTGCCGGTCGGTGGGAATCGCGCTGTGCCGGTCGGTGGGAATCGCGCTGTGCCAGTCGGTGGGAATCGCGCTGTGCCGGTCGGTGGGAATCGCTCCGCGCCGGTCGGTGGGAATCACGCTGTGCCAGTCGGTGGGAATCGCGCTGTGCCGGTCGGTGGGAATCGCGCTGTGCCGGTCGGTGGGAATCGCGCTGAGCCGGTCGGTGGGAATCGCACTGTGCCGGTCGGTGGGAATCGCGCTGTGCCGGTCGGTGGGAATTGCGCTGTGCCGGTCGGTGGGAATTGCGCTGTGCCGGTCGGTGGGAATCGGGCTGTGCCGGTCGGTGCGAATTGCGTTGTGCCGGTCGGTGGGAATCGCGCTGCGCTGGTCGGTGGGAATCGCGCTGTGCCGGTCGGTGGGAATCGCGCTGTGCCGGTCGGTGGGAATCGCGCTGCGCTGGTCGGTGGGAATCGCGCTGCGCTGGTCGGTGGGAATCGCGCTGTGCCGGTCGGTGGGAATCGCGCTGCGCTGGTCGGTGGGAATCGCGCTGTGCCGGTCGGTGGGAATCGCGCTGTGCCGGTCGGTGGGAATCGCGCTGCGCCGGTCGGTGGGAATCGCGCCGCGCTGGTCGGTGGGAATCACGCTGTGCCGGTCGGTGGGAATCGCTCCGCGCCGGTCGGTGGGAATCGCGCTGTGCCAGTCGGTGGGAATCGCGCCGTGCCGGTCGGTGGGAATCGCGCCGCGCTGGTCGGTGGGAATCGCGCTGTGCCGGTCGGTGGGATACGCGCTGTGCCGGTCGGTGGGAATCGCGCTGTGCCGGTCGGTGGGAATCGTGCTGTGCCGGTCGGTGGGAATCGCGCTGTGCCGGTCGGTGGGAATCGCGCCGCGCTGGTCGGTGGGAATCGCGCTGTGCTGGCCGGTGGGAATCGCGCTGTGCAGGTCGGTGGGAATCGCGCTGTGCCGGTCGGTGGGAATCGCGCTGTGCCGGTCAGTGGGAATCGCGCTGTGCCGGTCGGTGGGAATCGCGCTGTGCCGGTCGGTGGGATTCGCGCTGTGCCGGTCGGTGGGAATCGCGCTGTGCCGGTCGGTGGGATTCGCGCTGTGCCGGTCGGTGGGAATCGCGCTGTGCCGGTCGGTGGGATTCGCGCTGTGCCGGTCGGTGGGAATCGCACTGTGCCGGTCGGTGGGAATCGCGCTGTGCCAGTCGGTGGGAATCGCGTTCTGCCGGTCCGTGGGATTCGCGCTGTGCCGGTCGGTGGGAATCGCGCTGTGCCGGTCGGTGGGATTCGCGCTGTGCCGGTCGGTGGGAATCGCGCTGCGCTGGTGGGTGGGATTCGCGCTGTGCCGGTCGGTGGGAATCGCGCTGTGCCGGTCGGTGGGATTCGCGCTGTGCCGGTCGGTGGGAATCGCGCTGTGCCGGTCGGTGGGATTCGCGCTGTGCCGGTCGGTGGGATTCGCGCTGTGCCGGTCGGTGGGATTCGCGCTGTGCCGGTCGGTGGGATTCGCGCTGTGCCGGTCGGTGGGAATCGCACTGTGCTGGTCGGTGGGAATCGCGCTGTGCCCGTCGGTGGGATTCGCGCTGTGCCGGTCGGTGGGAATCGCGCTGTGCCGGTTGGTGGGAATCGCACTGTGCTGGTCGGTGGGAATCGCGCTGTGCCGGTCGGTGGGATTCGCGCTGTGCCGGTCGGTGGGAATCGCGCTGTGCCGGTCGGTGGGAATCGCGCTGTGCCGGTCGGTCGGAATCGCGCTGTGCCGGTCGGTGGGAATCGCGCTGTGCCGGTCGGTGGGAATCGCGCTGTGCCGGTCGGTGGGAATCGCGCTGTGCCGGTCGGTGGGAATCGCGCTGTGCCGGTCGGTGGGATTCGTGCTGTGCCGGTCGGTGGGAATCGCGCTGTGCCGGTCGGTGGGAATCGTGCTGTGCCGGTCGGAGGGAATCGCGCTCTGACGGTCGGTGGGATTCGCGCTGTGCCGGTCGGTGGGAATCGCGCTGTGCCAGTTGGTGGGAATCGCGCTGTGCCGGTCGGTGGGAATCGCTCCGCGCCGGTCGGTGGGAATCGCGCTGTGCCAGTCGGTGGGAATCGCGCTGTGCCGGTCGGTGGGAATCGCGCTGTGCCGGTCGGTGGGAATCGCGCTGAGCCGGTCGGTGGAAATCGCGCTGTGCCGGTCGGTGGGAATCGCGCTGTGCCGGTCGGTGGGAATCGCGCTGTGCCGGTCGGTGGGAATTGCGCTGTGCCGGTCGGTGGGAATTTCGCTGTGCCGGTCGGTGGGAATCGGGCTGTGCCGGTCGGTGCGAATTGCGCTGTGCCGGTCGGTGGGAATCGCGCTGCGCTGGTCGGTGGGAATCGCGCTGTGCCGGTCGGTGGGAATCGCGCTGCGCTGGTCGGTGGGAATCGCGCTGCGCCGGTAGGTGGGAATCGCGCTGTGCCGGTCGGTGGGAATCGCTCCGCGCCGGTCGGTGGGAAACGCGCTGTGCCGGTCGGTGGGAATCGCGCTGAGCCGGTCGGTGGAAATCGCGCTGTGCCGGTCGGTGGGAATCGCGCTGTGCCGGTCGGTGGGAATCGCGCTGTGCCGGTCGGTGGGAATCGCGCTGTGCCGGTCGGTGGGAATCGCGCTGTGCCGGTCGGTGGAAATTGCGCTGTGCCGGTCGGTGGGAATTGCGCTGTGCCGGTCGGTGGGAATCGGGCTGTGCCGGTCCGTGCGAATTGCGCTGTGCCGGTCGGTGGGAATCGCGCTGCGCTGGTCGGTGGGAATCGCGCTGCGCTGGTCGGTGGGAATCGCGCTGTGCCGGTCGGTGGGAATCGCGCTGCGCTGGTCGGTGGGAATCGCGCTGCGCCGGTCGGTGGGAATCGCGCTGTGCCGGTCGGTGGGAATCGCGCTGCGCCGGTCGGTGGGAATCGCGCCGCGCTGGTCGGTGGGAATCACGCTGTGCCGGTCGGTGGGAATCGCTCCGCGCCGGTCGGTGGGAATCGCGCTGTGCCAGTCGGTGGGAATCGCGCCGTGCCGGTCGGTGGGAATCGCGCCGCGCTGGTCGGTGAGAATCGCGCTGTGCCGGTCGGTGGGATTCGCGCTGTGCCGGTCGGTGGGAATCGCGCTGTGCCGGTCGGTGGGAATCGTGCTGTGCCGGTCGGTGGGAATCGCTCCGCGCTGGTCGGTGGGAATCGCGCTGTGCCGGTCGGTGGGAATCGCACTGTGCCGGTCGGTGGGAATCGCGCTGTGCCGGTCGGTGGGAATCGCGCTGTGCCGGTCGGTGGGAATCGCACTGTGCCGGTCGGTGGGAATCGCGCTGTGCCGGTCGGTGGGCATCGCGCTGTGCCGGTCGGTGGGAATCGCTCCGCGCTGGTCGGTGGGAATCGCGCTGTGCCGGTCGGTGGGAATCGCACGGTGCCGGTCGGTGGGAATCGCTCCGCGCTGGTCGGTGGGAATCGCGCTGTGCCGGTCGGTGGGAATCGCACTGTGCCGGTCGGTGGGAATCGCGCTGTGCCAGTCGGTGGGAATCGCGCTGTGCCGGTCGGTGGGAATCGCGCTGTGCCGGTCGGTGGGAATCGCGCAGTGCCGGTCGGTGGGAATCGCGCCGCGCCGGTCGGTGGGAATCGCGCTGCGCCGGTCGGTGGGAATCGCACTGTGCCGGTCGGTGGGAATCGCGCTGTGCCGGTCGGTGGGAATCGCGATGTGCCGGTCGGTGGGAATCGCGCCGTGCCGGTCGGTGGGAATCGCGCTGTGCCGGTCGGTGGGATTCGCGCTGTGCTGGTCGGTGGGAATCGCGCTGTGCCGGTCGGTGGGAATCGCACTGTGCTGGTCGGTGGGAATCGCGCCGCGCCGGTCGGTGGGATTCGCGCTGTGCCGGTCGGTGGGAATCGCGCTGTGCCAGTCGGTGGGAATCGCTCCGCGCCGGTCGGTGGGAATCGCGCTGTGCCGGTCGGTGGGAATCGCGCCGTGCCGGTCGGTGGGAATCGCACTGTGCCGGTCGGTGGGAATCGCGCCGTGCCGGTCGGTGGGATTCGTGCTGTGCCGGTCGGTGGGAATCGCGCTGTGCCGGTCGGTGGGAATCGTGCTGTGCCGGTCGGAGGGAATCGCGCTCTGACGGTCGGTGGGATTCGCGCTGTGCCGGTCGGTGGGAATCGCGCTGTGCCGGTCGGTGGGAATCGCGCTGTGCCGGTCGGTGGGAATCGCGCTGTGCCAGTCGGTGGGAATCGCGCTGTGCCGGTCGGTGGGAATCGCTCCGCGCCGGTCGGTGGGAATCACGCTGTGCCAGTCGGTGGGAATCGCGCTGTGCCGGTCGGTGGGAATCGCGCTGTGCCGGTCGGTGGGAATCGCGCTGAGCCGGTCGGTGGGAATCGCACTGTGCCGGTCGGTGGGAATCGCGCTGTGCCGGTCGGTGGGAATTGCGCTGTGCCGGTCGGTGGGAATTGCGCTGTGCCGGTCGGTGGGAATCGGGCTGTGCCGGTCGGTGCGAATTGCGTTGTGCCGGTCGGTGGGAATCGCGCTGCGCTGGTCGGTGGGAATCGCGCTGTGCCGGTCGGTGGGAATCGCGCTGTGCCGGTCGGTGGGAATCGCGCTGCGCTGGTCGGTGGGAATCGCGCTGCGCTGGTCGGTGGGAATCGCGCTGTGCCGGTCGGTGGGAATCGCGCTGCGCTGGTCGGTGGGAATCGCGCTGTGCCGGTCGGTGGGAATCGCGCTGTGCCGGTCGGTGGGAATCGCGCTGCGCTGGTCGGTGGGAATCGCGCTGCGCTGGTCGGTGGGAATCGCGCTGTGCCGGTCGGTGGGAATCGCGCTGTGCCGGTCGGTGGGAAACGCGCTGTGCCGGTCGGTGGGAATCGCGCTGCGCCGGTCGGTGGGAATCGCGCCGCGCTGGTCGGTGGGAATCACGCTGTGCCGGTCGGTGGGAATCGCTCCGCGCCGGTCGGTGGGAATCGCGCTGTGCCAGTCGGTGGGAATCGCGCCGTGCCGGTCGGTGGGAATCGCGCCGCGCTGGTCGGTGGGAATCGCGCTGTGCCGGTCGGTGGGATACGCGCTGTGCCGGTCGGTGGGAATCGCGCTGTGCCGGTCGGTGGGAATCGTGCTGTGCCGGTCGGTGGGAATCGCGCTGTGCCGGTCGGTGGGAATCGCGCCGCGCTGGTCGGTGGGAATCGCGCTGTGCTGGCCGGTGGGAATCGCGCTGTGCCGGTCGGTGGGAATCGCGCTGTGCCGGTCGGTGGGAATCGCGCTGTGCCGGTCAGTGGGAATCGCGCTGTGCCGGTCGGTGGGAATCGCGCTGTGCCGGTCGGTGGGATTCGCGCTGTGCCGGTCGGTGGGAATCGCGCTGTGCCGGTCGGTGGGATTCGCGCTGTGCCGGTCGGTGGGAATCGCGCTGTGCCGGTCGGTGGGATTCGCGCTGTGCCGGTCGGTGGGAATCGCACTGTGCCGGTCGGTGGGAATCGCGCTGTGCCAGTCGGTGGGAATCGCGTTCTGCCGGTCCGTGGGATTCGCGCTGTGCCGGTCGGTGGGAATCGCGCTGTGCCGGTCGGTGGGATTCGCGCTGTGCCGGTTGGTGGGAATCGCACTGTGCTGGTCGGTGGGAATCGCGCTGTGCCGGTCGGTGGGATTCGCGCTGTGCCGGTCGGTGGGAATCGCGCTGTGCCGGTCGGTGGGAATCGCGCTGTGCCGGTCGGTCGGAATCGCGCTGTGCCGGTCGGTGGGAATCGCGCTGTGCCGGTCGGTGGGAATCGCGCTGTGCCGGTCGGTGGGAATCGCGCTGTGCCGGTCGGTGGGATTCACGCTGTGCCGGTCGGTGGGAATCGCGCTGTGCCGGTCGGTGGGAATCGCGCTGTGCCGGTCGGTGGGATTCGAGCTGTGCCGGTCGGTGGCAATCGCGCTGTGCCAGTCGGTGGTAATCGCGCTGTGCCGGTCGGTGGGATTCGCGCTGTGCCGGTCGGTGGTAATCGCGCTTCCCGCTGTGCCGGTCGGTGGGAATCGCGCTGTGCCGGTCGGTGGGAATCGCGCTGTGCCGGTCGGTGGGAATCGCGCTGTGCCGGTCGGTGGGAATCTCGCTGCGTGGTCGGTGGGAATCGCGCTGTTCCGGTCGGTGTTTTTCGCACTGTGCTGGTCGGTGGGAATCGCGCTGCGCTGGTCGGTGGGAATCGCGCTGTGCCGGTCGGTGGGAATCGCGCTGTGCCGGTCGGTGGGAATCGCGCTGTGCTGGTCGGTGTGATTCGCTCTGTGCCGGTCGGTGGGAATCGCGCTGTGCCGGTCGGTGGGAATCGCGCTGCGCTGGTCGGTGGGATTCGCGCTGTGCCGGTCGGTGGTAATCGCGCTGTGCCGGTCGGTGGGATTCGCGCTGTGCCGGTCGGTGGTAATCGCGCTGTGCCGGTCGGTGGGATTCGCGCTGCGCCGGTCGGTGGGAATCGCGCCGCGCCTGTCGGTGGGAATCGCGCCGCGCCTGTCGGTGGGAATCGCGCTGTGCCGGTCGGTGGGAATCGCGCTGTGCCGGTCGGTGGGAATCGCGCTCTGCCGGTCGGTGGGAATCGCACTGTGCCGGTCAGTGTGAATCGTGCTGTGCCGGTCGGTGGGAATCGCGCTCTGCCGGTCGGTGGGAATCGCGCTGTGCCGGTCGGTGGGAATCGCGCTGTGCTGGTCGGTGGGAATCGCGCTGTGCCGGTCGGTGGGAATCGCGCTGTGCCGGTCGGTGGGAATCGCGCTGTGCCAGTCGGTGAGAATCGCGCTGTGCCAGTCGGTGGGAATCGCGCTGTGCCTGTCGGTGGGAATCGCGCTGTGCTGGTCGGTGGGAATCGCGCTGTGCCAGTCGGTGGGAATCGCGCTGTGCTGGTCGGTGGGAATCGTGCTGTGCCAGTCGGTGGGAATCGCGCTGTGCCGGTCGGTGGGAATCGCGCTGTGCCGGTCGGTGGGAATCGCGCTGTGCCGGTCGGTGGGAATCGCGCTGTGCTGCTCGGTGGGAATCGCGCTGTGCCGGTCGGTGGGAATCGCGCTGTGCCGGTCGGTGGGAATCGCGCTCTGCCGGTCGGTGGGAATCGCGCTGTGCCGGTCGGTGGGAATTGCGCTGTGCCGGCCGGTGGGAATCGCGCTGTGCCGGTCGGTGGGAATCGCGCTGTGCTGGTCGGTGGGAATCGCGCTGTGCCGGTCGGTGGGAATCGCTCCGCGACGGCCGGTGGGAATCGCGCCGTGCCGGTCGGTGGGAATCGCGCTGTGCTGGTCGGTGGGAATCGCGCTGTGCCGGTCGGTGGGAATCGCGCTGTGCTGGTCGGTGGGAATCGCGCTGTGCCGGTCGGTGGGAATCGCGCTGTGCCGGTCGGTGGGAATCGCGCTGTGCTGGTCGGTGGGAATCGCGCTGTGCCGGTCGGTGGGAATCGCGCTGTGCCGGTCGGTGGGAATCGCGCTGCGCCGGTCGGTGGGAATCGCGCTGTGCCGGTCGGTGGGATTCGCGCTGTGCCGATCGGTGGGAATCGCGCTGTGCAGGTCGGTGGGATTCGTGCTGTGCCGGTCGGTGGGAATCGCGCTGTGCCGGTCGGTGGGAATCGCGCTGTGCCGGTCGGTGGGTATCGCGCTGCGCTGGTCGGTGGGAATCGCGCTGTGCCGGTCGGTGGGAATCGTGCGGGTCCGGTCGGTGGGAATCGCGCTGTGCCGGTCGGTGGGAATCGCGCTGCGCCGGTCGGTGGGAATCGCGCTGTGCTGGTCGGTGGGAATCGTGCTGGTCCGGTCGGTGGGAATCGCGCTGTGCCTGTCGGTGGGAATCGCGCTGTGCCGGTCGGTGGGAATCGCACTGTGCCGGTCGGTGGGAATCGCGCTGTGCTGGTCGGTGGGAATCGTGCGGGTCCGGTCGGTGGGAATCGCGCTGTGCCGATCGGTGGGAATCGCGCTGTGCCGGTCGGTGGGAATCGCACTGTGCCGGTCGGTGGGAATCGCGCCGTGCCGGTCGGTGGGAATCGCACTGTGCTGGTCGGTGGGAATCGCTCCGCGCCGGACGGTGGGAATCGCGCTGCGCTGGTCGGTGGGAATCGCTCCGCGCCGGACGGTGGGAATCGCGCTGCGCTGGTCGGTGGGAATCGCTCCGCGCCGGACGGTGGGAATCGCGCTGCGCTGGTCGGTGGGAATCGCTCCGTGCCGGACGGTGGGAATCGCGCTGTGCTGGTCGGTGGGAATCGCTCCGCGCCGGACGGTGGGAATCGCGCTGCGCTGGTCGGTGGGAATCGCTCCGCGCCGGACGGTGGGAATCGCGCTGCGCTGGTCGGTGGGAATCGCTCCGCGCCGGACGGTGGGAATCGCGCTGTGCCTGTCGGTGGGAATCGCGCTGCGCCCGTCGGTGGGATTCGCACTGCGCCGGTCGGTGGGAATCGCGCTGTGCCGGTCGGTGGGAATCGCGCCGTGCCGGTCGGTGGGAATCGCGCTGTGCCGGTCGGTGGGAATCGCGCTGTGCCGGTCGGTGGGAATCGCGCTGCGACGGTCGGTGGGAATCGCGCTGTGCCGGTCGGTGGGATTCGCGCTGTGCCGGTCGGTGGGATTCGCGCTGTGCCGGTCGGTGGGAATCGCGCTGCGCTGGTCGGTGGGAATCGCGCTGTGCCGGTCGGTGGGAATCGCGCCGCGCTGGTCGGTGGGAATCGCGCTGTGCTGGCCGGTGGGAATCGCGCTGTGCCGGTCGGTGGGAATCGCGCTGTGCTGGTCGGTGGGAATCGCGCTGTGCCGGTCAGTGGGAATCGTGCTGTGCCGGTCGGTGGGAATCGCGCTGTGCCGGTCGGTGGGATTCGCGCTGTGCCGGTCGGTGGGAATCGCGCCGTGCCGGTCGGTGGGATTCGCGCTGTGCCGGTCGGTGGGAATCGCGCTGTGCCGGTCGGTGGGATTCGCGCTGTGCCGGTCGGTGGGAATCGCACTGTGCCGGTCGGTGGGAATCGCGCTGTGCCGGTCGGTGCGAATCGCGCTCTGCCGGTCCGTGGGATTCGCGCTGTGCCGGTCGGTGGGAATCGCGCTGTGCCGGTCGGTGGGATTCGCGCTGTGCCGGTCGGTGGGAATCGCGCTGCGCTGGTGGGTGGGATTCGCGCTGTGCCGGTCGGTGGGAATCGCGCTGTGCCGGTCGGTGGGATTCGCGCTGTGCCGGTCGGTGGGAATCGCGCTGTGCCGGTCGGTGGGATTCGCGCTGTGCCGGTCGGTGGGATTCGCGCTGTGCCGGTCGGTGGGATTCGCGCTGTGCCGGTCGGTGGGATTCGCGCTGTGCCGGTCGGTGGGAATCGCACTGTGCTGGTCGGTGGGAATCGCGCTGTGCCCGTCGGTGGGATTCGCGCTGTGCCGGTCGGTGGGAATCGCGCTGTGCCGGTTGGTGGGAATCGCACTGTGCTGGTCGGTGGGAATCGCGCTGTGCCGGTCGGTGGGATTCGCGCTGTGCCGGTCGGTGGGAATCGCGCTGTGCCGGTCGGTGGGAATCGCGCTGTGCCGGTCGGTCGGAATCGCGCTGTGCCGGTCGGTGGGAATCGCGCTGTGCCGGTCGGTGGGAATCGCGCTGTGCCGGTCGGTGGGAATCGCGCTGTGCCGGTCGGTGGGATTCGCGCTGTGCCGGTCGGTGGGAATCGCGCTGTGCCGGTCGGTGGGAATCGCGCTGTGCCGGTCGGTGGGATTCGAGCTGTGCCGGTCGGTGGCAATCGCGCTGTGCCAGTCGGTGGTAATCGCGCTGTGCCGGTCGGTGGGATTCGCGCTGTGCCGGTCGGTGGTAATCGCGCTGTGCCGGACGGTGGGATTCCCGCTGTGCCGGTCGGTGGGAATCGCGCTGTGCCGGTCGGTGGGAATCGCGCTGTGCCGGTCGGTGGGAATCGCGCTGTGCCGGTCGGTGGGAATCTCGCTGCGCTGGTCGGTGGGAATCGCGCTGTTCCGGTCGGTGTTTTTCGCACTGTGCTGGTCGGTGGGAATCGCGCTGCGCTGGTCGGTGGGAATCGCGCTGTGCCGGTCGGTGGGAATCGCGCTGTGCCGGTCGGTGGGAATCGCGCTGTGCTGGTCGGTGTGATTCGCTCTGTGCCGGTCGGTGGGAATCGCGCTGTGCCGGCCGGTGGGAATCGCGCTGCGCTGGTCGGTGGGATTCGCGCTGTGCCGGTCGGTGGTAATCGCGCTGTGCCGGTCGGTGGGAATCGCGCTGTGCCGGTCGGTGGGAATCGCGCTGTGCCGGTCGGTGGGAATCTCGCTGCGTGGTCGGTGGGAATCGCGCTGTTCCGGTCGGTGTTTTTTGCACTGTGCTGGTCGGTGGGAATCGCGCTGCGCTGGTCGGTGGGAATCGCGCTGTGCCGGTCGGTGGGAATCGCGCTGTGCCGGTCGGTGGGAATCGCGCTGTGCTGGTCGGTGTGATTCGCTCTGTGCCGGTCGGTGGGAATCGCGCTGTGCCGGTCGGTGGGAATCGCGCTGCGCTGGTCGGTGGGATTCGCGCTGTGCCGGTCGGTGGTAATCGCGCTGTGCCGGTCGGTGGGATTCGCGCTGTGCCGGTCGGTGGTAATCGCGCTGTGCCGGTCGGTGGGATTCGCGCTGCGCCGGTCGGTGGGAATCGCGCCGCGCCTGTCGGTGGGAATCGCGCCGCGCCTGTCGGTGGGAATCGCGCTGTGCCGGTCGGTGGGAATCGCGCTGTGCCGGTCGGTGGGAATCGCGCTCTGCCGGTCGGTGGGAATCGCACTGTGCCGGTCAGTGTGAATCGCGCTGTGCCGGTCGGTGGGAATCGCGCTCTGCCGGTCGGTGGGAATCGCGCTGTGCCGGTCGGTGGGAATCGCGCTGTGCTGGTCGGTGGGAATCGCGCTGTGCCGGTCGGTGGGAATCGCGCTGTGCCGGTCGGTGGGAATCGCGCTGTGCCAGTCGGTGAGAATCGCGCTGTGCCAGTCGGTGGGAATCGCGCTGTGCCTGTCGGTGGGAATCGCGCTGTGCTGGTCGGTGGGAATCGCGCTGTGCCAGTCGGTGGGAATCGCGCTGTGCTGGTCGGTGGGAATCGTGCTGTGCCAGTCGGTGGGAATCGCGCTGTGCCGGTCGGTGGGAATCGCGCTGTGCCGGTCGGTGGGAATCGCGCTGTGCCGGTCGGTGGGAATCGCGCTGTGCTGCTCGGTGGGAATCGCGCTGTGCCGGTCGGTGGGAATCGCGCTGTGCCGGTCGGTGGGAATCGCGCTCTGCCGGTCGGTGGGAATCGCGCTGTGCCGGTCGGTGGGAATCGCGCTGTGCCGGCCGGTGGGAATCGCGCTGTGCCGGTCGGTGGGAATCGCGCTGTGCTGGTCGGTGGGAATCGCGCTGTGCCGGTCGGTGGGAATCGCTCCGCGACGGCCGGTGGGAATCGCGCCGTGCCGGTCGGTGGGAATCGCGCTGTGCTGGTCGGTGGGAATCGCGCTGTGCCGGTCGGTGGGAATCGCGCTGTGCTGGTCGGTGGGAATCGCGCTGTGCCGGTCGGTGGGAATCGCGCTGTGCCGGTCGGTGGGAATCGCGCTGTGCTGGTCGGTGGGAATCGCGCTGTGCCGGTCGGTGGGAATCGCGCTGTGCCGGTCGGTGGGAATCGCGCTGCGCCGGTCGGTGGGAATCGCGCTGTGCCGGTCGGTGGGATTCGCGCTGTGCCGATCGGTGGGAATCGCGCTGTGCAGGTCGGTGGGATTCGTGCTGTGCCGGTCGGTGGGAATCGCGCTGTGCCGGTCGGTGGGAATCGCGCTGTGCCGGTCGGTGGGAATCGCGCTGTGCCGGTCGGTGGGAATCGCGCTGCGCCGGTCGGTGGGAATCGCGCTGTGCCGGTCGGTGGGATTCGCGCTGTGCCGGTCGGTGTGATTCGCTCTGTGCCGGTCGGTGGGAATCGCGCTGTGCCGGTCGGTGGGAATCGCGCTGCGCTGGTCGGTGGGATTCGCGCTGTGCCGGTCTGTGGGAATCGCGCTGTGCCGGTCGGTGGGATTCGCGCTGTGCCGGTCGGTGGTATTCGCGCTGCGCTGGTCGGTGGGAATCGCGCTGTGCCGGTCGGTGGGAATCGCACTGTGCTGGTCGGTGGGAATCGCACTGTGCCGGTCGGTGGGATTCGCGCTGTGCCGGACTGTGGGAATCGCGCCGCGCTGGTCGGTGGGATTCGCGCTGTGCCGGTCGGTGGGATTCGCGCTGTGCCGGTCGGTGGGAATCGCGCTGCGCCGGTCGGTGGGAATCACGCTGTGCCGGTCGGTGGGAATCGCGCTGCGCCGGTCGGTGGGAATCGCTCCGCGCCGGTCGGTGGGATTCACGCTGTGCCGGTCGGTGGGAATCGCGCTGTGCCGGTCGGTGGGAATCGCGCTGTGCCGGTCGGTGGGAATCGCGCTGTGCCGGTCGGTGGGAATCGCGCTGTGCCGGCCGGTGGGAATCGCGCTGTGCCGGTCGGTGGGAATCGCACTGTGCCGGTCGGTGGGAATCGCGCTGTGCTGGTCGGTGGGAATCACGCTGTGCCGGTCGGTGGGATTCGCGCTGTGCCGGTCTGTGGGAATCGCGCTGTGCCGGTCGGTGGGATTCGCGCTGTGCCGGTCGGTGTGATTCGCGCTGCGCTGGTCGGTGGGAATCGCGCTGTGCCGGTCGGTGGGAATCGCACTGTGCTGGTCGGTGGGAATCGCACTGTGCCGGTCGGTGGGATTCGCGCTGTGCCGGTCTGTGGGAATCGCGCCGCGCTGGTCGGTGGGATTCGCGCTGTGCCGGTCGGTGGGATTCGCGCTGTGCCGGTCGGTGGGAATCGCGCTGCGCCGGTCGGTGGGAATCACGCTGTGCCGGTCGGTGGGAATCGCGTTGCGCCGGTCGGTGGGAATCGCTCCGCGCCGGTCGGTGTGAATCGCGCTGTGCCGGTCGGTGGGAATCGCGCTGCGCCGGTCGGTGTGAATCGCGCTGTGCCGGTCGGTGGGAATCGCGCTGTGCCGGTCGGTGGGAATCGCGCCGCGCTGGTCGGTGGGAATCGCGCTGTGCTGGTCGATGGGAATCGCGCTGCGCTGGCCGGTGGGAATCGCACTGTGCTGGTCGGTGGGAATCGCGCTGTGCCGGTCGGTGGGAATCGCACTGTGCCGGCCGGTGGGAATCGCGCTGTGCCGGTCGGTGGGAATCGCACTGTGCCGGTCGGTGGGAATCGCGCTGTGCTGGTCGGTGGGAATCGCGCTGTGCCGGTCGGTGGGATTCGCGCTGTGCCGGTCTGTGGGAATCGCGCTATGCCGGTCGGTGGGATTCGCGCTGTGCCGGTCGGTGGGATTCGCGCTACGCTGGTCGGTGGGAATCGCGCTGTGCCGGTCGGTGGGAATCGCACTGTGCTGGTCGGTGGGAATCGCACTGTGCCGGTCGGTGGGATTCGCGCTGTGCCGGTCTGTGGGAATCGCGCCGCGCTGTTCGGTGGGAATCGCGCTGCGCAGGTCGGTGGGAATCACGCTGTGCCGGTCGGTGGGAATCGCGCTGCGCCGGTCGGTGGGAATCGCTCCGCGCCGGTCGGTGGGATTCGCGCTGTGCCGGTCGGTGGGAATCGCGCTGTGCCGGTCGGTGGGAATCGCGCTGTGCCGGTCGGTGGGAATCGCGCTGTGCCGGTCGGTGGGAATCGCGCTGTGCTGGCCGGTGGGAATCGCGCTGTGCCGGTCGGTGGGAATCGCACTGTGCCGGTCGGTGGGAATCGCGCTGTGCTGGTCGGTGGGAATCACGCTGTGCCGGTCGGTGGGATTCGCGCTGTGCCGGTCGGTGGGAATCGCGCTGTGTCGGTCGGTGGGAATCGCGCTGTGCCGGTCGGTGGGATTCGCGCTGTGCCGGTCGGTGGGATTCGCGCTGTGCCGGTCGGTGGGATTCGCGCTGTGCCGGTCGGTGGGAATCGCACTGTGCCGGTCGGTGGGAATCGCGCTGTGCCGGTCGGTGGGATTCGCGCTGTGCCGGTCGGTGGGATTCGCGCTGTGCCGGTCGGTGGGAATCGCGCTGCGCCGGTTGGTGGGAATGTGCCGGTCGGTGGGAATCGCACTGTGCCGGTCGGTGGGAATCGCGCTGTGCCGGTCGGTGGGATTCGCGCTGTGCCGGTCGGTGGGATTCGCGCTGTGCCGGTCGGTGGGAATCGCGCTGCGCCGGTTGGTGGGAATCGCGCTGCGCTGGTCGGTGGGAATCGCGCTGTGCCGGTCGGTGGGAATCGCGCGGTGCCGGTCGGTGGGAATCGCGCTGTGCCGGTCGGTGGGAATCGCGCCGTGCCGGTCGGTGGGAATCGCGCTGTGCCGGTCGGTGGGAATCGCTCTGTGCCGGTCGGTGGGAATCGCGCCGTGCCGGTCGGTGGGAATCGCACTGTGCCGGTCGGTGGGAATCGCGCCGTGCCGGTCGGTGGGAATCGCACTGTGCCGGTCGGTGGGAATCGCGCTGTGCCGGTCGGTGGGACTCGCACTGTGCCGGTCGGTGGGAATCGCGCTGTGCCGGTCGGTGGGAATCGCGCTGTGCCGTTCGGTGGGAATCGCGCTGTGCCGGTCGGTGGGAATCGCGCTGTGCCGGTCGGTGGGAATCGCACTGTGCCGGCCGGTGGGAATCGCGCTGTGCCGGTCGGTGGGAATCGCACTGTGCCGGTCGGTGGGAATCGCGCTGTGCCGGTCGGTGGGAATCGCGCTGTGCCGGTCGGTGGGATTCGCGCTGTGCCGGTCTGTGGGAATCGCGCTGTGCCGGTCGGTGGGATTCGCGCTGTGCCGGTCGGTGGTATTCGCGCTGCGCTGGTCGGTGGGAATCGCGCTGTGCCGGTCGGTGGGAATCGCACTGTGCTGGTCGGTGGGAATCGCACTGTGCCGGTCGGTGGGATTCGCGCTGTGCCGGACTGTGGGAATCGCGCCGCGCTGGTCGGTGGGATTCGCGCTGTGCCGGTCGGTGGGATTCGCGCTGTGCCGGTCGGTGGGAATCGCGCTGCGCCGGTCGGTGGGAATCACGCTGTGCCGGTCGGTGGGAATCGCGCTGCGCCGGTCGGTGGGAATCGCTCCGCGCCGGTCGGTGGGAATCGCGCTGTGCCGGTCGGTGGGAATCGCGCTGTGCCGGTCGGTGGGAATCGCGCTGTGCCGGTCGGTGGGAATCGCGCTGTGCCGGCCGGTGGGAATCGCGCTGTGCCGGTCGGTGGGAATCGCACTGTGCCGGTCGGTGGGAATCGCGCTGTGCTGGTCGGTGGGAATCACGCTGTGCCGGTCGGTGGGATTCGCGCTGTGCCGGTCTGTGGGAATCGCGCTGTGCCGGTCGGTGGGATTCGCGCTGTGCCGGTCGGTGTGATTCGCGCTGCGCTGGTCGGTGGGAATCGCGCTGTGCCGGTCGGTGGGAATCGCACTGTGCTGGTCGGTGGGAATCGCACTGTGCCGGTCGGTGGGATTCGCGCTGTGCCGGTCTGTGGGAATCGCGCCGCGCTGGTCGGTGGGATTCGCGCTGTGCCGGTCGGTGGGATTCGCGCTGTGCCGGTCGGTGGGAATCGCGCTGCGCCGGTCGGTGGGAATCACGCTGTGCCGGTCGGTGGGAATCGCGTTGCGCCGGTCGGTGGGAATCGCTCCGCGCCGGTCGGTGGGATTCGCGCTGTGCCGGTCGGTGGGAATCGCGCTGTGCCGGTCAGTGGGAATCGCGCTGTGCCGGTCGGTGGGAATCGCGCTGTGCCGGTCGGTGGGAATCGCGCTGTGCCGGTCGGTGGGATTCCCGCTGTGCCGGTCGGTGGGAATCGCGCTGTGCCGGTCGGTGGGAATCGCGCTGTGCCGGTCGGTGGGAATCGCGCTGTGCCGGTCGGTGGGAATCGCGCTGTGCCGGTCGGTGGGAATCGCGCTGTGCTGGTCGGTGGGAATCGCTCCGCGCCGGTCGGTGGGAATTGCGCTGTGCCGGTCGGTGGGAATCACGCTGTGCCGGTCGGTGGGAATCGTGCTGTGCCGGTCGGTGGGAATCGCGCTGCGCTGGTCGGTGGGAATCGCGCTGCGCTGGTCGGTGGGAATCGCTCCGCGCCGGTCGGTGGGAATCGCGCTGTGCCGGTCGGTGGGAATCGCGCTGCGCCGGTCGGTGGGAATCGCACTGCGCCGGTCGGTGGGAATCGCGCTGTGCCGGTCGGTGGGAATCGCGCTGTGCCGGTCGGTGGGAATCGCGCTGCGCCGGTCGGTGTGAATCGCGCTGTGCCGGTCGGTGGGAATCGCGCTGTGCCGGTCGGTGGGAATCGCTCCGCGCCGGTCGGTGGGAATCGCGCTGTGCCGGTCGGTGGGAATCGCGCTGTGCCGGTCGGTGGGAATCGCGCTGTGCCGGTCGGTGGGAATCGCGCTGTGCCGGCCGGTGGGAATCGCGCTGTGCCGGTCGGTGGGAATCGCACTGTGCCGGTCGGTGGGAATCGCGCTGTGCTGGTCGGTGGGAATCACGCTGTGCCGGTCGGTGGGATTCGCGCTGTGCCGGTCTGTGGGAATCGCGCTGTGCCGGTCGGTGGGATTCGCGCTGTGCCGGTCGGTGTGATTCGCGCTGCGCTGGTCGGTGGGAATCGCGCTGTGCCGGTCGGTGGGAATCGCACTGTGCTGGTCGGTGGGAATCGCACTGTGCCGGTCGGTGGGATTCGCGCTGTGCCGGTCTGTGGGAATCGCGCCGCGCTGGTCGGTGGGATTCGCGCTGTGCCGGTCGGTGGGATTCGCGCTGTGCCGGTCGGTGGGAATCGCGCTGCGCCGGTCGGTGGGAATCACGCTGTGCCGGTCGGTGGGAATCGCGTTGCGCCGGTCGGTGGGAATCGCTCCGCGCCGGTCGGTGGGATTCGCGCTGTGCCGGTCGGTGGGAATCGCGCTGTGCCGGTCAGTGGGAATCGCGCTGTGCCGGTCGGTGGGAATCGCGCTGTGCCGGTCGGTGGGAATCGCGCTGTGCCGGTCGGTGGGATTCCCGCTGTGCCGGTCGGTGGGAATCGCGCTGTGCCGGTCGGTGGGAATCGCGCTGTGCCGGTCGGTGGGAATCGCGCTGTGCCGGTCGGTGGGAATCGCGCTGTGCCGGTCGGTGGGAATCGCGCTGTGCTGGTCGGTGGGAATCGCTCCGCGCCGGTCGGTGGGAATTGCGCTGTGCCGGTCGGTGGGAATCACGCTGTGCCGGTCGGTGGGAATCGTGCTGTGCCGGTCGGTGGGAATCGCGCTGCGCTGGTCGGTGGGAATCGCGCTGCGCTGGTCGGTGGGAATCGCTCCGCGCCGGTCGGTGGGAATCGCGCTGTGCCGGTCGGTGGGAATCGCGCTGCGCCGGTCGGTGGGAATCGCACTGCGCCGGTCGGTGGGAATCGCGCTGTGCCGGTCGGTGGGAATCGCGCTGTGCCGGTCGGTGGGAATCGCGCTGCGCCGGTCGGTGTGAATCGCGCTGTGCCGGTCGGTGGGAATCGCGCTGTGCCGGTCGGTGGGAATCGCGCCGCGCTGGTCGGTGGGAATCGCGCTGTGCTGGTCGATGGGAATCGCGCTGCGCTGGCCGGTGGGAATCGCACTGTGCTGGTCGGTGGGAATCGCGCTGTGCCGGTCGGTGGGAATCGCACTGTGCCGGCCGGTGGGAATCGCGCTGTGCCGGTCGGTGGGAATCGCACTGTGCCGGTCGGTGGGAATCGCGCTGTGCTGGTCGGTGGGAATCGCGCTGTGCCGGTCGGTGGGATTCGCGCTGTGCCGGTCTGTGGGAATCGCGCTATGCCGGTCGGTGGGATTCGCGCTGTGCCGGTCGGTGGGATTCGCGCTACGCTGGTCGGTGGGAATCGCGCTGTGCCGGTCGGTGGGAATCGCACTGTGCTGGTCGGTGGGAATCGCACTGTGCCGGTCGGTGGGATTCGCGCTGTGCCGGTCTGTGGGAATCGCGCCGCGCTGTTCGGTGGGAATCGCGCTGCGCAGGTCGGTGGGAATCACGCTGTGCCGGTCGGTGGGAATCGCGCTGCGCCGGTCGGTGGGAATCGCTCCGCGCCGGTCGGTGGGATTCGCGCTGTGCCGGTCGGTGGGAATCGCGCTGTGCCGGTCGGTGGGAATCGCGCTGTGCCGGTCGGTGGGAATCGCGCTGTGCCGGTCGGTGGGAATCGCGCTGTGCTGGCCGGTGGGAATCGCGCTGTGCCGGTCGGTGGGAATCGCACTGTGCCGGTCGGTGGGAATCGCGCTGTGCTGGTCGGTGGGAATCACGCTGTGCCGGTCGGTGGGATTCGCGCTGTGCCGGTCGGTGGGAATCGCGCTGTGTCGGTCGGTGGGAATCGCGCTGTGCCGGTCGGTGGGATTCGCGCTGTGCCGGTCGGTGGGATTCGCGCTGTGCCGGTCGGTGGGATTCGCGCTGTGCCGGTCGGTGGGAATCGCACTGTGCCGGTCGGTGGGAATCGCGCTGTGCCGGTCGGTGGGATTCGCGCTGTGCCGGTCGGTGGGATTCGCGCTGTGCCGGTCGGTGGGAATCGCGCTGCGCCGGTTGGTGGGAATGTGCCGGTCGGTGGGAATCGCACTGTGCCGGTCGGTGGGAATCGCGCTGTGCCGGTCGGTGGGATTCGCGCTGTGCCGGTCGGTGGGATTCGCGCTGTGCCGGTCGGTGGGAATCGCGCTGCGCCGGTTGGTGGGAATCGCGCTGCGCTGGTCGGTGGGAATCGCGCTGTGCCGGTCGGTGGGAATCGCGCGGTGCCGGTCGGTGGGAATCGCGCTGTGCCGGTCGGTGGGAATCGCGCCGTGCCGGTCGGTGGGAATCGCGCTGTGCCGGTCGGTGGGAATCGCTCTGTGCCGGTCGGTGGGAATCGCGCCGTGCCGGTCGGTGGGAATCGCACTGTGCCGGTCGGTGGGAATCGCGCTGTGCCGGTCGGTGGGACTCGCACTGTGCCGGTCGGTGGGAATCGCGCTGTGCCGGTCGGTGGGAATCGCGCTGTGCCGTTCGGTGGGAATCGCGCTGTGCCGGTCGGTGGGAATCGCGCTGTGCCGGTCGGTGGGAATCGCACTGTGCCGGCCGGTGGGAATCGCGCTGTGCCGGTCGGTGGGAATCGCACTGTGCCGGTCGGTGGGAATCGCGCTGTGCCGGTCGGTGGGAATCGCGCTGTGCCGGTCGGTGGGATTCGCGCTGTGCCGGTCTGTGGGAATCGCGCTGTGCCGGTCGGTGGGATTCGCGCTGTGCCGGTCGGTGGTATTCGCGCTGCGCTGGTCGGTGGGAATCGCGCTGTGCCGGTCGGTGGGAATCGCACTGTGCTGGTCGGTGTGAATCGCACTGTGCCGGTCGGTGGGATTCGCGCTGTGCCGGACTGTGGGAATCGCGCCGCGCTGGTCGGTGGGATTCGCGCTGTGCCGGTCGGTGGGAATCGCGCTGTGCCGGTCGGTGGGAATCGCGCTGCGCCGGTCGGTGGGAATCACGCTGTGCCGGTCGGTGGGAATCGCGCTGCGCCGGTCGGTGGGAATCGCTCCGCGCCGGTCGGTGGGATTCACGCTGTGCCGGTCGGTGGGAATCGCGCTGTGCCGGTCGGTGGGAATCGCGCTGTGCCGGTCGGTGGGAATCGCGCTGTGCCGGTCGGTGGGAATCGCGCTGTGCCGGCCGGTGGGAATCGCGCTGTGCCGGTCGGTGGGAATCGCACTGTGCCGGTCGGTGGGAATCGCGCTGTGCTGGTCGGTGGGAATCACGCTGTGCCGGTCGGTGGGATTCGCGCTGTGCCGGTCTGTGGGAATCGCGCTGTGCCGGTCGGTGGGATTCGCGCTGTGCCGGTCGGTGTGATTCGCGCTGCGCTGGTCGGTGGGAATCGCGCTGTGCCGGTCGGTGGGAATCGCACTGTGCTGGTCGGTGGGAATCGCACTGTGCCGGTCGGTGGGATTCGCGCTGTGCCGGTCTGTGGGAATCGCGCCGCGCTGGTCGGTGGGATTCGCGCTGTGCCGGTCGGTGGGATTCGCGCTGTGCCGGTCGGTGGGAATCGCGCTGCGCCGGTCGGTGGGAATCACGCTGTGCCGGTCGGTGGGAATCGCGCTGCGCCGGTCGGTGGGAATCGCTCCGCGCCGGTCGGTGGGATTCGCGCTGTGCCGGTCGGTGGGAATCGCGCTGTGCCGGTCAGTGGGAATCGCGCTGTGCCGGTCGGTGGGAATCGCGCTGTGCCGGTCGGTGGGAATCGCGCTGTGCCGGTCGGTGGGATTCCCGCTGTGCCGGTCGGTGGGAATCGCGCTGTGCCGGTCGGTGGGAATCGCGCTGTGCCGGTCGGTGGGAATCGCGCTGTGCCGGTCGGTTGGAATCGCGCTGAGCCGGTCGGTGGGAATCGCGCTGTGCTGGTCGGTGGGAATCGCTCCGCGCCGGTCGGTGGGAATTGCGCTGTGCCGGTCGGTGGGAATCACGCTGTGCCGGTCGGTGGGAATCGTGCTGTGCCGGTCGGTGGGAATCGCGCTGCGCTGGTCGGTGGGAATCGCGCTGCGCTGGTCGGTGGGAATCGCTCCGCGCCGGTCGGTGGGAATCGCGCTGTGCCGGTCGGTGGGAATCGCGCTGCGCCGGTCGGTGGGAATCGCACTGCGCCGGTCGGTGGGAATCACGCTGTGCCGGTCGGTGGGAATCGCGCTGTGCCGGTCGGTGGGAATCGCGCTGCGCCGGTCGGTGTGAATCGCGCTGTGCCGGTCGGTGGGAATCGCGCTGTGCCGGTCGGTGGGAATCGCGCCGCGCTGGTCGGTGGGAATCGCGCTGTGCTGGTCGATGGGAATCGCGCTGCGCTGGCCGGTGGGAATCGCACTGTGCTGGTCGGTGGGAATCGCGCTGTGCCGGTCGGTGGGAATCGCACTGTGCCGGCCGGTGGGAATCGCGCTGTGCCGGTCGGTGGGAATCGCACTGTGCCGGTCGGTGGGAATCGCGCTGTGCTGGTCGGTGGGAATCGCGCTGTGCCGGTCGGTGGGATTCGCGCTGTGCCGGTCTGTGGGAATCGCGCTATGCCGGTCGGTGGGATTCGCGCTGTGCCGGTCGGTGGGATTCGCGCTACGCTGGTCGGTGGGAATCGCGCTGTGCCGGTCGGTGGGAATCGCACTGTGCTGGTCGGTGGGAATCGCACTGTGCCGGTCGGTGGGATTCGCGCTGTGCCGGTCTGTGGGAATCGCGCCGCGCTGGTCGGTGGGATTCGCGCTGTGCCGGTCGGTGGGATTCGCGCTGTGCCGGTCGGTGGGAATCGCGCTGCGCCGGTCGGTGGGAATCACGCTGTGCCGGTCGGTGGGAATCGCGCTGCGCCGGTCGGTGGGAATCGCTCCGCGCCGGTCGGTGGGATTCGCGCTGTGCCGGTCGGTGGGAATCGCGCTGTGCCGGTCGGTGGGAATCGCGCTGTGCCGGTCGGTGGGAATCGCGCTGTGCCGGTCGGTGGGAATCGCGCTGTGCTGGCCGGTGGGAATCGCGCTGTGCCGGTCGGTGGGAATCGCACTGTGCCGGTCGGTGGGAATCGCGCTGTGCTGGTCGGTGGGAATCACGCTGTGCCGGTCGGTGGGATTCGCGCTGTGCCGGTCGGTGGGAATCGCGCTGTGTCGGTCGGTGGGAATCGCGCTGTGCCGGTCGGTGGGATTCGCGCTGTGCCGGTCGGTGGGATTCGCGCTGTGCCGGTCGGTGGGATTCGCGCTGTGCCGGTCGGTGGGAATCGCACTGTGCCGGTCGGTGGGAATCGCGCTGTGCCGGTCGGTGGGATTCGCGCTGTGCCGGTCGGTGGGATTCGCGCTGTGCCGGTCGGTGGGAATCGCGCTGTGCCGGTCGGTGGGAATCGCGGGGATTTATCTACCTTGATGCGCTTTAAGACTTCCAGCACCTCCTCCTCTGTAATATGCACACTTCTCAAGACATCACTATTTATTTCCCTTAGTTTCCTAACATCCATGCCTTTCTCCACCGTGAATACCGATGAGAAATATTCATTCAGGATCTCACCCAACTCTTGTGGCTCTGCACATAGATGTCCTTGTTGATCCTTAAGAGGCCCTACTCTGTCCCTAGTTACTCTTTTTCCCTTTATGTATCTGTAGAATCTCTTTGGATTCTCCCTTGCATTATTTGCCAAAGCAATTTCATGTCCCCTTTTTGCCCTCCTGATTTCCCTCTTAACTCTATTACGACAATCTCTATACTCTTCAAGGGATCTACTTGATCCCAGTTGCTTATGTACGTCATATGCCTCCTTCTTCTTTTTGACCAGAGTCTCAATATCTCGAGTCATCCAGGGTTCCCTACTTCTACCAGCCTTGCCCTTCACTCTGAAGGGAATGTGCTTACCCTGCACCCTGGTTAACACATTTTTAAAAGCCTCCCATTTACCAGCCGTCCCTTTGTCTGCCAATAGTCTCCCCCAATCTACCTCTGCAAGTTCCTGTCTGATACCATCAAAATTGGCCTTGCCCCAATTAAGAATTTTAACTCTTGGGCCAGACCTATCATTCTCCATAGCTATCTTAAAACTAATGGAATTATGGTCACTTGTCCCAAAGTGATCCCTCACTAGCACTTCTGTCACTTGCCCTTCCTTATTTCCCAAGACGAGGTCAAGTTTTGCCCCCTCTCTAGTCGGTCCATCCACATACTGAATGAGAAATTCCTCCTGAATACACTCAACAAATTTCCCTCCATCCAAGCCCCTAATGCTATGACTGTCCCAGTCAATGTTGGGAAAGTTAAAGTCCCCTACTACTACCACCCTATTATTCTTGCAGCTATCTGTAATCGCCTTACATATTTGCTCCTCAATTTCCCGCTGACTATTTGGGGGCCTGTAGTACAGTCCTACCAAGGTGATCTCTCCCTTCTTATTTTTCAGTTCCACCCATATAGACTCAGTGGGCGAACCCTCGGATATATCCCCTCTAAGTACTGCCGTGATGTTCTCCCTAATCAAAAACGCCACTCCCCCTCCTCTCTTACCTCCTGTTCTATCCTTTCTATAGCATCTGTACCCCGGAACATTGAGCTGCCAGTCCTGCCCCTCCCTTAGCCATGTTTCAGTCATAGCTATAATATCCCAGTCCCATGTGCCCGTCCATGCCCTGAGTTCATCCGCTTTGCCCGTCAGGCCCCTTGCATTGAAATAAATGCAGTTTAATGTAGACCTTCCTTGCTCTCTGCCCTGCTTTCTCTGGTCATGCTTTACACACTCTCCCTTCCTGCCTTTTGTTTCTGTCCCCACTGACTTCCTACATCGGTTCCCATCCCCCTGGCACATTAGTTTAAACCCTCCCCAACTGCACTAGCAAAACCCTCCCCCCGAGAACATTGGTTCCAGTCCCACCCAGATGCAGACCGTCCGATTTGTACAGGTCCCACCTCCCCCAGAACCGGTCCCAATGTCCCAGGAATTTGAAACCCTCCCTCTTGCACCATCTCTCAAGCCACGTATTCATCCTAGCTATCCTGTCATTCCTACTCTGACTATCACGTGGCACTGGTAGCAATCCTGAGATTACTACCTTTGAGGTCCTACTTTTTAGTTTAACTCCTAACTCCCTAAATTCAGCTTGTAGGACCTCATCCCGTTTTTTACCTATATCGTTGGTGCCTATATGCACCACGACAGCTGGCTGTTCACCCTCCCCCTCCAGAATGCCCTGCAGCCGCTCCGAGACATCCTTGATCCTTGCACCAGGGAGGCAACATACCAACCTGGATTCTCGTTTGCGTCCGCAGAAACGCCTGTCTATTCCCCTTACAATTGAATCCCCTATCACTATAGCTCTGCCACTCTTTTTCCCGCCCTTCTGTGCAGCAGAGCCAGCCACGGTGCCATGAACCTGGCTGCTGCCACCTTCCCCTGGTGAGCCATCTCCCCCAACAGTTTCCAAAACGGTAAATCTGTTTTGGAGGGAGATGCCCGCAGGGGATCCCTGCACTGCCTTCCTACTCTTCCTCTGTCTGTTGGTCACCCTTTCCCTATCTGCCTCAGTAATTTTAATCTGCGGTGTGACCAACTCACTGAATGTGCTTTCCACAACTTCCTCAGCATCGCGGATGCTCCAAAGTGAATCCATCCGCAGCTCCAGAGCCGTCAAGCGGTCTAACAGGAGCTGCAGTTGGACACACTTCTTGCAGATGAAGGAGTCAGGGACACCAGAAGGGTCCCTGACTTGCCACATCTCACAAGAGGAGCATGACACGGGTCTGAGCTCTCCTGCCATGACTTAAACCTGAAGTTAAATTTGAACTACACTACACAGCTAGGAGAAAGTCAAAGAGAGAGAAATCACTTACCAGTTACAAGCCAATCACTTACCTGCTGGCTGTGATGTAATTGCTCCCGAGACTCCCTCACAGGTCTGCTTCTCTGCACCTCCTTCAGGTGAGCACCAAATTCCCTTAACTAGTTAATTACTTTACTTAATTAACTTGATTTTTTTTTTTTTTTTTTTTGTCACTCCCCTCTTACCCGAACTCAGCCTTACCCAAACTCAGATACACTCTGTTTGCCTTCAGCACTCAGCCTTACCCAAACTCAGATACACTCTGTTTGCCTTCAGCACTCTGTTTCTAAAGGCACTTCAGCCACACCCTTTGTATCCTTCCTGATTTACAGTCAGCCAATAGGCCTGACTCTCACACTGACTCTCACACTGAATTTCACACTGATCCTCACACTGACCATCACACTGACCATCACGCTGACCATCACACTGACCATCACGCTGACCATCACGCTGACCCTCACACTGACCCTCACACTGACCATCACGCTGACCCTCACACTGATCCTCACACTGACCCTCACACTGACCATCACACTGACCATCACGCTGACCCTCACACTGACCCTCACACTGATCCTCACACTGACTCTCACACTGACCATCACGCTGACCCTCACACTGACCCTCACACTGACCATCACGCTGACCCTCACACTGAGCCTCACACTGACTCTCACACTGACCCTCACACTGACCCTCACACTGACTCTCACACTGACCCTCACGCTAACCATCACACTGACCCTCACACTGACCCTCACACTGACCCTCACACTGACTCTCACACTGACTCTCACACTGACTCTCACACTGACCCTCACACTGACCCTCACACTGACCCTCACACTGACCCTCACACTGACTCTCACACTGACCCTCACACTGACCCTCACATTGACTCTCACACTCACCCTCACACTGACCCTCACACTGACCCTCACACTGACCATGACCCTGACCTGACTCCACTTTGTTTGCTCACTTTATTTCAGAACAATGTGGAGATCCCAATCCCAAAGTACTTTTCCCGACAAGCAGAAAAACTTCGGGACCAACGGAGGATTTTTTTTACGAAGCTGCTTCAACCAGAATTACTGACCCCGGTGAGTTTCACACTGAGCGGAGCCTTTCCACGGATTTCACCACCAACTTCCGCTGCCGGGATTCCTGCACACGTGTCAAATGGAACTCACCGCATCGGCCTGTATGGACTTAATCATCCGTGTGTTACTGTGGGACTGTGCGGTGATCCCAGGGTCAGTGTGTGACTGTGCGGTGATCCCAGTCTCACTGTGTGACTGTGCGGGGATCCCAGGGTCACTGTGGGACAGTGCGGTGATCCCAGGGTCACTGTGTGACTGTGCGGTGATCCCAGGGTCACTGTGTGACTGTGCGGTGATCCCAGGGTCACTGTGTGACTGTGCGGTGATCCCAGTCTCACTGTGTGACTGTGCGGTGATCCCAGGGTCACTGTGTGACTGTGCGGTGTTCCCAGTCTCACTGTGTGACTGTGCGGTGATCCCAGTCTCACTGTGTGACTGTGCGGTGATCCCAGGGTCACTGTGTGACTGTGCGGTGATCACAGGGTCACTGTGTGACTGTGCGGTGATCCCAGGGTCACTGTGTGACTGTGCGGTGATCCCAGGGTCACTGTGTGACTGTGCGGTGATCCCAGGGTCACTGAGTGACTGTGCGGTGATCCCAGGGTCACTGTGTGACTGTGCGGTGATCCCAGTCTCACTGTGTGACTGTGCGGTGATCCCAGTCTCACTGTGTGACTGTGCGGTGATCCCAGGGTCACTGTGTGACTGTGCGGTGATCCCAGGGTCACTGTGGGACTGTGCGGTGACCCCAGGGTCACTGTGTGGCTGTGCGGTGATCCCAGGGTCACTGTGTGACTGTGCGGTGATCCCAGGGTCACTGTGTGACTGTGCGGTGATCCCAGGGTCACTGTGGGACTGTGCGGTGATCCCAGGGTCACTGTGTGACTGTGCGGTGATCCGAGGGTCACTGTGTGGCTGTGCGGTGATCCCAGGGTCACTGTGGGACTGTGCGGTGACCCCAGGGTCACTGTGTGACTGTGCGGGGATCCCAGGGTCACTGTGGGACTGTGCGGTGATCCCAGGGTCACTGTGTGACTGTGCGGTGACCCCAGGGTCACTGTGTGACTGTGCGGTGATCCCAGGGTCACTGTGTGGCTGTGCGGTGATCCCAGGGTCACTGTGTGACTGTGCGGTGATCCCAGTCTCACTGTGTGACTGTGCGGTGATCCCAGGGTCACTGTGTGACTGTGCGGTGATCCCAGGGTGACTGTGTGACCGTGCGGTGATCCGAGGTTCACTGTGTGACTGTGCGGGGATCCCAGGGTCACTGTGTGACTGTGCGGTGATCCCAGGGTCACTGTGTGACTGTGCGGTGATCCCAGGGTCATTGTGTGACTGTGCGGTGTTCCCAGGGTCACTGTGTGACTGTGCGGTGATCCCAGGGTCACTGTGGGACTGTGCGGTGATCCCAGGGTAACTGTGTGACTGTGCGGTGATCCCAGGGTCACTGTGTGACTGTGCGGTGATTCCAGGGTCACTGTGTGACTGTGCGGTGACCCCAGGGTCACTGTGTGACTGTGCGGTGTTCCCAGGGTCACTGTGTGACTGTGCGGTGATCCCAGGGTCACTGTGGGACTGTGCGGTGACCCCAGGGTCAGTGTGTGACTGTGCGGTGATCCCAGGGTCACTGTGTGACTGTGCGGTGACCCCAGTCTCACTGTGTGACTGTGCGGTGATCCCAGTCTCACTGTGTGACTGTGCGGTGATCCCAGTCTCACTGTGTGACTGTGCGGTGATCCCAGGGTCACTGTGTGACTGTGCGGTGATCCCAGGGTCACTGTGTGACTGTGCGGTGACCCCAGTCTCACTGTGTGACTGTGCGGTGACCCCAGTCTCACTGTGTGACTGTGCGCTGACCCCAGGGTCACTGTGTGACTGTGCGGTGATCCCAGGGTCACTGTGTGACTGTGCGGTGATCCCAGGGTCACTGTGTGACTGTGCGGTGACCCCAGGGTCACTGTGTGACTGTGCGGTGATCTCAGGGTCACTGTGTGACTGTGCGGTGACCCCAGGGTCACTGTGTGACTGTGCGGTGACCCCAGGGTCAGTGTGTGACTGTGCGGTGCTCCCAGTCTCACTGTGTGACTGTGTGGTGATCCCAGTCTCACTGTGTGACTGTGCGGTGATCCCAGGGTCACTGTGTGACTGTGCGGTGATCCCAGGGTCACTGTGGGACTGTGCGGTGACCCCAGGGTCACTGTGTGGCTGTGCGGTGATCCCAGGGTCACTGTGTGACTGTGCGGTGATCCCAGGGTCACTGTGCGACTGTGCGGTGACCCCAGTCTCACTGTGTGACTGTGCGGTGATCCCAGGGTCACTGTGTGACTGTGCGGTGATCCCAGGGTCACTGTGTGACTGTGCGGTGATCCCAGGGTCACTGTGTGACTGTGCGGTGATCCCAGTCTCACTGTGTGACTGTGCGGTGATCCCAGGGTCACTGTGTGACTGTGCGGTGATCCCAGTCTCACTGTGTGACTGTGCGGTGATCCCAGGGTCACTGTATGACTGTGCGGTGATCCCAGGGTCACTGTGTGACTGTGCGGTGATCCCAGGGTCACTGTGTGACTGTGCGGTGATCCCAGGATCACTGTGTGGCTGTGTGGTGATCCCAGGGTCACTGTGTGACTGTGCGGTGATCCCAGTCTCACTGTGTGACTGTGCGGTGATCCGAGGTTCACTGTGTGACTGTGCGGGGATCCCAGGGTCACTGTGTGACTGTGCGGTGATCCCAGGGTCACTGTGTGACCGTGCGGTGATCCCAGGGTCATTGTGTGACTGTGCGGTGTTCCCAGGGTCACTGTGTGACTGTGCGGTGATCTCAGGGTCACTGTGGGACTGTGCGGTGATCCCAGGGTAACTGTGTGACTGTGCGGTGATCCCAGGGTCACTGTGTGACTGTGCGGTGATCCCAGTGTCACTGTGTGACTGTGCGGTGACCCCAGGGTCACTGTGTGACTGTGCGGTGTTCCCAGGGTCACTGTGTGACTGTGCGGTGATCCCAGGGTCACTGTGGGACTGTGCGGTGATCCCAGGGTAACTGTGTGACTGTGCGGTGATCCCAGGGTCACTGTGTGACTGTGCGGTGATCCCAGGGTCACTGTGTGACTGTGCGGTGGCCCCAGGGTCACTGTGTGACTGTGCGGTGATCCCAGGGTCAGTGTGTGACTGTGCGGTGATCCCAGGGTCACTGTGTGACTGTGCGGTGATCCCAGGGTCACTGTGTGACTGTGCGGTGATCCCAGGGTCACTGTGTGACTGTGCGGTGATCCCAGTCTCACTGTGTGACTGTGCGGTGACCCCAGGGTCACTGTGTGACTGTGCGGTGATCCCAGTCTCACTGTGTGACTGTGCGGTGAACCTAGTCTCACTGTGGGACTGTGCGGTGATCCCAGGGTCACTGTGTGACTGTGCGGTGATCCCAGGGTCACTGTGTGACTGTGCGGTGATCCCAGGGTCAATGTGTGACTGTGCGGTGTTCCCAGGGTCACTGTGTGACTGTGCGGTGATCCCAGGGTCACTGTGTGACTGTGCGGTGATCCCAGGGTCACTGTGTGACTGTGCGGTGACCCCAGAGTCACTGTGTGACTGTGCGGTGATCCGAGGTTCACTGTGTGACTGTGCGGTGACCCCAGAGTCAGTGTGTGACTGTGCGGTGATCCCAGGGTCACTGTGCGACTGTGCGGTGATCCCAAGGTCACTGTGTGACTGTGCGGTGATCCCAGGGTCACTGTGCGACTGTGCGGTGACCCCAGAGTCACTGTGTGACTGTGCGGTGATCCGAGGTTCACTGTGTGACTGTGCGGTGACCCCAGAGTCAGTGTGTGACTGTGCGGTGATCCCAGGGTCACTGTGCGACTGTGTGTTGATCCCAGGGTCACTGTGTGACTGTGCGGTGATCCCAGGGTCACTGTGCGACTGTGCGGTGATCCCAGGGTCACTGTGCGACTGTGCGGTGATCCCAGGGTCACTGTGTGACTGTGCGGTGATCCCAGGGTCACTGTGTGACTGTGCGGTGATCCCAGGGTCACTGTGTGACTGTGCGGTGATCCCAGGGTCACTGTGTGACTGTGCGGTGATCCCAGGGTCACTGTGTGACTGTGCGGTGATCCCAGGGTCACTGTGTGACTGTGCGGTGATCCCAGGGTCACTGTGCGACTGTGCGGTGATCCCAGGGTCACTGTGCGGCTGTGCGGTGATACCAGGGTCACTGTGGGACTGTGCGGTGATCCCAGTCTCACTGTGTGACTGTGTGGTGATCCCAGGGTCACTGTGTGACTGTGCGGTGATCCCAGGGTCACTGTGTGACTGTGCGGTGATCCCAGGGTCACTGTGTGACTGTGCGGTGATCCCAGTCTCGCTGTGTGACTGTGCGGTGATCCCAGGGTCACTGTGTGACTGTGCGGTGATCCCAGGGTCACTGTGTGACTGTGCGGTGATCCCAGGGTCACTGTGTGACTGTGCGGTGATCCCAGGGTCACTGTGTGACTGTGCGGTGATCCCAGGGTCACTGTGTGACTGTGCGGTGATCCCAGTCTCACTGTGTGACTGTGCGGTGATCCCAGGGTCACTGTGTGACTGTGCGGTGATCCCAGGGTCACTGTGTGACTGTGCGGTGATCGCAGGGTCACTGTGTGACTGTGCGGTGATCCCAGGGTCACTGTGTGACTGTGCGGTGATCCCAGGGTCACTGTGTGACTGTGCGGTGATCACAGGGTCACTGTGTGACTGTGCGGTGATCCCAGGGTCACTGTGTGACTGTGCGGTGATCCCAGTCTCACTGTGTGACTGTGCGGTGATCCCAGGGTCACTGTGTGACCGTGCGGTGACCCCAGGGTCATTGTGTGACTGTGCGGTGTTCCCAGGGTCACTGTGTGACTGTGCGGTGATCTCAGGGTCACTGTGGGACTGTGCGGTGATCCCAGGGTAACTGTGTGACTGTGCGGTGATCCCAGGGTCACTGTGTGACTGTGCGGTGATCCCAGTGTCACTGTGTGACTGTGCGGTGACCCCAGGGTCACTGTGTGACTGTGCGGTGTTCCCAGGGTCACTGTGTGACTGTGCGGTGATCCCAGGGTCACTGTGGGACTGTGCGGTGATCCCAGGGTAACTGTGTGACTGTGCGGTGATCCCAGGGTCACTGTGTGACTGTGCGGTGATCCCAGGGTCACTGTGTGACTGTGCGGTGGCCCCAGGGTCACTGTGTGACTGTGCGGTGATCCCAGGGTCAGTGTGTGACTGTGCGGTGATCCCAGGGTCACTGTGTGACTGTGCGGTGATCCCAGGGTCACTGTGTGACTGTGCGGTGATCCCAGGGTCACTGTGTGACTGTGCGGTGATCCCAGTCTCACTGTGTGACTGTGCGGTGACCCCAGGGTCACTGTGTGACTGTGCGGTGATCCCAGTCTCACTGTGTGACTGTGCGGTGAACCTAGTCTCACTGTGGGACTGTGCGGTGATCCCAGGGTCACTGTGTGACTGTGCGGTGATCCCAGGGTCACTGTGTGACTGTGCGGTGATCCCAGGGTCAATGTGTGACTGTGCGGTGTTCCCAGGGTCACTGTGTGACTGTGCGGTGATCCCAGGGTCACTGTGTGACTGTGCGGTGATCCCAGCGTCAGTGTGTGACTGTGCGGTGATTCCAGGGTCACTGTGCGACTGTGCGGTGATCCCAGGGTCACTGTGTGACTGTGCGGTGATCCCAGTCTCACTGTGTGACTGTGCGGTGATCCCAGGGTCACTGTGTGACTGTGCGGTGATCCCAGGGTCACTGTGTGACTGTGCGGTGATCCCAGGGTCACTGTGTGACTGTGCGGTGACCCCAGAGTCACTGTGTGACTGTGCGGTGATCCGAGGTTCACTGTGTGACTGTGCGGTGACCCCAGAGTCAGTGTGTGACTGTGCGGTGATCCCAGGGTCACTGTGCGACTGTGCGGTGATCCCAAGGTCACTGTGTGACTGTGCGGTGATCCCAGGGTCACTGTGCGACTGTGCGGTGACCCCAGAGTCACTGTGTGACTGTGCGGTGATCCGAGGTTCACTGTGTGACTGTGCGGTGACCCCAGAGTCAGTGTGTGACTGTGCGGTGATCCCAGGGTCACTGTGCGACTGTGTGTTGATCCCAGGGTCACTGTGTGACTGTGCGGTGATCCCAGGGTCACTGTGCGACTGTGCGGTGATCCCAGGGTCACTGTGCGACTGTGCGGTGATCCCAGGGTCACTGTGTGACTGTGCGGTGATCCCAGGGTCACTGTGTGACTGTGCGGTGATCCCAGGGTCACTGTGTGACTGTGCGGTGATCCCAGGGTCACTGTGTGACTGTGCGGTGATCCCAGGGTCACTGTGTGACTGTGCGGTGATCCCAGGGTCACTGTGTGACTGTGCGGTGATCCCAGGGTCACTGTGCGACTGTGCGGTGATCCCAGGGTCACTGTGCGGCTGTGCGGTGATACCAGGGTCACTGTGGGACTGTGCGGTGATCCCAGTCTCACTGTGTGACTGTGTGGTGATCCCAGGGTCACTGTGTGACTGTGCGGTGATCCCAGGGTCACTGTGTGACTGTGCGGTGATCCCAGGGTCACTGTGTGACTGTGCGGTGATCCCAGTCTCGCTGTGTGACTGTGCGGTGATCCCAGGGTCACTGTGTGACTGTGCGGTGATCCCAGGGTCACTGTGTGACTGTGCGGTGATCCCAGGGTCACTGTGTGACTGTGCGGTGATCCCAGGGTCACTGTGTGACTGTGCGGTGATCCCAGGGTCACTGTGTGACTGTGCGGTGATCCCAGTCTCACTGTGTGACTGTGCGGTGATCCCAGGGTCACTGTGTGACTGTGCGGTGATCCCAGGGTCACTGTGTGACTGTGCGGTGATCGCAGGGTCACTGTGTGACTGTGCGGTGATCCCAGGGTCACTGTGTGACTGTGCGGTGATCCCAGGGTCACTGTGTGACTGTGCGGTGATCACAGGGTCACTGTGTGACTGTGCGGTGATCCCAGGGTCACTGTGTGACTGTGCGGTGATCCCAGTCTCACTGTGTGACTGTGCGGTGATCCCAGGGTCACTGTGTGACTGTGCGGTGACCCCAGGGTCAGTTTGTGACTGTGCGGTGATCCCAGTCTCACTGTGTGACTGTGCGGTGATCCCAGGGTCACTGTGTGACTGTGCGGTGATCCCAGGGTCACTGTGTGACTGTGCGGTGATCCCAGAGTCACTGTGGGACTGTGCGGTGATCCCAGGGTCACTGTGTGACTGTGCGGTGATCCCAGTCTCACTGTGTGACTGTGCGGTGACCCCAGGGTCACTGTGTGACTGTGCGGTGATCCCAGGGTCAGTGTGTGACTGTGCGGTGATCCCAGTCTCACTGTGTGACTGTGCGGTGACCCCAGGGTCACTGTGTGGCTGTGCGGTGATCCCAGGGTCACTGTGTGACTGTGCGGTGACCCCAGGGACACTGTGGGACTGTGTGGTGATCCCAGTCTCACTGTGTGACTGTGCGGTGATCCCAGGGTCACTGTGGGACTGTGCGGTGATCCCAGGGTCACTGTGTGACCGTGCGGTGATCCCAGTCTCACTGTGTGACTGTGCGGTGATCCCAGGGTCACTGTGTGACTGTGCGGTGATCCCAGGGTCACTGTGTGACTGTGCGGTGATCCCAGGGTCACTGTGTGACTGTGCGGTGACCCCAGAGTCACTGTGTGACTGTGCGGTGATCCGAGGTTCACTGTGTGACTGTGCGGTGACCCCAGAGTCAGTGTGTGACTGTGCGGTGATCCCAGGGTCACTGTGCGACTGTGCGGTGATCCCAAGGTCACTGTGTGACTGTGCGGTGATCCCAGGGTCACTGTGTGACTGTGCGGTGACCCCAGAGTCACTGTGTGACTGTGCGGTGATCCGAGGTTCACTGTGTGACTGTGCGGTGACCCCAGAGTCAGTGTGTGACTGTGCGGTGATCCCAGGGTCACTGTGCGACTGTGTGTTGATCCCAGGGTCACTGTGTGACTGTGCGGTGATCCCAGGGTCACTGTGCGACTGTGCGGTGATCCCAGGGTCACTGTGCGACTGTGCGGTGATCCCAGGGTCACTGTGTGACTGTGCGGTGATCCCAGGGTCACTGTGTGACTGTGCGGTGATCCCAGGGTCACTGTGTGACTGTGCGGTGATCCCAGGGTCACTGTGTGACTGTGCGGTGATCCCAGGGTCACTGTGTGACTGTGCGGTGATCCCAGGGTCACTGTGTGACTGTGCGGTGATCCCAGGGTCACTGTGCGACTGTGCGGTGATCCCAGGGTCACTGTGCGGCTGTGCGGTGATACCAGGGTCACTGTGGGACTGTGCGGTGATCCCAGTCTCACTGTGTGACTGTGCGGTGATCCCAGGGTCACTGTGTGACTGTGCGGTGATCCCAGGGTCACTGTGTGACTGTGCGGTGATCCCAGGGTCACTGTGTGACTGTGCGGTGATCCCAGTCTCGCTGTGTGACTGTGCGGTGATCCCAGGGTCTCTGTGTGACTGTGCGGTGATCCCAGGGTCACTGTGTGACTGTGCGGTGATCCCAGGGTCACTGTGTGACTGTGCGGTGAACCCAGGGTCACTGTGTGACTGTGCGGTGATCCCAGGGTCACTGTGTGACTGTGCGGTGATCCCAGTCTCACTGTGTGACTGTGCGGTGATCCCAGGGTCACTGTGTGACTGTGCGGTGATCCCAGGGTCACTGTGTGACTGTGCGGTGATCCCAGGGTCACTGTGTGACTGTGCGGTGATCCCAGGGTCACTGTGTGACTGTGCGGTGATCCCAGGGTCACTGTGTGACTGTGCGGTGATCACAGGGTCACTGTGTGACTGTGCGGTGATCCCAGGGTCACTGTGTGACTGTGCGGTGATCCCAGTCTCACTGTGTGACTGTGCGGTGATCCCAGGGTCACTGTGTGACTGTGCGGTGACCCCAGGGTCAGTGTGTGACTGTGCGGTGATCCCAGTCTCACTGTGTGACTGTGCGGTGATCCCAGGGTCACTGTGTGACTGTGCGGTGATCCCAGGGTCACTGTGTGACTGTGCGGTGATCCCAGAGTCACTGTGGGACTGTGCGGTGATCCCAGGGTCACTGTGTGACTGTGCGGTGATCCCAGTCTCACTGTGTGACTGTGCGGTGACCCCAGGGTCACTGTGTGACTGTGCGGTGATCCCAGGGTCAGTGTGTGACTGTGCGGTGATCCCAGTCTCACTGTGTGACTGTGCGGTGACCCCAGGGTCACTGTGTGGCTGTGCGGTGATCCCAGGGTCACTGTGTGACTGTGCGGTGACCCCAGGGACACTGTGGGACTGTGTGGTGATCCCAGTCTCACTGTGTGACTGTGCGGTGATCCCAGGGTCACTGTGGGACTGTGCGGTGATCCCAGGGTCACTGTGTGACTGTGCGGTGACCCCAGGGTCACTGTGGGACTGTGCGGTGATCCCAGTCTCACTGTGTGACTGTGCGGTGATCCGAGGTTGACTGTGTGACTGTGCGGTGATCCCAGGGTCACTGTGTGACTGTGCGGTGATCCCAGGGTCACTGTGTGACTGTGTGGTGATACCAGGGTCACTGTGTGACTGTGCGGTGATCCCAGGGTCACTGTGTGACTGTGCGGTGATCCCAGTCTCACTGTGTGACTGTGCGGTGATCCCAGGGTCACTGTGTGACTGTGCGGTGATCCCAGGGTCACTGTGTGACTGTGCGGTGATACCAGTCTCACTGTGTGACTGTGCGGTGATCCCAGTCTCACTGTGTGACTGTGCGGTGATCCCAGGGTCACTGTGTGACTGTGCGGTGATCCCAGAGTCACTGTGTGACTGTGCGGTGATCCCAGGGTCACTGTGTGACTGTGCGGTGATCCCAGTCTCACTGTGTGACTGTGCGGTGATCCCAGGGTCACTGTGTGACTGTGCGGTGATCGCAGGGTCACTGTGTGACTGTGCGGTGATCCCAGGGTCACTGTGTGACTGTGCGGTGATCCCAGGGTCACTGTGTGACTGTGCGGTGATCCCAGTCTCACTGTGTGACTGTGCGGTGATCCCAGGGTCACTGTGTGAATGTGCGGTGATACCAGTCTCACTGTGTGACTGTGCGGTGATCCCAGGGTCACTGTGTGACTGTGCGGTGATCCCAGGGTCACTGTGTGACTGTGCGGTGACCCCAGAGTCAGTGTGTGACTGTGCGGTGATCCCAGGGTCACTGTGCGACTGTGTGGTGATCCCAGGGTCACTGTGTGACTGTGCGGTGATCCCAGGGTCACTGTGCGACTGTGCGGTGATCCCAGGGTCACTGTGCGACTGTGCGGTGATCCCAGGGTCACTGTGTGACTGTGCGGTGATCCCAGGGTCACTGTGTGACTGTGCGGTGATCCCAGGGTCACTGTGTGACTGTGCGGTGATCCCAGGGTCACTGTGTGACTGTGCGGTGATCCCAGGGTCACTGTGTGACTGTGCGGTGATCCCAGGGTCACTGTGTGACTGTGCGGTGATCCCAGGGTCACTGTGCGACTGTGCGGTGATCCCAGGGTCACTGTGCGGCTGTGCGGTGATCCCAGGGTCACTGTGGGACTGTGCGGTGATCCCAGTCTCACTGTGTGACTGTGCGGTGATCCCAGGGTCACTGTGTGACTGTGCGGTGATCCCAGGGTCACTGTGTGACTGTGCGGTGATCCCAGGGTCACTGTGTGACTGTGCGGTGATCCCAGGGTCACTGTGTGACTGTGCGGTGATCCCAGGGTCACTGTGTGACTGTGCGGTGATCACAGGGTCACTGTGTGACTGTGCGGTGATCCCAGGGTCACTGTGTGACTGTGCGGTGATCCCAGTCTCACTGTGTGACTGTGCGGTGATCCCAGGGTCACTGTGTGACTGTGCGGTGACCCCAGGGTCAGTGTGTGACTGTGCGGTGATCCCAGTCTCACTGTGTGACTGTGCGGTGATCCCAGGGTCACTGTGTGACTGTGCGGTGATCCCAGGGTCACTGTGTGACTGTGCGGTGATCCCAGAGTCACTGTGGGACTGTGCGGTGATCCCAGGGTCACTGTGTGACTGTGCGGTGATCCCAGTCTCACTGTGTGACTGTGCGGTGACCCCAGGGTCACTGTGTGACTGTGCGGTGATCCCAGGGTCAGTGTGTGACTGTGCGGTGATCCCAGTCTCACTGTGTGACTGTGCGGTGACCCCAGGGTCACTGTGTGGCTGTGCGGTGATCCCAGGGTCACTGTGTGACTGTGCGGTGACCCCAGGGACACTGTGGGACTGTGTGGTGATCCCAGTCTCACTGTGTGACTGTGCGGTGATCCCAGGGTCACTGTGGGACTGTGCGGTGATCCCAGGGTCACTGTGTGACTGTGCGGTGACCCCAGGGTCACTGTGGGACTGTGCGGTGATCCCAGTCTCACTGTGTGACTGTGCGGTGATCCGAGGTTGACTGTGTGACTGTGCGGTGATCCCAGGGTCACTGTGTGACTGTGCGGTGATCCCAGGGTCACTGTGTGACTGTGTGGTGATACCAGGGTCACTGTGTGACTGTGCGGTGATCCCAGGGTCACTGTGTGACTGTGCGGTGATCCCAGTCTCACTGTGTGACTGTGCGGTGATCCCAGGGTCACTGTGTGACTGTGCGGTGATCCCAGGGTCACTGTGTGACTGTGCGGTGATACCAGTCTCACTGTGTGACTGTGCGGTGATCCCAGTCTCACTGTGTGACTGTGCGGTGATCCCAGGGTCACTGTGTGACTGTGCGGTGATCCCAGAGTCACTGTGTGACTGTGCGGTGATCCCAGGGTCACTGTGTGACTGTGCGGTGATCCCAGTCTCACTGTGTGACTGTGCGGTGATCCCAGGGTCACTGTGTGACTGTGCGGTGATCGCAGGGTCACTGTGTGACTGTGCGGTGATCCCAGGGTCACTGTGTGACTGTGCGGTGATCCCAGGGTCACTGTGTGACTGTGCGGTGATCCCAGTCTCACTGTGTGACTGTGCGGTGATCCCAGGGTCACTGTGTGAATGTGCGGTGATACCAGTCTCACTGTGTGACTGTGCGGTGATCCCAGGGTCACTGTGTGACTGTGCGGTGATCCCAGGGTCACTGTGTGACTGTGCGGTGACCCCAGAGTCAGTGTGTGACTGTGCGGTGATCCCAGGGTCACTGTGCGACTGTGTGGTGATCCCAGGGTCACTGTGTGACTGTGCGGTGATCCCAGGGTCACTGTGCGACTGTGCGGTGATCCCAGGGTCACTGTGCGACTGTGCGGTGATCCCAGGGTCACTGTGTGACTGTGCGGTGATCCCAGGGTCACTGTGTGACTGTGCGGTGATCCCAGGGTCACTGTGTGACTGTGCGGTGATCCCAGGGTCACTGTGTGACTGTGCGGTGATCCCAGGGTCACTGTGTGACTGTGCGGTGATCCCAGGGTCACTGTGTGACTGTGCGGTGATCCCAGGGTCACTGTGCGACTGTGCGGTGATCCCAGGGTCACTGTGCGGCTGTGCGGTGATCCCAGGGTCACTGTGGGACTGTGCGGTGATCCCAGTCTCACTGTGTGACTGTGCGGTGATCCCAGGGTCACTGTGTGACTGTGCGGTGATCCCAGGGTCACTGTGTGACTGTGCGGTGATCCCAGGGTCACTGTGTGACTGTGCGGTGATCCCAGTCTCGCTGTGTGACTGTGCGGTGATCCCAGGGTCACTGTGTGACTGTGCGGTGATCCCAGGGTCACTGTGAGACTGTGCGGTGATCCCAGGGTCACTGTGTGACTGTGCGGTGATCCCAGGGTCACTGTGTGACTGTGCGGTGATCCCAGGGTCACTGTGTGACTGTGCGGTGATCCCAGTCTCACTGTGTGACTCTGCGGTGATCCCAGGGTCACTGTGTGACTGTGCGGTGATCCCAGGGTCACTGTGTGACTGTGCGGTGATCCCAGGGTCACTGTGTGACTGTGCGGTGATCCCAGGGTCACTGTGTGACTGTGCGGTGATCCCAGGGTCACTGTGTGACTGTGCGGTGATCCCAGGGTCACTGTGTGACTGTGCGGTGATCCCAGGGTCACTGTGTGACTGTGCGGTGATCCCAGTCTCACTGTGTGACTGTGCGGTGATCCCAGGGTCACTGTGTGACTGTGCGGTGACCCCAGGGTCAGTGTGTGACTGTGCGGTGATCCCAGTCTCACTGTGTGACTGTGCGGTGATTCCAGGGTCACTGTGTGACTGTGCGGTGATCCCAGGGTCACTGTGTGACTGTGCGGTGATCCCAGAGTCACTGTGGGACTGTGCGGTGATCCCAGGGTCACTGTGTGACTGTGCGGTGATCCCAGTCTCACTGTGTGACTGTGCGGTGACCCCAGGGTCACTGTGTGACTGTGCGGTGATCCCAGGGTCAGTGTGTGACTGTGCGGTGATCCCAGTCTCACTGTGTGACTGTGCGGTGACCCCAGGGTCACTGTGTGGCTGTGCGGTGATCCCAGGGTCACTGTGTGACTGTGCGGTGACCCCAGGGTCACTGTGGGACTGTGTGGTGATCCCAGTCTCACTGTGTGACTGTGCGGTGATCCCAGGGTCACTGTGGGACTGTGCGGTGATCCCAGGGTCACTGTGTGACTGTGCGGTGACCCCAGGGTCACTGTGGGACTGTGCGGTGATCCCAGTCTCACTGTGTGACTGTGCGGTGATCCGAGGTTGACTGTGTGACTGTGCGGTGATCCCAGGGTCACTGTGTGACTGTGCGGTGATCCCAGGGTCACTGTGTGACTGTGTGGTGATACCAGGGTCACTGTGTGACTGTGCGGTGATCCCAGGGTCACTGTGTGACTGTGCGGTGATCCCAGTCTCACTGTGTGACTGTGCGGTGATCCCAGGGTCACTGTGTGACTGTGCGGTGATCCCAGGGTCACTGTGTTACTGTGCGGTGATACCAGTCTCACTGTGTGACTGTGCGGTGATCCCAGTCTCACTGTGCGACTGTGCGGTGATCCCAGGGTCACTGTGTGACTGTGCGGTGATCCCAGAGTCACTGTGGGACTGTGCGGTGATCCCAGGGTCACTGTGTGACTGTGCGGTGATCCCAGTCTCACTGTGTGACTGTGCGGTGATCCCAGGGTCACTGTGTGACTGTGCGGTGATCGCAGGGTCACTGTGTGACTGTGCGGTGATCCCAGGGTCACTGTGTGACTGTGCGGTGATCCCAGTCTCACTGTGTGACTGTGCGGTGATCCCAGGGTCACTGTGTGACTGTGCGGTGATCCCAGGGTCACTGTGTGACTGTGCGGTGATCCCAGGGTCACTGTGTGACTGTGCGGTGATCCCAGGGTCACTGTGTGACTGTGCGGTGATCCCAGGGTCACTGTGTGACTGTGCGGTGATCCCAGGGTCACTGTGTGACTGTGCGGTGATCCCAGGGTCACTGTGTGACTGTGCGGTGATCCCAGTCTCACTGTGTGACTGTGCGGTGATCCCAGGGTCACTGTGTGACTGTGCGGTGACCCCAGGGTCAGTGTGTGACTGTGCGGTGATCCCAGTCTCACTGTGTGACTGTGCGGTGATCCCAGGGTCACTGTGTGACTGTGCGGTGATCCCAGGGTCACTGTGTGACTGTGCGGTGATCCCAGAGTCACTGTGGGACTGTGCGGTGATCCCAGGGTCACTGTGTGACTGTGCGGTGATCCCAGTCTCACTGTGTGACTGTGCGGTGACCCCAGGGTCACTGTGTGACTGTGCGGTGATCCCAGGGTCAGTGTGTGACTGTGCGGTGATCCCAGTCTCACTGTGTGACTGTGCAGTGACCCCAGGGTCACTGTGTGGCTGTGCGGTGATCCCAGGGTCACTGTGTGACTGTGCGGTGACCCCAGGGTCACTGTGGGACTGTGTGGTGATCCCAGTCTCACTGTGTGACTGTGCGGTGATCCCAGGGTCACTGTGGGACTGTGCGGTGATCCCAGGGTCACTGTGTGACTGTGCGGTGACCCCAGGGTCACTGTGGGACTGTGCGGTGATCCCAGTCTCACTGTGTGACTGTGCGGTGATCCGAGGTTGACTGTGTGACTGTGCGGTGATCCCAGGGTCACTGTGTGACTGTGCGGTGATCCCAGGGTCACTGTGTGACTGTGTGGTGATACCAGGGTCACTGTGTGACTGTGCGGTGATCCCAGGGTCACTGTGTGACTGTGCGGTGATCCCAGTCTCACTGTGTGACTGTGCGGTGATCCCAGGGTCACTGTGTGACTGTGCGGTGATCCCAGGGTCACTGTGTGACTGTGCGGTGATACCAGTCTCACTGTGTGACTGTGCGGTGATCCCAGTCTCACTGTGCGACTGTGCGGTGATCCCAGGGTCACTGTGTGACTGTGCGGTGATCCCAGAGTCACTGTGTGACTGTGCGGTGATCCCAGGGTCACTGTGTGACTGTGCGGTGATCCCAGTCTCACTGTGTGACTGTGCGGTGATCCCAGGGTCACTGTGTGACTGTGCGGTGATCGCAGGGTCACTGTGTGACTGTGCGGTGATCCCAGGGTCACTGTGTGACTGTGCGGTGATCCCAGGGTCACTGTGTGACTGTGCGGTGATCCCAGTCTCACTGTGTGACTGTGCGGTGATCCCAGGGTCACTGTGTGAATGTGCGGTGATACCAGTCTCACTGTGTGACTGTGCGGTGATCCCAGGGTCACTGTGTGACTGTGCGGTGATCCCAGGGTCACTGTGTGACTGTGCGGTGATCCCAGGGTCACTGTGTGACTGTGCGGTGATCCCAGGGTCACTGTGTGACTGTGCGGTGATCCCAGGGTCACTGTGTGACTGTGCGGTGATCCCAGGATCACTGTGTGACTGTGCGGTGATCCCAGGGTCACTGTGCGACTGTGCGGTGATCCCAGTCTCACTGTGTGACTGTGCGGTGATCCCAGGATCACTGTGTGACTGTGCGGTGATCCCAGGGTCACTGTGTGACTGTGCGGTGATCCCAGAGTCACTGTGTGACTGTGCGGTGATCCCAGGGTCACTGTGGGACTGTGCGGTGATCCCAGGGTCACTGTGTGACTGTGCGGTGACCCTAGGGTCACTGTGGGACTGTGCGGTGATCCCAGTCTCACTGTGTGACTGTGCGGTGATCCGAGGTTGACTGTGTGACTGTGCGGTGATCCCAGGGTCACTGTGTGACTGTGCGGTGATCCCAGGGTCACTGTGTGACTGTGTGGTGATACCAGGGTCACTGTGTGACTGTGCGGTGATCCCAGGGTCACTGTGTGACTGTGCGGTGATCCCAGTCTCACTGTGTGACTGTGCGGTGATCCCAGGGTCACTGTGTGACTGTGCGGTGATCCCAGGGTCACTGTGTGACTGTGCGGTGATACCAGTCTCACTGTGTGACTGTGCGGTGATCCCAGTCTCACTGTGCGACTGTGCGGTGATCCCAGGGTCACTGTGTGACTGTGCGGTGATCCCAGAGTCACTGTGTGACTGTGCGGTGATCCCAGGGTCACTGTGTGACTGTGCGGTGATCCCAGTCTCACTGTGTGACTGTGCGGTGATCCCAGGGTCACTGTGTGACTGTGCGGTGATCGCAGGGTCACTGTGTGACTGTGCGGTGATCCCAGGGTCACTGTGTGACTGTGCGGTGATCCCAGGGTCACTGTGTGACTGTGCGGTGATCCCAGTCTCACTGTGTGACTGTGCGGTGATCCCAGGGTCACTGTGTGAATGTGCGGTGATACCAGTCTCACTGTGTGACTGTGCGGTGATCCCAGGGTCACTGTGTGACTGTGCGGTGATCCCAGGGTCACTGTGTGACTGTGCGGTGATCCCAGGGTCACTGTGTGACTGTGCGGTGATCCCAGGGTCACTGTGTGACTGTGCGGTGATCCCAGGGTCACTGTGTGACTGTGCGGTGATCCCAGGATCACTGTGTGACTGTGCGGTGATCCCAGGGTCACTGTGCGACTGTGCGGTGATCCCAGTCTCACTGTGTGACTGTGCGGTGATCCCAGGATCACTGTGTGACTGTGCGGTGATCCCAGGGTCACTGTGTGACTGTGCGGTGATCCCAGAGTCACTGTGTGACTGTGCGGTGATCCCAGGGTCACTGTGTGACTGTGCGGTGATCCCAGTCTCACTGTGTGACTGTGCGATGATCCCAGGGTCACTGTGTGACTGTGCGGTGATCGCAGGGTCACTGTGTGACTGTGCGGTGATCCCAGGGTCACTGTGTGACTGTGCGGTGATCCCAGGGTCACTGTGTGACTGTGCGGTGATCCCAGTCTCACTGTGTGACTGTGCGGTGATCCCAGGGTCACTGTGTGAATGTGCGGTGATACCAGTCTCACTGTGTGACTGTGCGGTGATCCCAGGGTCACTGTGTGACTGTGCGGTGATCCCAGGGTCACTGTGTGACTGTGCGGTGACCCCAGAGTCAGTGTGTGACTGTGCGGTGATCCCAGGGTCACTGTGCGACTGTGTGGTGATCCCAGGGTCACTGTGTGACTGTGCGGTGATCCCAGGGTCACTGTGCGACTGTGCGGTGATCCCAGGGTCACTGTGCGACTGTGCGGTGATCCCAGGGTCACTGTGTGACTGTGCGGTGATCCCAGGGTCACTGTGTGACTGTGCGGTGATCCCAGGATCACTGTGTGACTGTGCGGTGATCCCAGGGTCACTGTGTGACTGTGCGGTGATCCCAGTCTCACTGTGTGACTGTGCGGTGATCCCAGGGTCACTGTGTGAATGTGCGGTGATACCAGTCTCACTGTGTGACTGTGCGGTGATCCCAGGGTCACTGTGTGACTGTGCGGTGATCCCAGGGTCACTGTGTGACTGTGCGGTGATCCCAGGGTCACTGTGTGACTGTGCGGTGATCCCAGGGTCACTGTGTGACTGTGCGGTGATCCCAGGGTCACTGTGTGACTGTGCGGTGATCCCAGGATCACTGTGTGACTGTGCGGTGATCCCAGGGTCACTGTGCGACTGTGCGGTGATCCCAGTCTCACTGTGTGACTGTGCGGTGATCCCAGGATCACTGTGTGACTGTGCGGTGATCCCAGGGTCACTGTGTGACTGTGCGGTGATCCCAGAGTCACTGTGTGACTGTGCGGTGATCCCAGGGTCACTGTGGGACTGTGCGGTGATCCCAGGGTCACTGTGTGACTGTGCGGTGACCCCAGGGTCACTGTGGGACTGTGCGGTGATCCCAGTCTCACTGTGTGACTGTGCGGTGATCCGAGGTTGACTGTGTGACTGTGCGGTGATCCCAGGGTCACTGTGTGACTGTGCGGTGATCCCAGGGTCACTGTGTGACTGTGTGGTGATACCAGGGTCACTGTGTGACTGTGCGGTGATCCCAGGGTCACTGTGTGACTGTGCGGTGATCCCAGTCTCACTGTGTGACTGTGCGGTGATCCCAGGGTCACTGTGTGACTGTGCGGTGATCCCAGGGTCACTGTGTGACTGTGCGGTGATACCAGTCTCACTGTGTGACTGTGCGGTGATCCCAGTCTCACTGTGCGACTGTGCGGTGATCCCAGGGTCACTGTGTGACTGTGCGGTGATCCCAGAGTCACTGTGTGACTGTGCGGTGATCCCAGGGTCACTGTGTGACTGTGCGGTGATCCCAGTCTCACTGTGTGACTGTGCGGTGATCCCAGGGTCACTGTGTGACTGTGCGGTGATCGCAGGGTCACTGTGTGACTGTGCGGTGATCCCAGGGTCACTGTGTGACTGTGCGGTGATCCCAGGGTCACTGTGTGACTGTGCGGTGATCCCAGTCTCACTGTGTGACTGTGCGGTGATCCCAGGGTCACTGTGTGAATGTGCGGTGATACCAGTCTCACTGTGTGACTGTGCGGTGATCCCAGGGTCACTGTGTGACTGTGCGGTGATCCCAGGGTCACTGTGTGACTGTGCGGTGATCCCAGGGTCACTGTGTGACTGTGCGGTGATCCCAGGGTCACTGTGTGACTGTGCGGTGATCCCAGGGTCACTGTGTGACTGTGCGGTGATCCCAGGATCACTGTGTGACTGTGCGGTGATCCCAGGGTCACTGTGCGACTGTGCGGTGTTCCCAGTCTCACTGTGTGACTGTGCGGTGATCCCAGGATCACTGTGTGACTGTGCGGTGATCCCAGGGTCACTGTGTGACTGTGCGGTGATCCCAGAGTCACTGTGTGACTGTGCGGTGATCCCAGGGTCACTGTGTGACTGTGCGGTGATCCCAGTCTCACTGTGTGACTGTGCGGTGATCCCAGGGTCACTGTGTGACTGTGCGGTGATCGCAGGGTCACTGTGTGACTGTGCGGTGATCCCAGGGTCACTGTGTGACTGTGCGGTGATCCCAGGGTCACTGTGTGACTGTGCGGTGATCCCAGTCTCACTGTGTGACTGTGCGGTGATCCCAGGGTCACTGTGTGAATGTGCGGTGATACCAGTCTCACTGTGTGACTGTGCGGTGATCCCAGGGTCACTGTGTGACTGTGCGGTGATCCCAGGGTCACTGTGTGACTGTGCGGTGACCCCAGAGTCAGTGTGTGACTGTGCGGTGATCCCAGGGTCACTGTGCGACTGTGTGGTGATCCCAGGGTCACTGTGTGACTGTGCGGTGATCCCAGGGTCACTGTGCGACTGTGCGGTGATCCCAGGGTCACTGTGCGACTGTGCGGTGATCCCAGGGTCACTGTGTGACTGTGCGGTGATCCCAGGGTCACTGTGTGACTGTGCGGTGATCCCAGGGTCACTGTGTGACTGTGCGGTGATCCCAGGGTCACTGTGTGACTGTGCGGTGATCCCAGGGTCACTGTGTGACTGTGCGGTGATCCCAGGGTCACTGTGTGACTGTGCGGTGATCCCAGGGTCACTGTGTGACTGTGCGGTGATCCCAGGGTCACTGTGCGGCTGTGCGGTGATCCCAGGGTCACTGTGGGACTGTGCGGTGATCCCAGTCTCACTGTGTGACTGTGCGGTGATCCCAGGGTCACTGTGTGACTGTGCGGTGATCCCAGGGTCACTGTGTGACTGTGCGGTGATCCCAGGGTCACTGTGTGACTGTGCGGTGATCCCAGTCTCGCTGTGTGACTGTGCGGTGATCCCAGGGTCACTGTGTGACTGTGCGGTGATCCCAGGGTCACTGTGTGACTGTGCGGTGATCCCAGGGTCACTGTGTGACTGTGCGGTGATCCCAGGGTCACTGTGTGACTGTGCGGTGATCCCAGGGTCACTGTGTGACTGTGCGGTGATCCCAGTCTCACTGTGTGACTGTGCGGTGATCCCAGGGTCACTGTGTGACTGTGCGGTGATCCCAGGGTCACTGTGTGACTGTGCGGTGATCCCAGGGTCACTGTGTGACTGTGCGGTGATCCCAGGGTCACTGTGTGACTGTGCGGTGATCCCAGGGTCACTGTGTGACTGTGCGGTGATCCCAGGGTCACTGTGTGACTGTGCGGTGATCCCAGGGTCACTGTGTGACTGTGCGGTGATCCCAGTCTCACTGTGTGACTGTGCGGTGATCCCAGGGTCACTGTGTGACTGTGCGGTGACCCCAGGGTCAGTGTGTGACTGTGCGGTGATCCCAGTCTCACTGTGTGACTGTGCGGTGATCCCAGGGTCACTGTGTGACTGTGCGGTGATCCCAGGGTCACTGTGTGACTGTGCGGTGATCCCAGAGTCACTGTGGGACTGTGCGGTGATCCCAGGGTCACTGTGTGACTGTGCGGTGATCCCAGTCTCACTGTGTGACTGTGCGGTGACCCCAGGGTCACTGTGTGACTGTGCGGTGATCCCAGGGTCAGTGTGTGACTGTGCGGTGATCCCAGTCTCACTGTGTGACTGTGCGGTGACCCCAGGGTCACTGTGTGGCTGTGCGGTGATCCCAGGGTCACTGTGTGACTGTGCGGTGACCCCAGGGTCACTGTGGGACTGAGTGGTGATCCCAGTCTCACTGTGTGACTGTGCGGTGATCCCAGGGTCACTGTGGGACTGTGCGGTGATCCCAGGGTCACTGTGTGACTGTGCGGTGATCCCAGGGTCACTGTGTGACTGTGTGGTGATACCAGGGTCACTGTGTGACTGTGCGGTGATCCCAGGGTCACTGTGTGACTGTGCGGTGATCCCAGTCTCACTGTGTGACTGTACGGTGATCCCAGGGTCACTGTGTGACTGTGCGGTGATCCCAGGGTCACTGTGTGACTGTGCGGTGATACCAGTCTCACTGTGTGACTGTGCGGTGATCCCAGTCTCACTGTGTGACTGTGCGGTGATCCCAGGGTCACTGTGTGACTGTGCGGTGATCCCAGAGTCACTGTGTGACTGTGCGGTGATCCCAGGGTCACTGTGTGACTGTGCGGTGATCCCAGTCTCACTGTGTGACTGTGCGGTGATCCCAGGGTCACTGTGTGACTGTGCGGTGATCGCAGGGTCACTGTGTGACTGTGCGGTGATCCCAGGGTCACTGTGTGACTGTGCGGTGATCCCAGGGTCACTGTGTGACTGTGCGGTGATCCCAGTCTCACTGTGTGACTGTGCGGTGATCCCAGGGTCACTGTGTGAATGTGCGGTGATACCAGTCTCACTGTGTGACTGTGCGGTGATCCCAGGGTCACTGTGTGACTGTGCGGTGATCCCAGGGTCACTGTGTGACTGTGCGGTGACCCCAGAGTCAGTGTGTGACTGTGCGGTGATCCCAGGGTCACTGTGCGACTGTGTGGTGATCCCAGGGTCACTGTGTGACTGTGCGGTGATCCCAGGGTCACTGTGCGACTGTGCGGTGATCCCAGGGTCACTGTGCGACTGTGCGGTGATCCCAGGGTCACTGTGTGACTGTGCGGTGATCCCAGGGTCACTGTGTGACTGTGCGGTGATCCCAGGGTCACTGTGTGACTGTGCGGTGATCCCAGGGTCACTGTGTGACTGTGCGGTGATCCCAGGGTCACTGTGTGACTGTGCGGTGATCCCAGGGTCACTGTGTGACTGTGCGGTGATCCCAGGGTCACTGTGCGACTGTGCGGTGATCCCAGGGTCACTGTGCGGCTGTGCGGTGATCCCAGGGTCACTGTGGGACTGTGCGGTGATCCCAGTCTCACTGTGTGACTGTGCGGTGATCCCAGGGTCACTGTGTGACTGTGCGGTGATCCCAGGGTCACTGTGTGACTGTGCGGTGATCCCAGGGTCACTGTGTGACTGTGCGGTGATCCCAGTCTCGCTGTGTGACTGTGCGGTGATCCCAGGGTCACTGTGTGACTGTGCGGTGATCCCAGGGTCACTGTGAGACTGTGCGGTGATCCCAGGGTCACTGTGTGACTGTGCGGTGATCCCAGGGTCACTGTGTGACTGTGCGGTGATCCCAGGGTCACTGTGTGACTGTGCGGTGATCCCAGTCTCACTGTGTGACTCTGCGGTGATCCCAGGGTCACTGTGTGACTGTGCGGTGATCCCAGGGTCACTGTGTGACTGTGCGGTGATCCCAGGGTCACTGTGTGACTGTGCGGTGATCCCAGGGTCACTGTGTGACTGTGCGGTGATCCCAGGGTCACTGTGTGACTGTGCGGTGATCCCAGGGTCACTGTGTGACTGTGCGGTGATCCCAGGGTCACTGTGTGACTGTGCGGTGATCCCAGTCTCACTGTGTGACTGTGCGGTGATCCCAGGGTCACTGTGTGACTGTGCGGTGACCCCAGGGTCAGTGTGTGACTGTGCGGTGATCCCAGTCTCACTGTGTGACTGTGCGGTGATCCCAGGGTCACTGTGTGACTGTGCGGTGATCCCAGGGTCACTGTGTGACTGTGCGGTGATCCCAGAGTCACTGTGGGACTGTGCGGTGATCCCAGGGTCACTGTGTGACTGTGCGGTGATCCCAGTCTCACTGTGTGACTGTGCGGTGACCCCAGGGTCACTGTGTGACTGTGCGGTGATCCCAGGGTCAGTGTGTGACTGTGCGGTGATCCCAGTCTCACTGTGTGACTGTGCGGTGACCCCAGGGTCACTGTGTGGCTGTGCGGTGATCCCAGGGTCACTGTGTGACTGTGCGGTGACCCCAGGGTCACTGTGGGACTGTGTGGTGATCCCAGTCTCACTGTGTGACTGTGCGGTGATCCCAGGGTCACTGTGGGACTGTGCGGTGATCCCAGGGTCACTGTGTGACTGTGCGGTGACCCCAGGGTCACTGTGGGACTGTGCGGTGATCCCAGTCTCACTGTGTGACTGTGCGGTGATCCGAGGTTGACTGTGTGACTGTGCGGTGATCCCAGGGTCACTGTGTGACTGTGCGGTGATCCCAGGGTCACTGTCTGACTGTGTGGTGATACCAGGGTCACTGTGTGACTGTGCGGTGATCCCAGGGTCACTGTGTGACTGTGCGGTGATCCCAGTCTCACTGTGTGACTGTGCGGTGATCCCAGGGTCACTGTGTGACTGTGCGGTGATCCCAGGGTCACTGTGTGACTGTGCGGTGATACCAGTCTCACTGTGTGACTGTGCGGTGATCCCAGTCTCACTATGCGACTGTGCGGTGATCCCAGGGTCACTGTGTGACTGTGCGGTGATCCCAGAGTCACTGTGTGACTGTGCGGTGATCCCAGGGTCACTGTGTGACTGTGCGGTGATCCCAGTCTCACTGTGTGACTGTGCGGTGATCCCAGGGTCACTGTGTGACTGTGCGGTGATCGCAGGGTCACTGTGTGACTGTGCGGTGATCCCAGGGTCACTGTGTGACTGTGCGGTGATCCCAGTCTCACTGTGTGACTGTGCGGTGATCCCAGGGTCACTGTGTGACTGTGCGGTGATCCCAGGGTCACTGTGTGACTGTGCGGTGATCCCAGGGTCACTGTGTGACTGTGCGGTGATCCCAGGGTCACTGTGTGACTGTGCGGTGATCCCAGGGTCACTGTGTGACTGTGCGGTGATCCCAGGGTCACTGTGTGACTGTGCGGTGATCCCAGGGTCACTGTGTGACTGTGCGGTGATCCCAGTCTCACTGTGTGACTGTGCGGTGATCCCAGGGTCACTGTGTGACTGTGCGGTGACCCCAGGGTCAGTGTGTGACTGTGCGGTGATCCCAGTCTCACTGTGTGACTGTGCGGTGATCCCAGGGTCACTGTGTGACTGTGCGGTGATCCCAGGGTCACTGTGTGACTGTGCGGTGATCCCAGAGTCACTGTGGGACTGTGCGGTGATCCCAGGGTCACTGTGTGACTGTGCGGTGATCCCAGTCTCACTGTGTGACTGTGCGGTGACCCCAGGGTCACTGTGTGACTGTGCGGTGATCCCAGGGTCAGTGTGTGACTGTGCGGTGATCCCAGTCTCACTGTGTGACTGTGCAGTGACCCCAGGGTCACTGTGTGGCTGTGCGGTGATCCCAGGGTCACTGTGTGACTGTGCGGTGACCCCAGGGTCACTGTGGGACTGTGTGGTGATCCCAGTCTCACTGTGTGACTGTGCGGTGATCCCAGGGTCACTGTGGGACTGTGCGGTGATCCCAGGGTCACTGTGTGACTGTGCGGTGACCCCAGGGTCACTGTGGGACTGTGCGGTGATCCCAGTCTCACTGTGTGACTGTGCGGTGATCCGAGGTTGACTGTGTGACTCTGCGGTGATCCCAGGGTCACTGTGTGACTGTGCGGTGATCCCAGGGTCACTGTGTGACTGTGTGGTGATACCAGGGTCACTGTGTGACTGTGCGGTGATCCCAGGGTCACTGTGTGACTGTGCGGTGATCCCAGTCTCACTGTGTGACTGTGCGGTGATCCCAGGGTCACTGTGTGACTGTGCGGTGATCCCAGGGTTACTGTGTGACTGTGCGGTGATACCAGTCTCACTGTGTGACTGTGCGGTGATCCCAGTCTCACTGTGCGACTGTGCGGTGATCCCAGGGTCACTGTGTGACTGTGCGGTGATCCCAGAGTCACTGTGTGACTGTGCGGTGATCCCAGGGTCACTGTGTGACTGTGCGGTGATCCCAGTCTCACTGTGTGACTGTGCGGTGATCCCAGGGTCACTGTGTGACTGTGCGGTGATCGCAGGGTCACTGTGTGACTGTGCGGTGATCCCAGGGTCACTGTGTGACTGTGCGGTGATCCCAGGGTCACTGTGTGACTGTGCGGTGATCCCAGTCTCACTGTGTGACTGTGCGGTGATCCCAGGGTCACTGTGTGAATGTGCGGTGATACCAGTCTCACTGTGTGACTGTGCGGTGATCCCAGGGTCACTGTGTGACTGTGCGGTGATCCCAGGGTCACTGTGTGACTGTGCGGTGATCCCAGGGTCACTGTGTGACTGTGCGGTGATCCCAGGGTCACTGTGTGACTGTGCGGTGATCCCAGGGTCACTGTGTGACTGTGCGGTGATCCCAGGATCACTGTGTGACTGTGCGGTGATCCCAGGGTCACTGTGCGACTGTGCGGTGATCCCAGTCTCACTGTGTGACTGTGCGGTGATCCCAGGATCACTGTGTGACTGTGCGGTGATCCCAGGGTCACTGTGTGACTGTGCGGTGATCCCAGAGTCACTGTGTGACTGTGCGGTGATCCCAGGGTCACTGTGTGACTGTGCGGTGATCCCAGTCTCACTGTGTGACTGTGCGGTGATCCCAGGGTCACTGTGTGACTGTGCGGTGATCGCAGGGTCACTGTGTGACTGTGCGGTGATCCCAGGGTCACTGTGTGACTGTGCGGTGATCCCAGGGTCACTGTGTGACTGTGCGGTGATCCCAGTCTCACTGTGTGACTGTGCGGTGATCCCAGGGTCACTGTGTGAATGTGCGGTGATACCAGTCTCACTGTGTGACTGTGCGGTGATCCCAGGGTCACTGTGTGACTGTGCGGTGATCCCAGGGTCACTGTGTGACTGTGCGGTGACCCCAGAGTCAGTGTGTGACTGTGCGGTGATCCCAGGGTCACTGTGCGACTGTGTGGTGATCCCAGGGTCACTGTGTGACTGTGCGGTGATCCCAGGGTCACTGTGCGACTGTGCGGTGATCCCAGGGTCACTGTGCGACTGTGCGGTGATCCCAGGGTCACTGTGTGACTGTGCGGTGATCCCAGGGTCACTGTGTGACTGTGCGGTGATCCCAGGGTCACTGTGTGACTGTGCGGTGATCCCAGGGTCACTGTGTGACTGTGCGGTGATCCCAGGGTCACTGTGTGACTGTGCGGTGATCCCAGGGTCACTGTGTGACTGTGCGGTGATCCCAGGGTCACTGTGCGACTGTGCGGTGATCCCAGGGTCACTGTGCGGCTGTGCGGTGATCCCAGGGTCACTGTGGGACTGTGCGGTGATCCCAGTCTCACTGTGTGACTGTGCGGTGATACCAGGGTCACTGTGTGACTGTGCGGTGATCCCAGGGTCACTGTGTGACTGTGCGGTGATCCCAGGGTCACTGTGTGACTGTGCGGTGATCCCAGTCTCGCTGTGTGACTGTGCGGTGATCCCAGGGTCACTGTGTGACTGTGCGGTGATCCCAGGGTCACTGTGTGACTGTGCGGTGATCCCAGGGTCACTGTGTGACTGTGCGGTGATCCCAGGGTCACTGTGTGACTGTGCGGTGATCCCAGGGTCACTGTGTGACTGTGCGGTGATCCCAGTCTCACTGTGTGACTGTGCGGTGATCCCAGGGTCACTGTGTGACTGTGCGGTGATCCCAGGGTCACTGTGTGACTGTGCGGTGATCCCAGGGTCACTGTGTGACTGTGCGGTGATCCCAGGGTCACTGTGTGACTGTGCGGTGATCCCAGGGTCACTGTGTGACTGTGCGGTGATCCCAGGGTCACTGTGTGACTGTGCGGTGATCCCAGGGTCACTGTGTGACTGTGCGGTGATCCCAGTCTCACTGTGTGACTGTGCGGTGATCCCAGGGTCACTGTGTGACTGTGCGGTGACCCCAGGGTCAGTGTGTGACTGTGCGGTGATCCCAGTCTCACTGTGTGACTGTGCGGTGATCCCAGGGTCACTGTGTGACTGTGCGGTGATCCCAGGGTCACTGTGTGACTGTGCGGTGATCCCAGAGTCACTGTGGGACTGTGCGGTGATCCCAGGGTCACTGTGTGACTGTGCGGTGATCCCAGTCTCACTGTGTGACTGTGCGGTGACCCCAGGGTCACTGTGTGACTGTGCGGTGATCCCAGGGTCAGTGTGTGACTGTGCGGTGATCCCAGTCTCACTGTGTGACTGTGCGGTGACCCCAGGGTCACTGTGTGGCTGTGCGGTGATCCCAGGGTCACTGTGTGACTGTGCGGTGACCCCAGGGTCACTGTGGGACTGAGTGGTGATCCCAGTCTCACTGTGTGACTGTGCGGTGATCCCAGGGTCACTGTGGGACTGTGCGGTGATCCCAGGGTCACTGTGTGACTGTGCGGTGACCCCAGGGTCACTGTGGGACTGTGTGGTGATCCCAGTCTCACTGTGTGACTGTGCGGTGATCCGAGGTTGACTGTGTGACTGTGCGGTGATCCCAGGGTCACTGTGTGACTGTGCGGTGATCCCAGGGTCACTGTGTGACTGTGCGGTGATACCAGGGTCACTGTGTGACTGTGCGGTGATCCCAGGGTCACTGTGTGACTGTGCGGTGATCCCAGTCTCACTGTGTGACTGTGCGGTGATCCCAGGGTCACTGAGTGACTGTGCGGTGATCCCAGGGTCACTGTGTGACTGTGCGGTGATACCAGTCTCACTGTGTGACTGTGCGGTGATCCCAGTCTCACTGTGCGACTGTGCGGTGATCCCAGGGTCACTGTGTGACTGTGCGGTGATCCCAGAGTCACTGTGTGACTGTGCGGTGATCCCAGGGTCACTGTGTGACTGTGCGGTGATCCCAGTCTCACTGTGTGACTGTGCGGTGATCCCAGGGTCACTGTGTGACTGTGCGGTGATCGCAGGGTCACTGTGTGACTGTGCGGTGATCCCAGGGTCACTGTGTGACTGTGCGGTGATCCCAGGGTCACTGTGTGACTGTGCGGTGATCCCAGTCTCACTGTGTGACTGTGCGGTGATCCCAGGGTCACTGTGTGAATGTGCGGTGATACCAGTCTCACTGTGTGACTGTGCGGTGATCCCAGGGTCACTGTGTGACTGTGCGGTGATCCCAGGGTCACTGTGTGACTGTGCGGTGATCCCAGCGTCACTGTGTGACTGTGCGGTGATCCCAGGGTCACTGTGTGACTGTGCGGTGATCCCAGGGTCACTGTGTGACTGTGCGGTGATCCCAGGATCACTGTGTGACTGTGCGGTGAACCCAGGGTCACTGTGCGACTGTGCGGTGATCCCAGTCTCACTGTGTGACTGTGCGGTGATCCCAGGATCACTGTGTGACTGTGCGGTGATCCCAGGATCACTGTGTGACTGTGCGGTGATCCCAGGGTCACTGTGCGACTGTGCGGTGATCCCAGTCTCACTGTGTGACTGTGCGGTGACCCCAGTCTCACTGTGTGAATGTGCGGTGATCCCAGGGTCAGTGTGTGACTGTGCGGTGATCCCTGGGTCACTGTGTGACTGTGCGGTGATCCCAGGGTCACTGTGTGACTGTGCGGTGATTCCAGGGTCACTGTGTGACTGTGCGGTGATCCCAGGGTCACTGTGTGACTGTGCGGTGATCCCACTCTCACTGTGTGACTGTGCGGTGACCCCAGTCTCACTGTGTGACTGTGCGGTGATCCCAGGGTCAGTGTGTGACTGTGCGGTGATCCCAGGGTCATGTGTGACTGTGCGGTGATCCTAGCCTCACTGTGTGACTGTGCGCTGACCCCAGGGTCACTGTGTGACTGTGCGGTGACCCCAGTCTCACTGTGTGACTGTGCGGTGATCCCAGGGTCACTGTGTGACTGTGCGGTGATCCCAGGGTCACTGTGTGACTGTGCGGTGACCCCAGTCTCACTGTGTGACTGTGCGGTGACCCCAGTCTCACTGTGTGACTGTGCGGTGATCCCAGTCTCACTGTGTGACAGTGCGGTGATCCCAGGGTCACTGTGTGACTGTGCGGTGATCCCAGGGTCACTGTGTGACTGTGCGGTGACCCCAGGGTCACTGTGTGACTGTGCGGTGATCCCAGTATCACTGTGTGATTGTGCGGTGATCCCAGGGTCACTGTGTGACTGTGCGGTGATCCTAGTCTCGCTGTGTGACTGTGCGGTGATCCCAGGGTCACTGTGTGACTGTGCGGTGATCCCAGGGTCACTGCGTGACTGTGCGGTGATCCCAGGGTCAGTGTGACTGTGCGGTGATCCCAGTCTCACTGTGTGACTGTGCGGTGAACCTAGTCTCGCTGTGTGACTGTGCGGTGATCCCAGTCTCACTGTGTGACTGTGCGGTGAACCTCGTCTCGCTGTGTGACTGTGCGTTGATCCCAGTCTCACTGTGTGACTGTGCGGTGATCCCAGGGTCAGTGTGACTGTGCGGTGATCCCAGTCTCACTGTGTGACTGTGCGGTGAACCTAGTCTCGCTGTGTGACTGTGCGGTGATCCCAGTCTCACTGTGTGACTGTGCGGTGAACCTAGTCTCGCTGTGTGACTGTGCGGTGATCCCAGTCTCACTGTGTGACTGTGCGGTGATCCCAGTCTCGCTGTGTGACTGTGCGGTGATCCCAGGGTCACTGTGTGACTGTGCGGTGATCCCAGGGTCACTGCGTGACTGTGCGGTGATCCCAGTCTCACTGTGTGACTGTGCGGTGATCCCAGTCTCACTGTGTGACTGTGCGGTGATCCCAGTCTCACTGTGCGACTGTGCGGTGATCCCAGTCTCACTGTGTGACTGTGCAGTGAACCTAGTCTCGCTGTGTGACTGTGCGGTGATCCCAGTCTCACTGTGTGACTGTGCGGTGAACCTAGTCTCACTGTATGACTGTGCGGTGATCCCAGTCTCACTGTGTGACTGTGCGGTGATCCCAGGGTCTGTGTGACTGTGCGGTGATCCCAGTCTCACTGTGTGACTGTGCGGTGAACCTAGTCTCGCTGTGTGACTGTGCGGTGATCCCAGTCTCACTGTGTGACTGTGCGGTGAACCTAGTCTCGCTGTGTGACTGTGCGGTGATCCCAGTCTCACTGTGTGACTGTGCGGTGAACCTAGTCTCGGTGTGTGACTGTGCGGTGATCCCAGGGTCACTGTGTGACTGTGCGGTGAACCTAGTCTCACTGTGTGACTGTGCGGTGATCCCAGTCTCACTGTGTGACTGTGCGGTGATCCCAGGGTCAGTGTGACTGTGCGGTGATCCCAGTCTCACTGTGTGACAGTGCGGTGATCCCAGGGTCACTGTGTGACTGTGCGGTGATCCCAGGGTCACTGTGTGACTGTGCGGTGATCCCAGGGTCACTGTGTGACTGTGCGGTGATCCCAGGGTCACTGTGTGACTGTGCGGTGACCCCAGTCTCACTGTGTGACTGTGCGGTGATCCCAGTCTCACTGTGTGACTGTGCGGTGATCCCAGGGTCAGTGTGACTGTGCGGTGATCCCAGTCTCACTGTGTGACTGTGCGGTGATCCCAGGGTCAGTGTGACTGTGCGGTGATCCCAGTCTCACTGTGTGACTGTGCGGTGATCCCAGGGTCAGTGTGACTGTGCGGTGATCCCAGTCTCACTGTGTGACAGTGCGGTGATCCCAGGGTCACTGTGTGACTGTGCGGTGATCCCAGGGTCACTGTGTGACTGTGCGGTGATCCCAGGGTCACTGTGGGACTGTGCGGTGATCCCAGGGTAACTGTGTGACTGTGCGGGGATCCCAGGGTCACTGTGTGACTGTGCGGTGACCCCAGCATCACTGTGTGACTGTGCGGTGATCCCAGGGTCACTGTGTGACTGTGCGGTGATCCCAGTCTCACTGTGTGACTGTGCGGTGATCCCAGGGTCTCTGTGTGACAGTGCGGTGTTCCCAGGGTCACTGTGTGACTGTGCGGTGATCCCAGGGTCACTGTGTGACTGTGCGGTGACCCCAGGGTCACTGTGTGACTGTGCGGTGTTCCCAGGGTCACTGTGTGACTGTGCGGTGATCCCAGGGTCACTGTGTGACTGTGCGGTGATCCCAGGGTCACTGCGTGACTGTGCGGTGATCCCAGTCTCACTGTGTGACTGTGCGGTGACCCCAGGGTCACTGTGTGACTGTGCGGTGATCCCAGGGTGACTGTGTGACTGTGCGGTGATCCCAGGGTCACTGCGTGACTGTGCGGTGATCCCAGTCTCACTGTGTGACTGTGCGGTGATCCCAGTCTCACTGTGTGACTGTGCGGTGATCCCAGTCTCACTGTGTGACTGTGCGGTGATCCCAGTCTCACTGTGTGACTGTGCGGTGAACCTAGTCTCGCTGTGTGGCTGTGCGGTGATCCCAGTCTCACTGTGTGACTGTGCGGTGAACCTAGTCTCACTGTGTGACTGTGCGTTGATCCCAGTCTCACTGTGTGACTGTGCGGTGATCCCAGGGTCAGTGTGACTGTGCGGTGATCCCAGTCTCACTGTGTGACTGTGCGGTGAACCTAGTCTCGCTGTGTGACTGTGCGGTGATCCCAGTCTCACTGTGTGACTGTGCGGTGAACCTAGTCTCGCTGTGTGACTGTGCGGTGATCCCAGTCTCACTGTGTGACTGTGCGGTGAACCTAGTCTCGCTGTGTGACTGTGCGGTGATCCCAGGGTCACTGTGTGACTGTGCGGTGAACCTAGTCTCACTGTGTGACTGTGCGGTGATCCCAGGGTCAGTGTGACTGTGCGGTGATCCCAGTCTCACTGTGTGACAGTGCGGTGATCCCAGTCTCACTGTGTGACTGTGCGGTGATCCCAGGGTCAGTGTGACTGTGCGGTGATCCCAGTCTCACTGTGTGACAGTGCGGTGATCCCAGGGTCACTGTGTAACTGTGCGGTGATCCCAGGGTCACTGTGTGACTGTGCGGTGATCCCAGGGTCACTGTGTGACTGTGCGGTGATCCCAGGGTCACTGTGTGACTGTGCGGTGACCCCAGTCTCACTGTGTGACTGTGCGGTGATCCCAGTCTCACTGTGTGACTGTGCGGTGATCCCAGGGTCAGTGTGACTGTGCGGTGATCCCAGTCTCACTGTGTGACTGTGCGGTGATCCCAGGGTCAGTGTGACTGTGCGGTGATCCCAGTCTCACTGTGTGACTGTGCGGTGATCCCAGGGTCAGTGTGACTGTGCGGTGATCCCAGTCTCACTGTGTGACAGTGCGGTGATCCCAGGGTCACTGTGTGACTGTGCGGTGATCCCAGGGTCACTGTGTGACTGTGCGGTGATCCCAGGGTCACTGTGGGACTGTGCGGTGATCCCAGGGTAACTGTGTGACTGTGCGGGGATCCCAGGGTCACTGTGTGACTGTGCGGTGACCCCAGCATCACTGTGTGACTGTGCGGTGATCCCAGGGTCACTGTGTGACTGTGCGGTGACCCCAGGGTCACTGTGTGACTGTGCGGTGTTCCCAGGGTCACTGTGTGACTGTGCGGTGATCCCAGGGTCACTGTGTGACTGTGCGGTGATCCCAGGGTCACTGTGTGACTGTGCGGTGATCCCAGTCTCACTGTGTGACTGTGCGGTGATCCCAGGGTCAGTGTGACTGTGCGGTGATCCCAGTCTCACTGTGTGACTGTGCGGTGATCCCAGGGTCAGTGTGACTGTGCGGTGATCCCAGTCTCACTGTGTGACAGTGCGGTGATCCCAGGGTCACTGTGTGACTGTGCGGTGATCCCAGGGTCACTGTGTGACTGTGCGGTGATCCCAGGGTCACTGTGGGACTGTGCGGTGATCCCAGGGTAACTGTGTGACTGTGCGGGGATCCCAGGGTCACTGTGTGACTGTGCGGTGACCCCAGCATCACTGTGTGACTGTGCGGTGATCCCAGGGTCACTGTGTGACTGTGCGGTGATCCCAGTCTCACTGTGTGACTGTGCGGTGATCCCAGGGTCTCTGTGTGACAGTGCGGTGTTCCCAGGGTCACTGTGTGACTGTGCGGTGATCCCAGGGTCACTGTGTGACTGTGCGGTGACCCCAGGGTCACTGTGTGACTGTGCGGTGTTCCCAGGGTCACTGTGTGACTGTGCGGTGATCCCAGGGTCACTGTGTGACTGTGCGGTGATCCCAGGGTCACTGCGTGACTGTGCGGTGATCCCAGTCTCACTGTGTGACTGTGCGGTGACCCCAGGGTCACTGTGTGACTGTGCGGTGATCCCAGGGTGACTGTGTGACTGTGCGGTGATCCCAGGGTCACTGCGTGACTGTGCGGTGATCCCAGTCTCACTGTGTGACTGTGCGGTGATCCCAGTCTCACTGTGTGACTGTGCGGTGATCCCAGTCTCACTGTGTGACTGTGCGGTGATCCCAGTCTCACTGTGTGACTGTGCGGTGAACCTAGTCTCGCTGTGTGGCTGTGCGGTGATCCCAGTCTCACTGTGTGACTGTGCGGTGAACCTAGTCTCACTGTGTGACTGTGCGTTGATCCCAGTCTCACTGTGTGACTGTGCGGTGATCCCAGGGTCAGTGTGACTGTGCGGTGATCCCAGTCTCACTGTGTGACTGTGCGGTGAACCTAGTCTCGCTGTGTGACTGTGCGGTGATCCCAGTCTCACTGTGTGACTGTGCGGTGAACCTAGTCTCGCTGTGTGACTGTGCGGTGATCCCAGTCTCACTGTGTGACTGTGCGGTGAACCTAGTCTCACTGTGTGACTGTGCGGTGATCCCAGGGTCAGTGTGACTGTGCGGTGATCCCAGTCTCACTGTGTGACAGTGCGGTGATCCCAGTCTCACTGTTTGACTGTGCGGTGATCCCAGGGTCAGTGTGACTGTGCGGTGATCCCAGTCTCACTGTGTGACAGTGCGGTGATCCCAGGGTCACTGTGTAACTGTGCGGTGATCCCAGGGTCACTGTGTGACTGTGCGGTGATCCCAGGGTCACTGTGTGACTGTGCGGTGATCCCAGGGTCACTGTGTGACTGTGCGGTGACCCCAGTCTCACTGTGTGACTGTGCGGTGATCCCAGTCTCACTGTGTGACTGTGCGGTGATCCCAGGGTCAGTGTGACTGTGCGGTGATCCCAGTCTCACTGTGTGACTGTGCGGTGATCCCAGGGTCAGTGTGACTGTGCGGTGATCCCAGTCTCACTGTGTGACTGTGCGGTGATCCCAGGGTCAGTGTGACTGTGCGGTGATCCCAGTCTCACTGTGTGACAGTGCGGTGATCCCAGGGTCACTGTGTGACTGTGCGGTGATCCCAGGGTCACTGTGTGACTGTGCGGTGATCCCAGGGTCACTGTGGGACTGTGCGGTGATCCCAGGGTAACTGTGTGACTGTGCGGGGATCCCAGGGTCACTGTGTGACTGTGCGGTGACCCCAGCATCACTGTGTGACTGTGCGGTGATCCCAGGGTCACTGTGTGACTGTGCGGTGACCCCAGGGTCACTGTGTGACTGTGCGGTGTTCCCAGGGTCACTGTGTGACTGTGCGGTGATCCCAGGGTCACTGTGTGACTGTGCGGTGATCCCAGGGTCACTGTGTGACTGTGCGGTGATCCCAGTCTCACTGTGTGACTGTGCGGTGACCCCAGGGTCACTGTGTGACTGTGCGGTGATCCCAGGGTCACTGTGTGACTGTGCGGTGATCCCAGGGTCACTGTGTGACTGTGCGGTGACCCCAGGGTCACTGTGTGACTGTGCGGTGATCCCAGGGTCACTGTGTGACTGTGCGGTGATCCCAGGGTCACTGTGTGACTGTGCGGAGACCCCAGGGTCACTGTGTGACTGTGCGGTGATCCCAGGGTCACTGTGTGACTGTGCGGTGACCCCAGGGTCACTGTGTGACTGTGCGGTGACCCCAGGGTCACTGTGGGACTGTGCGGTGTTCCCATGGTCACTGTGTGACTGTGCGGTGTTCCCAGGGTCACTGTGTGACTGTGCGGTGACCCCAGGGTCACTGTGTGACTGTGCGGTGACCCCAGGGTCACTGTGGGACTGTGCGGTGATCCCAGTCTCGCTGTGTGACAGTGCGGTGATCCCAGGGTCACTGTGTGACTGTGCGGTGACCCCAGTTTCACTGTGTGACTGTGCAGTGATCCCAGTCTCACTGTGTGACTGTGCGGTGTTCCCAGGGTCACTGTGTGACTGTGCGGTGACCCCAGTCTCACTGTGTGACTGTGCAGTGACCCCAGTCTCACTGTGTGACTGTGCGGTGATCCCAGGGTCACTGTGTGACTGTGCGGTGATCCCAGGGTCACTGTCTGACTGTGCGGTGATCCCAGGGTCACTATGTGACTGTGCGGTGATCCTAGGGTCAATGTGTGACTGTGCGGTGATCCCAGGGTCACTGTGTGACTGTGCGGTGATCCCAGGGTCACTGTGTGACTGTGCTGTGATCCCAGGGTCACTGTGTGACTGTGCGGTGACCCCAGGGTCACTGTGTGACTGTGCGGTGATCCCAGTCTCACTGTGTGACTGTGCGGTGACCCCAGGGTCACTGTGTGACTGTGCGGTGATCCCAGGGTCACTGTGTGACTGTGCGGTGATCCTAGGGTCACTGTGTGACTGTGCGGTGATCCCAGGGTCACTGTGTGACTGTGCGGTGATCCCAGGGTCACTGTGTGACTGTGCGGTGATCCCAGGGTCACTGTGTGACTGTGCGGTGATCCTAGGGTCACTGTGTGACTGTGCGGTGATCCCAGGGTCACTGTGTGACTGTGCGGTGATCCCAGGGTCACTGTGTGACTGTGCGGTGATCCCAGGGTCACTGTGTGACTGTGCGGTGACCCCAGGGTCACTGTGTGACTGTGCGGTGATCCCAGGGTCAGTGTGACTGTGCGGTGATCCCAGTCTCACTGTGTGACAGTGCGGTGATCCCAGTCTCACTGTGTGACTGTGCGGTGATCCCAGGGTCAGTGTGACTGTGCGGTGATCCCAGTCTCACTGTGTGACAGTGCGGTGATCCCAGGGTCACTGTGTAACTGTGCGGTGATCCCAGGGTCACTGTGTGACTGTGCGGTGATCCCAGGGTCACTGTGTGACTGTGCGGTGATCCCAGGGTCACTGTGTGACTGTGCGGTGACCCCAGTCTCACTGTGTGACTGTGCGGTGATCCCAGTCTCACTGTGTGACTGTGCGGTGATCCCAGGGTCAGTGTGACTGTGCGGTGATCCCAGTCTCACTGTGTGACTGTGCGGTGATCCCAGGGTCAGTGTGACTGTGCGGTGATCCCAGTCTCACTGTGTGACTGTGCGGTGATCCCAGGGTCAGTGTGACTGTGCGGTGATCCCAGTCTCACTGTGTGACAGTGCGGTGATCCCAGGGTCACTGTGTGACTGTGCGGTGATCCCAGGGTCACTGTGTGACTGTGCGGTGATCCCAGGGTCACTGTGGGACTGTGCGGTGATCCCAGGGTAACTGTGTGACTGTGCGGGGATCCCAGGGTCACTGTGTGACTGTGCGGTGACCCCAGCATCACTGTGTGACTGTGCGGTGATCCCAGGGTCACTGTGTGACTGTGCGGTGACCCCAGGGTCACTGTGTGACTGTGCGGTGTTCCCAGGGTCACTGTGTGACTGTGCGGTGATCCCAGGGTCACTGTGTGACTGTGCGGTGATCCCAGGGTCACTGTGTGACTGTGCGGTGATCCCAGTCTCACTGTGTGACTGTGCGGTGACCCCAGGGTCACTGTGTGACTGTGCGGTGATCCCAGGGTCACTGTGTGACTGTGCGGTGATCCCAGGGTCACTGTGTGACTGTGCGTTGACCCCAGGGTCACTGTGTGACTGTGCGGTGATCCCAGGGTCACTGTGTGACTGTGCGGTGATCCCAGGGTCACTGTGTGACTGTGCGGAGACCCCAGGGTCACTGTGTGACTGTGCGGTGATCCCAGGGTCACTGTGTGACTGTGCGGTGACCCCAGGGTCACTGTGTGACTGTGCGGTGACCCCAGGGTCACTGTGGGACTGTGCGGTGTTCCCAGGGTCACTGTGTGACTGTGCGGTGTTCCCAGGGTCACTGTGTGACTGTGCGGTGACCCCAGGGTCACTGTGTGACTGTGCGGTGACCCCAGGGTCACTGTGGGACTGTGCGGTGATCCCAGTCTCGCTGTGTGACTGTGCGGTGATCCCAGGGTCACTGTGTGACTGTGTGGTGATCCCAGTCTCACTGTGTGGCTGTGCGGTGATCCCAGTCTCACTGTGTGACAGTGCGGTGACCCCAGTCTCACTGTGTGACAGTGCGGTGATCCCAGGGTCACTGTGTGACTGTGCGGTGACCCCAGTTTCACTGTGTGACTGTGCAGTGATCCCAGTCTCACTGTGTGACTGTGCGGTGTTCCCAGGGTCACTGTGTGACTGTGCGGTGACCCCAGTCTCACTGTGTGACTGTGCAGTGACCCCAGTCTCACTGTGTGACTGTGCGGTGATCCCAGGGTCACTGTGTGACAGTGCGGTGATCCCAGGGTCACTGTGTGACTGTGCGGTGACCCCAGTCTCACTGTGTGACTGTGCGGTGATCCCAGGGTCACTGTGTGACTGTGCGGTGATCCCAGGGTCACTGTCTGACTGTGCGGTGATCCCAGGGTCACTGTGTGACTGTGCGGTGATCCTAGGGTCAATGTGTGACTGTGCGGTGATCCCAGGGTCACTGTGTGACTGTGCGGTGATCCCAGGGTCACTGTGTGACTGTGCTGTGATCCCAGGGTCACTGTGTGACTGTGCGGTGACCCCAGGGTCACTGTGTGACTGTGCGGTGATCCCAGTCTCACTGTGTGACTGTGCGGTGACCCCAGGGTCACTGTGTGACTGTGCGGTGATCCCAGGGTCACTGTGTGACTGTGCGGTGATCCTAGGGTCACTGTGTGACTGTGCGGTGATCCCAGGGTCACTGTGTGACTGTGCGGTGATCCCAGGGTCACTGTGTGACTGTGCGGTGATCCCAGGGTCACTGTGTGACTGTGCGGTGATCCTAGGGTCACTGTGTGACTGTGCGGTGATCCCAGGGTCACTGTGTGACTGTGCGGTGATCCCAGGGTCACTGTGTGACTGTGCGGTGATCCCAGGGTCACTGTGTGACTGTGCGGTGACCCCAGGGTCACTGTGTGACTGTGCGGTGATCCCAGTCTCACTGTGTGACTGTGCGGTGACCCCAGGGTCACTGTGTGACTGTGCGGTGATCCCAGGGTCACTGTGTGACTGTGCGGTGATCCGAGGATCACTGTGTGACTGTGCGGTGATCCCAGTCTCACTGTGTGACTGTGCGGTGATCCCAGGGTCACTGTGTGACTGTGCGCTGATCCCAGGGTCACTGTGTGACTGTGCGGTGATCCCAGGGTCACTGTGTGACTGTGCGGTGATCCCAGGGTCACTGTGTGACTGTGCGGTGATCCCAGTCTCACTGTGTGACTGTGCGGTGATCCCAGTCTCGCTGTGTGACTGTGCGGTGAACCCAGTCTCACTTTGTGACTGTGCGGTGTTCCCAGGGTCACTGTGTGACTGTGCGGTGATCCCAGGGTCACTGTGGGACTGTGCGGTGATCCCAGGGTCACTGTGTGTCTGTACGGTGACCCCAGCGTCACTGTGTGACTGTGCGGTGATCCCAGGGTCACTGTGTGACTGTGCGGTGATCCCAGGGTCACTGTGTGACTGTGCGGTGATCCCAGGGTCACTGTGTGACTGTGCGGTGATCCGAGGATCACTGTGTGACTGTGCGGTGATCCCAGTCTCACTGTGTGACTGTGCGGTGATCCCAGGGTCACTGTGTGACTGTGCGGTGATCCCAGGGTCACTGTGTGACTGTGCGGTGATCCCAGTCTCACTGTGTGACTGTGCGGTGACCCCAGTCTCACTGTGTGACTGTGCGGTGATCCCAGGGTCAGTGTGTGACTGTGCGGTGATCCCAGGGTCACTGTGTGACTGTGCGGTGATCCCAGGGTCACTGTGTGACTGTGCGGTGATCCCAGAGTCACTGTGTGACTGTGTGGTGATCCCAGGGTCACTGTGTGACTGTGCGGTGACCCCAGTCTCACTGTGTGACTGTGCGGTGATCCCAGGGTCACTGTGTGACTGTGCGGTGATCCCAGTCTCGCTGTGTGACTATGCGGTGACCCCAGTGTCACTGTGTGACTGTGCGGTGAACCCAGTCTCACTTTGTGACTGTGCGGTGTTCCCAGGGTCACTGTGTGACTGTGCGGTGACCCCAGGGTCACTGTGGGACTGTGCGGTGTTCCCAGGGTCACTGTGGGACTGTGCGGTGATCCCAGGGTCACTGTGTGACTGTGCGGTGATCCCAGGGTCACTGTGTGACTGTGCGGTGATCCCAGGGTCAGTGTGTGACTGTGCGGTGATCCCAGGGTCACTGTGTGACTGTGCGGTGACCCCAGAGTCACTGTGTGACTGTGCGGTGATCCCAGGGTCACTGTGGGACTGTGCGGTGATCCCAGGGTCACTGTGTGACTGTGCGGTGATCCCAGGGTCACTGTGTGACTGTGCGGTGATCCCAGAGTCACTGTGTGACTGTGCGGTGTTCCCAGTCTCACTGTGTGACTGTGCGGTGATCCCAGGGTCACTGTGGGACTGTGCGGTGATCACAGGGTCACTGTGTGTCTGTGTGGTGATCCCAGTCTCACTGTGTGACTGTGCGGTGTTCCCAGGGTCACTGTGTGACTGTGCGGTGATCCCAGTCTCACTGTGTGACTGTGCGGTGATCCCAGTCTCACTGTGTGACTGTGCGGTGATCCCAGGGTCACTGTGGGACTGTGCGGTGATCACAGGGTCACTGTGTGTCTGTGTGGTGATCCCAGTCTCACTGTGTGACTGTGCGGTGATCCCAGGGTCACTGTGTGACTGTGCGGTGATCCCAGGGTCACTGTGTGACTGTGCGGTGATCCCAGGGTCACTGTGTGTCTGTGTGGTGATCCCAGTCTCACTGTGTGACTGTGCGGTGATCCCAGGGTCACTGTGTGACTGTGCGGTGATCCCAGGGTCACTGTGTGACTGTGCGGTGATCCCAGGGTCACTGTGTGTCTGTGTGGTGATCCCAGTCTCACTGTGTGACTGTGCGGTGATCCCAGCGTCACTGTGTGACTGTGCGGTGATCCCAGGGTCACTGTGGGACTGTGCGGTGATCCCAGCGTCACTGTGTGACTGTGCGGTGATCCCAGGGTCACTGTGTGACTGTGCGGTGTTCCCAGGGTCACTGTGTGACTGTGCGGTGATCCCAGTCTCACTGTGTGACTGTGCGGTGATCCCAGGGTCACTGTGGGACTGTGCGGTGATCCCAGTCTCACTGTGTGACTGTGCGGTGATCCCAGGGTCACTGTGTGACTGTGCGGTGATCCGAGGGTCACTGTGTGACTGTGCGGTGTTCCCAGTCTCACTGTGTGACTGTGCGGTGATCCCAGGGTCACTGAGTGACTGTGCGGTGATCCCAGGGTCACTGTGTGACTGTGCGGTGATCCCAGGGTCACTGTGTGACTGTGCGGTGATCCCAGGGTCACTGTGGGACTGTGCGGTGATCCCAGGGTCACTGTGTGACTGTGCGGTGATCCCAGGGTCACTGTGTGACTGTGCAGTGATCCCAGTCTCACTGTGTGACTGTGCGGTGTTCCCAGTCTCACTGTGTGACTGTGCGGTGATCCCAGGGTCACTGAGTGACTGTGCGGTGATCCCAGGGTCACTGTGTGACTGTGCGGTGATCCCAGGGTCACTGTGTGACTGTGCGGTGATCCCAGGGTCACTGTGTGACTGTGCGGTGACCCCAGCATCACTGTGTGACTGTGCGGTGATCCCAGGGTCACTGTGTGACTGTGCGGTGACCCCAGGGTCACTGTGTGACTGTGCGGTGATTCCAGGGTCACTGTGTGACTGTGCGGTGATCCCAGGGTCACTGTGTGACTGTGCAGTGATCCCAGTCTCACTGTGTGACTGTGCGGTGATTCCAGGGTCACTGTGTGACTGTGCGGTGATCCCAGGGTCACTGTGTGACTGTGCAGTGATCCCAGTCTCACTGTGTGACTGTGCGGTGATCCCAGGGTCACTGTGTGACTGTGCGGTGATCCCAGGGTCACTGTGTGACTGTGCAGTGATCCCAGTCTCACTGTGTGACTGTGCGGTGATCCCAGGGTCACTGTGTGACTGTGCGGTGATCCGAGGGTCACTGTGTGACTGTGCGGTCTTCCCAGGGTCACTGTGTGACTGTGCGGTGATCCTAGGGTCAATGTGTGACTGTGCGGTGATCCGAGGGTCACTGTGTGACTGTGCGGTGTTCCCAGGGTCACTGTGTGACTGTGCGGTGACCCCAGGGTCACTGTGTGACTGTGCGGTGTTCCCAGGGTCACTGTGTGACTGTGCGGTGATCCGAGGGTCACTGTGTGACTGTGCGGTGTTTCCAGGGTCACTGTGTGACTGTGCGGTGTTCCCAGGGTCACTGTGTGACTGTGCGGTGATCCGAGGGTCACTGTGTGACTGTGCGGTGTTCCCAGGGTCACTGTGTGACTGTGCGGTGATCCCAGTCTCGCTGTGTGACTGTGCGGTGATCCTAGGGTCACTGTGTGTCTGTGCGGTGATCCCAGGGTCACTGTGTGACTGTGCGGTGATCCCAGGGTCACTGTGTGACTGTGCGGTGAACTGTTTGGTGTTGGGGGCCTGTACGTGTCTTTTTGATCCACAACTCCAATTCTGTTCAGGAGGAAGCAGCCCCTCAAAGCTCCGATGAGGCCGTGCGCATCATCCAGATTGCCGAGAGAGCTCGACAAGGCCGCCTCCGCTCGCGCATCATGAGGGACATCTGGAGGGAGGAACAGAGAGAGAAGAACAGAAAATTACTACCACCAGTCACCATGGAACCCGGAGACGCTGCAACACTCATACAGAAGGTTTGTACGCGGACCACTGGCACCGTAGGCAATGGGATTGGGCACAGTGGGAAAGGGGATTGGGCAAAGTGGGTATGAGGATTGGGCACAGTGGGAAAGGGGATTGGGCACAGTGGGTATGGGGATTGGGCACAGTGGGAAAGGGGATTGGGCACAGTGGGCATGAGGATTGGGCACAGTGGATATGGGGATTGGGCACAGTGGGTATTGGGTTGGGCACTGTGGGTATGAGGAATGGGCACAGTGTGTATGGGAATTGGACACAGTGGATAAGGGAATTGGGCACAGTGGGTATGGTGATTGGGCACAGTGGGTATGAGGATTGGGCACAATGGGAAAGGGGATTGGGCACAGTGGGGATGGGGATTGAGCACAGTGGGTATGGGGATTGGGCATTGTGGGTAAGAGGATTGGGCAAAGTGGGTATGAGGATTGGGCACAGTGGGTATGGGGATAGGGCACAGTGGGTATGGGGATAGGGCACAGTGGGTATGGGGATTGGGCACAGTGGGTATGGGGATTGGGCACAGTGGGTATGGGGCACTGGCTCAGTGGGTAAGAGGATTGGGCATAGTGGGTATGGAGATAGGGCACAGTGGGTATGGGAATTGGGCACAGTGGGTATGGGGATTGAGCACAGTGGGTATGAGGATTGGGCACAGTGGGTATGGGGATTGGGCAGAGTGGGTATGGGGATTGGGCACAGTGGGTATGGTGATTGTGCACAGTGGGTATGGGGATTGGGCACAGTGGGTATGGGGATTTGGCAGAGTGGGTATGGTGATTGGGCAGAGTGGGTATGGTGATTGTGCACAGTGGGTATGAGGATTGGGCACAGTGGGTATGGGGATTGGGCAGAGTGGGTATGGGGATTGGGCACAGTGAGTATGGGGATTGGGCACAGTGAGTATGGGGATTGGGCACAGTGGGTATGGGGATAGGGCCCAGTTGGGTATGGGGATTGGGCAGAGTGGGTATGGGGATTGGGCACAGTGAGTATGGGAATTGGGCACAGTGGGTATGGGGATTGAGCACAGTGGGTATGAGGATTGGGCACAGTGGGTATGGGGATTGGGCAGAGTGGGTATGGGGATTGGGCACAGTGGGTATGGTGATTGTGCACAGTGGGTATGAGGATTGGGCACAGTGGGTATGGGGATTGGGCAGAGTGGGTATGGTGATTGGGCACAGTGAGTATGGGGATTGGGCACAGTGAGTATGGGGATTGGGCACAGTGGGTATGGGGATAGGGCCCAGTTGGGTATGGGGATTGGGCACAGTGGGTATGGGGATTTGGCAGAGTGGGTATGGTGATTGGGCACAGTGAGTATGGGGATTGGGCACAGTGAGTATGGGGATTGGGCACAGTGGGTATGGGGATTGGGCACAGTGAGTATGGGGATTGGGCACAGTGGGTCTGGGGATTGGGCACAGTGGGTATGGGGATTGGGCACAGTGAGTATGGGGATTGGCACAGTGAGTATGGGGATTGGGCACAGTGGGTATGGGGTTTGGGCACAGTGGGTATGGGGATTGGGCACAGTGGGTATGGGGATAGGGCATGGTGGGTATGGGGATTGGGACCATTGAGTATGGGGATTGGGCACAGTGGGTATGGGGTTTGGGCAAAGTGGGTATAGGGATTGGGAACAGTGGTTATGGGGATTGGGCAGAGTGGGAAAGGGGATTGGGCAGAGTGGGTATGGGGATAGGGCACAGTGGGTATGGGGATAGGGCACAGTGGATATATGGATTGGCACAGTGGGTATGGGGATAGGGCACAGTGGGTATAGGGATTGGGCACAGTGGCAATGTGGATTGGGCACAGTGGGTATGGAGATTGGGCACAGTGAGCATGGGGATAGGGCACAGTGGGTATGGGGATTGGCACAGTGGGTATGGGGATAGGGCATAGTGGTTATGGGGATTGGGCACAGTGGGTTTTGGGATTGGGCTCAGTGTGTATGGGGATTGGGCACAGTGAGTATGGGGTTAGGGCACAGTGGTTATGGGGATAGGGCACAGTGGGTATGGGAATTGGGCACAGTGGACATGGGGATTTGCACAGTGGGTATGGGGATAGGGCACAGTGGTTATGGGGATTGGGCACAGTGGGTAAGAGGATTGGGCACAGTGGGGATGGGGAATGGGCAAAGTGGGTATGGGGATAGGGCACAGTGGGTATGGGGATTGGGCACAGTGGGTATGAGGATTGGGCACAGTGGGTATGGGGATTGGGCACAGTGGGTATGGGGATTGCGCACAGTGGGTATGGGGATTGGGCATAGTGGGTATGGGGATTGGGCACAGTGTGAATGGGGATAGGGCACAGTGGGTATGGGGATTGAGAACAGTGTGTATGGGGATAGGGCACAGTGGGTATGGGGATTGGGCACAGTGGGTATGGGGATTGGGCACAGTGTGTATGGGGATAGGGCACAGTGGGTATGGGTGTTGGACACAGTGGGTATGGGGATTGGGCACAGCTGGCATGGTGATTGGGCACAGTGGGTATGGGGATCGCGCACAGTGGGTATGGGTGTAGGGCACAGTGGGTATTGGGATGGCCCCAGTGGGTATGGGGATTGGGCACGGTGGGTATGGGGATTTGCCACAGTGGGTAAGGGGATTGGGCACAGTGTGTATGGGGATTGGGGACAGTGGGTATTGGGAAAGGGCACAGTGGGTATGGGGATAGGGCACAATGGGTATGGGGATTGGGTACAGTGGGAAAGGTTATTGGGCACAGTGGGTATGGGATTGGGCACAGTGGGTATGGGGTTTGGGCACAGTGGGTATGGGGATTGGGTACAGTGGGAAAGGGGATTCGGCACAATGGGTATGGGGATTGGGCACAGTGTGTATGGGGATTGGGCACAGTGGGTATGGGGATTGGGCACAGTGGGTATGGGGATTGGGCACAGTGGGTATGGGGATAGGGCACAGTGGGTATGAGGATTGGGCACAGTGGGAAAGGGGATTGGGCACAGTGGGGATGGGGATTGTGCACAGTGGGTATGGGGATTGGGCATTGTGGGTAAGAGGATTGGGCAAAGTGGGTATGAGGATTGGGCACAGTGGGTATCGGGATAGGGCACAGTGGGTATGGGGATAGGGCACAGTGGGTATGGGGATTGGGCACAGTGGGTATGGGGATTGGGCACAGTGGGTATGGGGCACTGGCTCAGTGGGTAAGAGGATTGGGCATAGTGGGTATGGAGATAGGGCACAGTGGGTATGGGAATTGGGCACAGTGGGTATGGGGATTGAGCACAGTGGGTATGAGGATTGGGCACAGTGGGTATGGGGATTGGGCAGAGTGGGTATGGGGATTGGGCACAGTGGGTATGGTGATTGTGCACAGTGGGTATGGGGATTGGGCACAGTGGGTATGGGGATTGGGCACAGTGAGTATGGGGATTGGGCACAGTGAGTATGGGGATTGGGCACAGTGGGTATGGGGATTGGGCACAGTGAGTATGGGGATTTGGCAGAGTGGGTATGGGGATTGGGCACAGTGAGTATGGGGATTGGGCACAGTGAGTATGGGGATTGGGCACAGTGGGTATGGTGATTGGGCACAGTGAGTATGGGGATTGGGCACAGTGGGTCTGGGGATTGGGCACAGTGGGTATGGGGATTGGGCACAGTGGGTATGGGGATTGGCACAGTGAGTATGGGGATTGGGCACAGTGGGTATGGGAATTGGGCACAGTGGGTATGGGGATTGAGCACAGTGGGTATGAGGATTGGGCACAGTGGGTATGGGGATTGGGCAGAGTGGGTATGGGGATTGGGCACAGTGGGTATGGTGATTGTGCACAGTGGGTATGGGGATTGGGCACAGTGGGTATGGGGATTGGGCACAGTGGGTATGGCGATTGGGCACAGTGAGTATGGGGATTTGGCAGAGTGGGTATGGTGATTGGGCACAGTGAGTATGGGGATTGGGCACAGTGAGTATGGGGATTGGGCACAGTGGGTATGCGGATTGGGCACAGTGGGTCTGGGGATTGGGCACAGTGGGTATGGGGATCGTACACAGTGGGTATGGGGATTGGCACAGTGGGTCTGGGGATTGGCACAGTGAGTATGGGGATTGGGCACAGTGGGTATGGGGATTGGGCAGAGTGGGTATGGGGATTGGGCACAGTGGGTATGGTGATTGTGCACAGTGGGTATGGGGATTGGGCACAGTGGGTATGGGGATTGGGCACAGTGAGTATGGGGATTGGGCACAGTGAGTATGGGGATTGGGCACAGTGGGTATGGGGATTGGGCACAGTGAGTATGGGGATTTGGCAGAGTGGGTATGGGGATTGGGCACAGTGAGTATGGGGATTGGGCACAGTGAGTATGGGGATTGGGCACAGTGGGTATGGTGATTGGGCACAGTGAGTATGGGGATTGGGCACAGTGGGTCTGGGGATTGGGCACAGTGGGTATGGGGATTGGGCACAGTGGGTATGGGGATTGGCACAGTGAGTATGGGGATTGGGCACAGTGGGTATGGGAATTGGGCACAGTGGGTATGGGGATTGAGCACAGTGGGTATGAGGATTGGGCACAGTGGGTATGGGGATTGGGCAGAGTGGGTATGGGGATTGGGCACAGTGGGTATGGTGATTGTGCACAGTGGGTATGGGGATTGGGCACAGTGGGTATGGGGATTGGGCACAGTGGGTATGGGGATTGGGCACAGTGAGTATGGGGATTTGGCAGAGTGGGTATGGTGATTGGGCACAGTGAGTATGGGGATTGGGCACAGTGAGTATGGGGATTGGGCACAGTGGGTATGCGGATTGGGCACAGTGGGTCTGGGGATTGGGCACAGTGGGTATGGGGATCGTACACAGTGGGTATGGGGATTGGCACAGTGGGTCTGGGGATTGGCACAGTGAGTATGGGGATTGGGCACAGTGAGTATGGGGATTGGGCACAGTGGGTATGGGGATTGGGCACAGTGAGTATGGGGATTGGGCACAGTGGGTCTGGGGATTGGGCACAGTGGGTATGGGGATTGGGCACAGTGGGTATGGGGATTGGCACAGTGAGTATGGGGATTGGGCACAGTGGGTATGGTGATTGGGCACAGTGAGTATGGGGATTGGGCACAGTGAGTATGGGGATTGGGCACAGTGGGTATGGGGATTGGGCACAGTGAGTATGGGGATTGGGCACAGTGGGTCTGGGGATTGGGCACAGTGGGTATGGGGATTGGGCACAATGGGTATGGGGATTGGGCACAGTGAGTATGGGGATTGGGCACAGTGGGTATGGGGATTGGGCACAGTGAGTATGGGGATTGGCACAGTGAGTATGGGGATTGGGCACAGTGGGTATGGGGTTTGGGCACAGTGGGTATGGGGATTGGGCACAGTGGGTATGGGGATAGGGCATGGTGGGTATGGGGATTGGGACCATTGAGTATGGGGATTGGGCACAGTGGGTATGGGGTTTGGGCAAAGTGGGTATAGGGATTGGGAACAGTGGTTATGGGGATTGGGCAGAGTGGGAAAGGGGATTGGGCAGAGTGGGTATGGGGATAGGGCACAGTGGGTATGGGGATAGGGCACAGTGGATATATGGATTGGCACAGTGGGTATGGGGATAGGGCACAGTGGGTATAGGGATTGGGCACAGTGGCAATGTGGATTGGGCACAGTGGGTATGGGGATTGGGCACAGTGAGCATGGGGATAGGGCACAGTGGGTATGGGGATTGGCACAGTGGGTATGCGGATTGGGCACAGTGGGTCTGGGGATTGGGCACAGTGGGTATGGGGATCGTACACAGTGGGTATGGGGATTGGCACAGTGGGTCTGGGGATTGGCACAGTGAGTATGGGGATTGGGCACAGTGAGTATGGGGATTGGGCACAGTGGGTATGGGGATTGGGCACAGTGAGTATGGGGATTGGGCACAGTGGGTCTGGGGATTGGGCACAGTGGGTATGGGGATTGGGCACAGTGGGTATGGGGATTGGCACAGTGAGTATGGGGATTGGGCACAGTGGGTATGGTGATTGGGCACAGTGAGTATGGGGATTGGGCACAGTGAGTATGGGGATTGGGCACAGTGGGTATGGGGATTGGGCACAGTGAGTATGGGGATTGGGCACAGTGGGTCTGGGGATTGGGCACAGTGGGTATGGGGATTGGGCACAATGGGTATGGGGATTGGGCACAGTGAGTATGGGGATTGGGCACAGTGGGTATGGGGATTGGGCACAGTGAGTATGGGGATTGGCACAGTGAGTATGGGGATTGGGCACAGTGGGTATGGGGTTTGGGCACAGTGGGTATGGGGATTGGGCACAGTGGGTATGGGGATAGGGCATGGTGGGTATGGGGATTGGGACCATTGAGTATGGGGATTGGGCACAGTGGGTATGGGGTTTGGGCAAAGTGGGTATAGGGATTGGGAACAGTGGTTATGGGGATTGGGCAGAGTGGGAAAGGGGATTGGGCAGAGTGGGTATGGGGATAGGGCACAGTGGGTATGGGGATAGGGCACAGTGGATATATGGATTGGCACAGTGGGTATGGGGATAGGGCACAGTGGGTATAGGGATTGGGCACAGTGGCAATGTGGATTGGGCACAGTGGGTATGGGGATTGGGCACAGTGAGCATGGGGATAGGGCACAGTGGGTATGGGGATTGGCACAGTGGGTATGGGGATAGGGCATAGTGGTTATGGGGATTGGGCACAGTGGGTTTTGGGATTGGGCTCAGTGTGTATGGGGATTGGGCACAGTGAGTATGGGGTTAGGGCACAGTGGTTATGGGGATAGGGCACAGTGGGTATGGGAATTGGGCACAGTGGACATGGGGATTGGCACAGTGGGTATGTGGATAGGGCACAGTGGTTATGGGGATTGGGCACAGTGGGTAAGAGGATTGGGCACAGTGGGGATGGGGAATGGGCAAAGTGGGTATGGGGATAGGGCACAGTGGGTATGGGGATTGGGCACAGTGGGTATGAGGATTGGGCACAGTGGGTATGGGGATTGGGCACAGTGGGTATGGGGATTGCGCACAGTGGGTATGGGGATTGGGCATAGTGGGTATGGGGATTGGGCACAGTGTGTATGGGGATAGGGCACAGTGGGTATGGGGATTGAGAACAGTGTGTATGGGGATAGGGCACAGTGGGTATGGGGATTGGGCACAGTGGGTATGGGGATTGGGCACAGTGTGTATGGGGATAGGGCACAGTGGGTATGGGGGTTGGACACAGTGGGTATGGGGATTGGGCACAGCTGGCATGGTGATTGGGCACAGTGGGTATGGGGATCGCGCACAGTGGGTATGGGTGTAGGGCACAGTGGGTATTGGGATGGTCCCAGTGGGTATGGGGATTGGGCACGGTGGGTATGGGGATTTGCCACAGTGGGTAAGGGGATTGGGCACAGTGTGTATGGGGATTGGGCACAGTGGGTATTGGGAAAGGGCACAGTGGGTATGGGGATAGGGCACAATGGGTATGGGGATTGGGTACAGTGGGAAAGGGGATTGGGCACAGTGGGTATGGGATTGGGCACAGTGGGTATGGGGTTTGGGCACAGTGGGTATGGGGATTGGGTACAGTGGGAAAGGGGATTCGGCACAATGGGTATGGGGATTGGGCACAGTGTGTATGGGGATTGGGCACAGTGGGTATGGGGATTGGGCACAGTGGGTATGGGGATAGGGCACAGTGGGAATGGGGATTGGGCACAGTGTGTATGGGGATTGAGCACAGTGTGTATGGGGATAGGGCACAGTGGGTATGAGGATAGGGCACAGTGGGGATGGGGATTGGGCACAGTGGGTTTGGGGATTGGGCACAGTGGGTATGGGGATAAGGCACAGTGGGTATGGGGGTTGGGCACAGTGGGTATGGGGAGTGGGCATAGTGGGTATGGGGATTGGGCACAGTGGGTATGCGGATTGGGCACAGTGGGTATCGGGATTGGGCACATAGAGCATGGGAATTGGGCACAGTGGGTATGGGGATTGGGCCCAGTGGGTATTGGGATGGGGACAGTGGGTATGGGGATTGGGCACAGTTGGTATGGGGATAGGGTACAGTGGGTCTGGCGTTTGGGCACAGTGGGAAAGGTAATTGGGCACATTGGGTATGGGGATTGGGCACAGTGTGTATGGGGATTGGGCACAGTGTGTATGGGGTTTGGGCACTGTGGGTATGGGGATTGGGCACAGTGGGGAAGGGGATTGGGCACAGTGAGTATGGGGATAGGGCACAGAGGGCATGGGGATTGGGCACAGTGGGAAAAGGGATTGGCACAGTGGGTATGGGGATTGGGCACAGTGGGTATGGGGATAGGGCACAGTGGGTATGGGGATTGGGCACAGTGGGTATGGGGATTGGGCACAGTGGGTATGGGGATTGGGCACAGTGGGTATGGTGATTGCGCACAGTGGGTATGGGGATTGGGCACAGTGGGTATGGGGATAGGGCACAGTGGGTAGGGGGATAGGGCACAGTGGGTATCGGGATAGGGCACAGTGGGTAGGTGGATTGGGAACAGTGGGTATGGGGATTGGGCACAGTGGGTATGGGGATCGGGCACAGTGGGTGGGGGATTGGGCACAGTGGGCATGGGGATTGGGCACAGTGGGGATGGGGATCGGGCACAGTGGGTATGGGGATAGGGCACAGTGGGTTTGGGGATTAGGCACAGTGGGCATGGGGATTGGGCACAGTGGGTGGGTGTATTGCGCACAGTGGGTGTGTGGATTGGGCACAGTGGGTATAGGGATTGGGCACAGTGGGTATGGGGATCGGGCACAGTGGGTAGGGTGATTGGGCACAGTGGGTATGGGGATTGGGCACAGTGGGGATGGGGATCGGGCACAGTGGGTATCGGGATAGGGCACAGTGGGTTTGGGGATTGGGCACAGTGGGTATGGGGATTGGGCACAGTGAGTATGGGGATAGGGCACAGAGGGTATGGGGATTGGGCACAGTGAGTATGGGGATAAGGCACAGTGGGTATGGGATTGGGCCCAGTGAGTATGGGGATAGGGCACAGGGGGTATGGGGATTGGGCACAGTGAGTATGGATATAAGGCACAGTGCGTATGGGGGTTGGGCACAGTGGGTTTGGGGATTGGGCACAGTGGGTATGGGGATTGGGCACATAGGTTAAGGGGATTGGGAACAGTGGGAACTGGGATGGGGACAGTGGGTATGGGGATTGGGCACAGTTGGTATGGGGATTGGGCACAGTGGGTATGGGGATTGGGCACATAGGTTAAGGGGATTGGGAACAGTGGGAATTGGGATGGGGACAGTGGGTATGGGGATTGGGCACAGTTGGTATGGGGATAGGATACAGTGGGTCTGGGGTTTGGGCTCAGTGGGAAAGGTAATTGGGCACATTGGGTATGGGGATTGGGCACAGAGTGTATGGGGATTGGGTACAGTTGGTATGGGGTTTGGGCACTGTGGGTATGGGGATTGGGCACAGAGGGGATGGGGATTGGGCACAGTGAGTATGGGGATAGGGCACAGAGGGTATGGAGATTGTGCACAGTGGGTAAAGGGATTGGGCACAGTGGGTATGGGGATTGGGCACAGTGGGTATGGGGGTAGGGCACAGTGAGTATGGGGATTGGGCACAGTGGGTATGGGATTGGGCAGAGTGGGTATGGGGATTGGGAACAGTGAGTACGGGGATAGGGCACAGTGGGTATGGGGCATGGGCACAGTTGGTATTGGGATAGGGCACAATGGTTATTGGGATGGCCACAATGGAAATGGGGAGTGGGCACAGTGGGTATGGGGATTGGGCACAGTGGGTATGGGGATTGGGCACAGTGGGTATGGGGATTGCGCACAGTGGGTATGGGGATTGGGCACAGTGGGTCTGGGGATAGGGCACAGTGGGTATGGGGATTGGGCACAGTGGGTATTGGGACTGGGCACAGTGGGTGTGGGGATGGGGCAAGTGGGTATAGGGATTGGGCACAATGGGTATGGGGCCCTGTCACAGTGGGTATGGGGATTGGGCACAGTGGGTATGGGGATTGGGCACAGTGGGTATGGGGATTGGGCACAGTGGGCATGGGGATAGGGCACAGTGGGTATGGGGATAGGGCACAGTGGGTATGGGGACTAGGCACAGTGGGTACGGGGATTGGGCACAGTGGGTATGGGGCCCTGGCACAGTGGGTATTGGGATTGGGCTCAGTGGGTCTGGGGATTGGACTCAGTGGGAATGGGGTTTGGGCACAGTGGGTATGAGGGTTGGGCACAGTGGGTATGGGCCCTGGCACAGTGGGTATGGGGATTGGGCACAGTGGGTATGGGGATAGGACACCGTGGGGATTGGGGTAGGGCACAGTTGATATTGGGATTGGGCACAGTGGGTATGTGGATTGGGCATAGTGGGTATGGGGATTGGCACAGTGGGTATGGGGTGTGGGCACAGTGGGTATGGGGATTGAGCACAGTGGGTATGGGGAGTGGGCACAGTGTGTATGGTGATCGGGCACAGTGGGTGTGGTGATTGGGCACAGTGGGTGTGGGGATGGGGCACAGTGGGTATCGGGATTGGGCACAGTGGGTATGGGGATTGGGCACAGTGGGTATGGGGATTGGGCACTCTGGGTATGGGGATTGGGCACAGTGGGTATGGGGATCGGGCACAGTGGGTGTGGGGATGGGGCACAGTGGGTATCGGGATGGGGCACAGTGGGTATGGGGATTGGGCACAGTGGGTATGGGGCCATGGCACAGTGGGTATGGGGTTTGGGCACACTGGGTATGGGGATAGGGCACCGTGGGTATGGGGATTGGGCACAGTGGGTATGGGGATAGGGCACAGTGGGTATGGGGATAGGGCACAGTGGGTATGGGGACTGGGCACAGTGGGTATGGGGATTGGGCACAGTGGGAAAGGGGATTGGGAACAGTGGGTATGGGGATTGGACTCAGTGGGTATGGGGTTTGGGCACAGTGGGTATGAGGGTTGGGCACAGTGGGTATGGGGATCGGGCACAGTGGGTATTTGGATAGGGCACATTGAGTATGGGGATTGGGCACAGTGGTTATCGGGATTGGGCACAGTGGGTTTGGGGATAGGGCACAGTGGATATATGGATTGGCACAGTGGGTATGGGGATAGGGCACAGTGGGTATAGGGATTGGGCACAGTGGCAAAGTGGATTGGGCACAGTGGGTATGGGGATTGGGCACAGTGGTTATCGGGATTGTGCACAGTGGGAAAGGGGATTGGGCAGAGTGGGTATGGGGATAGGGCACAGTGGGTATAGCGATAGGGCACAGTGGATATATGGATTGGCACAGTGGGTATGGGGATAGGGCACAGTGGGTATAGGGATTGGGCACAGTGGCAAAGTGGATAGGGCACAGTGGGTATGGGGTTTGGGCACAGTGGGTATGGGGATTGAGCACAGTGGGTTTTGGGATTGGGCACAGTGTGTATGGGGATTGGGCACAGTGAGTATGGGGATAGGGCACAGTGGTTATGGGGATAGGGCACAGTGGGTATGGGGATTGGGCACAGTAGATATGGGGATTGGCACAGTGGGTATGGGGATAGGGCACAGTGGGTATGAGGATAGGGCACAGTGGGTATGATGATAGGGCACAGCTGGCATGGGGATTGGGCACAGCGGGTATGGGGATCGCGCACAGTGCGTATGGGTGTAGGGCACAGTAGGTATTGGGATGGCCACTGTGGATATGGGGACTGGGCACAGTGGGTATGGGTTTTGGGCACAGTGGATATGGGGATTTGCCACAGTGCGTATGGGGACTGGGCACAGTGGGTATGGGGATTGGGCACAGTGGGTATGGGGCCATGGCACAGTGGGTATGGGGATTGGGCACACTGGGTATGGGGATAGGGCACTGTGGGTATGGGGATTGGGCACAGTGGGTATGGGGATAGGGCACAGTGGGTATGGGGATAGGGCACAGTGGGTATGGGGACTGGGCACAGTGGGTATGGGGATTGGGCACAGTGGGAAAGGGGATTGGGCACAGTGGGTATGGGGATTGGACTCAGTGGGTATGGGGTTTGGGCACAGTGGGTACGAGGGTTGGGCACAGTGGGTTTGGGGATCGGGCACAGTGGGTATGGGGATAGGGCACATTGAGTATGGGGATTGGTCACAGTGGTTATCGGGATTGGGCACAGTGGGAAAGGGGATTGGGCAGAGTGGGTATGGGGATAGGGCACAGTGGATATATGGATTAGCACAGTGGGTATGGGGATAGGGCACAGTGGGTATAGGGATTGGGCACAGTGGCAAAGTGGATTGGTCACAGTGGGTATGGGGATTGGGCACAGTGGTTATCGGGATTGGGCACAGTGGGAAAGGGCATTGGGCAGAGTGGGTATGGGGATAGGGCACAGTGGGTATGGGGATAGGGCACAGTGGATATATGGATTGGCACAATGGGTAAGGGGATAGGGCACAGTGGGTATAGGGATTGGGCACAGTGGCAAAGTGGATAGGGCACAGTGGGTATGGGGTTTGGGCACAGTGGGTATGGGGATTGAGCACTGTGGGTTTTGGGATTGGGCACAGTGTGTATGGGGATTGGGCACAGTGAGTATGGGGATAGGGCACATTGGTTATGTGGATAGGGCACAGTGGGTATGGGGATTGGGCACAGTGGGTATGAGGATAGGGCACAGCTGGCATGGGGATTGGGCACAGTGGGTATGGGGATCGCGCACAGTGCGTATGGGTGTAGGGCTCAGTGGGTATTGGGATGGCCACTGTGGGTATGGGGACTGGGCACAGTGGGTATGAGGTTTGGGCACAGTGGGTATGGGATTGGGCACAGTGGGTATGGGGATTGGGCACAGTGGGTATGGGGATTGGGCACAGTGGGTATGTGGATTGGGCACAGTGGGTATGGGGATAGGGCACAGTGGGAATGGTGATTGGGCACGGTGTGTATGGGGATTGGGCACAGTGGGAATGGGGATTGGGCACAGTGGGCATGTGGATTGTGCACAGTTGGGATGGGAATTGGGCACAGTGGGTTTGGGGATTGGGCACAGTGGGTATGGGGATAAGGCACATTGGTATGGGTGTTGGGCACAGTGGGTATGGGGAGTGGGCATAGTGGGTATGGGGATTGGGCACATAGGGCATGGGGATTGGGCACATAGGGCATGGGGATTGGGCACAGTGGGTATGGGGATTGATCACAGCGGGTATTGGGATGGGGACAGTGGGTATGGGGATTGGGCACAGTTGGTATGGGGATAGCGTACAGTGGGTCTGGCGTTTGGGCACAGTGGGAAAGGTAATTGGGCACATTGGGTATGGGGATTGGGCACAGTGTGTATGGGGATTGGGCACGGTATGTATGGGGTTTGGGCACAGTGGGTATGGGGATTGGGCACAGTGGGGAAGGGGATTGGGCACAGTGAGTATGGGTATAGGGCACAGAGGGCATGGGGATTGGGCACAGAGGGTAAAGGGATTGGGCACAGTGGGTATGGGGATTGGGCACAGTGGGTATGGGGATAGGGCACAGTGGGTATGGGGATTGGGCACAGTGGGTATGGGGATTGGGCACAGTGGGTATGGGGATTGGGCACAGTGGGTATGGGGATTGGGCACAGTGGGTGTGGGGATAGGGCACAGTGGGTATGGGGATAGGGCACAGTGGGTATGGGGATAGGGCACAGTGGGGATTGGGCACAGTGGGTATGGGGATTGGGCACAGTGGGTATGGGGATCGGGCACAGTGGGTAGGGGGATTGGGCACAGTGGGCATGGGGATTGGGCACAGTGGGGATGGGGATCGGGCAGTGTGGGTATGGGGATAGGGCACAGTGGATTTGGGGATTGGGCACAGTGGGTATGGGGATTGGGCACAGTGGGAAAGGGGATTGGGCACAGTGGGTATGGGGCTAGGGCACTGTGGGTATGGGGATTGGGCACAGTGGGTATGGGGATTGGGCACAGTGGGTATGGGGATCGGGCACAGTGGGTAGGGGGATTGGGCACAGTGGGCATGGGGATTGGGCACAGTGGGGATGGGGATCGGGCAGTGTGGGTATGGGGATAGGGCACAGTGGATTTGGGGATTGGGCACAGTGGGTATGGGGATTGGGCACAGTGGGAAAGGGGATTGGGCACAGTGGGTATGGGGCTAGGGCACTGTGGGTATGGGGATTGGGCACAGTGGGTATGGGGATCGGGCACAGTGGGTAGGGTGATTGGGCACAGTGGGCATGGGAATTGGGCACAGTGGGGATGCGGATTGGGCACGGTGGGTATGGGGATTGGGCACAGTGAGTATGGAGATAGGGCACAGAGGGTATGGGGATTGGGCACAGTGAATATGGGGATAAGGCACAGTGCGTATTGGGGTTGGGCACTGTGGGTATGGGGAGTGGGCATAGTGGGTATGGGGATTGGGCACAGTGGGTATGGGGATTGGGCACAGTGGGTGTGGGGATAGGGAACAGTGGGTATGGGGATAGGGCACAGTGGGTATGGGGATAGGGCACAGTGGGGATTGGGCACAGTGGGTATGGGGATTGGGCACAGTCGGTATGGGGATCGGGCACAGTGGGTAGGGGGATTGGGCATAGTGGGCATGGGGATTGGGCACAGTGGGGATGGGGATCGGGCAGTGTGGGTATGGGGATAGGGCACAGTGGATTTGGGGATTGGGCACAGTGGGTATGGGGATTGGGCACAGTGGGAAAGGGGATTGGGCACAGTGGGTATGGGGCTAGGGCACTGTGGGTATGGGGATTGGGCACAGTGTGTATGGGGATTGGGCACAGTGGGTATGGGGATCGGGCACAGTGGGTAGGGGGATTGGGCACAGTGGGCATGGGGATTGGGCACAGTGGGGATGGGGATCGGGCAGTGTGGGTATGGGGATAGGGCACAGTGGATTTGGGGATTGGGCACAGTGGGTATGGGGATTGGGCACAGTGGGAAAGGGGATTGGGCACAGTGGGTATGGGGCTAGGGCACTGTGGGTATGGGGATTGGGCACAGTGGGTATGGGGATCGGGCACAGTGGGTAGGGTGATTGGGCACAGTGGGTATGGGAATTGGGCACAGTGGGGATGCAGATTGGGCACAGTGGGTATGGGGATTGGGCACAGTGAGTATGGAGATAGGGCACAGAGGGTATGGGGATTGGGCACAGTGAATATGGGGATAAGGCACAGTGCGTATTGGGGTTGGGCACTGTGGGTATGGGGAGTGGGCATAGTGGGTACGGGGATTGGGCACAGTGGGTATGGGGATTGGGCACATAGGGTATGGGGATTGGGAACAGTGGGTATGGGGATTGGGCACAGTGGGTATTGGGATGGGGTCAGTGGGTATGGGGATTGGGCACAGTTGGTATGGGGATAGGATACAGTGGGTCTGGGCTTTGGGCCCAGTGGGAAAGGTAATTGAGCACATTGGGTATGGGGATTGGGCACAGTGGGTAAAGGAATTGGGCACAGTGGGTATGGGGAATGGGCACAGTGGGTATGGGGATAGGGCACAGTGGGTATGGGGGTTGGGCACAGTGGGTATGGGATTGGGCACAGTGGGTATGGGGATTGGGCACAGTGAGTACGGGGATAGGGCACAGTGGGTATGGGGGATGGGCACAGTTGGTATGGGGATAGGGCACAATGGTTATTGGGATGGCCACAATGGGAATGGGGAGTGGGCACAGTGGGTATGGGGATTGGGCACAGTGGGTATGGGGATTGCGCACAGTGGGTATGGGGATTGGGCACAGTGGGTCTGGGGATAGGGCACAGTGGGTATGGGCATTGGGCACAGTGGGTATGGGGATTGGGCACAGTGGGTATGGGGATTGCGCACAGTGGGTATGGGGATTGGGCACAGTGGGTCTGGGGATAGGGCACAGTGGGTATGGGCATTGGGCACAGTGGGTATGGGGATTGGGCACAGTGGGGATCTGGATCGGACACAGTGGGTATGGGGATAGGGCACAGTGGGTTTGGGGATTGGGCACAGTGGGGATGGGGATCGGGCACAGTGGATATGGGGATCGGGTACAGTGGGTATTGGGACTGGGCACAGTGGGTGTGGGGTGGGAAAAGTGGGCATGGGGATGGGGCACAGTGGGTATGGGGATTGGGCACAGTGAATATGGGGATAAGGCACAGTGCGTATTGGGGTTGGGCACTGTGGGTATGGGGAGTGGGCATAGTGGGTATGGGGATTGGGCACAGTGGGTATGGGGATTGGGCACAGTGGGTGTGGGGATAGGGAACAGTGGGTATGCGGATAGGGCACAGTGGGTATGGGGATAGGGCACAGTGGGGATTGGGCACAGTGGGTATGGGGATTGGGCACAGTGGGTATGGGGATCGGGCACAGTGGGTAGGGGGATTGGGCATAGTGGGCATGGGGATTGGGCACAGTGGGGATGGGGATCGGGCAGTGTGGGTATGGGGATAGGGCACAGTGGATTTGGGGATTGGGCACAGTGGGTATGGGGATTGGGCACAGTGGGAAAGGGGATTGGGCACAGTGGGTATGGGGCTAGGGCACTGTGGGTATGGGGATTGGGCACAGTGGTTATGGGGATTGGGCAGTGGGTATGGGGATCGGGCACAGTGGGTAGGGGGATTGGGCACAGTGGGCATGGGGATTGGGCACAGTGGGGATGGGGATCGGGCAGTGTGGGTATGGGGATAGGGCACAGTGGATTTGGGGATTGGGCACAGTGGGTATGGGGATTGGGCACAGTGGGAAAGGGGATTGGGCACAGTGGGTATGGGGCTAGGGCACTGTGGGTATGGGGATTGGGCACAGTGGGTATGAGGATCGGGCACAGTGGGTAGGGTGATTGGGCACAGTGGGTATGGGAATTGGGCACAGTGGGGATGCGGATTGGGCACAGTGGGTATGGGGATTGGGCACAGTGAGTATGGAGATAGGGCACAGAGGGTATGGGGATTGGGCACAGTGAATATGGGGATAAGGCACAGTGCGTATTGGGGTTGGGCACTGTGGGTATGGGGAGTGGGCATAGTGGGTACGGGGATTGGGCACAGTGGGTATGGGGATTGGGCACATAGGGTATGGGGATTGGGAACAGTGGGTATGGGGATTGGGCACAGTGGGTATTGGGATGGGGTCAGTGGGTATGGGGATTGGGCACAGTTGGTATGGGGATAGGATACAGTGGGTCTGGGCTTTGGGCCCAGTGGGAAAGGTAATTGAGCACATTGGGTATGGGGATTGGGCACAGTGGGTAAAGGAATTGGGCACAGTGGGTATGGGGAATGGGCACAGTGGGTATGGGGATAGGGCACAGTGGGTATGGGGGTTGGGCACAGTGGGTATGGGATTGGGCACAGTGGGTATGGGGATTGGGCACAGTGAGTACGGGGATAGGGCACAGTGGGTATGGGGGATGGGCACAGTTGGTATGGGGATAGGGCACAATGGTTATTGGGATGGCCACAATGGGAATGGGGAGTGGGCACAGTGGGTATGGGGATTGGGCACAGTGGGTATGGGGATTGCGCACAGTGGGTATGGGGATTGGGCACAGTGGGTCTGGGGATAGGGCACAGTGGGTATGGGCATTGGGCACAGTGGGTATGGGGATTGGGCACAGTGGGTATGGGGATTGCGCACAGTGGGTATGGGGATTGGGCACAGTGGGTCTGGGGATAGGGCACAGTGGGTATGGGCATTGGGCACAGTGGGTATGGGGATTGGGCACAGTGGGGATCTGGATCGGACACAGTGGGTATGGGGATAGGGCACAGTGGGTTTGGGGATTGGGCACAGTGGGGATGGGGATCGGGCACAGTGGATATGGGGATCGGGTACAGTGGGTATTGGGACTGGGCACAGTGGGTGTGGGGATGGGAAAAGTGGGCATGGGGATGGGGCACAGTGGGTATGGGGATTGGGCACAATGGGTATGGGGCACTGTCACTGTGGGTATGGGGATTGGGCACACTGGGTATGGGGATAGGGCACCATGGGTATGGGGATTGGGCACAGTGGGTATGGGGCCCTGGCACAGTGAGTATGGGGATTGGGCGCAGTGGGTATGGGGATAGGACACAGTGGGTATGGGGATAGGGCACAGTGGGTATGGGGACTGGGCACAGTGGGTATGGGGATTGGGCACAGTGGGAAAGGGGATTGGGCACAGTGGGTATGGTGCCCTGGCACAGTGGGTATTGGGATTGGGCTCAGTGGGTCTGGGGATTGGACTCAGTGGGTATGGGGTTTGGGCACAGTGGGTATGAGGGTTGGGCACAGTGGGTATGGGCCCTGGCACAGTGGGTATGGGGATTGGGCACAGTGGGTATGTGGATAGGACACCGTGGGTATTGGGATAGGGCACAGTTGATATTGGGATTGGGCACAGTGGGTATGGGGCTAGGGCACTGTGGGTATGGGGATTGGGCACAGTGGGTATGGGGATCGGGCACAGTGGGTAGGGTGATTGGGCACAGTGGGTATGGGAATTGGGCACAGTGGGGATGCAGATTGGGCACAGTGGGTATGGGGATTGGGCACAGTGAGTATGGAGATAGGGCACAGAGGGTATGGGGATTGGGCACAGTGAATATGGGGATAAGGCACAGTGCGTATTGGGGTTGGGCACTGTGGGTATGGGGAGTGGGCATAGTGGGTACGGGGATTGGGCACAGTGGGTATGGGGATTGGGCACATAGGGTATGGGGATTGGGAACAGTGGGTATGGGGATTGGGCACAGTGGGTATTGGGATGGGGTCAGTGGGTATGGGGATTGGGCACAGTTGGTATGGGGATAGGATACAGTGGGTCTGGGCTTTGGGCCCAGTGGGAAAGGTAATTGAGCACATTGGGTATGGGGATTGGGCACAGTGGGTAAAGGAATTGGGCACAGTGGGTATGGGGAATGGGCACAGTGGGTATGGGGATAGGGCACAGTGGGTATGGGGGTTGGGCACAGTGGGTATGGGATTGGGCACAGTGGGTATGGGGATTGGGCACAGTGAGTACGGGGATAGGGCACAGTGGGTATGGGGGATGGGCACAGTTGGTATGGGGATAGGGCACAATGGTTATTGGGATGGCCACAATGGGAATGGGGAGTGGGCACAGTGGGTATGGGGATTGGGCACAGTGGGTATGGGGATTGCGCACAGTGGGTATGGGGATTGGGCACAGTGGGTCTGGGGATAGGGCACAGTGGGTATGGGCATTGGGCACAGTGGGTATGGGGATTGGGCACAGTGGGTATGGGGATTGCGCACAGTGGGTATGGGGATTGGGCACAGTGGGTCTGGGGATAGGGCACAGTGGGTATGGGCATTGGGCACAGTGGGTATGGGGATTGGGCACAATGGGGATCTGGATCGGACACAGTGGGTATGGGGATAGGGCACAGTGGGTTTGGGGATTGGGCACAGTGGGGATGGGGATCGGGCACAGTGGATATGGGGATCGGGTACAGTGGGTATTGGGACTGGGCACAGTGGGTGTGGGGATGGGAAAAGTGGGCATGGGGATGGGGCACAGTGGGTATGGGGATTGGGCACAGTGAATATGGGGATAAGGCACAGTGCGTATTGGGGTTGGGCACTGTGGGTATGGGGAGTGGGCATAGTGGGTATGGGGATTGGGCACAGTGGGTATGGGGATTGGGCACAGTGGGTGTGGGGATAGGGAACAGTGGGTATGGGGATAGGGCACAGTGGGTATGGGGATAGGGCACAGTGGGGATTGGACACAGTGGGTATGGGGATTGGGCACAGTGGGTATGGGGATCGGGCACAGTGGGTAGGGGGATTGGGCATAGTGGGCATGGGGATTGGGCACAGTGGGGATGGGGATCGGGCAGTGTGGGTATGGGGATAGGGCACAGTGGATTTGGGGATTGGGCACAGTGGGTATGGGGATTGGGCACAGTGGGAAAGGGGATTGGGCACAGTGGGTATGGGGCTAGGGCACTGTGGGTATGGGGATTGGGCACAGTGGTTATGGGGATTGGGCACAGTGGGTATGGGGATCGGGCACAGTGGGTAGGGGGATTGGGCACAGTGGGCATGGGGATTGGGCACAGTGGGGATGGGGATCGGGCAGTGTGGGTATGGGGATAGGGCACAGTGGATTTGGGGATTGGGCACAGTGGGTATGGGGATTGGGCACAGTGGGAAAGGGGATTGGGCACAGTGGGTATGGGGCTAGGGCACTGTGGGTATGGGGATTGGGCACAGTGGGTATGAGGATCGGGCACAGTGGGTAGGGTGATTGGGCACAGTGGGTATGGGAATTGGGCACAGTGGGGATGCGGATTGGGCACAGTGGGTATGGGGATTGGGCACAGTGAGTATGGAGATAGGGCACAGAGGGTATGGGGATTGGGCACAGTGAATATGGGGATAAGGCACAGTGCGTATTGGGGTTGGGCACTGTGGGTATGGGGAGTGGGCATAGTGGGTACGGGGATTGGGCACAGTGGGTATGGGGATTGGGCACATAGGGTATGGGGATTGGGAACAGTGGGTATGGGGATTGGGCACAGTGGGTATTGGGATGGGGTCAGTGGGTATGGGGATTGGGCACAGTTGGTATGGGGATAGGATACAGTGGGTCTGGGCTTTGGGCCCAGTGGGAAAGGTAATTGAGCACATTGGGTATGGGGATTGGGCACAGTGGGTAAAGGAATTGGGCACAGTGGGTATGGGGAATGGGCACAGTGGGTATGGGGATAGGGCACAGTGGGTATGGGGGTTGGGCACAGTGGGTATGGGATTGGGCACAGTGGGTATGGGGATTGGGCACAGTGAGTACGGGGATAGGGCACAGTGGGTATGGGGGATGGGCACAGTTGGTATGGGGATAGGGCACAATGGTTATTGGGATGGCCACAATGGGAATGGGGAGTGGGCACAGTGGGTATGGGGATTGGGCACAGTGGGTATGGGGATTGCGCACAGTGGGTATGGGGATTGGGCACAGTGGGTCTGGGGATAGGGCACAGTGGGTATGGGCATTGGGCACAGTGGGTATGGGGATTGGGCACAGTGGGTATGGGGATTGCGCACAGTGGGTATGGGGATTGGGCACAGTGGGTCTGGGGATAGGGCACAGTGGGTATGGGCATTGGGCACAGTGGGTATGGGGATTGGGCACAGTGGGGATCTGGATCGGACACAGTGGGTATGGGGATAGGGCACAGTGGGTTTGGGGATTGGGCACAGTGGGGATGGGGATCGGGCACAGTGGATATGGGGATCGGGTACAGTGGGTATTGGGACTGGGCACAGTGGGTGTGGGGATGGGAAAAGTGGGCATGGGGATGGGGCACAGTGGGTATGGGGATTGGGCACAATGGGTATGGGGCACTGTCACTGTGGGTATGGGGATTGGGCACACTGGGTATGGGGATAGGGCACCATGGGTATGGGGATTGGGCACAGTGGGTATGGGGCCCTGGCACAGTGAGTATGGGGATTGGGCACAGTGGGTATGGGGATAGGACACAGTGGGTATGGGGATAGGGCACAGTGGGTATGGGGACTGGGCACAGTGGGTATGGGGATTGGGCACAGTGGGAAAGGGGATTGGGCACAGTGGGTATGGTGCCCTGGCACAGTGGGTATTGGGATTGGGCTCAGTGGGTCTGGGGATTGGACTCAGTGGGTATGGGGTTTGGGCACAGTGGGTATGAGGGTTGGGCACAGTGGGTATGGGCCCTGGCACAGTGGGTATGGGGATTGGGCACAGTGGGTATGTGGATAGGACACCGTGGGTATTGGGATAGGGCACAGTTGATATTGGGATTGGGCACAGTGGGTATGGGGATTGGGCATAGTGGGTATGTGGATTGGCACAGTTGGTATGGGGTGTGGGCACAGTGGGTCTCGGGATTGGGCACAGTGGGTATGGGGAGTGGGCACAGTGGGTATGGTGATCGGGCACAGTGGGTGTGGTGATCGGGCACAGTGGGTGTGGGGATGGGGCACACTGGGTGTGGGGACAGGGCACTGTGGGTATGGGGATTGGGCACAGTGGGTATGGGGATTCGGCACAGTGGGTATGGGGATCGGGCACAGTGGGTATGTGGATTGGGCACACTGGGTATGGGGATAGGGCACAGTGGGTATGGGGCCCTGGCACAGTGGGTGTGGGGATGGGGCACAGTGGTTATGATGATGGGGCACAGTGGGTATGGGGATTGGGCACAGTGGGTATGGGGCCCTGGCACAGTGGGTATGGGGATTGGGCACACTGGGTATTGGGATAGGGCACCGTGGGTATGGGGATTGGGCACAGTGGGTATGGGGGTTGGGCACAGTGGGAAAGGGGATTGGGCACAGTGGGTATGGGGTTAGGGCACAGTGGGTATGGGGATAGGGCACAGTGGGTATGGGGACTGGGCACAGTGGGTATGGCGATTGGGCACAGTGGGAAAGGGAATTGGGCACAGTGGGTATGGGGATTGGACTCAGTGGGTATGGGGTTTGGGCACAGTGGGTATGAGGGTTGGGCACAGTGGGAATGGGGCCTGGCACAGTGGGTATTGGGATTGGGAACAGTGGGTATGGGGATTGGGCACAGTGGGTATTGGGATTGGACACATTAGGTATGGGGATTGGGCACAGTGGGTGTGGGGATTGGGCACAGTTGGTATGGGGATTGGGCACAGTGGGTATGGGGATTGGGCACAGTGGGAAAGTGATTGGGCACAGTGGGTATGGGGATTGGGCACAGTGGGTATGGGGATAGGGCACAGTGGGTATGGGGATTGGTTACAGTTGGCATGGGGATTGGGCACAGTGGGTATGGGCATTGGGCACAGTGGGGATGGGGATTGGGCACAGTGGGTATGGGGATTGGGCACAGTGAGTATGGGGATAGGGCACAAAGGGTATAAGAACATAAGAACATAAGAACTAGGAGCAGGAGTAGGCCATCTGGCCCCTCGAGCCTGCTCCGCCATTCAATGAGATCATGGCTGATCTTTTAGAACATAGAACATAGAACAATACAGCGCAGTACAGGCCCTTCGGCCCACGATGTTGCACCGAAACAAAAGCCATCTAACCTACACTCTGCCATTATCATCCATATGTTTATCCAATAAACTTTTAAATGCCCTCAATGTTGGCGAGTTCACTACTGTAGCAGCTAGAGCATTCCACGGCCTCACTACTCTTTGCGTAAAGAACCTACCTCTGACCTCTGTCCTATATCTATTACCCCTCAGTTTAAAGTTATGTCCCCTCGTGCCAGCCATATCCATCCACGGGAGAAGGCTCTCACTGTCCACCCTATCCAACCCCCTGATCATTTTGTATGCCTCTATTAAGTCTCCTCTTAACCTTCTTCTCTCCAACGAAAACAACCTCAAGTCCATCAGCCTTTCCTCATAAGATTTTCCCTCCATACCAGGCAACATCCTGGTAAATCTCCTCTGCACCCGCTCCAACGCCTCCACGTCCTTCCTATAATGTGGTGACCAGAACTGTACGCAATACTCCAAATGCGGCCGTACCAGAGTTCTGTACAGCTGCAACATGACCTCCCGAATCCGGAACTCAATCCCTCTACCAATAAAGGCCAACACTCCATAGGCCTTCTTCACAACCCTATCAACCTGGGTGGCAACTTTCAGGGATCTATGTACATGGACACCTAGATCCCTCTGCTCATCCTCACTTTCAAGAACTTTACCATTAGCCAAATATTCCGCATTCCTGTTATTCCTTCCAAAGTGAATCACCTCACACTTCTCTACATTAAACTCCATTTGCCACCTCTCAGCCCAGCTCTGCAGCTTATCTATATCCCTCTGTAACCTGCTACATCCTTCCACACTATCGACAACACCACCGACTTTAGTATCGTCTGCAAATTTACTCACCCACCCTTCTGCGCCTTCCTCTAGGTCATTGATAAAAATGACAAACAGCAACGGCCCCAGAACAGATCCTTGTGGTACTCCACTTGTGACTGTACTCCATTCTGAACATTTCCCATCAACCACCACCCTCTGTCTTCTTTCAACTAGCCAATTTCTGATCCACATCTCTAAATCACCCTCAATCCCCAGCCTCCGTATTTTTTGCAATAGCCTACCGTGGGGAACCTTATCAAACGCTTTGCTGAAATCCATATACACCACATCAACTGCTCTACCCTCGTCTACCTGTTCAGTCACCTTCTCAAAGAACTCGATAAGGTTTGTGAGGCATGACCTACCCTTCACAAAACCATGCTGACTATCCCTGATCATATTATTCCTATCTAGATGATTATAAATCTTGTCTCTTATAATCCCCTCCAAGACTTTACCCACTACAGACGTGAGGCTCACTGGTCTATAGTTGCCGGGGTTGTCTCTGCTCCCCTTTTTGAACAAAGCCACCAGATTTGCTGTCCTCCAGTCCTCTGGCACTTTTGTGGACTCAGCTCCACTTTCCGGCCCGAACACCATAACACTTAATCCCTTTATTCTTCAATAAACTATCTATCTTTATCTTAAAAACATTTAATGAAGGAGTCTCTACTGCTTCACTGGGCAAGGAATTCCATAGATTCACAACCCTTTGGGTGAAGAAGTTCCTCCTAAACTCAGTCCTAAATCTACTTCCCCTTATTTTGAGGCTATGCCCCCTAGTTCTGCTTTCACCCTCCAGTGGAAACAACCTGCCCGCATCTATCCGATCGATTCCCTTCATAATCTTCTATGTTTCTATAAGATCCCCCCTCATCCTTCTAAATTCCAACGAGTACAGTCCCAGTCTACTCAACCTCTCCTCGTAATCCAACCCCATCAGCCCTGGGATTAACCTCGTGAAACTCCTCTGCACACCCTCCAGTGCCAGTACGTCCTTTCTCAAGTAAGGAGACCAAAACTGAACACAATACTCCAGGTGTGGCCTCACTAACACCTTATACAATTGCAGCATAACCTCCCTAGTCTTAAACTCCATCCCTCCAGCAATGAAGGACAAAATTCCATTTGCCTTCTTAATCACCTGTTGCACCTGAAAACCCACTTTCTGCGACTCATGCACGAGCACACCCAGGTCTCTCTGCACAGCAGCATGTTTTAATATTTTATCATTTAAATAATAATCCCTTTTGCCGTTATTCTTACCAAAATGGATAACCTCACATTTGCCAACATTGTATTCCATCTGCCAGACCCGAGCCCATTCACTTAGCCTGTCCAAATCCCTCTGCAGACTTCCAGTATCCTCTGCACTTTTTGCTTTACCACTTATCTTAGTGTCGTCTGCAAACTTGGACACATTGCCCTTGGTCCCCAACTCCAAATCATCTATGTAAATTGTGAACAGTTGTGGGCCCAACACTGATCCCTGAGGGACACCACTAGCTACTGATTGCCAACCAGAGAAACAATCCTCTATCCATGCTCCTACTTTCCCCTTAATGCCATGCATCTTTATCTTATGCAACAACCTTTTGTGTGGCACCTTGTCAAAGGCTTTCTGGAAATCCAGATATACCACATCCATTGGCTCCCGGTTATCTACCGCACTGTTAATGTCCTCAAAAAATTCCACTAAATTAGTTAGGCACGACCTGCCCTTTCTGAACCCATGCTGCGTCTGTCCAATGGGACAATTTCCATCCAGATGCCTCGCTATTTCTTCCTTGATGATAGATTCCAGCATCTTCCCTACTACCGAAGTTAAGCTTACTGGCCTATAATTACCCGCTTTCTGCCTACCTCCTTTTTTAAACAGTGGTGTCACGTTTGCTAATTTCCAATCCGCCGGGACCACCCCAGAGTCTAGTGAATTTTGGTAAATTATCACTAGTGCATTTGCAATTTCCCTAGCCATCTCTTTTAGCACTCTGGGATGCATTCCATCAGGGCCAGGAGACTTGTCTACCTTTAGCCCCATTAGCTTGCCCATCACTGCCTCCTTGGCGATATCAATCCTCTCAAGGTCCTCACCTGTCATAGCCTCATTTCCATCAGTCACTGGCATGTTATTTTGTCTTCTACTGTGAAGACCGACCCAAAAAACCTGTTCAGTTCCTCAGCCATTTCCTCATCTCCCATTATTAAATCTCCTTTCTCATCCTCTATAGGACCAATATTTACCTTAGCCACTCTTTTTTGTTTTATGTATTTGTAGAAACTTTTACTATCTGTTTTTATATTCTGAGCAAGTTTACTCTCATAATCTATCTTACTCTTCTTTATAGCTTTTTTAGTAGCTTTCTGTTGCCCCCTAAAGATTTCCCAGTCCTCTAGTCTCCCACTGATCTTTGCTACTTTGTATGCTTTTTCCTTCAATTTGATACTCTCCCTTATTTCCTTAGATATCCACGGTCGATTTTCCCACTTTTTACCGCCCTTCCTTTTTGTTGGTATAAACCTTTGCTGGGCACTGTGAAAAATCACTTGGAAGGTTCTCCACTGTTCCTCAACTGTTTCACCATAAAGTCTTTGCTCCCAGTCTACCTTAGCTAGTTCTTCTCTCATCCCATTGTAATCTCCTTTGCTTAAGCACAAAACACTAGTGCTTGATTTTACCTTCTCACCCTCCATCTGTATTTTAAATTCCACCATATTGTGATCGCTCCTTCCGAGAGGATCCCTAACTATGAGATCCTGAATCAATCCTGTCTCATTACACAGGACCAGATCTAGGACCGCTTGTTCCCTCGTAGGTTCCATTACATACTGTTCGAGGAAACTATCGCGGATACATTCTATAAACTCCTCCTCAAGGCTGCCTTGACCGACCTGGTTAAACCAATCAACATGTAGATTAAAATCCCCCATGATAACTGCTGTACCATTTCTACATGCATCTGTTATTTCTTTGTTTATAGCCTGCCCCACCATAATGTTACTATTTGGTGGCCTATAGATTACTCCTATCAGTGACTTTTTCGCCTTACTATTCCTGATTTCCACCCAAATGGATTCAACCTTATCCTCCATAGCACCGATGTCATCCCTTACTGTTGCCCGGATGTCATCCTTAAATAACAAAGCTACACCACCTCCCTTACCATCCACTCTGTCCTTCCGAAAAGTTTGATACCCTCGGATATTTAACTCCCAGTCGTGACCATCCTTTAACCATGTTTCAGTAATGGCCACTAAATCATAGTCATTCACGATGATTTGCGCCATCAACTCATTTACCTTATTCCGAATACTACAAGCATTCAGGTAAAGTACACTTATGTTGGCTTTTTTTACCTCTGTTCTTAATCTTAACACCTCGATCAGTAACCTCTCCTTAGTTATATTTCCTCTAAACCTTTCTCCTAATTTTCCTTGTCGTCAAACATGTATGGGGATTGGGCACAGTGAGTATGGGGATAAGGCACAGTGGGTATGGGGGTTGGGCACAGTGGGAAAGGGGATTGGGCACAGTTGATATTGGGATTGGGCACAGTGGGTATGGGGATTGGGCATACTGGGTATGGGGATTGGCACAGTGGGTATGGGGTGTGGGCACAGTGGGTATGGGGATTGGGCACAGTGGGTATGGGGAGTGGGCACAGTGGGTATGGGGATCGGGCACAGTGGGTGTGGGGATGGGGCACAGTGTGTATGGGGATTGGGCACAGTGAGTATGGGAATTGGACACAGTGGGTATGGGGATTGGGCACAGTGGATATGGGGATCGGGCACAGTGGGTGTGGGGATGGGACACAGTGGGTATGGGGCACAGTGGGTATGGGGATTGGGCACAGTGGGTATGGGGCCCTGGCACAGTGGGTATGGGGATTGGGCACACTGGGTATGGGGATATGACACCGTGGGCATGGGGATTGGGCACAGTGGGTATGGGGTTTGGGCACAGTGGGTATGGGGATCGGGCACAGTGGGTGTGGGGATGGGGCACAGTGTATGGGGATGGAGCACAGTGGGTATGGGGATTGGACACAGTGGGTATGGGGCCCTGGCACAGTGGGTAAGGAGATTGGTCACACTGGGTATGGGGATAGGGTACCGTGAATATGGGGATTGGGCACAGTGGGTATGGGGCCCAGTCACAGTGGATATGGGGATTGGGCACAGTGGGCATGGGGATAGGGCACAGTGGGTATGGGATAGGGCACAGTGGGTAAGTGGATTGGGCACAGTGGGTATGGGGATTGGGCACAGTGGGAAAGGGGATTGGGCACAGTGGGTTTGGGGCACTGGCACAGTGGGTATTGGCATTGGGCTCAGTGGGTCTGGGGATTGGACTCAGTGGGTATGAGGGTTGGGCACAGTGGGTATGGGGCCTGGCACAATGGGTATGGGGATTGGGAACAGTGGGTATGGGGATTGGACACAGTGGGTATGGGGATTGGACACAGTGGCTATGGGGATTGGGCACAGTAGGTGTGGGGATTCGGCATAGTGGGTATGGGGATTGGGCACAGTGGCTATGGGGATTGGACACAGTGGGTATGGGGATTGGGCACAGTAGGTGTGGGGATTCGGCACAGTGGGTATGGGGATTGGGCACAGTTGGTATGGGGATTGGGCACAGTGGGTATGGGGATTGGGCACAGTGGCTATGGGGTTGGGCACAGTTGGTATGGGGATTGGGCACAGTGGGTATGGGGATTGGGCACAGTGGCTATGGGGATCGGGCACAGTTGGTATTGGCGTTGGCACAGTGGGTATGGGGATCGGGCACAGTTGGTATTGGTGTTGGCACAGTGGGTATGGGGATTGGGCACAGTTGGTATGGGGATTGGGCACAGTGGGTATGGGGATTGGGCACAGTGGCTATGGGGTTGGGCACAGTTGGTATGGGGATTGGGCACAGCGGGTATGGGGATCGGGCACAGTGGCTATGGGGATCGGGCACAGTTGGTATTGGTGTTGGCACAGTGGGTATGGGGATCGGGCACAGTTGGTATTGGTGTTGGCACAGTGGGTATGGGGTGTGGCCACAGTGGGTATGGGGATTGGGCACAGTGGGTATGGGGATTGGGAACAGTGGGTATGGGGATTGGGCACAGTGGGTATGGGGATTGGGCACAGTGGGTATGGGGATAGGGCACAGTGGGTATTGGTGTTGGCACAGTGGGTATGGGGTGTGGCCACAGTGGGTATGGGGATTGGGCACAATGGGTATGGGGATTGGGCTCAGTGGGTATGGGGATAGGGCACAGTGGGTATTGGGTTTGGGCACAGTGGGTATGGGGATTGGGCACAGTGGGTATGGGGATTGGGCACAGTGGGTATGGCGTTTGGGCACAGTTGGTATGGGGGTTGGGCACAGTGGGTATGGGGATTGGGAACAGTGGGTATGGGGATTGGACACAGTGGGTATGGGGATTGGGCACAGTGGCTATGGGGATTGGGCACAGTAGGTGTGGGGATTCGGCACAGTGGGTATGGGGATCGGGCACAGTGGGCATGGGGATTGGACACAGTGGGTATGTGGAATGGACACAGTGGGTATGGGGATTGGGCACAGTGGGTATGGGGTTGGGCACAGTGCGTATGGGGATTGGGCACAGTGGGTATGGGGATTGGGGACAGGAGGTATGGGGATATGGCACAGTGGGTATGGGGCACTGGCACAGTGGGTATTGGCATTGGTCTCAGTGGGTCTGGGGATTGGACTCAGTGGGTATGGGGTTTGGGCACAGTGGGTCTGGGGATTGGACTCAGTGGGTATGGGGTTTGGGCACAGTGGGTATGAAGGTTGGGCACAGTGGGTATGAGGCCTGGCACAGTGGTTTTGGGGATTGGGAACAGTGGGTATGGGGATTGGACTCAGTGGGTATGGGGATTGGGCACAGTAGGTTTGGGGATTCGTCACAGTGGGTATGGGGATTGGGCACAGTTGGTATGGGGATTGGGCACAGTGGGTATGGGGATTGGGCACAGTGAGTATGTGGTTTGGGCACAGTGGGTATGGGGATAGGGCACAGTGGGTATGGGGAATGGGCACAGTGGCTATGGGGATTGGTTACAGTTGGTATGGGGATTGGGCACAGTGGGTATGGGGTGTGGGCACAGAGGGGATTGTGATTGGGCACAGTGGGGATGGGGATTGGGCACCGTGGGTATGGGGATTGGGCACAGTGAGTATGGGGATAGGGCACAAAGGGTATGGGGATTGGGCCCAGTGAGTATGGGGATAGGGCACAGTGGGTATGGGGGTTGGGCACAGTGGCAAAGGGGATTGGGCACAGTGGTTATGGGGATAGGGCACAGTGTGTATGGGGATAGGGCACAGTTGATATTGGGATTGGGCACAGTGGGTATGGGGATTGAGCACAGTGGGTATTGGGGTTGGCACAGTGGGTATGGGGTGTGGCCACAGTGGGTATGGGGATTGGGCACAATGGGTATGGGGCTTGGGCTCAGTGGGCATGGGGATAGGGCACAGTGGGTATTGGGTTTGGGCACAGTGGGTATGGGGATTGGGCAGAGTGGGTATGGGGATTGGTCACAGTGGGTATTGCGTTTGGGCACAGTGGGTATGGGGAGTGGGACAGTGGGTATGGGGATTGGGCACAGTGTGTATGGGGGTTGGGCACAGTGGGTATGGGGATTGGGCACTGTGGGTATGGGGATCTGGCACAGTGGGTATGGGGATTGGACACAGTGGGTATGGAGATATGGCACAGTGGGTATGGGGATTGGGCACAGTGCGTATGGAGATTGGGCTCAGTGGGTAATTGGGATTGGGGACAGTGGGTATGGGGATATGGCACAGTGGGTATGGGGATTGGGCACATTGGGGATGGTGATTGGGCACCGTGGGTATGGGGATTGGGCACAGTGAGTATGGGGATAGGGCACAAAGGGTATGGGGATTGGGCACAGTGAGTATGGGGATAGGGCACAGTGGGTATGGGGGTTGGGCACAGTGGGAAAGGGGATTGGGCACAGTGGTTATGGGGATAGGGCACAGTGTGTATGGGGATAGGGCACAGTTGATATTGGGATTGGGCACAGTGGGTATGGGGATTGAGCACAGTGGGTATTGGGGTTGCCACAGTGGGTATGGGGATTGGGCATAATGGGTATGGGGATTGGGCTCAGTGGGCATGGGGATAGGGCACAGTGGGTATTGGGTTTGGGCACAGTGGATATGGGGATTGGGGACAGTGGGTATGGGGATTGGGCACAGTGGGTATGGGGGTTGGGCACAGTGGGTATGGGGATTGGGCACAGTGGGTATGGGGATCGGGCACAGTGGGTATGGGGAAAAGGCACAGTGGATATGGGGATTGGGCACAGTGCGTATGGAGATTGGGCTCAGTGGGTATGGGGATTGGGGACAGGGGGTATGGGGATATGGCACAGTGGGTATGGGGATTGGGCACAGTGGGTATGGGGATTTGACACAGTGCGTATGCGGATTGGGCACAGTGGGTATGGGGATTGGGCACAGTGGGTATGGGGATCAGGCACAGTGGGTGTGGGGATGGGGCACAGTGGGTATGGGGATTGGGCACAGTGGGTATGGGGATTGGGCACAGTGGGAATGGGGATCGGGCACAGTGGGTATGGGACCCTGGCACAGTGGGTATGGGGATTGGGTACAGTGGGTATGGGGATAGAGCACAGTGGGTATGGGGATAGGGCACAGTGGGTATGGGGATTGGGCACAGTGGTATCGGGATTGGGCACAGTGGGTATGCGGATTGGGCACAGTGGGTATGGGGATTGGGCACAGTGGGTACGGGGATAGGGCACAGTGGGTGTGGTGATTGGGCGCAGTGAGTAATGTGATTGGACACAGTGATTATGGGGATTGGGCATAGTAGGTATTGGGATTGGGCACAGTGGGTATGGGGATTGGGCACAGTGGGTAATGGGGATTGAGCACAGTGGGTCTGGGGATTGGGCACAGTGGGTATGGGGATTGGCACCGTGGGTATGGTATGTGGGCACAGTGGGAATCGGGTTTGGGCACAGTGGGTATGGGGTTTGGGCACAGTGGGTATGTGGATTGGGCACAGTGGGTATGGGGATTGGGCACAGTGGGTATGGGGTTTGGGCACAGTGCGTATGGGGAGTGGGCACAGTGGTATGGGATTGGGCACTGTGGGTATGGGGATTGGGCACAATGGGTATGGGGGTTGGACACAGTGGGTATGGGGATTGGGCACAGTGGGTGTGGGGATCGGGCACAGTGGGGATGGGGCACAGTACGTATGCGGATTGGGCACAGTGGGTATGGGGATTGGGCACAGTGAGTGTGGGGATAGGGCACAAAGGGTATGGGGATTGGGCACAGTGAGTATGGGGATAGGGCACAGTGGGTATGGGGGTTGGGCACAGTGGGAAAGGGGATTGGGCACAGTGGTTATGTGGAGGGGGCACAGTGTGTATGGGGATAGGGCACAGTTGATATTGGGATTGGGCACAGTGGGTATGGGGATTGAGCACTGTGGGTATTGGGGTTGGCACAGTGGGTATGGGGTGTGGCCACAGTGTGTATGGGGATTGGCCACAATGGGTATGGGGATTGGGCTCAGTGGGCATGGGGATAGGGCACAGTGTGTATTGGGTTTGGGCACAGTGGGTATGGGGATTGGGCACAGTGGGTATGGGAATTGAGCACAGTGGGTATGGCGTTTGGGCACAGTGGGTATGGGGAGTGGGACAGTGGGTATGGGAATTGGGCACAGTGGGTATGGTGGTTTAGCACAGTGGGTAAGGGGATCGGGCACAGTGGGTATGGGGATTGGACACAGTGGGTATGGGGATATGGCACAGTGGGTATGGGGATTGGGCGCAGTGGGTATTTGGATTTGGCACAGTGCATATGGGGATTGGGCACAGTGGGTATGGGGATTGGGCACAGTGGGTATGGGGATCAGGCACAGTGGGTGTGGGGATGGGGCACAGTGGGTATGGGGATTGGGCACAGTGGGTATGGGGATTGGGCACAGTGGGTATGGGGATTGGGCACAGTGGGAATGGGGATAGGGCACAGTGGGTATGGGACCCTGGCACAGTGGGTATGGGGATTGGGCACAGTGGGTATGGGGATTGGACACAGTGGGTATGGGGATTGGGCACAGTGGGTGTGGGGATCGGGCACAGTGGGTGTGGGGATGGGGCACAGTGGGTTTGGGGATGGGGCACAGTGGGTATGGGGATTGGGCACAGTGGGTATGGGGCCCGGGCACAGTGGGTATCGGGATTGGGCCCAGTGGGTATGGGCATAGGGCACAGTGGGCATGGGGACTGGGAACAGTGGGTCTGGGGATTGCGCACAGTGGGTATGGGGATTGTGCACAGTGATTCTGGGGAAAGGGCACAGTGGGTATGGGGATAGGGCACAGTGGGTATGGGGATATGGCACAGTGGGTATCGGGATTGGGCACAGTGGGTATGGGCTTAGGGCACAGTGGGTATGGGGACTGGGAACAGTGGGTCTGGGGATTGCGCACAGTGGGTATGGGGATTGTGCACAGTGATTCTGGGGATAGGGCACAGTGGGTATGGGGATAGGGCACAGTGGGTATTGGGATTGGGCACAGTGGGTATGGGGATTGGACTCAGTGGGTCTGGGGATTGGGCTCAGTGGATATGGGGTTTGGGTACAGTGGGTATGAGGGTTGGGCACAGTGGGTATGGGGCCTGGCACAGTGGGTATGGGGATTGGGCACAGTGGGTATGGGGATTGGACACAGTGGGTACGGGGATTGGGCACAGTCGGTATGGGGATTGGACACATTGGATATGGGGATTGGGCACAGCGGGTATGGGGATTGGTCACAGTAGGTATGCGGATTGGGCACAGTGGGTATGGGGATTGGGCACAGTGGGTATGGGGATTGGGCACAGTGGGTATGGGGATTATGCACAGTCGGTATGGCGATTGTACACTGGCTATGGGGATTGGGCACAGTGGGTATGGGTGTTGGGCACAGTGGGTATGGGGATTGGGAACAGTGGGTATGGGGATTGGACACAGTGGGTATGGGGATTGGGCACAGTGGGTATAGGGATTTGGCGCAGTGATTATGGGGATTGGGCACAGTGGGTATTAGGATTGGGCACAGTGGGTATGGGGATTGGGCACAGTGGGTAATGGGGATTGAGCACAGTGGGTCTGGGGATTGGGCACAGTGGGTATGGGGATTGGGCACAGTGGGTATGGGGGTTGGTCAAAGTGGGAAAGGGTATAGGGCACAATTGGTATGGGGATAAGGCACAGTTGATATTGTAATTGGGCACAGTGGGTATGGGGATTGGGAACAGTGGGTATGGGGATTGGCATAGTGGGTATGGGGTGTGGGCACAGTGGAAATGGGGTTTGGGCACAGTGGGTAAGGGGTTATGGCACAGTGGGTATGGGGATTGGGCACTGTGGGTATGGGGATTGGGCACAGTGGGTATGGGGTTTGGGCACAGTGCGTATGGGGAGTGGGCACGGTTGTTATGGGGATTGGGCCCTGTTGATATGGGGATTGGGCACAGTGGGTATGGGGATTGGGCACAGTGGGTATGGGGTTTGGGCACAATGGATATGGGGATTGGACACAGTGGGTATGGGGATGGGGCACAGTGGGTGTGGGGATCGGGCACAGTGGGTGTAGGGATGGGGCACAGTGGGTATGGGGATGGGCCACAGTGGGTATGGGGATTGGGCACAGTAGGTATGTGGCCCTGGCACAGTGGGTATGGGGATTGGGCTCAGTGGGTATGGGGATTGGGCACAGTGGGTATGGGGATTGGGCACAGTGGGTATGGGGATTGGGCACAGTTGGTATGGGGATAGGGCACAGTAGGTATGGGGATAGGGCACAATGTGTATGGGGATTGGGCACAGTGGGTATGGAGATTGGGCACAGTGTGTATGGGGCCCTGGCACAGTGGGTATGGGGATTGGGCTCAGTGGGTCTGGGGATTGGGCTCAGTGGATATGGGGTTTGGGTACAGTGGGTATGAGGGTTGGGCACAGTGGGTATGGGGCCTGGCACAGTGGGTATGGGGATTGGGCACAGTGGATATGGGGATTGGACACAGTGGGTATGGGGATTGGACACAGTGGATATGGGGATTGGGCACAGTGGGTATGGGGATTGGGCACAGTAGGAATGGGGATTGGGCACAGTGGGTATGGGGATTGGGCAAAGTGGGTATGGTGATTGGGCACAGTGGGTATGGGGATTGGGCACAGTGGCTATGGGGATTGGGCACAGTGGGTATGGGGATTGGGCACAGTGGCTATGGGGATTGGGCACAGTGGGTATGGCGATTGGGCACAGTGGGTATGGGGATTGGGCACAGTGGGTATGGGGATTGGGCACAGTGGCTATGGGGATTGGGCACAGTGGGTATGGGGATTGGGCACAGTGGGTATGGGGATTGTGAACAGTTGGTATGGGGATTGGGCACAGTGGGTATGTGGATTGGGCACAGTGCGTATGGGGATTTGGCACAATGATTATGGGGATTGGGCACATTGGATATTAGGATTGGGCACAGTGGGTATGCAGATTGGGCTCACTGGGTATGGGGATTGGGCACAGTGGGTATGGGGATTGGGCACAGTTTGTATGGGGATTGGGCACAGTGCGTATGGGGATTGGGCACAGTGGGTAATCGGGATTGAGCACAGTGGGTCTGGGGATTGGGTACAGTGGGTATGGGGATTGGGCTCAGTGGTATGGGGATTGGGCACAGTGGGTATGGGGATTGGGCACAGTGAGTATGGGGATAGGGCACAGAGGGTACGGGGATTGGGCACAGTGAGTATCGGGATAGGGCACAGTGGGTATGGTGGTTTGGCACAGTGGGAATGGGGATTTGGCACAGCAGGTATGGGGATAGCGCACAATGGGTAAGGGGATAGGGCACAGTTGATATTTGTATTGGGCACAGTGGGTATGGGGATTGGGCACAGTGGGTATGGGGATTGGCACATTGGGTATGGTGTCTGGGCACAGTGGGAATGGGGTTTGGGCACAGTGGGTATGGGGTTTGGGCACAGTGGATATGGGGATTGGGCACAGTGGGTATGGGGATTGGGCACAGTGGGTATGGGGTTTGGGCACAGTGCGTATGTGGAGTGGGCACTGTGGGTATGGGGATTGGGCACTGTAGGTATGGGGATTGGGCACAGTGGGTATGGGGATTGGGCACAGTTTGTATGGGGATTGGGCACAATGGGTATGGGGATTGGACACAATGGGTATGGGAATTGGGCACAGTGGGTGTGGGGATCGGGCACAGTGGGTGTGGGAATGGGGCACAGTGGGTATGGGGATGGGGCACAGTGGGTATGGGGATTGGGCACAGTGGGTATGGGGCCCTGGCACAGTGGGTATGGGGATTGGGCACAGTGGGTATGGGGATAGGTCACAGTGGGTATGGGGACTGGGCACAGTGGGTATGGGAATTGGGCACAGTGATTATGGGGATAGGGCACAGTGGGTATGGGGATAGGGCACAGTGGCTATGGGGATTGGGCACAGTGGGTAAGGGGATTGGGCACAGTGTGTATGGGGCCATGGCACATTGGGCATGGGGATTGAGCACAGTGGGTATGGGGATTGGGCACAGCGGGTGTGAGAATAGGGCACAGTGGGTATGGGGATTGGGCACAGTGGGTATGGGGATGGAGCACAGTGGGTATGGGGATTGGGCACAGTGGGTATGGGGATTCGGCACAGTGGGCATGGGCATGGGGCACAGTGGGTATCGGGATTGGGTACAGTGGGTATGGGGATTGGGCACCTTGGGTATGGGCTTGGGCACAGTGGGTATGGGGATTGGGCACAGTGGGTATGGGGATTGGGCACAGTGGCTATGGGGATTGGGGACTGGTTATGTGGCTTGGGCACAGTGGGTATGGGGATAGGCCACAGTGTGTATGGGGATTGGGCACAGTGGGTATGGGGATTGGGCACAGTGGCTATGGGGATTGGGGACTGGTTATGTGGCTTGGGCACAGTAGGTATTGGGATTGGGCACAGTGGGTATGGGGATTGGGCACAGTGGCTATGGGGATTGGGGACTGGTTATGTGGCTTGGGCACAGTGGGTATGGGGATAGGCCACAGTGGGTATGGGGATTGGGGACAGTGGGTATGGGGATTGGGGACAGTGGGTATGGGAATTGAGAAGAGTGTGTAAGGGGATTCGGCACAGTGGGTATGGGGACCGAAACAGTGGGAATGGGGATTGAGCACAGTAGGTATGGGGATTGGGCACAGTGGGTATAGGGATTGGGCACAGTGGGTATGGGGATAGGGCACAGTGGGTATGGGGCTTGGGCACAGTGGGTATGGGGTTGGGCACAGTGGGTATGGGGATTGGGCACAGTGGGTATAGGGATTGGGCACAGTGGGTATGGGGATAGGGCACAGTGAGTATGGGGATTGGGCACAGTGGGAATGGAGATTGTGCACAGTGGGTATGGGGATGGCGCACAGTGGGTATGGAGATTGGGCACAGTGGGTATGGGGATTGGGCACAGTGGGTATGGGGATTTGGCACAGTGGGTATGGGGATCGGGCACAGTGGGTATGGGGATTGGGCACAGTGCGTATGGGGATCGGGCACAGTGGTTATGGGGAGTGAGCACAGAGGGTATGGGGATCGTCCACAGTGGGTATGGGGATTGGGCGCAGTGGGTATGGGGCCTGGGACAGTTTGAATGGGGACTGAGAACATTGGGTATGGGGATTGGGCATAGTGGGTATGGGGATTGGGCACAGTGGGTATGGGGATTGGGCACAGTGGGTATGGGGATCAGGCACAGTGGGTGTGGGGATGGGGCACAGTGGGTATGGGGATTGGGCACAGTGGGTATGGGGATTGGGCACAGTGGGTATGGGGATTGGGCACAGTGGGAATGGGGATAGGGCACAGTGGGTATGGGACCCTGGCACAGTGGGTATGGGGATTGGGCACAGTGGGTATGGGGATTGGACACAGTGGGTATGGGGATTGGGCACAGTGGGTGTGGGGATCGGGCACAGTGGGTGTGGGGATGGGGCACAGTGGGTTTGGGGATGGGGCACAGTGGGTATGGGGATTGGGCACAGTGGGTATGGGGCCCGGGCACAGTGGGTATCGGGATTGGGCCCAGTGGGTATGGGCATAGGGCACAGTGGGCATGGGGACTGGGAACAGTGGGTCTGGGGATTGCGCACAGTGGGTATGGGGATTGTGCACAGTGATTCTGGGGAAAGGGCACAGTGGGTATGGGGATAGGGCACAGTGGGTATGGGGATATGGCACAGTGGGTATCGGGATTGGGCACAGTGGGTATGGGCTTAGGGCACAGTTGGTATGGGGACTGGGAACAGTGGGTCTGGGGATTGCGCACAGTGGGTATGGGGATTGTGCACAGTGATTCTGGGGATAGGGCACAGTGGGTATGGGGATAGGGCACAGTGGGTATTGGGATTGGGCACAGTGGGTATGGGGATTGGACTCAGTGGGTCTGGGGATTGGGCTCAGTGGATATGGGGTTTGGGTACAGTGGGTATGAGGGTTGGGCACAGTGGGTATGGGGCCTGGCACAGTGGGTATGGGGATTGGGCACAGTGGGTATGGGGATTGGACACAGTGGGTACGGGGATTGGGCACAGTCGGTATGGGGATTGGACACATTGGATATGGGGATTGGGCACAGCGGGTATGGGGATTGGTCACAGTAGGTATGCGGATTGGGCACAGTGGGTATGGGGATTGGGCACAGTGGGTATGGGGATTGGGCACAGTGGGTATGGGGATTATGCACAGTCGGTATGGCGATTGTACACTGGCTATGGGGATTGTGCACAGTGGGTATGGGTGTTGGGCACAGTGGGTATGGGGGTTGGGAACAGTGGGTATGGGGATTGGACACAGTGGGTATGGGGATTGGGCACAGTGGGTATAGGGATTTGGCGCAGTGATTATGGGGATTGGGCACAGTGGGTATTAGGATTGGGCACAGTGGGTATGGGGTTGGGCACAGTGGGTAATGGGGATTGAGCACAGTGGGTCTGGGGATTGGGCACAGTGGGTATGGGGATTGGGCACAGTGGGTATGGGGGTTGGTCAAAGTGGGAAAGGGTATAGGGCACAATTGGTATGGGGATAAGGCACAGTTGATATTGGGATTGGGCACAGTGGGTATGGGGATTGGGAACAGTGGGTATGGGGATTGGCATAGTGGGTATGGGGTGTGGGCACAGTGGAAATGGGGTTTGGGCACAGTGGGTAAGGGGTTATGGCACAGTGGGTATGGGGATTGGGCACTGTGGGTATGGGGATTGGGCACAGTGGGTATGGGGTTTGGGCACAGTGCGTATGGGGAGTGGGCACGGTTGTTATGGGGATTGGGCCCTGTTGATATGGGGATTGGGCACAGTGGGTATGGGGATTGGGCACAGTGGGTATGGGGTTTGGGCACAATGGGTATGGGGATAGGACACAGTGGGTATGGGGATGGGGCACAGTGGGTGTGGGGATCGGGCATAGTGGGTGTAGGGATGGGGCACAGTGGGTATGGGGATGGGCCACAGTGGGTATGGGGATTGGGCACAGTAGGTATGTGGCCCTGGCACAGTGGGTATGGGGATTGGGCTCAGTGGGTATGGGGATTGGGCACAGTGGGTATGGGGATTGGGCACAGTGGGTATGGGGATTGAGCACAGTTGGTATGGGGATAGGGCACAGTAGGTATGGGGATAGGGCACAATGTGTATGGGCATTGGGCACAGTGGGTATGGAGATTGGGCACAGTGTGTATGGGGCCCTGGCACAGTGGGTATGGGGATTGGGCTCAGTGGGTCTTGGGATTGGGCTCAGTGGATATGGGGTTTGGGTACAGTGGGTACGAGGGTTGGGCACAGTGGGTATGCGGATTGGGCACAGTGGGTATGGGGATTGGGCACAGTGGGTATGGGGATTGGGCACAGTGGGTATGGGGATTATGCACAGTCGGTATGGCGATTGTACACTGGCTATGGGGATTGGGCACAGTGGGTATGGGTGTTGGGCACAGTGGGTATGGGGATTGGGAATAGTGGGTATGGGGATTGGACACAGTGGGTATGGGGATTGGGCACAGTGGGTATAGGGATTTGGCGCAGTGATTATGGGAATTGGGCACAGTGGGTATTAGGATTGGGCACAGTGGGTATGGGGATTGGGCACAGTGGGTAATGGGGATTGAGCACAGTGGGTCTGGGGATTGGGCACAGTGGGTATGGGGATTGGGCACAGTGGGTATGGGGGTTGGTCAAAGTGGGAAAGGGTATAGGGCACAATTGGTATGGGGATAAGGCACAGTTGATATTGGGATTGGGCACAGTGGGTATGGGGATTGGGAACAGTGGGTATGGGGATTGGCATAGTGGGTATGGGGTGTGGGCACAGTGGAAATGGGGTTTGGGCACAGTGGGTAAGGGGTTATGGCACAGTGGGTATGGGGATTGGGCACTGTGGGTATGGGGATTGGGCACAGTGGGTATGGGGTTTGGGCACAGTGCGTATGGGGAGTGGGCACGGTTGTTATGGGGATTGGGCCCTGTTGATATGGGGATTGGGCACAGTGGGTATGGGGATTGGGCACAGTGGGTATGGGGTTTGGGCACAATGGGTATGGGGATAGGACACAGTGGGTATGGGGATGGGGCACAGTGGGTGTGGGGATCGGGCACAGTGGGTTTAGGGATGGGGCACAGTGGGTATGGGGATGGGCCACAGTGGGTATGGGGATTGGGCACAGTAGGTATGTGGCCCTGGCACAGTGGGTATGGGGATTGGGCTCAGTGGGTATGGGGATTGGGCACAGTGGGTATGGGGATTGGGCACAGTGGGTATGGGGATTGGGCACAGTTGGTATGGGGATAGGGCACAGTAGGTATGGGGATAGGGCACAATGTGTATGGGGATTGGGCACAGTGGGTATGGAGATTGGGCACAGTGTGTATAGGGCCCTGGCACAGTGGGTATGGGGATTGGGCTCAGTGGGTCTGGGGATTGGGCTCAGTGGATATGGGGTTTGGGTACAGTGGGTATGAGGGTTGGGCACAGTGGGTATGGGGCCTGGCACAGTGGGTATGGGGATTGGGCACAGTGGGTATGGGGATTGGACACAGTGGGTATGGGGATTGGACACAGTGGATATGGCGATTGGGCACAGTGGGTATGGGGATTGGGCACAGTAGGAATGGGGATTGGGCACAGTGGGTATGGGGATTGGGCAAAGTGGGTATGGTGATTGGGCACAGTGGGTATGGGGATTGGGCACAGTGGCTATGGGGATTGGGCACAGTGGGTATGGGGATTGGGCACAGTGGCTATGGGGATTGGGCAGAGTGGGTATGGGGATTGGGCACAGTGGGTATGGGGATTGGGCACAGTGGGTATGGGGATTGGGCACAGTGGCTATGGGGATTGGGCACAGTGGGTATGGGGATTGGGCACAGTGGGTATGGGGATTGTGAACAGTTGGTATGGGGATTGGGCACAGTGGGTATGGGGATTGGGCACAGTGGGTATGGGGATTGGGCACAGTGGCTATGGGGATTGGGCACAGTGGGTATGGGGATTGGGCACAGTGGGTATGGGGATTGTGAACAGTTGGTATGGGGATTGGGCACAGTGGGTATGTGGATTGGGCACAGTGCGTATGGGGATTTGGCACAGTGATTATGGGGATTGGGCACATTGGATATTAGGATTGGGCACAGTGGGTATGCGGATTGGGCTCAGTGGGTATGGGGATTGGGCACAGTGGGTATGGGGATTGGGCACAGTTTGTATGGGGATTGGGCACAGTGCGTATGGGGATTGGGCACAGTGGGTAATCGGGATTGAGCACAGTGGGTCTGGGGATTGGGTACAGTGGGTATGGGGATTGGGCTCAGTGGTATGGGGATTGGGCACAGTGGGTATGGGGATTGGGCACAGTGAGTATAGGGATAGGGCACAGAGGGTACGGGGATTGGGCACAGTGAGTATCGGGATAGGGCACAGTGGGTATGGTGGTTTGGCACAGTGGGAATGGGGATTTGGCACAGTAGGTATGGGGATAGCGCACAATGGGTAAGGGGATAGGGCACAATTGATATTTGTATTGGGCACAGTGGGTATGGGGATTGGGCAAAGTGGGTATGGGGATTGGCACATTGGGTATGGTGTCTGGGCACAGTGGGAATGGGGTTTGGGCACAGTGGGTATGGGGTTTGGGCACAGTGGATATGGGGATTGGGCACAGTGGGTATGGGGATTGGGCACAGTGGGTATGGGGTTTGGGCACAGTGCGTATGTGGAGTGGGCACTGTGGGTATGGGGATTGGGCACTGTAGGTATGGGGATTGGGCACAGTGGGTATGGGGATTGGGCACAGTTTGTATGGGGATTGGGCACAATGGGTATGGGGATTGGACACAATGGGTATGGGGATTGGGCACAGTGGGTGTGGGGATCGGGCACAGTGGGTGTGGGAATGGGGCACAGTGGGTATGGGGATGGGGCACAGTGGGTATGGGGATTGGGCACAGTGGGTATGGGGCCCTGGCACAGTGGGTATGGGGATTGGGCACAGTGGGTATGGGGATAGGTCACAGTGGGTATGGGGACTGGGCACAGTGGGTATGGGAATTGGGCACAGTGATTATGGGGATAGGGCACAGTGGGTATGGGGATAGGGCACAGTGGCTATGGGGATTGGGCACAGTGGGTAAGGGGATTGGGCACAGTGTGTATGGGGCCATGGCACATTGGGCATGGGGATTGAGCACAGTGGGTATGGGGATTGGGCACAGCGGGTGTGAGAATAGGGCACAGTGGGTATGGGGATTGGGCACAGTGGGTATGGGGATTGAGCACAGTGGGTATGGGGATTGGGCACAGTGGGTATGGGGATTCGGCACAGTGGGCATGGGCATAGGGCACAGTGGGTATCGGGATTGGGTACAGTGGGTATGGGGATTGGGCACCTTGGGTATGGGCTTGGGCACAGTGGGTATGGGGATTGGGCACAGTGGGCATGGGGATTGGGCACAGTGGCTATGGGGATTGGGGACTGGTTATGTGGCTTGGGCACAGTGGGTATGGGGATAGGCCACAGTGTGTATGGGGATTGGGCACAGTGGGTATGGAGATTGGGCACAGTGGCTATGGGGATTGGGGACTGGTTATGTGGCTTGGGCACAGTAGGTATTGGGATTGGGCACAGTGGGTATGGGGATTGGGCACAGTGGCTATGGGGATTGGGGACTGGTTATGTGGCTTGGGCACAGTGGGTATGGGGATAGGCCACAGTGGGTATGGGGATTGGGGACAGTGGGTATGGGGATTGGGGACAGTGGGTATGGGAATTGAGAAGAGTGTGTAAGGGGATTCGGCACAGTGGGTATGGGGACCGAAACAGTGGGAATGGGGATTGAGCACAGTAGGTATGGGGATTGGGCACAGTGGGTATAGGGATTGGGCACAGTGGGTATGGGGATAGGGCACAGTGGGTATGGGGCTTGGGCACAGTGGGTATGGGGCTTGGGCACAGTGGGTATGGGGATTGGGCACAGTGGGTATAGGGATTGGGCACAGTGGGTATGGGGATAGGGCACAGTGAGTATGGGGATTGGGCACAGTGGGAATGGGGATTGGGCACAGTGGGTATGGGGATGGCGCACAGTGGGTATGGAGATTGGGCACAGTGGGTATGGGGATTGGGCACAGTGGGTATGGGGATTTGGCACAGTGGGTATGGGGATCGGGCATAGTGGGTATGGGGATTGGGCACAGTGCGTATGGGGATCGGGCACAGTGGTTATGGGGATTGAGCACAGAGGGTATGGGGATCGTCCACAGTGGGTATGGGGATTGGGCGCAGTGGGTATGGGGCCTGGGACAGTTTGAATGGGGACTGAGAACATTGGGTATGGGGATTGGGCATAGTGGGTATGGGGATTGGGGACAGTGGGTATGGGGATTGGGCACAGCCGGTATGCGGATTCGGCACAGTGGGTATGGGGATCGGGCACAGTGGGTTTGGGGATTGGGAACAGTTGGTATGGGGATCGGGCACAGTGGGTATGGGGATTGGGCTCAGTGGGTATGGGGATAGGGCACAGTGGGTATGGGGATTGGGGACAGTGGGTATAGGGATTGGGAACAGTGGGGAAAGGATAGGGCACAGTGTGTATGGGGATCGGGCACAGTGGGTATGGGGATTGGGCACAGTGGGTATTGGGATTGGGCGCAGTGGTTCTGGGGATTGGGCACAGTGGGTATGGGGATCTGGCCCAGTGGGTATGGGGCCTGGCACAGTGGGTATGGGGTGTACACACAGTGGGTATGGGGATTGGGCACAGTGGTATGGGGATCAGGCACAGTGGGTATGAGGATTGGGCACATTGGGTATGGGGATTGGGCACAATGGGTATGGAGATTGGGCAGAGTGGGTATGGGGATTGGGCACAGTGGGTATGGGGATTGGGCACAGTGGGTAATGGGATTGGGCACAGTGGGTTTGGGGATTGGGCACATTGGGTATGGGGATTGGGCACAGTGGGTATGGGGATTGGGCACAGTGGGTATGGGGATTGGGCACAGTGGGTATGGGGATAGGTCACAGTGGGTATGGGGATTGGGCACAGTGGGTATGGGGATTGGGCACAGTGGGTGTGACGATAGGGCACAGTGGGTATGGGGGTTGGGCACAGTGGGTGTGGGGATTGAGCGCAGTGGGTATGGGGATTGGGCACAGTGGGTATGGTGATTGGGCACAGTGGGCATGGGGATAGGGCACAGTGGGTATCGGGATTGGGCACAGTGGGCATTGGGATTGGGCACCTTGGGTATGGGCTTGGGCACAGTGGGCATGGGGATTGGGCACAGTGGGTATGGGGATTGGGCACAGTGGGTATGGGGAAAGGGCACAGTTGGAATGGGGATTGGGCACAGTGGGTATGGGGATTGGGCACAGTGGGTATGAGGATACGGCACAGTGGGTATGGGGAATGGGCACAGTGGGTATGGGGAATGGGCACAGTGGGTATGGGGATTGGGTACAGTGGGTATGGGGCTTGGGCACAGTGGGTATGGGGATTGGCACAGTGGGTATGGGTATTGGGCACAGTGGGTATGGGGATTGGGCACAGTGGCTATGGGGATTGGGGACTGGATATGTGGCTTGGGCACAGTGGGTATGGGGATAGGCCACAGTGGGTATGGGGATTGGGGACAATGGGTATGGGGATTGGGCACAGTGGGTATGGGGATTGGGCACAGTGGGTATGGGGATAGGCCACAGTAGGTGTGTGGACTGGGGACAATGGGTATGGGGATTGGGCACAGTGGGTATGGGGATTGGGCACAGTGGCTATGGGGATTGGCCACAGTGGGTATGGGGATTGGGGACAATGGGTATGGGGATTGGGCACAGTGGGTATGGGGATTGGGCACAGTGGGTATGAGGATACGGCACAGTGGGTATGGGGAATGGGCACAGTGGGTATGGGGCCTGGCACAGTGGGTATGGGGTGTACACACAGTGGGTATGGGGATTGGGCACAGTGGTATGGGGATCAGGCACAGTGGGTATGAGGATTGGGCACATTGGGTATGGGGATTGGGCACAATGGGTATGGAGATTGGGCAGAGTGGGTATGGGGATTGGGCACAGTGGGTATGGGGATTGGGCACAGTGGGTAATGGGATTGGGCACAGTGGGTTTGGGGATTGGGCACATTGGGTATGGGGATTGGGCACAGTGGGTATGGGGATTGGGCACAGTGGGTTTGGGGATTGGGCACAGTGGGTATGGGGATAGGTCACAGTGGGTATGGGGATTGGGCACAGTGGGTATGGGGATTGGGCACAGTGGGTGTGACGATAGGGCACAGTGGGTATGGGGGTTGGGCACAGTGGGTGTGGGGATTGAGCGCAGTGGGTATGGGGATTGGGCACAGTGGGTATGGTGATTGGGCACAGTGGGCATGGGGATAGGGCACAGTGGGTATCGGGATTGGGCACAGTGGGCATTGGGATTGGGCACCTTGGGTATGGGCTTGGGCACAGTGGGCATGGGGATTGGGCACAGTGGGTATGGGGATTGGGCACAGTGGGTATGGGGATAGGGCACAGTTGGAATGGGGATTGGGCACAGTGGGTATGGGGATTGGGCACAGTGGGTATGAGGATACGGCACAGTGGGTATGGGGAATGGGCACAGTGGGTATGGGGAATGGGCACAGTGGGTATGGGGATTGGGTACAGTGGGTATGGGGCTTGGGCACAGTGGGTATGGGGATTGGCACAGTGGGTATGGGTATTGGGCACAGTGGGTATGGGGATTGGGCACAGTGGCTATGGGGATTGGGGACTGGATATGTGGCTTGGGCACAGTGGGTATGGGGATAGGCCACAGTGGGTATGGGGATTGGGGACAATGGGTATGGGGATTGGGCACAGTGGGTATGGGGATTGGGCACAGTGGCTATGGGGATGGGCCACAGTAGGTGTGGGGACTGGGGACAATGGGTATGGGGATTGGGCACTGTGGGTATGGGGATTGGGCACAGTGGCTATGGGGATTGGCCACAGTGGGTATGGGGATTGGGCACAGTGGCTATGGGGATTGGGCACAGTGGGTATGGGGATTGGGGACAATGGGTATGGGGATTGGGCACAGTGGGTATGGGGATTGGGCACAGTGGGTATGAGGATAGGCCACAGTGGGTATGGGGATTGGGGACAGTGGGTATGGGGATTGGGGACAGTGGGTATGGGAATTGAGTACAGTGGGTATGGGGATTGGGCACAGTCGGTATTGCGATTGGCCACAGAGGGTATCGGGATCGGGCACAATGGGTATGGGGATTGGGCACAGTGGTTATGGGGATCGGGCACAGTGGGTATAGGGATAGGGCACAGTGGGTATGGGGATAGGGCTCAGTGATTATGGGGATTGGACACAGTGGGAATAGGGATTGGGCACAGTGGGTATGGGGACCGGGGACAGTGGGAATGGGGATTGAGCACAGTGGGTATGGGGATTGGGCACAGTCGGTATTGCGATTGGCCACAGAGGGTATCGGGATCGGGCACAGTGGGTATGGGGATTGGGCACAGTGGGTATGGGGATCGGGCACAGTGGGTATAGGGATAGGGCACAGTGGGTATGGGGATAGGCCTCAGTGATTATGGGGATTGGGCACAGTGGGAATAGTGATGGGGCACAGTGGGTATGGGGATTGGGCACAGTGGGTATGGGGATTGGGCATGGTGGGTATGGGGATTGGGCACAGTGGGTATGGGGATTCGGGACAGTGGGTATGGGGATAGGGCACAGTGGGTATGGGGTTTGGGGACAGTGGGTATGGGGATTAGGCACATTGGGAAAGGAGATAGGGCTCAGTGGGTATGGGGATCGGGCACAGTGGGTATGGGGATTGTGCGCAGTGGGTATGGGGCCTGGGACAGTTGGTATGGGGATTGAGAACATTGGGTATGGGGATTGAGCACAGTGGGTGTGAGGATAGGGCACAGTGGGTATGGGGATTGAGAAGAGTGTGTAAGGGGATTCGGCACAGTGGGTATGGGGACCGAAACAGTGGGAATGGGGATTGAGCACAGTAGGTATGGGGATTGGGCACAGTGGGTATAGGGATTGGGCACAGTGGGTATGGGGATAGGGCACAGTGGGTATGGGGCTTGGGCACAGTGGGTATGGGGCTTGGGCACAGTGGGTATGGGGATTGGGCACAGTGGGTATAGGGATTGGGCACAGTGGGTATGGGGATAGGGCACAGTGAGTATGGGGATTGGGCACAGTGGGAATGGGGATTGGGCACAGTGGGTATGGGGATGGCGCACAGTGGGTATGGAGATTGGGCACAGTGGGTATGGGGATTGGGCACAGTGGGTATGGGGATTTGGCACAGTGGGTATGGGGATCGGGCACAGTGGGTATGGGGATTGGGCACAGTGCGTATGGGGATCGGGCACAGTGGTTATGGGGATTGAGCACAGAGGGTATGCGGATCGTCAACAGTGGGTATGGGGATTGGGCGCAGTGGGTATGGGGCCTGGGACAGTTTGAATGGGGACTGAGAACATTGGGTATGGGGATTGGGCATAGTGGGTATGGGGATTGGGGACAGTGGGTATGGGGATTGGGCACAGCCGGTATGCGGATTCGGCACAGTGGGTATGGGGATCGGGCACAGTGGGTTTGGGGATTGGGAACAGTTGGTATGGGGATCGGGCACAGTGGGTATGGGGATTGGGCTCAGTGGGTATGGGGATAGGGCACAGTGGGTATGGGGATTGGGGACAGTGGGTATAGGGATTGGGAACAGTGGGGAAAAGGATAGGGCACAGTGTGTATGGGGATCGGGCACAGTGGGTATGGGGATTGGGCACAGTGGGTATTGGGATTGGGCGCAGTGGTTCTGGGGATAGGGCACAGTGGGTATGGGGATCTGGCCCAGTGGGTATGGGGCCTGGCACAGTGGGTATGGGGTGTACACACAGTGGGTATGGGGATTGGGCACAGTGGTATGGGGATCAGGCACAGTGGGTATGAGGATTGGGCACATTGGGTATGGGGATTGGGCACAGTGGGTATGGAGATTGGGCAGAGTGGGTATGGGGATTGGGCACAGTGGGTATGGGGATTGGGCACCGTGGGTAATGGGATTGGGCACAGTGGGTTTGGGGATTGGGCACATTGGGTATGGGGATTGGGCACAGTGGGTATGGGGATTGGGCACAGTGGGTATGGGGATTGGGCACAGTGGGTATGGGGATAGGTCACAGTGGGTATGGGGATTGGGCACAGTGGGTATGGGGATTGGGCACAGTGGGTGTGACGATAGGGCACAGTGGGTATGGGGGTTGGGCACATTGGGTGTGGGGATTGAGCGCAGTGGGTATGGGGATTGGGCACAGTGGGTATGGTGATTGGGCACAGTGGGCATGGGGATAGGGCACAGTGGGTATCGGGATTGGGCACAGTGGGCATTGGGATTGGGCACCTTGGGTATGGGCTTGGGCACATTGGGCATGGGGATTGGGCACAGTGGGTATGGGGATTGGGCACAGTGGGTAATCGGGATTGAGCACAGTGGGTCTGGGGATTGGGTACAGTGGGTATGGGGATTGGGCTCAGTGGTATGGGGATTGGGCACAGTGGGTATGGGGATTGGGCACAGTGAGTATGGGGATAGGGCACAGAGGGTACGGGGATTGGGCACAGTGAGTATCGGGATAGGGCACAGTGGGTATGGTGGTTTGGCACAGTGGGAATGGGGATTTGGCACAGTAGGTATGGGGATAGCGCACAATGGGTAAGGGGATAGGGCACAGTTGATATTTGTATTGGGCACAGTGGGTATGGGGATTGGGCACAGTGGGTATGGGGATTGGCACATTGGGTATGGTGTCTGGGCACAGTGGGAATGGGGTTTGGGCACAGTGGATATGGGGATTGGGCACAGTGGGTATGGGGATTGGGCACAGAGGGTATGGGGTTTGGGCACAGTGCGTATGTGGAGTGGGCACTGTGGGTATGGGGATTGGGCACTGTAGGTATGGGGATTGGGCACAGTGGGTATGGGGATTGGGCACAGTTTGTATGGGGATTGGGCACACTGGGTATGGGGATTGGACACAATGGGTATGGGGATTGGGCACAGTGGGTGTGGGGATCGGGCACAGTGGGTGTGGGAATGGGGCACAGTGTGTATGGGGATGGGGCACAGTGGGTATGGGGATTGGGCACAGTGGGTATGGGGCCCTGGCACAGTGGGTATGGGGATTGGGCACAGTGGGTATGGGGATAGGTCACAGTGGGTATGGGGACTGGGCACAGTGGGTATGGGAATTGGGCACAGTGATTATGGGGATAGGGCACAGTGGGTATGGGGATAGGGCACAGTGGCTATGGGGATTGGGCACAGTGGGTAAGGGGATTGGGCACAGTGTGTATGGGGCCATGGCACATTGGGCATGGGGATTGAGCACAGTGGGTATGGGGATTGGGCACAGCGGGTGTGAGAATAGGGCACAGTGGGTATGGGGATTGGGCACAGTGGGTATGGGGATTGAGCACAGTGGGTATGGGGATTGGGCACAGTGGGTATGGGGATTCGGCACAGTGGGCATGGGCATAGGGCACAGTGGGTATCGGGATTGGGTACAGTGGGTATGGGGATTGGGCACCTTGGGTATGGGCTTGGGCACAGTGGGTATGGGGATTGGGCACAGTGGGTATGGGGATTGGGCACAGTGGCTATGGGGATTGGGGACTGGTTATGTGGCTTGGGCACAGTGGGTATGGGGATAGGCCACAGTGTGTATGGGGATTGGGCACAGTGGGTATGGGGATTGGGGACAGTGGGTATGGGGATTGGGCACAGTGGCTATGGGGATTGGGGACTGGTTATGTGGCTTGGGCACAGTAGGTATTGGGATTGGGCACAGTGGGTATGGGGATTGGGCACAGTGGCTATGGGGATTGGGGACTGGTTATGTGGCTTGGGCACAGTGGGTATGGGGATAGGCCACAGTGGGTATGGGGATTGGGGTCAGTGGGTATGGGGATTGGGGACAGTGGGTATGGGAATTGAGAAGAGTGTGTAAGGGGATTCGGCACAGTGGGTATGGGGACCGAAACAGTGGGAATGGGGATTGAGCACAGTAGGTATGGGGATTGGGCACAGTGGGTATAGGGATTGGGCACAGTGGGTATGGGGATAGGGCACAGTGGGTATGGGGCTTGGGCACAGTGGGTATGGGGCTTGGGCACAGTGGTTATGGGGATTGGGCACAGTGGGTATAGGGATTGGGCACAGTGGGTATGGGGATAGGGCACAGTGAGTATGGGGATTGGGCACAGTGAGAATGGGGATTGGGCACAGTGGGTATGGGGATGGCGCACAGTGGGTATGGAGATTGGGCACAGTGGGTATGGGGATTGGGCACAGTGGGTATGGGGATTTGGCACAGTGGGTATGGGGATCGGGCACAGTGGGTATGGGGATTGGGCACAGTGCGTATGGGGATCGGGCACAGTGGTTATGGGGATTGAGCACAGAGGGTATGGGGATCGTCCACAGTGGGTATGGGGATTGGGCGCAGTGGGTATGGGGCCTGGGACAGTTTGAATGGGGACTGAGAACATTGGGTATGGGGATTGGGCATAGTGGGTATGGGGATTGGGGACAGTGGGTATGCGGATTCGGCACAGTGGGTATGGGGATTGGGCGCAGTGGGTATGGGGATTGGGGACAGTGGGTATGCGGATTCGGCACAGTGGGTATGGGGATCGGGCACAGTGGGTTTGGGGATTGGGAACAGTTGGTATGGGGATCGGGCACAGTGGGTATGGGGATTGGGCTCAGTGGGTATGGGGATAGGGCACAGTGGGTATGGGGATTGGGGACAGTGGGTATAGGGATTGGGAACAGTGTGGAAAGGATAGGGCACAGTGTGTATGGGGATCGGGCACAGTGGGTATGGGGATTGGGCACAGTGGGTATGGGGATAGGCCACAGTGGGTATGGGGATTGGGGACAATGGGTATGGGGATTGGGCACAGTGGGTATGGGGATTGGGCACAGTGGGTATGGGGATAGGCCACAGTGGGTATGGGGATTGGGGACAATGGGTATGGGGATTGGGCACAGTGGGTATGGGGATTGGGCACAGTGGGTATGGGGATTGGGCACAGTGGGTATGGGGATAGGCCAAAGTAGGTGTGGGGACTGGGGACAATGGGTATGGGGATTGGGCACAGTGGGTATGGGGATTGGGCACAGTGGCTATGGGGATTGGGCACAGTGGGTATGGGGATTGGGCACAGTGGCTATGGGGATTGGGCACAGTGGGTATGGGGATTGGGGACAATGGGTATGGGGATTGGGCACAGTGGGTATGGGGATTGGGCACAGTGGGTATGAGGATAGGCCACGGTGGGTATGGGGATTGGGGACAGTGGGTATGGGGATTGGGGACAGTGGGTATGGGAATTGAGTACAATGTGTATGGGGATTGTACACAGTGGGTATGGGGACCGGGGACAGTGGGAATGGGGATTGAGCACAGTGGGTATGGGGATTGGGCACAGTCGGTATTGCGATTGGCCACAGAGGGTATCGGGATCGGGCACAGTGGGTATGGGGATTGGGCACAGTGGGTATGGGGATCGGGCACAGTGGGTATAGGGATAGGGCACAGTGGGTATGGGGATCGGGCACAGTGGGTATAGGGATAGGGCACAGTGGGTATGGGGATAGGGCTCAGTGATTATGGGGATTGGGCACAGTGGGAATAGGGATTGGGCACAGTGGGTATGGGGATTGGGCATGGTGGGTATGGGGATTGGGCACAGTGGGTATGGGGATTCGGGACAGTGGGTATGGGGATAGGGCACAGTGGGTATGGGGTTTGAGGACAGTGGGTATGGGGATTGGGCACATTGGGAAAGGGGATAGGGCTCAGTGGGTATGGGGATCGGGCACAGTGGGTATGGGGATTGTGCGCAGTGGGTATGGGACCTGGGACAGTTGGTATGGGGATTGAGAACATTGGGTATGGGGATTGAGCACAGTGGGTGTGAGGATAGGGCACAGTGGGTATGGGGATTGAGAAGAGTGTGTAAGGGGATTCGGCACAGTGGGTATGGGGACCGAAACAGTGGGAATGGGGATTGAGCACAGTAGGTATGGGGATTGGGCACAGTGGGTATAGGGATTGGGCACAGTGGGTATGGGGATAGGGCACAGTGGGTATGGGGCTTGGGCACAGTTGGTATGGGGCTTGGGCACAGTGGGTATGGGGATTGGGCACAGTGGGTATAGGGATTGGGCACAGTGGGTATGGGGATAGGGCACAGTGAGTATGGGGATTGGGCACAGTGGGAATGGGGATTGGGCACAGTGGGTATGGGGATGGCGCACAGTGGGTATGGAGATTGGGCACAGTGGGTATGGGGATTGGGCACAGTGGGTATGGGGATTTGGCACAGTGGGTATGGGGATCGGGCACAGTGGGTATGGGGATTGGGCACAGTGCGTATGGGGATCGGGCACAGTGGTTATGGGGATTGAGCACAGAGGGTATGGGGATCGTCCACAGTGGGTATGGGGATTGGGCGCAGTGGGTATGGGGCCTGGGACAGTTTGAATGGGGACAGAGAACATTGGGTATGGGGATTGGGCATAGTGGGTATGGGGATTGGGGACAGTGGGTATGGGGATTGGGCACAGCCGGTATGCGGATTCGGCACAGTGGGTATGGGGATCGGGCACAGTGGGTTTGGGGATTGGGAACAGTTGGTATGGGGATCGGGCACAGTGGGTATGGGGATTGGGCTCAGTGGGTATGGGGATAGGGCACAGTGGGTATGGGGATTGGGGACAGTGGGTATAGGGATTGGGAACAGTGGGGAAAAGGATAGGGCACAGTGTGTATGGGGATCGGGCACAGTGGGTACGGGGATTGGGCACAGTGGGTATTGGGATTGGGCGCAGTGGTTCTGGGGATTGGGCACAGTGGGTATGGGGATCTGGCCCAGTGGGTATGGGGCCTGGCACAGTGCGTATGGGGTGTACACACAGTGGGTATGGGGATTGGGCACAGTGGTATGGGGATCAGGCATAGTGGGTATGAGGATTGGGCACATTGGGTATGGGGATTGGGCACAGTGGGTATGGAGATTGGGCAGAGTGGGTATGGGGATTGGGCACAGTGGGTATGGGGATTGGGCACAGTGGGTAATGGGATTGGGCACAGTGGGTTTGGGGATTGGGCACATTGGGTATGGGGATTGGGCACAGTGGGTATGGGGATTGGGCACAGTGGTTATGTGGATTGGGCACAGTGGGTATGGGGATAGGTCACAGTGGGTATGTGGATTGGGCACAGTGGGTATGGGGATTGGGCACAGTGGGTGTGACGATAGGGCACAGTGGGTATGGGGGTTGGGCACATTGGGTGTGGGGATTGAGCGCAGTGGGTATGGGGATTGGGCACAGTGGGTATGGTGATTGGGCACAGTGGGCATGGGGATAGGGCACAGTGGGTATCGGGATTGGGCACAGTGGGCATTGGGATTGGGCACCTTGGGTATGGGCTTGGGCACAGTGGGCATGGGGATTGGGCACAGTGGGTATGGGGATTGGGCACAGTGGGTATGGGGATAGGGCACAGTTGGAATGGGGATTGGGCACAGTGGGTATGGGGATTGGGCACAGTGGGTATGAGGATACGGCACAGTGGGTATGGGGAATGGGCACAGTTGGTATGGGGAATGGGCACAGTGGGTATGGGGATTGGGTACAGTGGGTATGGGGCTTGGGCACAGTGGGTATGGGGATTGGCACAGTGGGTATGGGTATTGGGCACAGTGGGTATGGGGATTGGGCACAGTGGCTATGGGGATTGGGGACTGGATATGTGGCTTGGGCACAGTGGGTATGGGGATAGGCCACAGTGGGTATGGGGATTGGGGACAATGGGTATGGGGATTGGGCACAGTGGGTATGGGGATTGGGCACAGTGGGTATGGGGATTGGGCACAGTGGGTATGGGGATAGGGCACAGTGGGTATGGGGATAGGGCACAGTGGGTATGCGAATAGGCCACAGTAGGTGTGGGGACTGGGGACAATGGGTATGGGGATTGGGCACAGTGGGTATGGGGATTGGGCACAGTGGGTATGGGGATAGGGCACAGTGGGTATGCGAATAGGCCACAGTAGGTGTGGGGACTGGGGACAATGGGTATGGGGATTGGGCACAGTGGGTATGGGGATTGGGCACAGTGGCTATGGGGATTGGGCACAGTGGGTATGGGGATTGGGGACAATGGGTATGGGGATTGGGCACAGTGGGTATGGGGATTGGGCACAGTGGGTATGAGGATAGGCCACAGTGGGTATGGGGATTGGGGACAGTGGGTATGGGGATTGGGGACAGTAGGTATGGGAATTGAGTACAATATGTATGGGGATTGTACACAGTGGGTATGGGGACCGGGGACAGTTGGAATGGGGATTGAGCACAGTGGGTATGGGGATTGGGCACAGTCGGTATTGCGATTGGCCACAGAGGGTATCGGGATCGGGCACAGTGGGTATGGGGATTGGGCACAGTGGGTATGGGGATCGGGCACAGTGGGTATAGGGATAGGGCACAGTGGGTATGGGGATAGGGCTCAGTGATTATGGGGATTGGGCACAGTGGGAATAGGGATTGGGCACAGTGGGTATGGGGATTGGGCACAGTGGGTATGGGGATTGGGCATGGTGGGTATGGGGATTGGGCACAGTGGGTATGGGGATTCGGGACAGTGGGTATGGGGATAGGGCACAGTGGGTATGGGGTTTGGGGACAGTGGGTATGGGGATTGGGCACATTGGGAAAGGGGATAGGGCTCAGTGGATATGGGGATCGGGCACAGTGGGTATGGGGATTGTGCGCAGTGGGTATGGGGCCTGGGACAGTTGGTATGGGGATTGAGAACATTGGGTATGGGGATTGGGCACAGTGGGTATGGGGATTGAGCACAGTGGATATGGGGATTGGGCACAGTGGGTATGGGGATTGAGCACAGTGGGTGTGAGGATAGGGCACAGTGGGTATGGGGATTGAGCACAGTGGATATGGGGATTGGGCACAGTGGGTATGGGGATTGGGCACAGTGGGTATGGGGATTGAGCACAGTGGGTATGGGGATTGGGCACAGTGGGTATGTGGATTGGGCACAGTGGGTATGCGGATTGGGGACAGTGGGTATGGGGATTGGGCACAGTGGGTGTGAGGATAGGGCACAGTGGGTATGGGGATTGGGCACAGTGGGTATGGGGATTGGGCACAGTGGGCATGGAAATCGGGCACAGTGGGGATGGGAATTGGGCACAGTGGGTATGGGGATTAAGCACAGAGGGTATGGGGATCGGGCACAGTGGGTATGGGGATTGAGCACGAAGGTATGGGGATCGGGCACAGTGGGTATGGGGATTGTGCACAGTGGGTATGGGGATTGGGCACAGTGGGTATGGGGATCGGGCACAGTGGGTACAGGGATTGGGCACAGTGGGTGTTGGGATGGGGCACAGTGGGTGTAGGGATGGGGCACAGTGGGTATGGGGATGGGGCACAGTGGGTATGGGGATTGGGCACAGTAGGTATGTGGCCCTGGCACAGTGGGTATGGGGATTGGGCTCAGTGGGTATGGGGATTGGGCACAGTGGGTATGGGGATTGGGCACAGTGGGTATGGGGATTGGGCACAGTTGGTATGGGGATAGGGCACAGTGGGTATGGGGATAGGGCACAATGTGTATGGGGATTGGGCACAGTGGGTATGGGGATTGGGCACAGTGGGAAAGGGGATTGGGTACAGTGTGTATGGGGCCCTGGCACAGTGGGTATGGGGATTGGGCTCAGTGGGTCTGGGGATTGGGCTCAGTGGGTATGGGGATTGGGCAAAGTGGGTATGGGGATTGGGCACAGTGGGTATGGGGATTGGGCACAGTCGGTATGGGGATGGGGCACAGTGGCTATGGGGATTGGGCACAGTGGGTATGGGGATTGGGCACAGTGGGTATCGGGATTGTGAACAGTGGGTATGGGGATTGGGCACAGTGGGTATGTGGATTGGGCACAGTGCGTATGGAGATTTGGCACAGTGATTATGGGGATTGGGCACAGTGGATATTAGGATTGGGCACAGTGGGTATGCGGATTGGGCTCAGTGGGTATGGGGATTGGGCACAGTGGGTATGGGGATTGGGCACAGTTTGTATGGGGATTGGGCACAGTGCGTATGGGGATTGGGCACAGTGGGTAATGGGGATTGAGCACAGTGGGTCTGGGGATTGGGTACAGTGGGTATGGGGATTGGGCTCAGTGGGTATGGGGATTGGGCACAGTGGGTATGGGGATTGGGCACAGTGAGTATGGGGATAGGGCACAGAGGGTATGGGGATTGGGCACAGTGAGTATCGGGATAGGGCACAGTGGGTATGGTGGTTTGGCACAGTGGGAATGGGGATTTGGCACAGTAGGTATGGGGATAGCGCACAATGAGTAAGGGGATAGGGCACAGTTGATATTTGTATTGGGCACAGTGGGTATGGGGATTGGGCACAGTGGGTATGGGGATTGGCACATTGGGTATGGTGTGTGGGCACAGTGGGAATGGGGTTTGGGCACAGTGGGTATGGGGTTTGGGCACAGTGGATATGGGGATTGGGCACAGTGGGTATGGGGATTGGGCACAGTGGGTATGGGGTTTGGGCACAGTGCGTATGCGGAGTGGGCACTGTGGGTATGGGGATTGGGCACTGTAGGTATGGGGATTGGGCACAGTGGGTATGGGGATTGGGCACAGTTTGTATGGGGATTGGGCACAATGGGTATGGGGATTGGACACAATGGGTATGGGGATTGGGCACAGTGGGTGTGGGGATCGGGCACAGTGGGTGTGGGAATGGGGCACAGTGGGTATGGGGATGGGGCACAGTGGGTATGGGGATTGGGCACAGTGGGTATGGGGCCCTGGCACAGTGGGTATGGGGATTGGGCACAGTGGGTATGGGGATAGGTCACAGTGGGTATGGGGACTGGGCACAGTGGGTATGGGAATTGGGCACAGTGATTATGGGGATAGGGCACAGTGGGTATGGGGATAGGGCACAGTGGCTATGGGTATTGGGCACAGTGGGTAAGGGGATTGGGCACAGTGTGTATGGGGCCATGGCACATTGGGTATGCGGATTGAGCACAGTGGGTATGGGGATTGGGCACAGCGGGTGTGAGGATAGGGCACAGTGGGTATGGGGATTGGGCACAGTGGGTATGGGGATTGAGCACAGTGGGTATGGGGATTGGGCACAGTGGGTATGGGGATTCGGCACAGTGGGCATGCGCATAGGGCACAGTGGGTATCGGGATTGGGTACAGTGGGTATGGGGATTGGGCACCTTGGCTATGGGCTTGGGCACAGTGGGTATGGGGATTGGGCACAGTGGGTATGGGGATTGGGCACAGTGGCTATGGGGATTGGGGACTGGTTATGTGGCTTGGGCACAGTGGGTATGAGGATAGGCCACAGTGGGTATGGGGATTGGGGACAGTGGGTATGGGGATTGGGGACAGTGGGTATGGGAATTGAGAAGAGTGTGTAAGGGGATTCGGCACAGTGGGTATGGGGACCGAAACAGTGGGAATAGGGATTGAGCACAGTAGGTATGGGGATTGGGCACAGTGGATATTGCGATTGGGCACAGTGGGTATGGGGATTGGGGACAGTGGGTATGGGGATCGGTCACAGTGGGTATGGGGCTTGGGCACAGTGGGTATGGGGATTGGGCACAGTGGGTATGGGGATCGGCCACAGTGGGTGTAGGGATTGGGCACAGTGGGTATGGGGATAGGGCACAGTGAGTATGGGGATTGGGCACAGTGGGAATGGGGATTGGGCACAGTGGGTATGGGGATTGGCACATTGGGTATGGTGTGTGGGCACAGTGGGAATGGGGTTTGGGCTCAGTGGGTATGGGGTTTGGGCACAGTGGATATGGGGATTGGGCACAGTGGCTATGGGGATTGGGCACAGTGGGTATGGGGTTTGGGCACAGTGCGTATGCGGAGTGGGCACTGTGGGTATGGGGATTGGGCACTGTAGGTATGGGGATTGGGCACAGTGGGTATGGGGATTGGGCACAGTTTGTATGGGGATTGGGCACAATGGGTATGGGGATTGGACACAATGGGTATGGGGATTGGGCACAGTGGGTGTGGGGATCGGGCACAGTGGGTGTGGGAATGGGGCACAGTGGGTATGGGGATGGGGCACAGTGGGTATGGGGATTGGGCACAGTGGCTATGGGGCCCTGGCACTGTGGGTATGGGGATTGGGCACAGTGGGTATGGGGATACGTCACAGTGGGTATGGGGACTGGGCACAGTGGGTATGGGAATTGGGCACAGTGATTATGGGGATAGGGCACAGTGGGTATGGGGATAGGGCACAGTGGCTATGGGGCCCTGGCACAGTGGGTATGGGGATTGGGCACAGTGGGTATGGGGATACGTCACAGTGGGTATGGGGACTGGGCACAGTGGGTATGGGAATTGGGCACAGTGATTATGGGGATAGGGCACAGTGGGTATGGGGATAGGGCACAGTGGCTATGGGTATTGGGCACAGTGGGTAAGGGGATTGGGCACAGTGTGTATGGGGCCATGGCACATTGGGTATGGGGATTGAGCACAGTGGGTATGGGGATTGGGCACAGCGGGTGTGAGGATAGGGCACAGTGGGTATGGGGATTGGGCACAGTGGGTATGGGGATTGAGCACAGTGGGTATGGGGATTGGGCACAGTGGGTATGGGGATTCGGCACAGTGGGCATGGGCATAGGGCACAGTGGGTATCGGGATTGGGCACAGTGGGTATGGGGATTGGGCACCTTGGGTATGGGCTTGGGCACAGTGGGTATGGGGATTTGGCACAGTGGGTATGGGGATAGGGCACAGTGGCTATGGGGATTGGGGACTGGTTATGTGGCTTGGGCACAGTGGGTATGGGGATAGGCCACAGTGGGTATGGGGATTGGGGACAGTGGGTATGGGGATTGGGGACAGTGGGTATGGGAATTGAGAAGAGTGTGTAAGGGGATTCGGCACAGTGGGTATGGGGACCGAAACAGTGGGAATGGGGATTGAGCACAGTAGGTATGGGGATTGGGCACAGTGGGTATAGGGATTGGGCACAGTGGGTATGGGGATAGGGCACAGTGGGTATGAGGCTTGGGCACAGTGGGTATGGGGCTTGGGCACAGTGGGTATGGGGATTGGGCACAGTGGGTATAGGGATTGGGCACAGTGGGTATGGGGATAGGGCACAGTGAGTATGGGGATTGGGCACAGTGGGAATGGGGATTGGGCACAGTGGGTATGGGGATGGCGCACAGTGGGTATGGAGATTGGGCACAGTGGGTATGGGGATTGGGCACAGTGGGTATGGGGATTTGGCACAGTGGGTATTGGGATTGGGCGCAGTGGTTCTGGGGATTGGGCACAGTGGGTATGGGGATCTGGCCAGTGGGTATGGGGCCTGGCACAGTGGGTATGGGGTGTACACACATTGGGTATGGGGATTGGGCACAGTGGTATGGGGATCAGGCATAGTGGGTATGAGGATTGGGCACATTGGATATGGGGATTGGGCACAGTGGGTATGGAGATTGGGCAGAGTGGGTATGGGGATTGGGCACAGTGGGTATGGGGATTGGGCACAGTGGGTAATGGGATTGGGCACAGTGGGTTTGGGGATTGGGCACATTGGGTATGGGGATTGGGCACAGTGGGTATGGGGATTGGGCACAGTGGGTATGGGGATTGGGCACAGTGGGTATGGGGATAGGTCACAGTGGGTATGTGGATTGGGCACAGTGGGTATGGGGATTGGGCACAGTGGGTGTGACGATAGGGCACAGTGGGTATGGGGGTTGGGCACATTGGGTGTGGGGATTGAGCGCAGTGGGTATGAGGATTGGGCACAGTGGGTATGGTGATTGGGCACAGTGGGCATGGGGATAGGGCACAGTGGGTATCGGGATTGGGCACAGTGGGCATTGGGATTGGGCACCTTGGGTATGGGCTTGGGCACAGTGGGCATGGGGATTGGGCACAGTGGGTATGGGGATTGGGCACAGTGGGTATGGGGATAGGGCACAGTTGGAATGGGGATTGGGCACAGTGGGTATGGGGATTGGGCACAGTGGGTATGAGGATACGGCACAGTGGGTATGGGGAATGGGCACAGTTGGTATGGGGAATGGGCACAGTGGGTATGGGCATTGGGTACAGTGGGTATGGGGCTTGGGCACAGTGGGTATGGGGATTGGCACAGTGGGTATGGGTATTGGGCACAGTGGGTATGGGTATTGGGCACAGTGGCTATGGGGATTGGGGACTGGATATGTGGCTTGGGCACAGTGGGTATGGGGATAGGCCACAGTGGGTATGGGGATTGGGGACAATGGGTATGGGGATTGGGCACAGTGGGTATGGGGATTGGGCACAGTGGGTATGGGGATAGGCCACAGTAGGTGTGGGGACTGGGGACAATGGGTATGGGGATTGGGCACAGTGGGTATGGGGATTGGGCACAGTGTGTATGGGGATTGGGCACAGTGGCTATGGGGATTGGGCACAGTGGGTATGGGGATTGGGGACAATGGGTATGGGGATTGGGCACAGTGGGTATGGGGATTGGGCACAGTGGGTATGAGGATAGGCACAGTGGGTATGGGGATTGGGGACAATGGGTATGGGGATTGGGCACAGTGGGTATGGGGATTGGGCACAGTGGGTATGAGGATAGGCCACAGTGGGTATGGGGATTGGGCACAGTGGGTATGGGGATTGGGCACAGTGGGTATGAGGATAGGCCACAGTGGGTATAGGGATTGGGCACAGTGGGTATGGGGACCGGGGACAGTGGGAATGGGGATTGAGCACAGTGGGTATGGGGATTGGGCACAGTCGGTATTGCGATTGGCCACAGAGGGTATCGGGATCGGGCACAGTGGGTATGGGGATTGGGCACAGTGGGTATGGAGATCGGGCACAGTGGGTATAGGGATAGGGCACAGTGGGTATGGGGATAGGGCTCAGTGATTATGGGGATTGGGCACAGTGGGAATAGGGATTGGGCACAGTGGGTATGGGGATTGGGCACAGTGGGTATGGGGATTGGGCATGGTGGGTATGGGGATTGGGCACAGTGGGTATGGGGATTCGGGACAGTGGGTATGGGGATAGGGCACAGTGGGTATGGGGTTTGGGGACAGTGGGTATGGGGATTGGGCACATTGGGAAAGGGGATAGGGCTCAGTGGATAAGGGGATCGGGCACAGTGGGTATGGGGATTGTGCGCAGTGGGTATGGGGCCTGGGACAGTTGGTATGGGGATTGAGAACATTGGGTATGGGGATTGGGCACAGTGGGTATGGGGATTGAGCACAGTGGATATGGGGATTGGGCACAGTGGGTATGGGGATTGAGCACAGTGGGTGTGAGGATAGGGCACAGTGGGTATGGGGATTGAGCACAGTGGATATGGGGATTGGGCACAGTGGGTATGGGGATTGGGCACAGTGGGTATGGGGATTGAGCACATTGGGTATGGGGATTGGGCACAGTGGGTATGTGGATTGGGCACAGTGGGTATGCGGATTGGGGACAGTGGGTATGGGGATTGGGCACAGTGGGTGTGAGGATAGGGCACAGTGGGTATGGGGATTGGGCACAGTGGGTATGGGGATTGGGCACAGTGGGCATGGAAATCGGGCACATTGGGGATGGGAATTGGGCACAGTGGGTATGGGGATTAAGCACAGAGGGTATGGGGATCGGGCACAGTGGGTATGGGGATGGAGCACGAAGGTATGGGGATCGGGCACAGTGGGTATGGGGATTGTGCACAGTGGGTATGGGGATTGGGCACAGTGGGTATGGGGATCGGGCACAGTGGGTACAGGGATTGGGCACAGTGGGTGTGGGGATGGGGCACAGTGGGTGTAGGGATGGGGCACAGTGGGTATGGGGATGGGGCACAGTGGGTATGGGGATTGGGCACAGTAGGTATGTGGCCCTGGCACAGTGGGTATGGGGATTGGGCTCAGTGTGTATGGGGATTGGGCACAGTGGGTATGGGGATTGGGCACAGTGGGTATGGGGATTGGCACATTGGGTATGGTGTGTGGGCACAGTGGGAATGGGGTTTGGGCACAGTGGGTATGGGGTTTGGGCACAGTGGATATGGGGATTGGGCACAGTGGGTATGGGGATTGGGCACAGTGGGTATGGGGTTTGGGCACAGTGCGTATGCGGAGTGGGCACTGTGGGTATGGGGATTGGGCACTGTAGGTATGGGGATTGGGCACAGTGTGTATGGGGATTGGGCACAGTTTGTATGGGGATTGGGCACAATGGGTATGGGGATTGGACACAATGGGTATGGGGATTGGGCACAGTGGGTGTGGGGATCGGGCACAGTGGGTGTGGGAATGGGGCACAGTGGGTATGGGGATGGGGCACAGTGGGTATGGGGATTGGGCACAGTGGGTATGGGGATAGGGCACAGTGGGTATGGGGATAGGGCACAATGTGTATGGGGATTGGGCACAGTGGGTATGGGGATTGGGCACAGTGGGAAAGGGGATTGGGCACAGTGTGTATGGGGCCCTGGCACAGTGGGTATGGGGATTGGGCTCAGTGGGTCTGGGGATTGGGCTCAGTGGATATGGGGTTTGGGTACAGTGGGTATGAGGGTTGGGCACAGTGGGTATGGGGCCTGGCACAGTGGGTATGGGGATTGGGCACAGTGGGTATGGGGATTGGACACAGTGGGTACGGGGATTGGGCATAGTGGGTATGGGGATTGGACACAGTGGATATGGGGATTGGGCACAGTGGGTATGGGGATTGGGCACAGTAGGAATGGGGATTGGGCACAGTGGGTATGGGGATTGGGCAAAGTGGGTATGGGGATTGGGCACAGTGGGTATGGGGATTGGGCACAGTCGGTATGGGGATGGGGCACAGTGGCTATGGGGATTGGGCACAGTGGGTATGGGGATTGGGCACAGTGGGTATGGGGATTGTGAACAGTGGGTATGGGGATTGGGCACAGTGGGTATGTGGATTGGGCACAGTGCGTATGGAGATTTGGCACAGTGATTATGGGGATTGGGCACAGTGGATATTAGGATTGGGCACAGTGGGTATGCGGATTGGGCTCAGTGGGTATGGGGATTGGGCACAGTGGGTATGGGGATTGGGCACAGTTTGTATGGGGATTGGGCACAGTGCGTATGGGGATTGGGCACAGTGGGTAATGGGGATTGAGCACAGTGGGTCTGGGGATTGGGTACAGTGGGTATGGGGATTGGGCTCAGTGGGTATGGGGATTGGGCACAGTGGGTATGGGGATTGGGCACAGTGAGTATGGGGATAGGGCACAGAGGGTATGGGGATTGGGCACAGTGAGTATCGGGATAGGGCACAGTGGGTATGGTGGTTTGGCACAGTGGGAATGGGGATTTGGCACAGTAGGTATGGGGATAGTGCACAATGAGTAAGGGGATAGGGCACAGTTGATATTTGTATTGGGAACAGTGGGTATGGGGATTGGGCACAGTGGGTATGGGGATTGGCACATTGGGTATGGTGTGTGGGCACAGTGGGAATGGGGTTTGGGCACAGTGGGTATGGGGTTTGGGCACAGTGGATATGGGGATTGGGCACAGTGGGTATGGGGATTGGGCACAGTGGGTATGGGGTTTGGGCACAGTGCGTATGCCGAGTGGGCACTGTGGGTATGGGGATTGGGCACTGTAGGTATGGGGATTGGGCACAGTGGGTATGGGGATTGGGCACAGTTTGTATGGGGATTGGGCACAATGGGTATGGGGATTGGACACAATGGGTATGGGGATTGGGCACAGTGGGTGTGGGGATCGGGCACAGTGGGTGTGGGAATGGGGCACAGTGGGTATGGGGATGGGGCACAGTGGGTATGGGGATTGGGCACAGTGGGTATGGGGCCCTGGCACAGTGGGTATGGGGATTGGGCACAGTGGGTATGGGGATAGGTCACAGTGAGTATGGGGACTGGGCACAGTGGGTATGGGAATTGGGCACAGTGATTATGGGGATAGGGCACAGTGGGTATGGGGATAGGGCACAGTGGCTATGGGTATTGGGCACAGTGGGTAAGGGGATTGGGCACAGTGTGTATGGGGCCATGGCACATTGGGTATGGGGATTGAGCACAGTGGGTATGGGGATTGGGCACAGCGGGTGTGAGGATAGGACACAGTGGGAATGGGGATTGGGCACAGTGGGTATGGGGATTGAGCACAGTGGGTATGGGGATTGGGCACAGTGGGTATGGGGATTCGGCACAGTGGGCATGCGCATAGGGCACAGTGGGTATCGGGATTGGGTACAGTGGGTATGGGGATTGGGCACCTTGGGTATGGGCTTGGGCACAGTGGGTATGGGGATTGGGCACAGTGGGTATGGGGATTGGGCACAGTGGCTATGGGGATTGGGGACTGGTTATGTGGCTTGGGCACAGTGGGTATGAGGATAGGCCACAGTGGGTATGGGGATTGGGGACAGTGGGTATGGGGATTGGGGACAGTGGGTATGGGAATTGAGAAGAGTGTGTAAGGGGATTCGGCACAGTGGGTATGGGGACCGAAACAGTGGGAATGGGGATTGAGCACAGTAGGTATGGGGATTGGGCACAGTGGATATTGCGATTGGGCACAGTGGGTATGGGGATCGGTCACAGTGGGTATGGGGCTTGGGCACAGTGGGTATGGGGATTGGGCACAGTGGGTATGGGGATCGGGCACAGTGGGTGTAGGGATTGGGCACAGTGGGTATGGGGATAGGGCACAGTGAGTATGGGGATTGGGCACAGTGGGAATGGGGATTGGGCACAGTGGGTATGGGGATTGGCACATTGGGTATGGTGTGTGGGCACAGTGGGAATGGGGTTTGGGCACAGTGGGTATGGGGTTTGGGCACAGTGGATATGGGGATTGGGCACAGTGGGTATGGGGATTGGGCACAGTTTGTATGGGGATTGGGCACAATGGGTATGGGGATTGGACACAATGGGTATGGGGATTGGGCACAGTGGGTGTGGGGATCGGGCACAGTGGGTGTGGGAATGGGGCACAGTGGGTATGGGGATGGGGCACAGTGGGTATGGGGATTGGGCACAGTGGGTATGGGGCCCTGGCACAGTGGGTATGGGGATTGGGCACAGTGGGTATGGGGATACGTCACAGTGGGTATGGGGACTGGGCACAGTGGGTATGGGAATTGGGCACAGTGATTATGGGGATAGGGCACAGTGGGTATGGGGATAGGGCACAGTGGCTATGGGTATTGGGCACAGTGGGTAAGGGGATTGGGCACAGTGTGTATGGGGCCATGGCACATTGGGTATGGGGATTGAGCACAGTGGGTATGGGGATTGGGCACAGCGGGTGTGAGGATAGGGCACAGTGGGTATGGGGATTGGGCACAGTGGGTATGGGGATTGAGCACAGTGGGTATGGGGATTGGGCACAGTGGGTATGGGGATTCGGCACAGTGGGCATGGGCATAGGGCACAGTGGGTATCGGGATTGGGCACAGTGGGTATGGGGATTGGGCACCTTCGGTATGGGCTTGGGCACAGTGGGTATGGGGATTGGGCACAGTGGGTATGGGGATAGGGCACAGTGGCTATGGGGATTGGGGACTGGTTATGTGGCTTGGGCACAGTGGGTATGGGGATAGGCCACAGTGGGTATGGGGATTGGGGACAGTGGGTATGGGGATTGGGGACAGTGGGTATGGGAATTGAGAAGAGTGTGTAAGGGGATTCGGCACAGTGGGTATGGGGACCGAAACAGTGGGAATGGGGATTGAGCACAGTAGGTATGGGGATTGGGCACAGTGGATATTGCGATTGGGCACAGTGGGTATGGGGATCGGTCACAGTGGGTATGGGGCTTGGGCACAGTGGGTATGGGGATTGGGCACAGTGGGTATGGGGATCGGGCACAGTGGTATAGGGATTGGGCACAGTGGGTATGGGGATAGGGCACAGTGAGTATGGGGATTGGGCACAGTGGGAATGGGGATTGGGCACAGTGGGTATGGGGATGGCGCACAGTGGGTATGGAGATTGGGCACGGTGGGTATGGGGATTGGGCACAGTGGGTATGGGGATTTGGCACAGTGGGTATGGGGATCGGGCACAGTGGGTATGGGGATTGGGCACAGTGGGTATGGGGATCGGGCACAGTGGTTATGGGGATTGAGCACAGAGGGTATGGGGATCGTCCAAAGTGGGTATGGGGATTGGGCGCAGTGGGTATGGGGCCTGGGACAGTTTGAATGGGGATTGAGAACATTGGGTATGGGGATTGGGCATAGTGGGTATGGGGATTGGGGACAGTGGGTATGGGGATTGGGCACAGCCGGTATGCGGATTCGGCACAGTGGGTATGGGGATCGGGCACAGTGGGTTTGGGGATTGGGAACAGTGGGTATGGGGACCGGGCACAGTGGGTATGGGGATTGGGCTCAGTGGGTATGGGGATAGGGCACAGTGGGTATGGGGATTGGGGACAGTGGGTATAGGGATTGGGAACAGTGGGAAAAAGGATAGGGCACAGTGTGTATGGGGATCGGGCACAGAGGGTATGGGGATTGGGCACAGTGGGTATTGGGATTGGGCGCAGTGGTTCTGGGGATTGGGCACAGTGGGTATGGGGATCTGGCCCAGTGGGTATGGGGCCTGGCACAGTGGGTATGGGGTGTACACACAGTGGGTATGGGGATTGGGCACAGTGGAATGGGGATCAGGCACAGTGGGTATGAGGATTGGGCACATTGGGTATGGGGATTGGGCACAGTGGGTATGGGGATTGGGCACAGTGGGTATGGTGATTGGGCACAGTGGGCATGGGGATAGGGCACAGTGGGTATCGGGATTGGGCACAGTGGGCATTGGGATTGGGCACATTGGGTATGGGCTTGGGCACAGTGGGCATGGGGATTGGGCACAGTGGGTATGGGGATTGGGAACAGTGGGTATGGGGATAGGGCACAGTTGGAATGGGGATTGGGCACAGTGGGTATGGGGATTGGGCACAGTGGGTGTGACGATAGGGCACAGTGGGTATGGGGGTTGGGCACAGTGGGTGTGGGGATTGAGCGCAGTGGGTATGGGGATTGGGCACAGTGGGTATGGTGATTGGGCACAGTGGGCATGGGGATAGGGCACAGTGGGTATCGGGATTGGGCACAGTGGGCATTGGGATTGGGCACATTGGGTATGGGCTTGGGCACAGTGGGCATGGGGATTGGGCACAGTGGGTATGGGGATTGGGCACAGTGGGTATGGGGATAGGGCACAGTTGGAATGGGGATTGGGCACAGTGGGTATGGGGATTGGGCACAGTGGGTATGAGGATACGGCACAATGGGTATGGGGAATGGGCACAGTGGGTATGGGGAATGGGCACAGTGGGTATGGGGATTGGGTACAGTGGGTATGGGGATTGGGCACAGTGGGTATGGGGATTGGCACAGTGGGTATGGGTATTGGGCACAGTGGGTATGGGGATTGGGCACAGTGGCTATGGGGATTGGGGACTGGATATGTGGCTTGGGCACAGTGGGTATGGGGATAGGCCACAGTGGGTATGGGGATTGGGGACAATGGGTATGGGGATTGGGCACAGTGGGTATGGGGATTGGGCACAGTGGGTATGGGGATAGGCCACAGTGGGTGTGGGGACTGGGGACAATGGGTATGGGGATTGGGCACAGTGGGTATGGGGATTGGGCACAGTGGCTATGGGGATTGGGCACAGTGGGTATGGGGATTGGGCACAGTGGCTATGGGGATTGGGCACAGTGGGTATGGGGATTGGGGACAATGGGTATGGGGATTGGGCACAGTGGGTATGGGGATTGGGCACAGTGGGTATGAGGATAGGCCACAGTGGGTATGGGGATTGGGGACCGTGGCTATGGGGATTGGGGACAGTGGGTTTGGGAATTGAGTACAATGTGTATGGGGATTGTACACAGTGGGTATGGGGACCGGGGACAGTGGGAATGGGGATTGAGCACAGTGGGTATGGGGATTGGGCACAGTCGGCATTGCGATTGGCCACAGAGGGTATCGGGATCGGGCACAGTGTGTATGGGGATTGGGCACAGTGGGTATGGGGATCGGGCACAGTGGGTATAGGGATAGGGCACAGTGGGTATGGGGATTGGGCACAGTGGGTATTGGGATTGGGCATGGTGGGTATGGGGATTGGGCACAGTGGGTATGGGGATTCGGGACAGTGGGTATGGGGATAGGGCACAGTGGGTATGGGGTTTGGGGACAGTGGGTATGGGGATTGGGCACAGTGGGAAAGGGGATAGGGCTCCGTGGGTATGGGGATCGGGCACAGTGGGTATGGGGATTGTGCGCAGTGGGTATGGGGCCTGGGACATTTGGTATGGGGATTGAGAACATTGGGTATGGGGTTGAGCACAGTGGGTATGCGGATTGGGGACAGTGGGTATGGGGATTGGGCACAGTGGGTGTGAGGATAGGGCACAGTGGGTATGGGGATTGGGCACAGTGGGTATGTGGATTGGGCACAGTGGGTATGCGGATTGGGGACAGTGGGTATGGGGATTGGGCACAGTGGGTGTGAGGATAGGCACAGTGGGTATGGGGATTGGGCACAGTGGGTATGGGGATTGGGCACAGTGGGCATGGAAATATGGCACAGTGAGTATGTGGATCGGCCACAGTGGGTATGGGGATTGAGCACAGAGGGTATGGTGATCGGGCACAGTGGGTATGGGGATTGGGCACAGTGGGTAATGGGGATTGAGCACAGAGGGTATGGTGATCGGGCACAGTGGGTATGGGGATTGTGCGCAGTGGGTGTGAGGATAGGGCACAGTGGGTATGGGGATTGGGCACAGTGGGTATGGGGATTTAGCACAGTGGGTATGGGGATTGGGCACAGTGGGTGTGATGATAGGGCACAGTGGGTATGGGGATTGGGCACAGTGGGTGTGAGGATAGGGCACAGTGGGTATGGGGATTGGGCACAGTGGGTGTGATGATAGGGCACAGTGGGTATGGGGATTGGGCACAGTGGGTATGGGGATTGAGCACAGTGGGTATGGGGATTGAGCACAGTGGGTATGGGGATTGGGCACAGTGGGTGTGATGATAGGGCACAGTGGGTATGGGGATTGAGCACAGTGGGTATGGGGATTGGGCACAGTGGGTATGGGGATTGAGCACAGTGGGTATGGGGATTGAGCACAGTGGGTATGGGGATTGGGCACAGTGGGTGTGATGATAGGGCACAGTGGGTATGGGGATTGGGCACAGTGGGTGTGATGATAGGGCACAGTGGGTATGGGGATTGGGCACAGTGGGTATGGGGATTGAGCACAGTGGGTATGGGGATTGAGCACAGTGGGTATGGGGATTGGGCACAGTGGGTGTGAGGATAGGGCACAGTGGGTATGGGGATTGGTCGCAGTGGGTATGGGGATTGAGCACAGTGGGTATGGGGATTGGGCACAGTGGGTATGGGGATTGGGCACAGTGGGTATGGGGATCGGGCACAGTGGGTTTGGGGATTGGGAACAGTGGGTATGGGGATCGGGCACAGTGGTATGGGGATTGGGCTCAGTGGGTATGGGGATAGGGCACAGTGGGTATGGGGATTGGGGACAGTGGGTATAGGGATTGGGAACAGTGAGAAAAAGGATAGGGCACAGTGTGTATGGGGATCGGGCACAGTGGGTATGGGGATTGGGCACAGTGGGTATTGGGATTGGGCGCAGTGGTTCTGGGGATTGGGCACAGTGGGTATGGGGATCTGGCCCAGTGGGTATGGGGCCTGGCACAGTGGGTATGGGGTGTACACACAGTGGGTATGGGGATTGGGCACAGTGGTATGGGGATCAGGCACAGTGGGTATGAGGATTGGGCACATTGGGTATGGGGATTGGGCACAGTGGGTATGGAGATTGGGCAGAGTGGGTATGGGGATTGGGCACAGTGGGTATGGGGATTGGGCACAGTGGGTAATGGGATTGGGCACAGTGGGTTTGGGGATTGGGCACATTGGGTATGGGGATTGGGCACAGTGGGTATGGGGATTGGGCACAGTGTGTATGGGGATTGGGCACAGTGTGTATGGGGATTGGGCACAGTGGGTATGGGGATAGGTCACAGTGGGTATGGGGATTGGGCACAGTGGGTATGGGGATTAGGCACAGTGGGTGTGACGATAGGGCACAGTGGGTATGGGGGTTGGGCACAGTGGGTGTGGGGATTGAGCGCAGTGGGTATGGGGATTGGGCACAGTGGGTATGGTGATTGGGCACAGTGGGCACGGGGATAGGGCACAGTGGGTATCGGGATTGGGCACAGTGGGCATTGGGATTGGGCACATTGGGTATGGGCGTGGGCACAGTGGGCATGGGGATTGGGCACAGTGGGTATGGGGATTGGGCACAGTGGGTATGGGGATAGGGCACAGTTGGAATGGGGATTGGGCACAGTGGGTATGGGGTTTGGGCACAGTGGGTATGAGGATACGGCACAGTGGGTATGGGGAATGGGCACAGTGGGTATGGGGAATGGGCACAGTGGGTATGGGGATTGGGTACAGTGGGTATGGGGATTGGGCACAGTGGGTATGGGGATTGGCACAGTGGGTATGGGTATTGGGCACAGTGGGTATGGGGATTGGGCACAGTGGCTATGGGGATTGGGGACTGGATATGTGGCTTGGGCACAGTGGGTATGGGGATAGGCCACAGTGGGTATGGGGATTGGGGACAATGGGTATGGGGATTGGGCACAGTGGGTATGGGGATTGGGCACAGTGGGTATGGGGATAGGCCACAGTGGGTGTGGGGACTGGGGACAATGGGTATGGGGATTGGGCACAGTGGGTATGGGGATTGGGCACAGTGGCTATGGGGATTGGGCACAGTGGGTATGGGGATTGGGCACAGTGGCTATGGGGATTGGGCACAGTGGGTATGGGGATTGGGGACAATGGGTATGGGGATTGGGCACAGTGGGTATGGGGATTGGGCACAGTGGGTATGAGGATAGGCCACAGTGGGTATGGGGATTGGGGACAGTGGGTATGGGGATTGGGGACAGTGGGTTTGGGAATTGAGTACAATGTGTATGGGGATTGTACACAGTGGGTATGGGGACCGGGACAGTGGGAATGGGGATTGAGCAGAGTGGGTATGGGGATTGGGCACAGTCGGTATTGCGATTGGCCACAGAGGGTATCGGGATCGGGCACAGTGGGTATGGGGATAGGGCACAGTGGGTATGGGGATAGGGCTCAGTGATTATGGGGATTGGGCACAGTGGGAATAGGGATTGTGCACAGTGGGTATGGGGATTGGGCACAGTGGGTATGGGGATTGGGCATGGTGGGTATGGGGATTGGGCACAGTGGGTATGGGGATTCGGGACAGTGGGTATGGGGATAGGGCACAGTGGGTATGGGGTTTGGGGACAGTGGGTATGGGGATTGGGCACAGTGGGAAAGGGGATAGGGCTCAGTGGGTATGGGGATCGGGCACAGTGGGTATGGGGATTGTGCGCAGTGGGTATGGGGCCTGGGACATTTGGTATGGGGATTGAGAACATTGGGTATGGGGTTGAGCACAGTGGGTGTGAGGATAGGGCACAGTGGGTATGGGGATTGAGCACAGTGGATATGGGGATTGGGCACAGTGGGTATGGGGATTGGGCACAGTGGGTATGGGGTTTGAGCACAGTGGGTATGGAGATTGGGCACAGTGGGTATGTGGATTGGGCACAGTGGGTATGCGGATTGGGGACAGTGGGTATGGGGATTGGGCACAGTGGGTGTGAGGATAGGGCACAGTGGGTATGGGGATTGGGCACAGTGGGTATGGGGATTGGGCACAGTGGGCATGGAAATATGGCACAGTGGGTATGTGGATCGGCCACAGTGGGTATGGGGATTGAGCACAGAGGGTATGGTGATCGGGCACAGTGGGTATGGGGATTGGGCACAGTGGGTAATGGGGATTGAGCACAGAGGGTATGGTGATCGGGCACAGTGGGTATGGGGATTGTGCGCAGTGGGTGTGAGGATAGGGCACAGAGGGTATGGGGATTGGGCACAGTGGGTATGGGGATTTAGCACAGTGGGTATGGGGATTGGGCACAGTGGGTGTGATGATAGGGCACAGTGGGTATGGGGAATGGGCACAGTCGGTGTGAGGATAGGGCACAGTGGGTATGGGGATTGGGCACAGTGGGTGTGATGATAGGGCACAGTGGGTATGGGGATTGGGCACAGTGGGTATGGGGATTGAGCACAGTGGGTATGGGGATTGAGCACAGTGGGTATGGGGATTGGGCACAGTGGGTGTGATGATAGGGCACAGTGGGTATGGGGATTGAGCACAGTGGGTATGGGGATTGGGCACAGTGGGTATGGGGATTGAGCACAATGTGTATGGGGATTGAGCACAGTGGGTATGGGGATTGGGTACAGTGGGTGTGATGATAGGGCACAGTGGGTATGGGGATTGGGCACAGTGGGTGTGATGATAGGGCACAGTGGGTATGGGGATTGGGCACAGTGGGTATGGGGATTGAGCACAGTGGGTATGGGGATTGAGCACAGTGGGTACGGGGATTGGGCACAGTGGGTGTGAGGATAGGGCACAGTGGGTATGGGGATTGGGCGCAGTGGGTATGGGGATTGAGCACAGTGGGTATGGGGATTGGGCACAGTGGGTATGGGGATTGGGCACAGTGGGTATCGGGATTGGGCACAGTGGGTATGGGGATTGGGCACAGTGGGTATGGGTATTGGGCACAGTGGGCATGGTGATAGGGCACAGTGGGTATCGGGCTTGGGCACAGTGGGTATCAGGTTTGGGCACAGTGGGTATGGGGATTGGGCACAGTGGTTATGGGGATAGGGCTTAGTTGGAATGGGGATTGGGCACAGTGGTTATGGGGTGAGGGCATAGTTGGAATGGGGATTGGGCACAGTGGGTATTGGGAATGGGCACATTGGGTATGAGGATAGGGCACAGTGGGTATGGGGATTGGGCACAGTGGGTATGGGGATTGGGCACAGTGGGTATGAGGAATGGGCACCGTGGCTATGGGTATTGGGCACAGTGGGTATGGGGATTGAGCACAGTGGGTATGGGGATAGGGCACAGTTGGAATGGGGATTGGGAACAGTGGGTATGGGGATTGGGCACATTGGGTATGAGGATAGGGCACAGTGGGTATGGGGATTGGGCACAGTCGGTATGGGGATTGGGGACAGTGGGTATGGGGATAGGGTACAGTGGGTATGGGGTTTGTGGGCAGTGGGTATGGGGATTGGGCACAGTGGGTATGGGGGTTGGGCACAGTGGGCATGGGGATTTGGCACAGTGGGTATGGGGATTGGGCACAGTGGGTATGGGGATTGGGCACAGTGGGTATGGGGATTTGGCACAGTGGGTATGGGGATTGGGGACAGTGGGTATGGGGATAGGGTACAGTGGGTATGGGGTTTGTGGGCAGTGGGTATGGGGATTGGGCACAGTGGGTATGGGGGTTGGGCATAGTGGGCATGGGGATTGAGCACAGTGGGTATGGGGATAGGGCACAGTTGGAATGGGGATTGGGAACAGTGGGTATGGGGATTGGGCACATTGGGTATGAGGATAGGGCACAGTGGGTATGGGGATTGGGGACAGTGGGTATGGGGATAGGGCACAGTGGGTATGGGGATTGGGCACAATCGGTATGGGGATTGGGGACAGTGGGTATGGGGATAGGGCACAGTGGGTATGGGGATTGGGCACAGTGGGTATGGGGATCGGGCACAGTGGGTATGGGGATTGGGCACAGTGGGTATGGGGATTGGGCACAGTCGGTATGGGGATTTGGCACAGTGGGTATGGGGATTGGGGACAGTGGGAATGGGGATAGGGCACAGTGGGTATGGGGTTTGGGAGCAGTGGGTATGGGGATTGGGCACAGTGGGTATGGGGGTTGGGCACAGTGGGAATGGGGATTGGGCACAGTGGGAAAGGGGAATGGCACAGTGGGTATGGGGGTTGGGCACAGTGGGCATGGGGATTGAGCACAGTGGGTATGAGGATTGGGCACCGTGGCTATGGGTATTGGGCACAGTGGGTATGGGGATCCGGCACAGTGGGTACGGGGATTGGGCACAGTGTGTATGGGGATCGGGCACAGTGGGTATGGGGATTGGGCTCTGGTTATGGGGATAGGGCACAGTGGGTATGGGGATTGGTCACAGTGGGTACGGGGATTGGGCACATTGGGTATGGGGATGGGGCACAGTGGGTATGGGGATGGGGCACAGTGGGTATGAGGATTGGGCACAGTGGGTATGGGAATTGGCCACAGTGGTTATGGGGATTGGGCAGATTGGGTATGGGGATCGGGCACAGTGGGTATGGGGATCGGGCACAGTGGTTATGGGGATTGGGCAGATTGGGTATGGGGATCGGGCACAGTGGGTATGGGGATCGGGCACAGTGGGTATGGGAATTGGCCACAGTGGTTATGGGGATTGGGCAGATTGGGTATGGGGATCGGGCACAGTGGGTATGGGGATAGGGCACAATGGGTATGGGGATTGGGGACAGTGGGTATGGGGATTTGGCACAGTGGGAAAGGGGATAGGGCACAGTGGGTATGTGGATCGGGCACAGTGGATATGGGGATTGGGCACAGTGGGTGTGGGGATTGGGCACAGTGGGTATGGGGATCGGGCACAGTGGGTATGCGAATAGGCCACAGTGGGTGTGAGGATAGGGCACAGTGGGTATGGGGATTGGGGACAATGGGTATGCGAATAGGCCACATTGGGTATGAGGATAGGGCACAGTGGGTATGGGGATTGGGCACAGTGGGTATGGGGATTGGGCACAGGGGGTATGAGGATTGGGCACAGTGGCTATGGGTATTGGGCACAGTGGGTATGGGGATTGGGCACAGTGGGTATGGGGATTGGGCACAGTTGTAATGGGGATTGGGAACAGTGGGTATGGGGATTGGGCACATTGGGTATGAGGATAGGGCACAGTGGGTATGGGGATTGGGCACGGTCGGTATGGGGATTTGGCACAGTGGGTATGAGGATTGGGCACAGTGGGTATGGGGATTGGGCACAGTGGGTATGGGGATTGGGCACAGTCGGTATGGGGATTTGGCACAGTGGGTATGGGGATTGGGGACAGTGGGAATGGGGATAGGGCACAGTGGGTATGGGGTTTGGGGGCAGTGGGTATGGGGATTGGGCACAGTGGGAAAGGGGAATGGCACAGTGTGTATGGGGGTTGGGCACAGTGGGCATGGGGATTGAGCACAGTGTGTATGGGGATCGGGCACAGTGGGTATGGTGATTGAGCACACAGAGTATGAGGATTGGGCACAGTGGGTCTGGGGATCGGGCACAGTGGGCATGGGGATTGGGCACAGTGGGTATGGGGATCGGGCACAGTGGGTATGGGAATTGGTCACAGTGGGTATGGGGATTGGGCACATTGGGTATGGGGATCGGGCACAGTGGGTATGGGGATTGAACTCAGTGGGTATTGGGATAGGGCACAATGGGTATGGTGATTGGGGACAGTGGGTATGGGGGTTGGGCACAGTGGGTATGTGGATCGGGCACAGTGGATATGGGGATTGGGAACAGTGGGTATGGGGATTGGGGACAGTGGGTATGAGGATAGGGCACATTCGGTATGTGGATTGGGCACAGTGGGTATGGGGATTGGGCACAGTGGGTATGAGGATTGGGCACATTCGGTATGGGGATTGGGCACAGTGGGTATGAGGAATGGGCACCGTGGCTATGGGTATTGGGCACAGTGGGTATGGGGATTGAGCACAGTGGGTATGGGGATAGGGCACAGTTGGAATGGGGATTGGGAACAGTGGGTATGGGGATTGGGCACATTGGGTATGAGGATAGGGCACAGTGGGTATGGGGATTGGGCACAGTCGGTATGGGGATTGGGGACAGTGGGTATGGGGATAGGGTACAGTGGGTATGGGGTTTGTGGGCAGTGGGTATGGGGATTGGGCACAGTGGGTATGGGGGTTGGGCACAGTGGGCATGGGGATTTGGCACAGTGGGTATGGGGATTGGGCACAGTGGGTATGGGGATTGGGCACAGTGGGTATGGGGATTTGGCACAGTGGGTATGGGGATTGGGGACAGTGGGTATGGGGATAGGGTACAGTGGGTATGGGGTTTGTGGGCAGTGGGTATGGGGATTGGGCACAGTGGGTATGGGGGTTGGGCACAGTGGGCATGGGGATTGAGCACAGTGGGTATGGGGATAGGGCACAGTTGGAATGGGGATTGGGAACAGTGGGTATGGGGATTGGGCACATTGGGTATGAGGATAGGGCACAGTGGGTATGGGGATTGGGGACAGTGGGTATGGGGATAGGGCACAGTGGGTATGGGGATTGGGCACAATCGGTATGGGGATTGGGGACAGTGGGTATGGGGATAGGGCACAGTGGGTATGGGGATTGGGCACAGTGGGTATGGGGATCGGGCACAGTGGGTATGGGGATTGGGCACAGTGGGTATGGGGATTGGGCACAGTCGGTATGGGGATTTGGCACAGTGGGTATGGGGATTGGGGACAGTGGGAATGGGGATAGGGCACAGTGGGTATGGGGTTTGGGAGCAGTGGGTATGGGGATTGGGCACAGTGGGTATGGGGGTTGGGCACAGTGGGAATGGGGATTGGGCACAGTGGGAAAGGGGAATGGCACAGTGGGTATGGGGGTTGGGCACAGTGGGCATGGGGATTGAGCACAGTGGGTATGAGGATTGGGCACCGTGGCTATGGGTATTGGGCACAGTGGGTATGGGGATCCGGCACAGTGGGTACGGGGATTGGGCACAGTGTGTATGGGGATCGGGCACAGTGGGTATGGGGATTGGGCTCTGGTTATGGGGATAGGGCACAGTGGGTATGGGGATTGGTCACAGTGGGTACGGGGATTGGGCACATTGGGTATGGGGATGGGGCACAGTGGGTATGGGGATGGGGCACAGTGGGTATGAGGATTGGGCACAGTGGGTATGGGAATTGGCCACAGTGGTTATGGGGATTGGGCAGATTGGGTATGGGGATCGGGCACAGTGGGTATGGGGATCGGGCACAGTGGTTATGGGGATTGGGCAGATTGGGTATGGGGATCGGGCACAGTGGGTATGGGGATCGGGCACAGTGGGTATGGGAATTGGCCACAGTGGTTATGGGGATTGGGCAGATTGGGTATGGGGATCGGGCACAGTGGGTATGGGGATAGGGCACAATGGGTATGGGGATTGGGGACAGTGGGTATGGGGATTTGGCACAGTGGGTATGGGGATTGGGCACAGTCGGTATGGGGATTTGGCACAGTGGGTATGGGGATTGGGGACAGTGGGAATGGGGATAGGGCACAGTGGGTATGGGGTTTGGGGGCAGTGGGTATGGGGATTGGGCACAGTGGGAAAGGGGAATGGCACAGTGGGTATGGGGGTTGGGCACAGTGGGCATGGGGATTGAGCACAGTGTGTATGGGGATCGGGCACAGTGGGTATGGTGATTGAGCACACAGAGTATGAGGATTGGGCACAGTGGGTCTGGGGATCGGGCACAGTGGGCATGGGGATTGGGCACAGTGGGTATGGGGATCGGGCACAGTGGGTATGGGAATTGGTCACAGTGGGTATGGGGATTGGGCACATTGGGTATGGGGATCGGGCACAGTGGGTATGGGGATTGAACTCAGTGGGTATTGGGATAGGGCACAATGGGTATGGTGATTGGGGACAGTGGGTATGGGGGTTGGGCACAGTGGGTATGTGGATCGGGCACAGTGGATATGGGGATTGGGAACAGTGGGTATGGGGATTGGGGACAGTGGGTATGAGGATAGGGCACATTCGGTATGGGGATTGGGCACAGTGGGTATGGGGATTGGGCACAGTGGGTATGGGGATTGAGCACAGTGGGTATGAGGATAGGGCACATTCGGTATGGGGATTGGGCACAGTGGGTATGGGGATTGGGCACAGTGGGTATGAGGATTGGGCACCGTGGCTATGGGTATTGGGCACAGTGGGTATGGGGATTGGGCACAGTGAGTATGGGGATAGGGCACAGTTGGAATGGGGATTGGGAACAGTGGGTATGGGGATTGGGCACATTGGGTATGAGGATAGGGCACAGTGGGTATGGGGATTGGGCACAGTGAGTACGGGGATAGGGCACAGTGGGTATGGGGATTGGGGACAGTGGGTATGGGGATAGGGCACAGTGGGTATGGGGTTTGGGGGCAGTGGGTATGGGGATTGGGCACAGTGGGAAAGGGGAATGGCACAGTGGGTATGGGGGTTGGGCACAGTGGGCATGGGGATTGAGCACAGTGTGTATGGGGATTGGGCACAGTGGGTATGGAAATCGGGCAAAGTGGGTATGTGGATTGAGCACAGAGGGTATGGGGATCGGGCACAGTGGGTATGGGGATTGGGCGAAGTGGGTAAGTGGATAGGGCACAGTGGGTCTCGGGTTGGACACAGTGGATATGGGGAATGTGGACAGTGGGTATGGGGATTGGGCACAGTGGGTATGCGGATTGGGCACAGTGGGTATGCGGATTGGGCACAGTGGTTATGGGGATCGGGCACAGTGGGTATGGGGATTGGGCACAGTGTGTATGGGGATCGGGCACAGTAGGTATGGGGATTGGGCTCTGGGTATGGGGATAGGGCACAGTGGGTATGGGGATTGGGGACAGTGGGTATGTGGATTGGGCACATGGGAAAGGGGATAGGGCACAGTGGGTATGGGGATCGGGCACAGAGGATATGGGGATTGGGCACAGTGGGTATAGGGATCGGGCACAGTGGGTATGGGGATTGGGCACAGTGTGTATGGGGATTGGGCACAGTGGGTATGGGGATCGGGCACAGTGGGTATGGGGGTTGGGCACAGTGGGTATGGGGATCGGGCACAGTGGGTATGGGAATTGGCCACAGTGGTTATGGGGATTGGGCACATTGGGTATGGGGATCGGGCACAGTGGGTATGGGGATTGAACTCAGTGGGTATGGGGATAGGGCACAATGGGTATGGGGATTGGGGACAGTGGGTATGGGGATTTGGCACAGTGGGAAAGGGGATAGGGCACAGTGGGTATGTGGATCGGGCACAGTGGGTATGGGGATTGGGCACAGTGGGTATGGGGATTGGGCACAGTGTGTATGGGGATCGGGCACAGTGGGTATGGGGATTGGGGACAATGGGTATGCGAATAGGCCACAGTGGGTGTGAGGATAGGGCACAGTGGATATGGGGATTGGGCACAGTGGGTATGGGGATTGAGCACAGTGGGTATGGGGATTGGGCACAGTGGGTATGGGGATTGGGCACAGTGGGCATGGGGAAAGGGCACAGTCGGTATGGGCTTGGGCACAGTGGGTATGGGGATTGGGCATAGTGGGTATGGGGATTGGGCACAGTGGGTATGGGGATAGGGCATAGTTGGAATGGGGATTGGGCACAGTGGGTATGGGGATTGGGCACAGTGGGTATGAGGATAGGGCACAGTGGGTATGGGGAATGGGCACTGTGGGTATGGTGATTGGGCACAGTGGGTATGGGGACTGGGCACAGTGGGTATGGGGATAGGGCACAGTTGGAATGGTGATTGGGCACAGTGGATATGGTGATTGGGCACAGTGGGTATGAGGATATGGCACAGTGGGTATGGGGATTGGGCACAGTGCGTATGGGGATTGGGCATAGTGGTTATGGGGATTGGGCACAGTAGGTATGGGGATTGGGCACAGTGGCTATGGGGATTGAGGACTGGTTATGTGGCTTGGGCACAGTGGTTATGGGGATAGGCCACAGTGGTTATGGGGATTGGGGTCAGTAGGTATGGGGATTGGGGACAGTGGGTATGGGAATTGAGTACAGTGTGTATGGGGATTGGGCACAGTGGGTATGGGGATTGGGTACAGTGGGTATGGGGATTGGGCACAGTGGGTATGGGGACCGGGGACAGTGGGAATGGGGATTGAGCACAGTAGGTATGGGGATTGGGCACAGTGGGTATTGCGATTGGGCACAGTGGGTATGGGGATCGGGCACAGTGGGTATGGGGATTGGGCACAGTGGGTATGGGGATTGGGCACAGTGGATATGGGGATCGGGCACAGTGGGTATAGGCATTGGGCACAGTGGGTATGGGGATAGGGCACAGTGAGTATGGGGATTGGGCACAGTGGGAATGGGGATTGGGCACCGTGGGTATGGGGATTGGGCACAGTGGGTATGGAGATTTGGCACAGTGGGTGTGGTGATTGTCACAGTGGGTATGGGGATTGGGCACAGTGGGTATTGGGATCGGGCACAGTGGGTATGGGGATTGGGCACAGTGGGTATGGGGATTGGGCACAGTGGGTATGCGGATCGGGCACAGTGGGTATGGGGATTGAGCACAGAGGGTATTGGGATCGTCAACAGTGGGTATGGGGAGTGGGCGCAGTGGGTATGGGGCCTGGGAAAGTTGGTATGTGGATTGAGAACATTGGGTATGGGGATTGGGCACAGTGTGTATGGGAATTGGGCACAGTGGGTATGGAGATTGGGGACAGTTGGTACAGGGATTGGGCCCAGTGGGTATGCGGATTCGGCACAGTGGGTATGGGGATCGGGCACAGTTGGTTTGGGGATTGGGAACAGTGGGTATGGGGATCGGGCACAGTGGGTATGGGGATTGGGCTCAGTGGGTATGGGGATAGGGCACAGTGGGAAAGAGGATAGGGCACAGTGGGTATGGGGACCGGGAACAGAGGGTATGGTGATTGGGCATAGTGGGTATTGGGATTGGGCGCAGTGGCTCTGGGGATTGGGCACAGTGGGTATGGGGATCTGGCCCAGTGGGTATGGGGCCTGGCACAGTGGGTATGGGGTGTACACACAGTGGGTATCGGGATTGGGCACAGTGGGTATGGGAATCAGGCACCGTGGGTATGAGGATTGGGCACAGTGGGTATTAGGATTGGGCACAGTGGGTATGGAGATTGGGCACAGTGGGTATGGGGATTGGGCACAGTGGGTATGGGGATTGGGCACAGTGGGTATGGGGATTGGGCACAGTGGGTTTGGGGATTGGGCACAGTGGGTATGGGGATTGGGCACAGTGGGTATGGGGATTGGGCACAGTGGGTATAGGGATAGGGCACAGTGGGTATGGGGATTGGGCACAGTGTGTGTGGGGATTGGGCACAGAGGGTGTGAGGATAGGGCACAGTGGGTATGGGGATTGGGCACAGTGGGTATGGGGATTGAGCACAGTGGGTATGGGGTTTGGGCACAGTGGCTATGGGGATTGGGGACTGGTTATGTGGCTTGGGCACAGTGGTATGGGGATAGGCCACAGTGGGTATGGGAATAGGGGACAGTGGGTATGGGGATAGGGCACAGTGGGTATGGGGATTGTCACAGTGGGTATGGGGATTGGGGACAGTGGGTATGGGAATTGAGTACAGTGTGTATGGGGATAGGCCACAGTGGGTATGGAGTTTGGGCACATTGGGTATGAGGATAGAGCACAGTGGGTATGGGGATTGTCACAGTGGGTATGGGGATTGGGGACAGTGGGTATGGGAATTGAGTACAGTGTGTATGGGGATTGGGCACAGTGGGTATGGGGATTGGGCACTGTGGGTATGGGGATTGGGCACAGTGGGTATGGGGATTGGGCACGGTGTGTATGGGGATTGGGCACAGTGGGTATGGGGATTGGGTCAGTGGGTATGGGGATAGGGCACAGTGGGTATGGTGTTTGGGGACAGTGTGTATGGGGATTGGGCACAGTGGGAAAAGGAATAGGGCTCAGTGGGTATGGGGATCGGGCACAGTGGGTATGGGGATTGTGCGCAGAGGGTATGGGGCCTGGGACAGTTGGTATGGGGATTGAGAACATTGGGTCTGGGGATTGAGCACAGTGGGTGTGAGGATAGGGCTCAGTGGGTATGGGGATTGAGCACAGTGGATATGGGGATTGGGCACAGTGGGTATGAGGATTGGGCACAGTGGGTATGGGGATTGAGCACAGTGGGTATGGGGATTGGGCACAGTGGGTATGGGGATTGGGCACAGTGGGTATGGGGATTGGGCACAGTGGGTATGTTGATCGGGGACATTGGGTATGGGGATTATGCACAGTGGGTGTGAGGATAGGGCACAGTGGGTATGGGGATAGGGCACAGTGGGTATGGGGATTGGGAACAGTGGGCATGGAATTCGGGCACAGTGGGTATGGGAATTGGGCACAGTGGGTATGGGGATTGAGCACAGAGTGTATGGGGATCGGGCACAGTGGGTATTGGGATTGAGCACAGAGGGTATGGGGATCGTGCACAGTGGGTATGGGGATTGAGCACATTGGGTATGGTGATTGGGCACAGTGGGTATGGTTATCGGGCACAGTGGGTATGGGGATTGGGCACAGTGGGTATGGGGATTGGGCACAGTGGGTGTGAGGATAGGGCACAGTGGGTATGGGGATTTGGCACAGTGGGTATGGGGATTGGGCACAGTGGGCATGGAAATCGGGCACAGTAGGTATGGGGATTGAGCACAGAGGGTATGGGGATTGGGCACAGTAGGCATGGAAATCGGGCACAGTGGGTATGTGGATCGGGCACAGAGGGTATGGGGATTGAGCACAGAGGGTATGGTGATCGGGCACAGTGGGTATGGGGATTCGGCACAGTGGGTATGGGGATTGAGCACAGAGGGTATGGTGATCGGGCACAGTGGGTATGGGGATTGTGCGCAGAGGGTGTGAGGATAGGGCACAGTGGGTATGGGGATTGGGCACAGTGGGTATGGGGATTGGGCACAGTGGGTGTGAGGATAGGGCACAGTGGGTATGGGGATTGGGCACAGTGGGTATGGGGATTGAGCACAGTGTGTATGGCGATTGGGCACAGTGGGTATGGGGATTGGGCACAGTGGGCATGGGGATAGGGCACAGTGGGTATCGGGATTGGCACAGTGGGTATGGGGATTGGGCACAGTGGGTATGGGGATTGGGCACAGTGTGCATGGGGATCGGGCACAGTGGGTAACGGGCGTGGGCACAGTGGGTATGGGGATTGGGCACAGTGGGTATGGGGATTGGGCACAGTGGGTATGGGGATAGGGCATAGTTGGAATGGGGATTGGGCACAGTGGGTATGGGGATTGGGCACAGTGGGTATGAGGATACGGCACAGTGGGTATGGGGATCGTGCACAGTGGGTATGGGGATTGAGCACAGTGGGTATGGGGATTGGGAACAGTGGGTATGGGGATCGGGCACTGTAGGTATGGGGATTGGGCACAGTGGGTATGGGGATTGGGCACAGTGGGTGTGAGGATAGGGCACAGTGGGTATGGGGATTTGGCACAGTGGGTATGGGGATTGGGCACAGTGGGCATGGAAATCGGGCACAGTAGGTATGGGGATTGAGCACAGAGGATATGGGGATTGGGCACAGTGGGCATGGAAATCGGGCACAGTGGGTATGTGGATCGGGCACAGAGGGTTTCGGGATTGAGCACAGAGGGTATGGTGATCGGGCACAGTGGGTATGGGGATTGGGCACAGTGGGTATGGGGATTGAGCACAGAGGGTATGGTGATCGGGCACAGTGGGTATGGGGATTGTGCGCAGAGGGTGTGAGGATAGGGCACAGTGGGTATGGGGATTGGGCACAGTGGGTATGGGGATTGGGCACAGTGGGTGTGAGGATAGGACACAGTGGGTATGGGGATTGGGCACAGTGGGTATGGGGATTGAGCACAGTGGGTATGGGGATTGGGCACAGTGGGTATGGGGATTGGGCACAGTGGGCATGGGGATAGCGCACAGTAGGTATCGGGATTGGGCACAGTGGGTATGGGGATTGGGCACAGTGGGTATGGGGATTGGGCACAGTGAGCATGGGGATCGGGCACAGTGGGTAACGGGCGTGGGCACAGTGGGTATGGGGATTGGGCACAGTGGGTATGGGGATTGGGCACAGTGGGTATGGGGATAGGGCATAGATGGAATGGGGATGGGCACAGAGGGTATGGGGATTGGGCACAGTGGGTATGAGGATACGGCACAGTGGGTATGGGGATAGGGCACAGTGGGTATGGGGATTGGGCACAGTGGGTATGGGGATTGGGCACAGTGGGTATGTGGATAGGGCATAGTTGGAATGGGGATTGGGCACAGTTGGTATGGGGAATAGGCACAGTGGGTATGGGGATTGGGCACAGTGGGTATGAGGATATGGCACAGTGGGTATTGGGAATGGGCACAGTGGGTATGGGGATTGGGCACAGTGGGTATGGGGATAGGGCACAGTTGGAATGGGGATTGGGCACAGTGTGTATGGGGATTGGGCAAATTGGGTATGAGGATAGGGCACAGTGGATATGGGGATTGGGCACAGTGGGTATGGGGATTGTGCACAGTGGTTATGGGGATTGGGCACCGTGGCTATGGGGATTGAGCACAGTGGTTATGGGGATTGGGGACTGGTTATGTGGCTTGGGCACAGTGGGTATGGGGATAGGCCACAGTGGGGATGGGGATTGGGGACAGTGGGTATGGGGATTGGGGACAGTGGGTATGGGAATTGAGTACAGTGTGTATGGGGATTGGGCACAGTGTGTATGGGGACCGGGGACAGTGGGAATGGGGATTGAGCACATTGGGTATGGGGATTGGGCACAGTGGGTATTGCGATTGACCACAGTGGGTATGGGGATCGGGCACAGTGGGAATGGGGATTGGGCACAGTGGGTATGGGGATTGGGCACAGTGTGTATGGGGATCGGGCACAGTGGGTATAGGGATTGGGCACCGTGGGTATGGGGATAGGACACAGTGAGTATGGGGATTGGGCACAGTGGGTATGGGGATTGGGCACAGTGGGTATGGGGATTGGGCACAGTGGGTATGGGGATTTGGCACAGTGGGTATGGGGATTGGGGACAGTGGGTATGGGAAGTGAGTACAGTGTGTATGGGGACTGGACACAGTGGGTATGGGGATTGGGCACAGTGGTAAAGGGGAATGGCACAGTGGGTATCGGGGTTGGGCACAGTGGGCATGGGGATTGAACACAGTGTGTATGGGTATTTGGCACAGTGGGTATGGAAATCGGGCAAAGTGGGTATGGGGATTGAGCACAGAGGATATGGGGATCGGGCACAGTGGGTATGGGGATTGGGCGAAGGGGTAAGGGGATAGGGCACAGTGGGTCTGGGGATTGGGCACAGGGGATTTGGGGAATGGGGACAGTGGGTATGGGGATTGGGCACAGTGGGTATGCGGATTGGGCACAGTGGGTATGCGGTTTGGGCACAGTGGGTATGTGGATTGGGCACAGTGGGTATGGGGATCGGGCACAGTGGGTATGGGGATTGGGCACAGTGGGTATAGAGATAGGGCACAGTGGGTATTGGGATTGGGCACAGTGGGTGTGGGGATTGGGCACAGAGAGAGTGAGGATAGGGCACAGTGGGTATGGGGATTGGGCACAGTGGGTATGGGGATTGAGCACAGTGGGTATGGGGATTGGGCACAGTGGGTATGGGGATTGGGCACAGTGGGCATGGGGATAGGGCACAGTGGGTATGGGGTTTGGGCACATTGGGTATGAGGATAGGGCACAGTGGGTATGGGGATTGGGCACAGTGGGTATGGGGATTGGGCACAGTGGGTATGGGGATTGGGCACAGTGGGTCAGGGGATTGGGCACAGTGGCTATGGGGATTGGGGACTGGTTATGTGGCTTGGGCACAGTGTTATGGGGATAGGCCACAGTGGGTATGGGAATAGGGGACAGTGGGTATGGGGATAGGGCACAGTGGGTATGGGGATTGTCACAGTGGGTATGGGGATTGGGGACAGTGGGTATGGGAATTGAGTACAGTGTGTATGGGGATAGGCCACAGTGGGTATGGAGTTTGGGCACATTGGGTATGAGGATAGGGCACAGTGTGTATGGGGATTGTCACAGTGGGTATGGGGATTGGGGACAGTGGGTATGGGAATTGAGTACAGTGTGTATGGGGATTGGGCACAGTGGGTATGGGGATTGGGCACTGTGGGTATGGGGATTGGGCACAGTGGGTATGGGGATTGGGCACGGTGTGTATGGGGATTGGGCACAGTGGGTATGGGGATTGGGGACAGTGGGTATGGGGATAGGGCACAGTGGGTATGGTGTTTGGGGACAGTGTGTATGGGGATTGGGCACAGTGGGAAAAGGAATAGGGCTCAGTGGGTAAGGGGATCAGGCACAGTGGGTATGCGGATTGTGCGCAGAGGGTATGGGGCCTGGGACAGTTGGTATGGGGATTGAGAACATTGGGTCTGGGGATTGAGCACAGTGGGTGTGAGGATGGGCTCAGTGGGTATGGGGATTGAGCACAGTGGATATGGGATTGGGCACAGTGGGTATGGGGATTGGGCACAGTGGGTATGGGGATTGAGCACAGTGGGTATGAGGATTGGGCACAGTGGGTATGGGGATTGGGCACAGTGGGTATGTTGATTGGGGACAGTGGGTATGGGGATTGGGCACAGTGGGTGTGAGGATAGGGCACAGTGGGTATGGGGATAGGGCACAGTGGGTATGGGGATTGGGAACAGTGGGCATGGAATTCGGGCACAGTGGGTATGGGAATTGGGCACAGTGGGTATGGGGATTGAGCACAGAGGGTATGGGGACCGGGCACAGTGGGTATTGGGATTGAGCACAGAGGGTATGGGGATTGTGCACAGTGGGTATGGGGATTGAGCACAGTGGGTATGGGGATTGGGCACAGTGGGTATGGGGATCGGGCACAGTGGGTATGGGGATTGGGCACAGTGGGTATGGGGATTGGGCACAGTGGGTGTGAGGATAGGGCACAGTGGGTATGGGGATTTGGCACAGTGGGTATTGGGATTGGGCACAGTGGGTATGGGGATTGAGCACAGAGGGTATGGTGATCGGGCACAGTGGGTATGGGGATTGTGCGCAGAGGGTGTGAGGATAGGGCACAGTGGGTATGGGGATTGGGCACAGTGGGTATGGGGATTGGGCACAGTGGGTGTGAGGATAGGGCACAGTAGGTATGGGGATTGGGCACAGTGGGTATGGGGATTGAGCACAGTGGGTATGGTGATTGGGCACAGTGGGTATGGGGATTGGGCACAGTTGGCATGGGGATAGGGCACAGTGGGTATCGGGATTGGGCTCAGTGGGTATGGGGATTGGGCACAGTGGGTATGGGGATTGGGCACAGTGTGCATGGGGATCGGGCACAGTGGGTAACGGGCGTGGGCACAGTGGGTATGGGGATTGGGCACAGTGGGTATGGGGATTGGGCACAGTGGGTATGGGGATAGGGCATAGTTGGAATGGGGATTGGGCACAGTGGGTATGGGGATTGGGCACAGTAGGTATGAGGATAGGGCACAGTGGATATGGGGATTGGGCACAGTGGGTATGGGGATTGTGCACAGTGGGTATGGGGATTGGGCACCCTGGCTATGGGGATTGGGCACAGTGGCTATTGGGATTGGGGACTGGTTATGTGGCTTGGGCACAGTGGGTATGGGGATAGGCCACAGTGGGTATGGGGATTGGGGACAGTGGGTATGGGGATTGGGGATAGTGGGTATGGGAATTGAGTACAGTGTGTATGGGGATTGGGCACAGTGTGTATGGGGACCGGGGACAGTGGGAATGGGGATTGAGCACAGTGGGAATGGGGATTGGGCACAGTGGGTATTGCGATTGACCACAGTGGGTATGGGGATCGGGTACAGTGGGTATGGGGATTGGGCACAGTGGGTATGGGGATTGGGCACAGTGGGTATGGGGATCGGGCACAGTGGGTATAGGTATTGGGCACCGTGGGTATGGGGATAGGGCACAGTGAGTATGGGGATTGGGCACAGTGGGTATGGGGATTGGGCACAGTGGGTATGGGGATTGGGCACAGTGGGTATGGGGATTTGGCACAGTGGGTATGGGGATTGGGGACAGTGGGTATTGGAATTGAGTACAGTGTGTATGGGGACTGGACACAGTGGGTATGGGGATTGGGCACAGTGGGAAAGGGGAATGGCACAGTGGGTATGGGGGTTGGGCACAGTGGGCATGGGGATTGAACAAAGTGTGTATGGGTATTTGGCACAGTGGGTATGGAAATCGGGCAAAGTGGGTATGGGGATTGAGCACAGAGGATATGGGGATCGGGCACAGTGGGTATGGGGATTGGGCGAAGTGGGTAAGGGGATAGGGCACAGTGGGTCAGGGGATTGGGCACAGGGGATATTGGGAATTGGGACAGTGGGTATGGGGATTGGGCACAGTGGGTATGGGGATTGGGCACAGTGGGTATGGGGATTGAGCACTGAGGGTATGGTGATCGGGCACAATGGGTATGGGGATTGTGCGCAGAGGGTGTGAGGATAGGGCACAGTGGGTATGGGGATTGGGCACAGTGGGTATGGGGATTGGGCACAGTGGGTGTGAGGATAGGGCACAGTGGGTATGGGGATTGGGCACAGTGGGTATGGGGATTGAGCACAGTGGGTATGGTGATTGGGCACAGTGGGAATGGGGATTGGGCACAGTGGGCATGGTGATAGGGCACAGTAGGTATCGGGATTGGGCACAGTGGGTATGGGGATTGGGCACAGTGGGTATGGGGATTGGGCACAGTGAGCATGGGGATCGGGCACAGTGGGTAACGGGCGTGGGCACAGTGGGTATGGGGATTGGGCACAGTGGTTATGGGGATTGGGCACAGTGGGTATGGGGATAGGGCATAGATGGAATGGGGATTGGGCACAGTGGGTATGGGGATTGGGCACAGTGGGTATGGGGATTGGGCACAGTTGGTATGGGGATTGGGCACAGTGGGTATGGGGTTTGGGCACAGTGGGTATGAGGATACGGCACAGTGGGTATTGGGAGTGGGCACAGTGGGTATGGGGATTGAGCACAGTGGGTATGGGGATAGGGCACAGTTGGAATAGGGATTGGGCACAGTGGGTATGGGGATTGGGCACTTTGGGTATGAGGATAGGGCACAGTGGATATGGGGATTGGGCACAGTGGGTATGGGGATTGTGCACAGTGGGTATGGGGATTGGGCACCGTGGCTATGGGGATTGGGCACAGTGGCTATTGGGATTGGGGACTGGTTATGTGGCTTGGGCACAGTGGGTATGGGGATAGGCCACAGTGGGTATGGGGATTGGGGACAGTGGGTATGGGGATTGGGGATAGTGGGTATGGGAATTGAGTACAGTGTGTATGGGGATTGGGCACAGTGTGTATGGGGACCGGGGACAGTGGGAATGGGGATTGAGCACAGTGGGAATGGGGATTGGGCACAGTGGGTATTGCGATTGACCACAGTGGGTATGGGGATCGGGTACAGTGGGTATGGGGATTGGGCACAGTGGGTATGGGGATTGGGCACAGTGGGTATGGGGATCGGGCACAGTGGGTATAGGGATTGGGCACCGTGGGTATGGGGATAGGGCACAGTGAGTATGGGGATTGGGCACAGTGGGTATGGGGATTGGGCACAGTGGGTATGGGGATTGGGCACAGTGGGTATGGGGATTTGGCACAGTGGGTATGGGGATTGGGGACAGTGGGTATGGGAATTGAGTACAGTGTGTATGGGGACTGGACACAGTGGGTATGGGGATTGGGCACAGTGGGAAAGGGGAATGGCACAGTGGGTATGGGGGTTGGGCACAGTGGGCATGGGGATTGAACAAAGTGTGTATGGGTATTTGGCACAGTGGGTATGGAAATCGGGCAAAGTGGGTATGGGGATTGAGCACAGAGGATATGGGGATCGGGCACAGTGGGTATGGGGATTGGGCGAAGTGGGTAAGGGGATAGGGCACAGTGGGTCAGGGGATTGGGCACAGGGGATATTGGGAATTGGGACAGTGGGTATGGGGATTGGGCACAGTGGGTATGCGGATTGGGCACAGTGGGTATGCGGATTGGGCACAGTGGGTATGTGGATTGGGCACAGTGGGTATGGGGATCGGGCACAGTGGGTATGGGGATTGGGCACAGTGGGTATGGGGATCGGGCACAGTGCGTTTTGGGATTGGGCTCTGGGTATGGGGATATGGCTCAGTGGGTATGGGGATTGGGGACAGTGGGTATGGGGATTGGGCACAGTGGGAAAGGGGATAGGGCACAGTGGGTATGGGGATCGGTCACAGTGGATATGGGGTTTGGGCACATTGGGTATGGGGATCGGGCACAGTGGGTATGGGGATTGGGCACAGTGGGTATAGGGATCGGGCACAGTGGGTTTGGGAATTGGCCACAGTGGGTATGGGGTTTGGCACAGTGGGTATGGGGATTGGGCACAGTGGGTATGGGGATTGGGCACAGTGGGTATGGGGATTTGGAACAGTGGGTATAGGGATTGGGCACAGTGGGTATGCGGATTGGGCACAGTGGTACGCGGATTGGGCAGAGTGGGTATGGGAATTGGCCACAGTGGGTATGGGGATTGGGCACAGTGGGTATGGGGATCGGGCACAGTGGGTATTGGGATTGGGCACAGGGGGTATGGGGATCGGGCACAGTGGGTATGGGGATTGAGCTCAGTGGGTATGGGGAGGGGGCACAATGGGTATGGGGATTGGGGACAGTGTGTATGGGGCTTGGGCACAGTGGGAAAGGGGATAGGGCACAGTGGGTATGGGGATCGGGCACAGTGGATATGGGGATTGGGCACAGTGGGAATGGGGATCGGGCACAGTGGGTATGGGGATTGAGCTCAGTGGGTATGGGGATAGGGCACAATGGTTTTGGGGATTTTGGACAGTGGGTATGGGGATTGGGCACAGTGGGAAAGGGGATAGGGCACAGTGGGTATGGGGATCGGGCACATTGGGTATGGGGATTGGGGACAATGGGTATGCGAATAGGCCACAGTGGGTTTGGGGATTGGGGTCAGCGGGTATGGGGATTCGGCACAGTGGGTCTTGGGATGGTGCACCGTGGGTATGTGGTGTGGGCACAGTAGTATGGGGATTGCGAACAGTGGGTATGGGGTTCGGGCACATTGGGTATGGGGATAGGGCACAGTGGGTTTGGGAATTGGGCACAATGTGTATGGGGATGGGCACAGTGGGTATGGGGATTGGGCACAGTGGGAATGGATCGGCACAGTGGGTATGGGGTTTGGGCACAGTGGGTATGGGGATTGGGCACAGTGGGTATGCGGATTGGGCACAGTGGGTATGCGGATTGGGCACAGTGGGTATGGGAATTGGGCACAGTGGGTATGGTGATCGGGCACAGTGGGGATGGGGAATGGGCACAGTGGGTATGGGGATAGTGCACAGTTGCTATGGGGATTGGGGACAGTGGCTATGGGGATTGGGGACTGTGTTTTGGGATTGGGCACAGTGGGTATGGGGATTGGGCGCAGTGGGTATGGAGATTGGGCACAGTGCGTATGGGGATTGGGCACAGTGGGTATGGGGATTGGGTACAGTCGGTATGGGGATTGGACAGGGTGGGCATGGGGATTGGGCACAGTGGGTATGGGAATTGGGCAGGGTGTGTATGGTGAATGGGCACAGTGGGTATGGGGATTGAGCACAGTGAGTATGGGGTTGGGGACAGTGGCTATGGGGATTGGGGACAGTGGGTATGGGAATTGAGCTCAGAGTGTATTGGGATTCGGCACAGTGGGTATGGGGATCGGGGACAGTGGGAATGGGGATTGGGCACAGTGGGTATGGGGATTGTGCACAGTGGGTATTGCGATTGGGCACAGTGGTTATGGGGATCGGGCACAGTGGGTATGGAGATTGGGCACAGTGGGTATGGGGATTGGGCACAGTGGGTATGGGGATCGGGCACAGTGGGAATAGGGATTGGGCACAGTGGGTATGGGGATTGGGGACTGTGGGTATGGGGATAGGGCACAGTGGGTATGGGGTTTCGGGGCAGTGGGTATGGGGATTGGGCTCAGTGGGAAAGGGGAATGGCACAGTGTGTATGGGGATTGGGCACAGTGGGTATGGAAATCGAGCAAAGTGGGTATGGGGATTGAGCACAGAGGGTATGGGGATCGGGCACAGTGGGTATGGGGATTGGGCGAAGTGGGTAATGGGATAGGGCACAGTGGGTATGGGGATTGAGCACAGAGGGTATGGGGATCGGGCACAGTGGGTCTGGGGATTGGGCACAGTGGATATAGGGAATGGGAACAGTGGGTATGGGGATTGGGCACAGTGGGTATGTGGATTGGGCACAGTGTGTATGGGGATTGGGCACAGTGGGTATGGGGATTGGGCACAGTGGGTATGGGGATCGGGCACAGTGGGTATTGGGATTGGGCTCTGGGTATGGGGATAGGGCACAGTGGGTATGGTGATTGAGGACAGTGGGTATGGGAATTGGGCACAGTGGGAAAGGGGACAGGGCACAGTGGGTATGGGGATCGGGCACAGTGGATAAGGGGATTGGGCACAGTGGGTATGGGGATCGGGCACAGTGGGTATGGGGTTCGGGCACAGTGGGTATGGGGATTGGGCACAGTGGGAAAGGGGATAGGGCACAGTGGGTATGGGGATCGGGCACAGTGGATATGGGGATCGGGCACAGTGGGTATGGGGATTGGGCACAGTGGGAAAGGGCATAGGGCACAGTGGGTATGGGGATCGGGCACAGTGGATATGGGGATTGGGCACAGTGGGTATGGGGATTGGGCACAGTGGGAAAGGGGATAGGGCACAGTGGGTATGGGGATCGGGCACAGTGGGTATGGGGATTGGGCACAGTGGGTATGGGGATTGGGCACAGTGGGTATGGGGATTGGGCACAGTGGGTATGGGGATTGGGCACAGTGGGTCTGGGAATCGGGCACAGTGGGTATGGTGATTGGGCAGAGTGTGTATGGGGATCGGGCACAGTGCGTATGGGAAATGGCCACAGTGGGTATGGGGTTTGGCACAGTGGGTATGGGGATCGGGCACAGTGGGAATGGGGATCGGGCACAGTGGGTATGGGGATTGAGCTCAGTGGGTATGGGGATAGGGCACAAGGGGTATGGGGATCGGGCACAGTGGGTATGGGGATTGGGCGAAGTGGGTAAGGGGATAGGGCACAGTGGGTCTGGGGATTGGGCACAGTGGATATGGGGAATGGGGACTGTGGGTCTTTGGATTGGGCACAGTGGGTATGCGGATTCGGCACAGTGGGTATGGGGATTGGGCACAGTGGGTATGGGGATCGGGCACAGTGGGTATGGGGATTGGGCACAGTGGGTATGGGGATTGGGCACAGTGGGAAAGGGGATAGGGAACAGTGGGTATGGGGATCGGGCACAGTGTGTATGGGGATTGAGCACAGTGAGTATGGGGTTGGGGACAGTGGCTATGGGGATTGGGGACAGTGGGTATGGGGATTTGGCACAGTGGGTATGGGAATTGAGCTCAGAGTGTATTGGGATTGGGCACAGTGGGTATGGGGATCGGGGACAGTGGGAATGGGGATTGGGCACAGTGGGTATGGGGATTGTGCACAGTGGGTATTGCGATTGGGCACAGTGGTTATGGGGATCGGGCACAGTGGGTATGGAGATTGGGCACAGTGGGTATGGGGATTGGGCACAGTGGGTATGGGGATCGGGCACAGTGGGAATAGGGATTGGGCACAGTGGGTATGGGGATAGGGCGCATTGAGTATGGGGATTGGGCACAGTGGGAATGGGGATTGGGCACAGTGGGAATGGGGATTGGGCACAGTGGGTATGGGGATTGGGGACTGTGGGTATGGGGATAGGGCACAGTGGGTATGGGGTTTGGGGGCAGTGGGTATGGGGATTGGGCTCAGTGGGAAAGGGGATTGGGCACAGTGGGTATGGGGATAGGGCACAGTGTGTATGGGGATTGGGCACAGTGGGTATGGAAATCGGGCAAAGTGGGTATGGGGATTGAGCACAGAGGGTATGGGGATCGGGCACAGTGGGTATGGGGATTGGGCGAAGTGGGTAATGGGATAGGGCACAGTGGGTATGGGGATTGAGCACAGAGGGTATGGGGATCGGGCACAGTGGGTCTGGGGATTGGGCACAATGGATATAGGGATCGGGCACAGTGCGTATGGGGATTGGGCACAGTGGGTATGGGGATAGGGCACAGTGGGTATGGGGATTGAGGACAGTGGGTATGGGAATTGGGCAGAGTGGGAAAGGGGACAGGGCACAGTGGGTATGGGGATCGGGCACAGTGGATAAGGGGATTGGGCACAGTGGGTATGGGGATCGGGCACAGTGGGTATGGGATTGGGCACAGTGGGTAGGGGGATCGGGCACAGTGGATAAGGGGATTGGGCACAGTGGGTATGGGGATCGGGCACAGTGGATAAGGGGATTGGGCACAGTGGGTATGGGGATCGGGCACAGTGGGTATGGGGATCGGGCACAGTGGGTATGGGATTGGGCACATTGGGAAAGGGGATAGGGCACAGTGGGTATGGGGATCGGGCACAGTGGATATGGGGATCGGGCACAGTGGGTATGGGGATTGGGCACAGTGGGAAAGGGGATAGGGCACAGTGGATATGGGGATTGGGCACAGTGGATATGGGGATTGGGCACAGTGGATATGGGGATTGGGCACAGTGGGTATGGGGATCGGGCACAGTGGATATGGGGATTGGGCACAGTGGGTATAGGGATTGGGCACAGTGGGAAAGGGGATAGGGCACAGTGGGTATGGGGATCGGGCACAGTGGGTATGGGGATCGGGCACAGTGGGTATGGGGATCGGGCACAGTGGGTATGGGGATTGGGCACAGTGTGTATGGGGATTGGGCACAGTGGGTATGCGGATTGGGCACAGTGGGTCTGGGAATCGGGCACAGTGGGTATGGTGATTGGGCACAGTGTGTATGGGGATCGGGCACAGTGGGTATGGGGATTGGGCACAGTGGGTATGGGGATCGGGCACGGTGGGTATAGGGATCGGGCACAGTGGGTATGGGGATTGGGCACAGTGGGTATGGGGATCGGGCACAGTGGGTATGGGGATTGAGCTCAGTGGGTATGCGGATTCGGCACAGTGGGTATGGGGATTGGGCACAGTGGGTATGGGGATCGGGAACAGTGGGTATGGGGATTGGGCACAGTGGGTATGGGGATTGGGCACAGTGGGAAAAGGGATAGGGAACAGTGGGTATGGGGATAGGGCACAGTGGATATGGGGATTGGGCACAGTGGGTATGGGGATCGGGCACAGTGGGTCTGGGGATCGGGCACAGTGGGTATGGGGATTGGGCACAGTGGGTATGGGGATCGGGCACAGTGGGTATGGGAATTGGCCACAGTGGGTATGGGGATTGGGCACAGAGGGTATGGGGATTGGGCACAGTGGGAAAGGGGATAGGGCACAGTGGGTATGGGGATCGGGCACAGTGGATATGGGGATTGGGCACAGTGGGTATGGGGATCGGGCACAGTGGGTATGGGGATTGGACACAGTGGGTATGGGGATTGGGCACAATCGGTATGCGAATAGGCCACAGTGGGTTTGGGGATTGGGGTCAGCGGGTATGGGGATTGGGCACAGTGGGTCTTGGGATGGTGCACCGTGGGTATGTGGTGTGGGCACAGTAGTGTGGGGATTGCGCACAGTGGGTATGGGGATCGGGCACAGTGGGTATGGGGATTGGGCACAGTGGGTATGGGGATTGGGCACAGTGTATATAGGGATGGGCACAATGGGTATGGGGATTGGTGCAGTGGGTATGGATTGGCACAGTGGGTATGGGGATTGGGCACAGTGGGTATGGGGGTTGGGCACAGTGGGTATGCGGATTGGGCACAGTGGGTATGCGGATTGGGCACAGTGGGAATGGGAATTGGGCACAGTGGGTATGGTGATCGGGCACAGTGGGTATGGGGAATGGGCACAGTGAGTATGGGGATAGTGCACAGTTGCTATCGGATTGGGCACAGTGGCTATGGCGATTGGGGACTGTGTATGGGGATTGGGCACAGTGGGTATGGGGATTGGGCACAATGGGTATGGGGATTGGGCTCAGTGCGTATGGGGATTGGGCACAGTGGGCATGGGGATTGGGCACAGTGGGTATGGGGATTGGACAGGTTGGGTATGGGGATTGGGCACAGTGGGTATGGGAATTGGGCTCAGTGCGTATGGAGATTGGGCACAGTGGGTATGGGGATTGAGCACAGTGGGTATGGGGTGGGGACAGTGGCTATGGGGATTGGGGACAGTGGGTATGGGAATTGAGCTCAAAGTGTATGGGGATTGGGCACAGTGGCTATGGGGATTGGGGACTGGTTATGTGGCTTGGGCACAGTGGGTATGGGGATAGGCCACAGTAGGTATGGGGATTGGGGACAGTGGGTATTGCGACTGGGCACAGTGGGTATGGGGATCGGGCACAGTGGGTATGGAGATTGGGCACAGTGGGTATGGGGATTGCGCACAGTGGGTATGGGGATCGGGCACAGTGGGTATAGGGATTGGGCACAGTGGGTATGGGGATAGGGCGCAGTGAGTATGCGGATTGGGCACAGTGGGAATGGGGATTGGGCACAGTGGGTATATGGATTGGGGACAGTGGATATGGGGATTGGGCACAGTGGGTATATGGATTGGGCACAGTGGGTATGGGGATTGGGCACAGTGGGAATGGGGATTGGGCACAGTGGGTATGGGGATTGGGCACAGTGGGTATGGGGATTGGGCACAGTGGGTATGCGGATTGGGCACAGTGGGTATGGGGATTGGGGACAGTGGGTATGGGGATAGGGCACAGTGGGTATGGGGATTGGGGACAGTGGGTATGGGGATTGGGCACAGTGGGTATGGGGATTCGGGACAGTGGGTATGGGGATTGGGCACAGTGGGAAAGTGGATAGGGCTCAGTGGGTATGGGGATCGGGCACAGTGGGTATGGGGATTGGCCACAGTGGGTATGCAAATCGGGCACAGTGGGTATGGGGATTGAGCACAGTGGATATGGGGATTGAGAACATTGGGTATGGGGATTGGGCACAGTGGGTATGGGGATTGGGCACAGTGGGTATGGGGATTGGGGACAGTGGGTATGGGGATTGGGCACCGTGGGTATGGGGATCGGGCACAGTGGGTATGGGGATTGGGCACAGTGGGTATGGGGATTGGGGACAGTGGGTATGGGGATTGGGCACAGTGGGTATGGGGATCGGGCTCAGTGGGTATGGGGATAGGGCACAGTGGGTATGGGGATTGGGGACAGTGGGTATGGGGATGGGCACAGTGGGTATGGGGATTGGGCACAGTGGATATGGGGATTGGGCACAGTGGGTATGGGGATCGGGCACAGTGGGTATGGGGATTGGGCACAGTGTGTATGGGGATTGAGGACAGTGGGTATGGGAATTGGCCACAATGGGTATGGGGATTGGGCACAGTGGGTCTGGGGATCGGGCACAGTGGGTATGGGGATTGGGCATAGTGGGTATGGGGTTCGGGCACAGTGGGTATGGGAATTGGCCACAGTGGGTATGGGGATTGGGCACAGTGGGTATGGGGATCGGGCACAGTGGGTATGGGGATTGAGCTCAGTGGGTATGGGGATAGGGCACAATGGGTATGGGGATTGGGGACAGTGGGTATGGGGATTGGGCACAGTGGGAAAGGGGATAGGGCACAGTGGGTATGGGGATCGGGCACAGTGGATATGGGGATTGGGCACAGTGGGTATGGGGATTGGGGACAGTGGGTATGGGGATTGGGCACAGTGGGTATGGGGATTGGGGACAATGGGTTTGCGAATAGTCCACAGTGGGTTTGGGGATTGGGGTCAGCGGGTATGGGGATTGGGCACAGTGGGTCTTGGGATGGTGCACCATGGGTATGTGGTGTGGGCACAGCAGTATGGGGATTGCGCACAGTGGGTATGGGGATCGGGCACAGTGGGTATGGGGATTGGGCACAGTGGGTATGGCGATTGGGCACAGTGTGTATAGGGATGGGCACAGTGGGTATGGGGATTCGGCACAGTGGGTATGTATCGGCACAGTGGGTATGGGGATTGGGCACAGTGGGTATGGGGATTGGGCACAGTAGGTATGCGGATTGGGCACAGTGGGTATGCGGATTGGGCACAGTGGGTATGGGGATTGGGCACAGTGGGTATGGGGATCGGGCTCAGTGGGTATGGGGATTGGGCACAGTGGGTATGGGGATTGCGCACAGTGGGTATGGGGATCGGGCACAGTGGGTATAGGGATTGGGCACAGTGGGTATGGGGATAGGGCGCAGTGAGTATGCGGATTGGGCACAGTGGGAATGGGGATTGGGCACAGTGGGTATATGGATTGGGGACAGTGGGTATGGGGATTGGGCACAGTGGGTATATGGATTGGGCACAGTGGGTATGGGGATTGGGCACAGTGGGAATGGGGATTGGGCACAGTGGGTATGGGGATTGGGCACAGTGGGTATGGGGATTGGGCACAGTGGGTATGGGGATTGGGGACAGTGGGTATGGGGATAGGGCACAGTGGGTATGGGGATTGGGGACAGTGGGTATGGGGATTGGGCACAGTGGGAAAGTGGATAGGGCTCAGTGGGTATGGGGATCGGGCACAGTGGGTATGGGGATTGGCCACAGTGGGTATGGAAATCGGGCACAGTGGGTATGGGGATTGAGCACAGTGGATATGGGGATTGAGAACATTGGGTATGGGGATTGGGCACAGTGGGTATGGGGATTGGGCACAGTGGGTATGGGGATTGGGGACAGTGGGTATGGGGATTGGGCACCGTGGGTATGGGGATCGGGCACAGTGGGTATGGGGATTGGGCACAGTGGGTATGGGGATTGGGGACAGTGGGTATGGGGATTGGGCACAGTGGGTATGGGGATCGGGCTCAGTGGGTATGGGGATAGGGCACAGTGGGTATGGGGATTGGGGACAGTGGGTATGGGGATGGGCACAGTGGGTATGGGGATTGGGCACAGTGGATATGGGGATTGGGCACAGTGGGTATGGGGATCAGGCACAGTGGGTATGGGGATTGGGCACAGTGTGTATGGGGATTGAGGACAGTGGGTATGGGAATTGGCCACAATGGGTATGGGGATTGGGCACAGTGGGTCTGGGGATCGGGCACAGTGGGTATGGGGATTGGGCATAGTGGGTATGGGGTTCGGGCACAGTGGGTATGGGAATTGGCCACAGTGGGTATGGGGATTGGGCACAGTGGGTATGGGGATCGGGCACAGTGGGTATGGGGATTGAGCTCAGTGGGTATGGGGATAGGGCACAATGGGTATGGGGATTGGGGACAGTGGGTATGGGGATTGGGCACAGTGGGAAAGGGGATAGGGCACAGTGGGTATGGGGATCGGGCACAGTGGATATGGGGATTGGGCACAGTGGGTATGGGGATTGGGGACAGTGGGTATGGGGATTGGGCACAGTGGGTATGGGGATTGGGGACAGTGGGTATGGGGATTGGGCACAGTGGGTATGGGGATTGGGGACAATGGGTTTGCGAATAGTCCACAGTGGGTTTGGGGATTGGGGTCAGCGGGTATGGGGATTGGGCACAGTGGGTCTTGGGATGGTGCACCATGGGTATGTGGTGTGGGCACAGCAGTATGGGGATTGCGAACAGTGGGTATGGGGATCGGGCACAGTGGGTATGGGGATTGGGCACAGTGGGTATGGCGATTGGGCACAGTGTGTATAGGGATGGGCACAGTGGGTATGGGGATTCGGCACAGTGGGTATGTATCGGCACAGTGGGTATGGGGATTGGGCACAGTGGGTATGGGGATTGGGCACAGTAGGTATGCGGATTGGGCACAGTGGGTATGCGGATTGGGCACAGTGGGTATGGGAATTGGGCACAGTGGGTATGGGGATTGGGGACAGTGGGTATGGGGATTGGGCACCGTGGGTATGGGGATCGGGCTCAGTGGGTATGGGGATAGGGCACAGTGGGTATGGGGATTGGGGACAGTGGGTATGGGGATGGGCACAGTGGGTATGGGGATTGGGCACAGTTGATATGGGGATTGGGCACAGTGGGTATGGGGATCGGGCATAGTGGGTATGGGGATTGGGCACAGTGTGTATGGGGATTGAGGACAGTGGGTATGGGAATTGGCCACAATGGGTATGGGGATTGGGCACAGTGGGTCTGGGGATCGGGTACAGTGGGTATGGGGATTGGGCATAGTGTGTATGGGGTTCGGGCACAGTGGGTATGGGAATTGGCCACAGTGGGTATGGGGATTGGGCACAGTGGGTATGGGGATCGTGCACAGTGGGTATGGGGATTGGGCACAGTGGGTATGGGGATCGGACACAGTGGGTATGGGGATTGAGCTCAGTTGGTATGGGGATTGGGCACAGTGGGTATGGGGATTGGGCACAGTGGATATGGGGATTGGGCACAGTGGGTATGGGGATCGGGCACAGTGGGTATGGGGATTGGGCACAGTGTGTATGGGGATTGAGGACAGTGGGTATGGGAATTGGCCACAATGGGTATGGGGATTGGGCACAGTGGGTCTGGGGATCGGGCACAGTGGGTATGGGGATTGGGCATAGTGGGTATGGGGTTCGGGCACAGTGGGTATGGGAATTGGCCACAGTGGGTATGGGGATTGGGCACAGTGGGTATGGGGATCGGGCACAGTGGGTATGGGGATTGAGCTCAGTGGGTATGGGGATAGGGCACAATGGGTATGGGGATTGGGGACAGTGGGTATGGGGATTGGGCACAGTAGGAAAGGGGATAGGGCACAGTGGGTATGGGGATCGGGCACAGTGGATATGGGGATTGGGCACAGTGGGTATGGGGATTGGGGACAGTGGGTATGGGGATTGGGCACAGTGGGTATGGGGATTGGGGACAGTGGGTATGGGGATTGGGCACAGTGGGTATGGGGATTGGGGACAATGGGTTTGCGAATAGTCCACAGTGGGTTTGGGGATTGGGGTCAGCGGGTATGGGGATTGGGCACAGTGGGTCTTGGGATGGTGCACCATGGGTATGTGGTGTGGGCACAGCAGTATGGGGATTGCGCACAGTGGGTATGGGGATCGGGCACAGTGGGTATGGGGATTGGGCACAGTGGGTATGGCGATTGGGCACAGTGTGTATAGGGATGGGCACAGTGGGTATGGGGATTCGGCACAGTGGGTATGTATCGGCACAGTGGGTATGGGGATTGGGCACAGTGGGTATGGGGATTGGGCACAGTAGGTATGCGGATTGGGCACAGTGGGTATGCGGATTGGGCACAGTGGGTATGGGAATTGGGCACAGTGGGTATGGGGATTGGGGACAGTGGGTATGGGGATTGGGCACCGTGGGTATGGGGATCGGGCTCAGTGGGTATGGGGATAGGGCACAGTGGGTATGTGGATTGGGGACAGTGGGTATGGGGATGGGCACAGTGGGTATGGGGATTGGGCACAGTGGATATGGGGATTGGGCACAGTGGGTATGGGGATCGGGCATAGTGGGTATGGGGATTGGGCACAGTGTGTATGGGGATTGAGGACAGTGGGTATGGGAATTGGCCACAATGGGTATGGGGATTGGGCACAGTGGGTCTGGGGATCGGGTACAGTGGGTATGGGGATTGGGCATAGTGGGAATGGGGTTCGGGCACAGTGGGTATGGGAATTGGCCACAGTGGGTATGGGGATTGGGCACAGTGGGTATGGGGATCGTGCACAGTGGGTATGGGGATTGGGCACAGTGGGTATGGGGATCGGACACAGTGGGTATGGGGATTGAGCTCAGTTGGTATGGGGATAGGGCACAATGGGTATGGGGATTGGGGACAGTGGGTATGGGGATTGGGCACAGTGGGAAAGGGGATAGGGCACAGTGGGTATGGGGATCGGGCACAGTGGATATGGGGATTGGGCACAGTGGGTATGGGGATCGGGCACAGTGGGTATGGGGATTGGGGACAATGGATATGGGGATTGGGCACAGTGGGTATGGGGATTGGGCACAGTGGGTATGGGGATTGGGCACAGTGGGTATGGGGATTGGGGACAATGGGTTTGCGAATAGTCCACAGTGGGTTTGGGGATTGGGGTCAGCGGGTATGGGGATTGGGCACAGTGGGTCTTGGGATGGTGCACCGTGGGTATGTGGTGTGGGCACAGCAGTATGGGGATTGCGCACAGTGGGTATGGGGATCGGGCACAGTGGGTATGGGGATTGGGCACAGTGGGTATGGCGATTGGGCATAGTGTGTATAGGGATGGGCACAGTGGGTATGGGGATTCGGCACAGTGGGTATGTATCGGCACAGTGGGTATGGGGATTGGGCACAGTGGGTATGGGGATTGGGCACAGTAGGTATGCGGATTGGGCACAGTGGGTATGCGGATTGGGCACAGTGGGTATGGGAATTGGGCACAGTGGGTATGGTGATCGGGGACAGTGGGTATGGGGAATGGGCACAGTGGGTATGGGGATAGTGCACAGTTGCTATGGGGATTGGGCACAGTGGCTATGGGGATTGGGGACTGTGTATGGGGATTGGGCACAGTGGGTATGGGGATTGGGCACAGTGGGTATGGGGATTCGGCACAGTGGGTATGGGGATTTGGCACAGTGGGTATGGGGATTGGGGACAATGGGTATGCGAATAGGCCACAGTGGGTTTGGGGATTGGGGTCAGCGGCTATGGGGATTTGGCACAGTGGGTCTTGGGATGGTGCACCGTGGGTATGTGGTGTGGGCACAGTAGTATTGGGATTGCGCACAGTGGGTATGGGGATCGGGCACAGTGGGTATGTGGATCGGGCACAGTGGGTATGGGGATTGGGCACAGTGGGTATGGGGATTGGGCACAATGTGTATAGGGATGGGCACAGTGGGTATGGGGATTGGGCACAGTGGGTATGGATCGGCACAGTGGGTATGGGGATTGGGCACAGTGGGTATGCGGATTGGGCACAGTGGGTATGCGGATTGGGCACAGTGGGTATGGGAATTGGGCACAGTGGGTATGGGGATTGGGGACAGTGGGTATTGCGATTGGGCACAGTGGGTATGGGGATCGGGCACAGTGGGTATGGAGATTGGGCACAGTGGGTATGGGGATTGCGCACAGTGGGTATGGGGATCGGGCACAGTGGGTATAGGGATTGGGCACAGTGGGTATGGGTATAGGGCGCAGTGAATATGCGGATTGGGCACAGTGGGAATGGGGATTGGGCACAGTGGGTATATGGATTGGGGACAGTGGGTATGGGGATTGGGCACAGTGGGTATATGGATTGGGCACAGTGGGTATGGGGATTGGGCACAGTGGGAATGGGGATTGGGCACAGTGGGTATGGGGATTGGGCACAGTGTGTATGGGGATTGGGCACAGTGGGTATTGGGATTGGGGACAGTGGGTATGGGGATAGGGCACAGTGGGTATGGGGATTGGGGACAGTGGGTATGGGGATTGGGCACAGTGGGTATGGGGATTCGGGACAGTGGGTATGGGGATTGGGCACAGTGGGAAAGTGGATAGGGCTCAGTGGGTATGGGGATCGGGCACAGTGGGTATGGGGATTGGCCACAGTGGGTATGGAAATCGGGCACAGTGGGTATGGGGATTGAGCACAGAGGGTATGGGGATCGCGCACAGTGGATATGGGGATTGAGAACATTGGGTATGGGGATTGGGCACAGTGGGTATGGGGATTGGGCACAGTGGGTATGGGGATTGGGGACAGTGGGTATGGGGATTGGGCACCGTGGGTATGGGGATCGGGCACAGTGGGTATGGGGATTGGGCACAGTGGGTATGGGGATTGGGGACAGTGGGTATGGGGATTGGGCACAGTGGGTATGGGGATCGGGCTCAGTGGGTATGGGGATAGGGCACAGTGGGTATGGGGATTGGGGACAGTGGGTATGGGGATGGGCACAGTGGGTATGGGGATTGGACACAGTGGATATGGGGATTGGGCACAGTGGGTATGGGGATCGGGCACAGTGGGTATGGGGATTGGGCACAGTGTGTATGGGGATTGAGGACAGTGGGTATGGGAATTGGCCACAATGGGTATGAGGATTGGGCACAGTGGTTCTGGCGATCGGGCACAGTGGGTATGGGGATTGGGCATAGTGGGTATGGGGTTCGGGCACAGTGGGTATGGGAATTGGCCACAGTGGGTATGGGGATTGGGCACAGTGGGTATGGGGATCGTGCACAGTGGGTATGGGGATTGGGCACAGTGGGTATGGGGATCGGGCACAGTGGGTATGGGGATTGAGCTCAGTGGGTATGGGGATAGGGCACAATGGGTATGGGGATTGGGGACAGTGGGTATGGGGATTGGGCACAGTGGGAAAGGGGATAGGGCACAGTGGGTATGGGGATCGGGCACAGTGGATATGGGCATTGGGCACAGTGGGTATGGGGATTGGGGACAGTGGGTATGGGGATTGGGCACAGTGGGTATGGGGATTGGGGACAATGGGTTTGCGAATAGTCCACAGTGGGTTGGGGATTGGGGTCAGCGGGTATGGGGATTGGGCACAGTGGGTCTTGGGATGTTGCACCGTGGGTATGTGGTGTGGGCACAGCAGTATGGGGATTGCGCACAGTGGGTATGGGGATCGGGCACAGTGGGTATGGGGATTGGGCACAGTGGGTATGGCGATTGGGCACAGTGTGTATAGGGATGGGCACAGTGGGTATGGGGATTCGGCACAGTGGGTATGTATCGGCACAGTGGGTATGGGGATTGGGCACAGTGGGTATGGGGATTGGGCACAGTAGGTATGCGGATTGGGCACAGTGGGTATGCGGATTGGGCACAGTGGGTATGGGAATTGGGCACAGTGGGTATGGGGATTGGGGACAGTGGGTATGGGGATTGGGCACCGTGGCTATGGGGATCGGGCACAGTGGGTATGGGGATTGGGCACAGTGGGTATGGGGATTGGGCACAGTGGGTATGGCGATTGGGCATAGTGTGTATAGGGATGGGCACAGTGGGTATGGGGATTCGGCACAGTGGGTATGTATCGGCACAGTGGGTATGGGGATTGGGCACAGTGGGTATGGGGATTGGGCACAGTAGGTATGCGGATTGGGCACAGTGGGTATGCGGATTGGGCACAGTGGGTATGGGAATTGGGCACAGTGGGTATGGTGATCGGGGACAGTGGGTATGGGGAATGGGCACAGTGGGTATGGGGATAGTGCACAGTTGCTATGGGGATTGGGCACAGTGGCTATGGGGATTGGGGACTGTGTATGGGGATTGGGCACAGTGGGTATGGGGATTGGGCACAGTGGGTATGGGGATTCGGCACAGTGGGTATGGGGATTTGGCACAGTGGGTATGGGGATTGGGGACAATGGGTATGCGAATAGGCCACAGTGGGTTTGGGGATTGGGGTCAGCGGCTATGGGGATTTGGCACAGTGGGTCTTGGGATGGTGCACCGTGGGTATGTGGTGTGGGCACAGTAGTATTGGGATTGCGCACAGTGGGTATGGGGATCGGGCACAGTGGGTATGTGGATCGGGCACAGTGGGTATGGGGATTGGGCACAGTGGGTATGGGGATTGGGCACAATGTGTATAGGGATGGGCACAGTGGGTATGGGGATTGGGCACAGTGGGTATGGATCGGCACAGTGGGTATGGGGATTGGGCACAGTGGGTATGCGGATTGGGCACAGTGGGTATGCGGATTGGGCACAGTGGGTATGGGAATTGGGCACAGTGGGTATGGGGATTGGGGACAGTGGGTATTGCGATTGGGCACAGTGGGTATGGGGATCGGGCACAGTGGGTATGGAGATTGGGCACAGTGGGTATGGGGATTGCGCACAGTGGGTATGGGGATCGGGCACAGTGGGTATAGGGATTGGGCACAGTGGGTATGGGTATAGGGCGCAGTGAATATGCGGATTGGGCACAGTGGGAATGGGGATTGGGCACAGTGGGTATATGGATTGGGGACAGTGGGTATGGGGATTGGGCACAGTGGGTATATGGATTGGGCACAGTGGGTATGGGGATTGGGCACAGTGGGAATGGGGATTGGGCACAGTGGGTATGGGGATTGGGCACAGTGTGTATGGGGATTGGGCACAGTGGGTATTGGGATTGGGGACAGTGGGTATGGGGATAGGGCACAGTGGGTATGGGGATTGGGGACAGTGGGTATGGGGATTGGGCACAGTGGGTATGGGGATTCGGGACAGTGGGTATGGGGATTGGGCACAGTGGGAAAGTGGATAGGGCTCAGTGGGTATGGGGATCGGGCACAGTGGGTATGGGGATTGGCCACAGTGGGTATGGAAATCGGGCACAGTGGGTATGGGGATTGAGCACAGAGGGTATGGGGATCGCGCACAGTGGATATGGGGATTGAGAACATTGGGTATGGGGATTGGGCACAGTGGGTATGGGGATTGGGCACAGTGGGTATGGGGATTGGGGACAGTGGGTATGGGGATTGGGCACCGTGGGTATGGGGATCGGGCACAGTGGGTATGGGGATTGGGCACAGTGGGTATGGGGATTGGGGACAGTGGGTATGGGGATTGGGCACAGTGGGTATGGGGATCGGGCTCAGTGGGTATGGGGATAGGGCACAGTGGGTATGGGGATTGGGGACAGTGGGTATGGGGATGGGCACAGTGGGTATGGGGATTGGACACAGTGGATATGGGGATTGGGCACAGTGGGTATGGGGATCGGGCACAGTGGGTATGGGGATTGGGCACAGTGTGTATGGGGATTGAGGACAGTGGGTATGGGAATTGGCCACAATGGGTATGAGGATTGGGCACAGTGGTTCTGGCGATCGGGCACAGTGGGTATGGGGATTGGGCATAGTGGGTATGGGGTTCGGGCACAGTGGGTATGGGAATTGGCCACAGTGGGTATGGGGATTGGGCACAGTGGGTATGGGGATCGTGCACAGTGGGTATGGGGATTGGGCACAGTGGGTATGGGGATCGGGCACAGTGGGTATGGGGATTGAGCTCAGTGGGTATGGGGATAGGGCACAATGGGTATGGGGATTGGGGACAGTGGGTATGGGGATTGGGCACAGTGGGAAAGGGGATAGGGCACAGTGGGTATGGGGATCGGGCACAGTGGATATGGGCATTGGGCACAGTGGGTATGGGGATTGGGGACAGTGGGTATGGGGATTGGGCACAGTGGGTATGGGGATTGGGGACAATGGGTTTGCGAATAGTCCACAGTGGGTTGGGGATTGGGGTCAGCGGGTATGGGGATTGGGCACAGTGGGTCTTGGGATGTTGCACCGTGGGTATGTGGTGTGGGCACAGCAGTATGGGGATTGCGCACAGTGGGTATGGGGATCGGGCACAGTGGGTATGGGGATTGGGCACAGTGGGTATGGCGATTGGGCACAGTGTGTATAGGGATGGGCACAGTGGGTATGGGGATTCGGCACAGTGGGTATGTATCGGCACAGTGGGTATGGGGATTGGGCACAGTGGGTATGGGGATTGGGCACAGTAGGTATGCGGATTGGGCACAGTGGGTATGCGGATTGGGCACAGTGGGTATGGGAATTGGGCACAGTGGGTATGGGGATTGGGGACAGTGGGTATGGGGATTGGGCACCGTGGCTATGGGGATCGGGCACAGTGGGTATGGGGATTGGGCACAGTGGGTATGGGGATTGGGGACAGTGGGTATGGGGATTGGGCACAGTGGGTATGGGGATCGGGCTCAGTGGGTATGGGGATAGGGCACAGTGGGTATGGGGATTGGGGACAGTGGGTATGGGGATGGGCACAGTGGGTATGGGGATTGGACACAGTGGATATGGGGATTGGGCACAGTGGGTATGGGGATCGGGCACAGTGGGTATGGGGATTGGGCACAGTGTGTATGGGGATTGAGGACAGTGGGTATGGGAATTGGCCACAATGGGTATGGGGATTGGGCACAGTGGGTCTGGGGATCGTGCACAGTGGGTATGGGGATTGGGCATAGTGGGTATGGGGTTCGGGCACAGTGGGTATGGGAATTGGCCACAGTGGGTATGGGGATTGGGCACAGTGGGTATGGGGATCGTGCACAGTGGGTATGGGGATTGGGCACAGTGGGTATGGGGATCGGGCACAGTGGGTATGGGGATTGAGCTCAGTGGGTATGGGGATAGGGCACAATGGGTATGGGGATTGGGGACAGTGGGTATGGGGATTGGGCACAGTGGGAAAGGGGATAGGGCACAGTGGGTATGGGGATCGGGCACAGTGGATATGGGGATTGGGCACAGTGGGTATGGGGATTGGGGACAGTGGGTATGGGGATTGGGCACAGTGGGTATGGGGATTGGGGACAATGGGTTTGCGAATAGTCCACAGTGGGTAGGGGATTGGGGTCAGCGGGTATGGGGATTGGGCACAGTGGGTCTTGGGATGTTGCACCGTGGGTATGTGGTGTGGGCACAGCAGTATGGGGATTGCGCACAGTGGGTATGGGGATCGGGCACAGTGGGTATGGGGATTGGGCACAGTGGGTATGGCGATTGGGCACAGTGTGTATAGGGATGGGCACAGTGGGTATGGGGATTCGGCACAGTGGGTATGTATCGGCACAGTGGGTATGGGGATTGGGCACAGTGGGTATGGGGATTGGGCACAGTAGGTATGCGGATTGGGCACAGTGGGTATGCGGATTGGGCACAGTGGGTATGGGAATTGGGCACAGTGGGTATGTGGATTGGGGACAGTGGGTATGGGGATTGGGCACCGTGGGTATGGGGATCGGGCACAGTGGGTATGGGGATTGGGCACAGTGGGTATGGGGATTGGGGACAGTGGGTATGGGGATTGGGCACAGTGGGTATGGGGATCGGGCTCAGTGGGTATGGGGTAGGGCACAGTGGGTATGGGGATTGGGGACAGTGGGTATGGGGATGGGCACAGTGGGTATGGGAATTGGGCACAGTGGATATGGGGATTGGGCACAGTGGGTATGGGGATCGGGCACAGTGGGTATGGGGATTGGGCACAGTGTGTATGGGGATTGATGACAGTGGGTATGGGAATTGGCCACAATGGGTATGGGGATTGGGCACAGTGGGTCTGGGGATCGGGCACAGTGGGTATGGGAATTGGCCACAGTGGGTATGGGGATTGGGCACAGTGGGTATGGGGATCGTGCACAGTGGGTATGGGGATTGGGCACAGTGGGTATGGGGATCGGGTACAGTGGGTATGGGGATTGAGCTCAGTGGGTATGGGGATAGGGCACAATGGGTATGGGGATTGGGGACAGTGGGTATGGGGATTGGGCACAGTGGGAAAGGGGATCGGGCACAGTGGATATGGGGATTGGGCACAGTGGGTATGGGGATTGGGCACAGTGGGTATGGGGATTGGGCACAGTGGGTATGGGGATTGGGGACAATGGGTTTGCGAATAGTCCACAGTGGGTTTGGGGATTGGGGTCAGCGGGTATGGGGATTGGGCACAGTGGGTCTTGGGATGGTGCACCGTGGGTATGTGGTGTGGGCACAGCAGTATGGGGATTGCGCACAGTGGGTATGGGGATCGGGCACAGTGGGTATGGGGATTGGGCACAGTGGGTATGGCGATTGGGCACAGTGTGTATAGGGATGGGCACAGTGGGTATGGGGATTCGGCACAGTGGGTATGTATCGGCACAGTGGGTATGGGGATTGGGCACAGTGGGTATGGGGATTGGGCACAGTAGGTATGCGGATTGGGCACAGTGGGTATGCGAATTGGGCACAGTGGGTATGGGAATTGGGCACAGTGGGTATGGTGATCGGGCACAGTGGGTATGGGGAATGGGCACAGTGGGTATGGGGATAGTGCACAGTTGCTATGGGGATTGGGCACAGTGGCTATGGGGATTGGGGACTGTGTATGGGGATTGGGCACAGTGGGTATGGGGATTGGGCACAGTGGGTATGGGGATTCGGCACAGTGGGTATGGGGATTGGGCACAGTGTGTATGGGGATTGGGGACAATGGGTATGCGAATAGGCCACAGTGGGTTTGGGGATTGGGCTCAGCGGCTATGGGGATTTGGCACAGTGGGTCTTGGGATGGTGCACCGTGGGTATATGGTGTGGGCACAGTATTATGGGGATTGCGCACAGTGGGTATGGGGATCGGGCACAGTGGGTATGGGGATCGGGCACAGTGGGTATGGGGATTGGGCACAGTGGGTATGGGGATTGGGCACAATGTGTATAGGGATGGGCACAGTGGGTATGGGGATTGGGCACAGTGGGTATGGATCGGCACAGTGGGTATGGGGATTGGGCACAGTGGGTATGGGGATTGGGCACAGTGGGTATGCGGATTGGGCACAGTGGGTATGCGGATTGGGCACAGTGGGTATGGGAATTGGGCACAGTGGGTATGGTGATCGGGCACAGTGGGTATGGGGAACGGGCACAGTGGGTATGGGGATAGTGCACAGTTGCTATGGGGATTGGGCACAGTGGCTATGGGGATTTGGGACTGTGTATGGGGATTGGGCACAGTGGGTATGGGGATTGGGCACAGTGGGTATGGGGATTGGGCACAGTGCCTATGGGGATTGGGCACAGTGGGTATGGGGATTGGGCACAGTGGGTATGGGGATTGGACAGGGTGGGTATGGGGATTCGGCAGTGGGTATGGGGATTGAGCACAGTGGGTATGGGGTTGGGGACAGTGGCTATGGGGATTGGGGACAGTGGGTATGGGAATTGAGCTCAGAGTGTATGCGGATTGGGCACAGTGGGTATGGGGATCGGGGACAGTGGGAATGGGCACAGTGGCTATGGGGATTGGGGAATGGTTATGTTGCTTGGGCAGAGTGGGTATGGGGATAGGCCACAGTGGGTATGGGGATTGGGGACAGTGGGTATTGCGATTGGGCACAGTGGGTATGGGGATCGGGCACAGTGGGTATGGCGATTGGGCACAGTGGGTATGGGTATTGGGCACAGGGGTATGGGGATCGGGCACAGTGGGTATAGGGATTGGGCACAGTGGGTATGGGGATAGGAGCAGTGAGTATGGGGATTGGGCACAGTGGGAATGGGGATTGGGCACAGTTGGAATGGGGATTGGGCACAGTCGCTATGGGGATTGGGGACAGTGGGTATGGGGATAGGGCACAGTGGGTATGGGGATTGTGGACAGTGGGTATGGGGATTGGGCACAGTGGGTATGGGGATTGGGCACAGTGGGTATGGGGATTGGGCACAGTGGGTATGGGGATTGTGGACAGTGGGTATGGAGATAGGGCAAAGTGGGTATGGGGATTGGGGACAGTGGGTATGGGGATTGGGCACAGTGGGAAAGGGGATAGGGCTCAGTGGGTATGGGGATCGGGCACAGTAGGTATGGGGATTGGCCACAGTGGGTATGGAAATCGGGCACAGTGGGTAAGGGGATTGAGCACAGAGGGTATGGGGATCGGGCACAGTGGATATGGGGATTGAGAACATTGGGTATGGGGATTGGGCACAGTGGGTATGGGGATTGGGCACAGTGGGTATGGGGATTGGGGACAGTGGGTATGGGGATTGGGCACAGTGGGTATGGGGATCGGGCACAGTGGGTATGGGGATTGGGCTCAATGGGTATGGGGATAGGGAACAGTGGGTATGGGGATTGGGGACAGTGGGTATGGGGATGGGCACAGTGGGTATGGGAATTGGGCACAGTGGATATGGGGATTGGGCACAGTGGGTATGGGGTTCGGGCACAGTGGGTATGGGGATTGGGCACAGTGTGTATGGGGATTAAGGACAGTGGGTATGGGAATTGGCCACAATGGGTATGGGGATTGGGCACAGTGGGTCTGGGGATCGGGCACAGTGTGTATGGGGATTGGGCATAGTGGGTATGGGGTTCGGGCACAGTGGGTATGGGAATTGGCCACAGTGGGTATGGGGATTGGGCACAGTGGGTATGGGGATCGTGCACAGTGGGTATGGGGATTGGGCACAGTGGGTATGGGGATCGGGTACAGTGGGTATGGGGATTGAGCTCAGTGGGTATGGGGATAGGGCACAATGGGTATGGGGATTGGGGACAGTGGGTATGGGGATTGGGCACAGTGGGAAAGGGGATCGGGCACAGTGGATATGGGGATTGGGCACAGTGGGTATGGGGATTGGGCACAGTGGGTATGGGGATTGGGCACAGTGGGTATGGGGATTGGGGACAATGGGTTTGCGAATAGTCCACAGTGGGTTTGGGGATTGGGGTCAGCGGGTATGGGGATTGGGCACAGTGGGTCTTGGGATGGTGCACCGTGGGTATGTGGTGTGGGCACAGCAGTATGGGGATTGCGCACAGTGGGTATGGGGATCGGGCACAGTGGGTATGGGGATTGGGCACAGTGGGTATGGCGATTGGGCACAGTGTGTATAGGGATGGGCACAGTGGGTATGGGGATTCGGCACAGTGGGTATGTATCGGCACAGTGGGTATGGGGATTGGGCACAGTGGGTATGGGGATTGGGCACAGTAGGTATGCGGATTGGGCACAGTGGGTATGCGGATTGGGCACAGTGGGTATGGGAATTGGGCACAGTGGGTATGGTGATCGGGCACAGTGGGTATGGGGAATGGGCACAGTGGGTATGGGGATAGTGCACAGTTGCTATGGGGATTGGGCACAGTGGCTATGGGGATTGGGGACTGTGTATGGGGATTGGGCACAGTGGGTATGGGGATTGGGCACAGTGGGTATGGGGATTCGGCACAGTGGGTATGGGGATTCGGCACAGTGGGTATGGGGATTGGGGACAATGGGTATGCGAATAGGCCACAGTGGGTTTGGGGATTGGGGTCAGCGGCTATGGGGATTTGGCACAGTGGGTCTTGGGATGGTGCACCGTGGGTATATGGTGTGGGCACAGTAGTATGGGGATTGCGCACAGTGGGTATGGGGATCGGGCACAGTGGGTATGGGGATCGGGCACAGTGGGTATGGGGATTGGGCACAGTGGGTATGGGGATTGGGCACAATGTGTATAGGGATGGGCACAGTGGGTATGGGGATTGGGCACAGTGGGTATGGATCGGCACAGTGGGTATGGGGATTGGGCACAGTGGGTATGGGGATTGGGCACAGTGGGTATGCGGATTGGGCACAGTGGGTATGCGGATTGGGCACAGTGGGTATGGGAATTGGGCACAGTGGGTATGGTGATCGGGCACAGTGGGTATGGGGAACGGGCACAGTGGGTATGGGGATAGTGCACAGTTGCTATGGGGATTGGGCACAGTGGCTATGGGGATTTGGGACTGTGTATGGGGATTGGGCACAGTGGGTATGGGGATTGGGCACAGTGGGTATGGGGATTGGGCACAGTGCCTATGGGGATTGGGCACAGTGGGTATGGGGATTGGGCACAGTGGGTATGGGGATTGGACAGGGTGGGTATGGGGATTCGGCAGTGGGTATGGGGATTGAGCACAGTGGGTATGGGGTTGGGGACAGTGGCTATGGGGATTGGGGACAGTGGGTATGGGAATTGAGCTCAGAGTGTATGCGGATTGGGCACAGTGGGTATGGGGATCGGGGACAGTGGGAATGGGCACAGTGGCTATGGGGATTGGGGAATGGTTATGTTGCTTGAGCAGAGTGGGTATGGGGATAGGCCACAGTGGGTATGGGGATTGGGGACAGTGGGTATTGCGATTGGGCACAGTGGGTATGGGGATCGGGCACAGTGGGTATGGCGATTGGGCACAGTGGGTATGGGTATTGGGCACAGGGGTATGGGGATCGGGCACAGTGGGTATAGGGATTGGGCACAGTGGGTATGGGGATAGGAGCAGTGAGTATGGGGATTGGGCACAGTGGGAATGGGGATTGGGCACAGTTGGAATGGGGATTGGGCACAGTCGGTATGGGGATTGGGGACAGTGGGTATGGGGATAGGGCACAGTGGGTATGGGGATTGTGGACAGTGGGTATGGGGATTGGGCACAGTGGGTATGGGGATTGGGCACAGTGGGTATGGGGATTGGGCACAGTGGGTATGGGGATTGTGGACAGTGGGTATGGAGATAGGGCAAAGTGGGTATGGGGATTGGGGACAGTGGGTATGGGGATTGGGCACAGTGGGAAAGGGGATAGGGCTCAGTGGGTATGGGGATCGGGCACAGTAGGTATGGGGATTGGCCACAGTGGGTATGGAAATCGGGCACAGTGGGTAAGGGGATTGAGCACAGAGGGTATGGGGATCGGGCACAGTGGATATGGGGATTGAGAACATTGGGTATGGGGATTGGGCACAGTGGGTATGGGGATTGGGCACAGTGGGTATGGGGATTGGGGACAGTGGGTATGGGGATTGGGCACAGTGGGTATGGGGATCGGGCACAGTGGGTATGGGGATTGGGCTCAATGGGTATGGGGATAGGGAACAGTGGGTATGGGGATTGGGGACAGTGGGTATGGGGATTGGGCACAGTGGGAAAGGGGATAGGGCACAGTGGGTATGGGGATCGGGCACAGTAGGTATGGGGATTGGGCACAGTGGGTATGGGGATCGGGCACAGTGGGTATGGGGATTGTGCACAGTGGGTATGGGGATTGAGCACAGTGGGTATGGGGATTGAACACAGTGGGTCTGGGGATTGGGCACAGTGGGTATTAGGATTGGGCGCAGTGGGTATTGGGATTGGGCACAGTGGGTCTTGGGATGGTGCACAGTAGGTATGTGGTGTGGGCACAGTAGTATGGGGATTGCGCACAGTGGGTATGGGGATCGGGCACAGTGGGTATGGGGATTGGGCACAGTGGGTATTGGGATTGGGCACTGTGTGTATAGGGATGGGCACAGTGGGTATGGGGATTGGACAGAGTGGGTATGGGGTTTGGGCACAGTGGGTATGGATCGGCACAGTGGGTATGTGGATTGGGCACAGTGGGTATGGGGAATGGGCACAGTGGGTATGCGGATTGGGGACAGTGGGTATGCAGATCGGGCACAGTGGGTATGGGAATTGCGCACAGTGGGTATGGTGATCGGGCACAGTGGGTATGGGGAATGGGCACAGTGGGTATGTGGATCGGGCACAGTGTGTGTACGGATTGGGCACAGTGGGTATGGGGATGGAGCAAAGTGGGTATGGGGATAGTGCACAGTTGTATGGGGATTGGGCACAGTGGCTATGGGGATTGGGGACTGTGTATGGGGATTGGGCACAGTGGGTATGGGGATTGGGCACAGTGGGTATGGTGATTGGGCACAGTGGGTATGGGGATTGGGCACAGTGGGTATGGGGATAGGGCACAGTGGGTATGGGGATCGGGCACAGTAGGTATGGGGATTGGGTACAGTGGGTATGGGGATCGGGCACAGTGGGTATGGGGATTGTGCACAGTGGGTATGGGGATTGAGCACAGTGGGTATGGGGATTGAACACAGTGGGTCTGGGGATTGGGCACAGTGGGTATTAGGATTGGGCGCAGTGGGTATTGGGATTGGGCACAGTGGGTCTTGGGATGGTGCACAGTAGGTATGTGGTGTGGGCACAGTGGGTATGGGGATCGGGCACAGTGAGTATGGGGATTGGGCACAGTGTGTATGGGGATTGGGCACAGTGGGTATGGGGATTGGGCACAGTGAGTATGGGGATTGGGCACAGTGTGTATGGGGATTGGGCACAGTGGGTATGGGGATTGGGTATAGTGGGTATGGGGATTGTGCACAGTGGGTTTAGGGATTGGGCTCAGTGTGTATGGGGATAGGGCATAGTGAGTATGGGGATTGGGCACAGTGGGTTTAGGGATTGGGCTCAGTGGGTATGGGGATAGGGCACAGTGAGTATGGGGATTGGGCACAGTGGGTATGGGGATTGGGCACAGTGGGCATTGGGATTGGGCACAGTGGGTATGGGGATTGAGCACAGTGGGTATGGGGATAGGGCACAGTGGGTATGGGGATTGGGCACAGTGGGTATGGGGATAGGGCACAGTGGGTATGGGGATTGGGCACAGTGGGTATGGGGATTGGGCACAGTGGGTTTAGGGATTGGGCTCCGTGGGTATGGGGATAGGGCACAGTGAGTATGGGGATTGGGCACAGTGGGTATGGGGATTGGGCACAGTGGGTATGGGGATTGGGCACAGTGGGTATAGGGATAGGGCACAGTGGGTATGGAGATTGGGGACAGTGGGTATGGGGATTGGGCACAGTGGGTATGGGGATAGGGCACAGTGGGTATGGGGATCGGGCACAGTGGGTATGGGGATTGGGCACAGTGGGTATTGGGTTTGGGTACAGTGGGTATGGGGATTGAGCACAGTGGGTATGGGGATTGGGCGCAGTGGGTATGGGGCTTGGAACAGTGGTATGGGGATTGAGCACAGTGGGTATGGGGATTGCGCACAGTGGGTATGGGGATTTGGCACTGTGGTTATGGGGATTGGGGACAATGGGTATGGGGATTGGGCACAGAGAGTATGGGGATTGGGCACAGTGGGTATGCAGATCGGGCACAGTGGGTATGGGGATTGGGCACAGTGGGTATGGAGATCGGGAACAGTAGGTATGGGGATTGGGCACAGTGGGTATTGTGATTGGGCACAGTGGGTATGGGGATTGGGCACAGTGGGTATGGGGATTGGGCTCTGTGGGTATGGGGATTGGTCACAGTGGGTATGGGGATTGGGCTCTGTGGGTATGGGGATTGGTCACAGTGGGTATTGGGATTGGGCACAGTGGGAAAGGGGATAGGGCACATTGGGTATGGGGATCGGGCACAGTGGATATGGGGATTGGGCACAGTGGGTATTGGGATTGGGCATCGTGGGTATGGGGATTGAGCACAGTGGGTTTAGGGATTGGGCTCAGTGTGTATGGGGATAGGGCATAGTGAGTATGGGGATTGGGCACAGTGGGTTTAGGGATTGGGCTCAGTGGGTATGGGGATAGGGCACAGTGAGTATAGGGATAGGGCACAGTGGGTATGGGGATTGGGCACAGTGGGCATGGGGATTGGGCACAGTGGGTATGGGGATTGGGCACAGTGGGTATGGGGATTGGGGACAGTGGGTATAGGGATAGGGCACAGTGGGTATGGGGATTGCGGACAGTGGGTATGGGGATTGGGCACAGTGGGTATGGGGATAGGGCACAGTGGGTATGGGGATCGGGCACAGTGGGTATGGGGTTTGGGCACAATGGGTATGGGGATTGGGCACAGTGGGCATTGGGATTGGGCACAGTGGGTATGGGGATTGAGCACAGTGGGTATGGGGATAGGGCACAGTGGGTATTGGGATTGGGCACAGTGGGTATGGGGATAGGGCACAGTGGGTATGGGGATTGGGCACAGTGGGTATGGGGATTGGGGACAGTGGGTATAGGGATAGGGCACAGTGGGTATGGAGATTGGGGACAGTGGGTATGGGGATTGGGCACAGTGGGCATGGGGATAGGGCACAGTGGGTATGGGGATCGGGCACAGTGGGTATGGGGAATGGGCACAGTGGGTATTGGGTTTGGGTACAGTGGGTATGGGGATTGAGCACAGTGGGTGTGGAGATTGGGCGCAGTGGGTATGGCGCTTGGAACAGTGGGTATGGGGATTGAGCACAGTGGGTATGGGGATTGCGCACAGTGGGTATGGGGATTGGGCACTGTGGGTATGGGGATTGGGGAGAATGGGTATGGGGATTGGGCACAGTGAGTATGGGGATTGGGCACAGTGGGTATGGAGATCGGGCACAGTGGGTATGGGGATCGGGCACAGTGGGTATGGGGATCGGGAACAGTGGGTACGTGGGTTGGGCACAGTGGGTATTGTGATTGGGCACAGTGGGTATGGGGATTGGGCACAGTGGGTATGGGGATTGGGCTCTGTGGGTATGGGGATTGGTCACAGTGGGTATGGGCTTTGGGCATAGTGGTTATGGGGATTAGGGACAGTGGGTATGGGGATTGGGCACAGTGGGAAAGGGGATAGGGCACAGTGGGTATGGGGATCGGGCACAGTGGATATGGGGATTGGGCATAGTGGGTACTGGGATTGGGCATAGTGGGTATGGGGATTGAGCACAGTGGGTTTAGGGATTGGGCTCAGTGTGTATGGGGATAGGGCATAGTGAGTATGGGGATTGGGCACAGTGGGTTTAGGGATTGGGCTCAGTGGGCATGGGGATAGGGCACAGTGAGTATGGGGATTGGGCACAGTGGGTATGGGGATTGGGCACTGTGGGCATGGGGATTGGGCACAGTGAGTATGGGGATTGAGCACAGTGGGTATGCGGATAGGGCACAGTGGGTATGGGGATTGGGCATAGTGGGTATGGGGATAGGGCACAGTGGTTATGGGGATTGGGCACAGTGGGTATGGGGATTGGGGACAGTGGGTATAGGGATAGGGCACAGTGGGTATGGGGATTGGGGACAGTGGGTATGGGGATTGGGCACAGTGGGTATGGGGATAGGGCACAGTGGGTATGGGGATCGGGCACAGTGGGTATGGGGATTGGGCACAGTGTGTATGGGGATAGGGCATAGTGCGTATGGAGATTGGGCACAGTGGGTTTCGGGATTGGGCTCAGTGGGTATGGGGATAGGGCACAGTGAGTATGGGGATTGGGCACAGTGGGTATGGGGATTGGGCACAGTGGGCATTGGGATTGGGCACAGTGGGTATGGGGATTGAGCACAGAGTGTATGGGGATAGGGCACAGTGGGTATGGGGATTGGGCACAGTGGGTATGGGGATAGGGCATAGTGGGTATGGGGATTGGGCACAGTGGGTATGGGGATTGGGGACAGTGGGTATAGGGATAGGGCACAGTGGGTATGGAGATTGGGGACAGTGGGTATGGGGATTTGGCTCAGTGGGTATGGGGATAGGGCACAGTGGGTATGGGGATCGGGCACAGTGGGCATGGGGATTGGGCACATTGGGTATTGGGTTTGGGCACAGTGGTATGTGGATTGAGCACAGTGGGTATGGGGATTGGGCGCAGTGGGTATGGGGCATGGAACAGTGGGTATGGGGATTGAGCACAGTGGGTATGGGGATTCTGCACAGTGGGTATGGGGATTGGGCACTGTGGGTATGGGGATTGGGGACAATGGGTATGGGGATTGGTCACAGTGAGTATGGGGATTGGGCACAGTGGGTATGGAGATCGGGAACAGTGGGTATGGCGATTGGGCACAGTGGGTATTGGGATCGGGAACAGTGGGGATGGGGATTGGGCACAGTGGGTATTGTGATTGGGCACAGTGGGTATGGGGATTGGGCACAGTGGGTATGGGGATTGGGCTCTGTGGGTATGGGGATTGGTCACAGTGGGTATGGGGATTGGGCACAGTGGTTATGGGGATTGGGGACAGTGGGTATGGGGATTGGGCACAGTGGGAAAGGGGATAGGGCACAGTGGGTATGGGGATCGGGCACAGTGGATATGGGGATTGCGCACAGTGGGTATTGGGATTGGGCATAGTGGGTATGGGGATTGAGCACAGTGGGTTTAGGAATTGGGCTCAGTGTGTATTGGGATAGGGCATTGTGAGTATGGGGATTTGGCACAGTGGGTTTAGGGATTGGGCTCAGTGGGTATGGGGATAGGGAACAGTGAGTATGGGGATTGGGCACAGTGGGTATGGGAATTGGGCACAGTGGGCATGGGGATTGGGCACAGTGGGTATGGGGATTGAGCACAGTGGGTATGCGGATAGGGCACAGTGGGTATGGGGATTGGGCACAGTGGGAAAGGGGATAGGGCACAGTGGGTATGGGGATCGGGCACAGTGGATATGGGGATTGGGCACAGTGGGTATTTGGATTGGGCATAGTGGGTATGGGGATTGAGCACAGTGGGTTTAGGGATTGGGCTCAGTGTGTATGGGGATAAGGCATAGTGAGTATGGGGATTGGGCACAGTGGGTTTAGGGATTGGGCTCAGTGGGTATGGGGATAGGGCACAGTGAGTATGGGGATAGGGCACAGTGGGTATGGGGATTGGGCACAGTGGGCATGGGGATTGGGCACAGTTGGTATGGGGATTGAGCACAGTGGGTATGGGGATTGGGCACAGTGGGTATGGGGATTGGGGACAGTGGGTATAGGGATAGGGCACAGTGGGTATGGGGATTGGGGACAGTGGGTATGGGGATTGGGCACAGTGGGTATGGGGATAGGGCACAGTGGGTATGGGGATCGGGCACAGTGGGTATGGGGTTTGGGCACAGTGGGTATGGGGATTGGGCACAGTGGGCATTGGGATTGGGCACAGTGGGTATGGGGATTGAGCACAGTGGGTATGGGGATAGGGCACAGTGGGTATTGGGATTGGGCACAGTGGGTATGGGGATAGGGCACAGTGGGTATGGGGATTGGGCACAGTAGGTATGGGGATTGGGGACAGTGGGTATAGGGATAGGGCACAGTGGGTATGGAGATTGGGGACAGTGGGTATGGAGATTGGGCACAGTGGGTATGGGGATAGGGCACAGTGGGTATGGGGATCGGGCACAGTGGGTATGGGGATGGGCACAGTGGGTATTGGGTTTGGGTACAGTGGGTATGGGGATTGAGCACAGTGGGTATGGGGATTAGGCGCAGTGGGTATGGGGCTTGGAACAGTGGGTATGGGGATTGAGCACAGTGGGTATGGGGATTGCGCACAGTGGGTATGGGGATTGGGCACTGTGGGTATGGGGATTGGGGAGAATGGGTATGGGGATTGGGCACAGTGAGTATGGGGATTGGGCACAGTGGGTATGGTGATCGGGCACAGTGGGTATGGGGATCGGGCACAGTGGGTATGGGGATCGGGAACAGTAGGTACGTGGATTGGGCACAGTGGGTATTGTGATTGGGCACAGTGGGTATGGGGATTGGGCACAGTGGGTATGGGGATTGGGCTCTGTGGGTATGGGGATTGGTCACAGTGGGTATGGGCTTTGGGCATAGTGGTTATGGGGATTGGGGACAGTGGGTATGGGGATTGGGCACAGTGGGAAAGGGGATAGGGCACAGTGGGTATGGGGATCGGGCACAGTGGATATGAGGATTGGGCACAGTGGGTATTGGGATTGGGCATAGTGGGTATGGGGATTGAGCACAGTGGGTTTAGGGATTGGGCTCAGTGTGTATGGGGATAGGGCATAGTGAGTATGGGGATTGGGCACAGTGGGTTTAGGGATTGGGCTCAGTGGGTATGGGGATAGGGCACAGTGAGTATGGGGATTGGGCACAGTGGGTATGGGGATTGGGCACAGTGGGCATGGGGATTGGGCACAGTGAGTATGGGGATTGAGCACAGTGGGTATGCGGATAGGGCACAGTGGGTATGGGGATTGGGCATAGTGGGTATGGGGATAGGGCACAGTGGTTATGGGGATTGGGCACAGTGGGTATGGGGATTGGGGACAGTGGGTATAGGGATAGGGCACAGTGGGTATGGGGATTGGGGACAGTGGGTATGGGGATTGGGCACAGTGGGTATGGGGATAGGGCACAGTGGGTATGGGGATCGGGCACAGTGGGTATGGGGATTGGGCACAGTGGGTATCAGAATTGGGTACAGTGAGTATGGGGATTGGGCACAGTGGGTATGGGGATTGGGCACAGTGGGTATGGGGATTGGGCATAGTGTGTATGGGGATTGAGCATAGTGGGTTTAGGGATTGGGCTCAGTGTGTATGGGGATAGGGCATAGTGAGTATGGAGATTGGGCACAGTGGGTTTCGGGATTGGTCTCAGTGGGTATGGGGATAGGGCACAGTGAGTATGGGGATTGGGCACAGTGGGTATGGGGATTGGGCACAGTGGGCATTGGGATTGGGCACAGTGGGTATGGGGATTGAGCACAGAGTGTATGGGGATAGGGCACAGTGGGTATGGGGATTGGGCACAGTGGGTATGGGGATAGGGCACAGTGGGTATGGGGATTGGGCACAGTGGGTATGGGGATTGGGGACAGTGGGTATAGGGATAGGGCACAGTGGGTATGGAGATTGGGGACAGTGGGTATGGGGATTTGGCACAGTGGGTATGGGGATAGGGCACAGTGGGTATGGGGATCGGGCACAATGGGTATGGGGATTGGGCACATTGGGTATTGGGTTTGGGCACAGTGGTATGTGGATTGAGCACAGTGGGTATGGGGATTGGGAGCAGTGGGTATGGGGCTTGGAACAGTGGGTATGGGGATTGAGCACAGTGGGTATGGGGATTCTGAACAGTGGGTATGCGGATTGGGCACTGTGGGTATGGGGATTGGGGACAATGGGTATGGGGATTGGTCACAGTGAGTATGGGGATTGGGCACAGTGGGTATGGGGATCGGGAACAGTGGGTATGGCGATTGGGCACAGTGGGTATTGGGATCGGGAACAGTGGGGATGGGGATTGGGCACAGTGGGTATTGTGATTGGGCACAGTGGTTATGGGGATTGGGCACAGTGGGTATGGGGATTGGGCTCTGTGGGTATGGGGATTGGTCACAGTGGGTATGGGGATTGGGCACAGTGGTTATGGGGATTGGGGACAGTGGGTATGGGGATTGGGCACAGTGGGAAAGGGGATAGGGCACAGTGGGTATGGGGATCGGGCACAGTGGATATGGGGATTGCGCACAGTGGGTATTGGGATTGGCATAGTGGGTATGGGGATTGAGCACAGTGGGTTTAGGAATTGGGCTCAGTGTGTATGGGGATAGGGCATTCTGAGTATGGGGATTTGGCACAGTGGGTTTAGGGATTGGGCTCAGTGGGTATGGGGATAGGGAACAGTGAGTATGGGGATTGGGCACAGTGGGTATGGGAATTGGGCACAGTGGGCATGGGGATTGGGCACAGTGGGTATGGGGATTGAGCACAGTGGGTATGCGGATAGGGCACAGTGGGTATGGGGATTGGGCACAGTGGGTATGGGGATTGGGCACAGTGGGTATGGGGATTGGGGACAGTGGGTATAGGGATAGGGCACAGTGGGAATGGGGATTGGGCACAGTGGGTATGGGGATTGGGCACAGTGGGTATGGGGATAGGGCACAGTGGGAATGGGGATTGGGCACAGTGGGTATTGGGATCGGGCACAGTGGGTATGGGGATTGGGCACAGTGGGTATTGGGATCGGGCACAGTGGGTATGGGGATAGGGCACAGTGGGAATGGGGATTGGGCACAGTGGGTATTGGGATCGGGCACAGTGGGTATGGGGATTGGGCACAGTGGGTATGGAGATTGGGGACAGTGGGTATGGGGATTGGGCACAGTGGGTATGGGGATAGGGCACAGTGGGTATGGGGATAGGGCACAGTGGGAATGGGGATTGGGCACAGTGGGTTTTGGGATCGGGCACAGTGGGTATGGGGATTGGGCACAGTGGGTATTGTGATTGGGCACAGTGGGTATGGGGATTGGACACAGTGGGTATGGGGCTTGTTCTCTTTGGGTATGGGGATTGGTCACAGTGGGTATGGGGATTGGGCACAGTGGGTATGTGGATTGGGCGCAGTGGGTATGGGGCCTGGAACAGTGGGTATGGGCATTGAGCACAGTGGGTATGGGGATTGCGCACAGTGGGTATGGGCATTGAGCACAGTGGGTATGGGGATTGCGCACAGTGGGTATGGGGATTGGGCACAGTGGGTATGTGGATTGGGCGCAGTGGGTATGGGGCCTGGAACAGTGGGTATGGGGATTGGGCACAGTGGGTATGGGGATTGGGCACAGTGGGTATGGGGATTGGGCACAGTGGGTACGGGGATTGAGCACAGTTGGTATGGGGATTGGGCACAGTGGGCATGGGGATTGGGCACAGTGGGTATGTGGATTGAGCACAGTGGGTATGGGGATAGGGCACAGTGGGTATGGGGATTGTGCACAGTGGGTTTGGGGATTGGGGACAGTGGGTATGGGGATAGGGCACAGTGGGTATGGGGATAGGGCACAGTGGGTATGGGGATCGGGCACAGTGGGTATGGGGATTGGGCACAGTGGATATGGGGATCGGGTTCCGTGGGTATGGGGATTGAGCACAATGGTTATGGGGATTGGGCGCAGTGGGTATGGGGCCTGGAACAGTGGGTATAGGGATTGAGCACAGTGGGTATGGGGATTGCGCACAGTGGGTATGGGGATTGGGCACTGTGGGTATGGGGATTGGGGAGAATGGGAATGGGGATTTGGCACAGTGGGTATGGGGATTGGGCACAGTGGGTATGGAGATCGGGCACAGTGGGTATGGGGATTGGGCACAGTGGGAATGAGGATCGGGAACAGTGGGTATGGGGATTGGGCACAGTGGGTATTGTGATTGGGCACAGTCGGAATGGGGATTGGGCACAGTGAATATGGGGATCGGACACAGTGGGTATGGGGCCTGGCACAGTGGGTATGGGGATTGGGCACAGTGGGTATGGGGATTGTGCACAGTGGGTATGGGGATTGGGCACAGTGGGAATGAGGATCGGGCACAGTGGGCATGGGGATTGAGCACAGTGTGTATGGTGATTGGGCACAGTGGGTATGGGGTTGAGCACAGTGGGTATGGGGATTGGGCATAGTGGGTATGGTGATTGGGCACAGTGGGTATGGGGATTGGGCACAGTGGGTATGGGGATTGTGCACAGTGGGTATGGGGATTGGGCACAGTGGGAATGGGGATTGGGCACAGTGGGTATGGGGATTGGGCACAGTGGGTATGGGGATTGGGCTCAGTGGGTATGGGGATTGGGCACAGTGGGTCTGGGGATTGGGCACAGTGGGTATGGGGATTGGGCACAGTGGGTATGTGGATCGGGCACAGTGGGTTATGGGATTGAGCACAGTGGGTATGGGGATTGGGCACAGTGGGTATGGGGATTGGACAGAGTGGGTATGCGGATTGCGCACAGTGGGTATGGGGATTGGGCACTGTGGGTATGGGGATTGGGGACAATGTGTATGGGGATTGGGCACAGTGGGTATGGGGATTGGGCACAGTGGGCATGGGGATTGGGCACAGTGGGTATGGGGATTGGGCACAGTGGGCATGGGGATTGGGCACAGTGGGTATGGGGATTGAGCACAGTGGGTATGGGGATAGGGCACAGTGGGTATGGGTATTGTGCACAGTGGGTATGGGGATTGGGCACAGTGGGTATTGGGATTGGGCACAGTGAGTATGTGGATTGGGGACAGTGGGTATGGGGATAGGGCACAGTGGGTATGGGGATTGGGGACAGTGGGTATGGGGATTGGGCACAGTGGGTATGGGGATAGGGCACAGTGGGTATGGGGATCGGGCACAGTGGGTATGGGGATTGGGCACAGTGGGTATGGGGATCGGGTACAGTGGGTATGGGGATTGAGCACAGTGAGTATGGGGATTGGGCGCAGTGGGTATGGGGCCTGGAACAGTGGGTATGGGGATTGAGCACAGTGGGTATGGGGATTGGGGACAGTGTGTATGGGGATAGGGCACAGTGGGTATGGGGATTGGGCTCAGTGGGTCTGGGGATTGGGCACAGTGGGTATGGGGATTGGGCACAGTGGGTATGGGGATTGGGCACAGTGGGTATGTGGATCGGGCACAGTGGGTTATGGGATTGAGCACAGTGGGTATGGGGATTGGGCACAGTGGGTATGGGGATTGGACAGAGTGGGTATGCGGATTGCGCACAGTGGGTATGGGGATTGGGCACTGTGGGTATGGGGACTGGGGACAATGTGTATGGGGATTGGGCACAGTGGGTATGGGGATTGGGCACAGTGGGTATGGGGATTGGGCACAGTGGGTATGGGGATTGGGCACAGTGGGCATTGGGATTGGGCACAGTGGGTAATGGGATTGAGCACAGTGGGTATGGGGATAGGGCACAGTGGGTATGGGGATTGGGCACAGTGGGTATGGGGATTGGGCACAGTGGGTATGGGGATTGGGCACAGTGAGTATGGGGATTGGGGACAGTGGGTATGGGGATAGGGCACAGTGGGTATGGGGATTGGGGACTGTGGGTATGGGGATTGGGCACAGTGGGTATGGGGATAGGGCACAGTGGGTATGGGGATCGGGCACAGTGGGTATGGGGATTGGGCACAGTGGGTATGGGGATCGGGTACAGTGGGTATGGGGATTGAGCACAGTGAGTATGGGGATTGGGCGCAGTGGGTATGGGGCCTGGAACAGTGGGTATGGGGATTGAGCACAGTGGGTATGGGGATTGCGCACAGTGGGTATGGGGATTGGGCACTGAGGGTATGGGGATTGGGGACAATGGGTATGGGGATCGGGCACAGTGGGTATGGGGATTGGGCACAGTGGGTATGGAGATCGGGCACAGTGGGTATGGGGATTGGGCACAGTGGGAATGAGGATCGGGAACAGTGGGTATGGGGATTGGGCACAGTGGGTATTGTGATTGGGCAAAGTGGGTATGGGGATTGGGCACAGTGGGCATGGGGATTGGGCTCTGAGGGTATGGGGATTGGTCACAGTGGGTATGGGGATTGGGCACAGTGGGTATGGGGATTGGGCACAGTGGGTATGGGGATTGGGCACAGTGGGTATGGGGATTCTTCACAATGGGTATGTGGATTGGGCACAGTGAATATGGGGATCGTACACAGTGGGTATGGGGCCTGGCACAGTTGGTATGGGGATTGGGCACAGTGGGCATGGGGATTGAGCACAGTGTGTATGGGGATTGGGCACAGTGGGTATGGGGTTGAGCACAGTGGGTATGGGGATTGTGCACAGTGGGTATGGGGATTGGGCACAGTGGGTATGGGGATTGGGCACAGTGGGTATGGGGATTGGGCACAGTGGGTATGGGGATTGTGCTCAGTGGGTATGGGGATTGGGCACAGTGGGTATGGGGATTGGACACAGTGAGTATGGGGATTGGGATAGTGGGTATGGGGAATAGGGACAGTGGGTATAGGGATAGGGCACAGTGGGTATGGGGATTGGGCACAGTGGGTATGGGGATTGGGCACAGTGGGTATGGGGATCGAGCACAGTGGGTATGGGAATTGGGCACAGTGGGTATGGGGATTGGACACAGTGGGTATGGGGATTGGGATAGTGGGTATGGGGAATAGGGACAGTGGGTATGGGGATAGGGCACAGTGGGCATGGGGATTGGGCACAGTGGGTATGGGGATTGGGCACAGTGGGTATGCGGATTGGGCACAGTGGGTATGAGGATCGGGCACAGTGGGTATGGAGATTGGGCACAGTGGGTTTGGCGATCGGGCACAGTGGGTATGGGGATTGGGCACAGTGGGTATGAGGATTGGGCACAGTGGGTATGGGGATTGGTCACAGTGTGTATGAGGATTGGGCACAGTGTGTATGGGGATTGGTCACAGTGGGTATGGGGATTTGGCACAGTGGGTATGGGGATTGGGCACAGTGGATATGGGGCCTGGCACAGTGGGTATGAGGATTGCGCACTGTGGGTATGGCGATTGGACATAGTGGGTATGGGAATTGGGCTCAGTGGGTATGGGGAATGGCACAGTGGGTATGGGGATTGGACACAGTGGGTATGGGGATTGGACACAGTGGGTATGGGGATTGGGTCCAGTGGGTATAGGGCCTGACACAATGGGTATGCGGTGTGGGCACAATGAGTATGGGGATTGGGCACAGTAGGTATGGGGATCAGGCACAGTGGCTTTGGGGATTGGGCACAGTGGGTATGGGGATCGGGAACAGTGGGTATGGGGATTAGGCACAGAGGGTATGGGGATCTACAAAGAACAAAGAACAAAGAAATGTACAGCACAGGAACAGGCCCTTCGGCCCTCCAAGCCCGTGCCGACCATACTGCCCGACTAAACTACAATCTTCTACACTTCCTGGGTCCGTATCCTTCTATTCCCATCCTATTCATATATTTGTCAAGATGCCCCTTAAATGTCCCTATCGTCCCTGCCTCCACTACCTCCTCCGGTAGTGAGTTCCAGGCACCCACTACCCTCTGCGTAAAAAACTTGCCTCGTACATCTACTCTAAACTTTGCCCCTCTCACCTTAAACCTATGCCCCCTAGTAATTGACCCCTCTACCCTGGGGAAAAGCCTCTGACTATCCACTCTGTCTATGCCCCTCATAATTTTGTATACCTCTATCAGGTCGCCCCTCAACCTCCTTCGTTCCAGTGAGAACAAACCGAGTTTATTCAATCGCTCCTCATAGCTTATGCCCTCCATACCAGGCAACATTCTGGTAAATCTCTTCTGCACCCTCTCTAAAGCCTCCACATCCTTCTGGTAGTGTGGCGACCAGAATTGAACACTATACTCCAAGTGTGGCCTAACTAAGGTTCTATACAGCTGCAACATGACTTGCCAATTCTTATACTCAATGCCCCGGCCAATGAAGGCAAGCATGCCGTATGCCTTCTTGACTACCTTCTCCACCTGTGTAGCCCCTTTCAGTGATCTGTGGACCTGTACTCCTAGATCTCTTTGACTTTCAATACTCTTGAGGGTTCTACCATTCACTGTATATTCCCTACCTGCATTAGCCCTTCCAAAATGCATTACCTCACATTTGTCCAGGTTAAACTCCATCTGCCATCTCTCCGCCCAAGTCTCCAGACAATCTAAATCCTGCTGTATCCTCAGACAGTCCTCATCGCTATCCGCAATTCCACCAACCTTTGTGTCGTCTGCAAACTTACTAATCAGACCAGTTACATTTTCCTCCAAATCATTTATATATACTACAAAGAGCAAAGGTCCCAGCACTGATCCCTGTGGAACACCACTGGTCACAGCCCTCCAATTAGAAAAGCATCCCTCCATTGCTACCCTCTGCCTTCTATGGCCTAGCCAGTTCTGTATCCACCTTGCCAGTTCACCCTTGATCCCGTGTGACTTCACCTTTTGTACTAGTCTACCATGAGGGACCTTGTCAAAGGCCTTACTGAAGTCCATATAGACAACATCTACTGCCCTACCTGCATCAATCATCTTAGTGACCTCCTCGAAAAACTCTATCAAGTTAGTGAGACACGACCTCCCCTTCACAAAACCGTGCTGCCTCTCACTAATACGTCCATTTGCTTCCAAATGGGAGTAGATCCTGTCTCGAAGAATTCTCTCCAGTAATTTCCCTACCACTGAAGTAAGGCTCACCGGCCTGTAGTTCCCGGGATTATCCCTGCCACCCTTCTTAAACAGAGGAACAACATTGGCTATTCTCCAGTCCTCCGGGACATCCCCTGAAGACAGCGAGGATCCAAAGATTTCTGTCAAGGCCTCAGCAATTTCCTCTCCAGCCTCCTTCAGTATTCTGGGGTAGATCCCATCCGGCCCTGGGGACTTATCTACCTTAATATTTTTTAAGACACCCAACACCTCGTCTTTTTGGATCACAATGTGACCCAGGCTATCTACACCCCCTTCTCCAGACTCAACATCTACCAATTCCTTCTCTTTGGTGAATACTGATGCAAAGTATTCATTTAGTACCTCGCCCATTTCCTCTGGCTCCACACATAGATTCCCTTGCCTATCCTTCAGTGGGCCAACCCTTTCCCTGGCTACCCTCTTGCTTTTTATGTAAGTGTAAAAAGCCTTGGGATTTTCCTTAACCCTATTTGCCAATGACTTTTCATGACCCCTTCTAGCCCTCCTGACTCCCTGCTTAAGTTCCTTCCTACTTTCCTTATATGCCACACAGGCTTCGTCTGTTCCCAGCCTTTTAGCCCTGACAAATGCCTCCTTTTTCTTTTTGACGAGGCCTACAATATCATTCGTCATCCAAGGTTCCCGAAAATTGCCGTATTTGTCTTTCTTCCTCACAGGAACATGCCTGTCCTGTATTCCTATCAACTGACACTTGAAAGCCTCCCACATGTCAGATGTTGATTTGCCCTCAAACATCCGCCCCCAATCTATGCTCTTCAGTTCCCGCCTAATATTGTTATAATTAGCCTTCCCCCAATTTAGCACATTCATCCTCGGACCACTCTTATCCTTGTCCACCAGTACTTTAAAACTTACTGAATTGTGGTCACTGTTACCGAAATGCTCCCCTACTGAAACATCTACCACCTGGCCGGGCTCATTCCCCAATACCAGGTCCAGTACCGCCTCTTCCCTAGTTGGACTGTTTACATATTGTTTTAAGAAGCCCTCCTGGATGCTCCTTACAAACTCTGCCCCGTCTAAGCCCCTGGCACTAAGTGAGTCCCAGTCAATATTGGGGAAGTTGAAGTCTCCCATCACCACAACCCTGTTGTTTTTACTCTTTTCCAAAATCTGTCTACCTATCTGCTCCTCTATCTCCCGCTGGCTGTTGGGAGGCCTGTAGTATACCCCCAACATTGTGACTGCACCCTTCTTATTCCTGATCTCTACCCATATAGCCTCACTGCCCTCTGAGGTGTCCTCTCGCTGTATAGCTGTGATACTCTCCTGAACAAGTAGCGCAACTCCGCCTCCCCTTTTACATCCCCCTCTATCCCGCCTGAAACATCTAAATCCTGGAACGTTTAGCTGCCAATCCTGCCCTTCCCTCAACCAGGTCTCTGTAATGGCAACAACATCATAGTTCCAAGTAGTAATCCAAGCTCTAAGTTGATCTGCCTTACCCGTAATGCTCCTTGCATTAAAACATATGCACTTCAGGCCACCAGACCCGCTGTGTTCAGCAACTTCTCCCCGTCTGCTCTGCCTCAGAGCCACACTGTCCATATTCCCTAGTTCTCCCTCAACGCTCTCACCTTCTGACCTATTGCTCCCGTGCCCACCCCCCTGCCATACTAGTTTAAACCCTCCCGTGTGACACTAGCAAATCTCGCGGCCAGGATATTTATGCCTCTCCGGTTTAGATGCAACCCGTCCATCTTATACAGGTCACACCTGCCCCGGAAGAGCTCCCAGTGGTCCAGATAACCGAAACCCTCCCTCCTACACCAGCTGTTTAGCCACGTGTTTGTCTGCTCTATCTTCCTATTTCTAGCCTCACTGGCACGTGGCACAGGGAGTAATCCCGAGATTACAACCCTCGAGGTCCTGTCTTTTAACTTTCTGCCTAGCTCCCTGAACTCCTGCTGCAGGACCTCATGCCTCTTCCTGCCTATGTCGTTAGTACCAATATGTACAACGACCTCTACCTGTTTGCCCTCCCCCTTCAGGATTCCCTCTACCCGTTCGGAGACATCCTGGACCCTGGCACCAGGGAGGCAACATACCATCCTGGAGTCTCTTTCACGTCCACAGAAGCGCCTATCTGTTCCCCTGACTATAGAGTCCCCTATAACTATTACTCTTCTGCGCTTTGACCCTCCCTTCTGAACATCAGAGCCAGCCGTGGTGCCACTGCTCTGGCTGCTGCTGTTTTCCCCTGATAGGCTATCCCCCCCGACAGTATCCAAAGGGGTATATCTGTTCGAGAGGGGGACAACCACAGGGGATTCCTGCACTGATCTAGCACAGTCGGTATGGGGCCTGGCACAGTGGGTATGGGGTGTAGGCACGGTGGGTATCGGAATTGGGCACAGTGGGTATGGGGATTAGGCACAGTGTGTATGGGGATTGGGCACAGTGGGTATGGGGATTGGGCACAGTGGGTATGGGGATTGGGCACAGTGGGTATGGGGATTGGGAACAGTGGGTATGGGGATTGGGCACAGTGGGTTTAGGGATTGGGCGCATTGGGTATGGTGATTGGGCACAGTGGGTATGGGGAATGGGAACAGTGGATTTGGGGATTGGGCACATTGTGTATGGGGATTGGGCACAGTGGGTATGGGGATTGGTCACAGTGGGTATGGGGATTGGGCACAGTGGGCATGGGGATTGTGCACAGTGTGTATGGGGATTGGGCACAGTGGGTATGGGGTTGAGCACAGTGGGTATGGGGATTGGGCATAGTGGGTATGGGGATTGGGCACAGTGGGTATGGGGATTGGGCACAGTGGTTATGGGGTTGTGCACAGTGGGTATGGGGATTGGGCACAGTGGGTATGGGGATTGGGCACAGTGGGTATGGGGATTGGGCACAGTGGGTATGGGGATTGGGCTCAGTGGATATGGGGATTGGGCACAGTGGGCATGGGGATTGGGCTCAGTGGGTATGGGGATTGGGCACAGTGGGTATGGGGATTGGACACAGTGGGTATGGGGATTGGGATGGTGGGTATGGGGAATAGGGACAGTGGGTATAGGGATAGGGCACAGTGGGTATGGGGATTGGGCACAGAGGGTATGGGGATTGGGCACAGTGGGTATGGTGATTGAGCACAGTGGGTATGGGGATTGGGCACAGTGGGTATGGGGATTGGACACAGTGGGTATGGCGATTGGGATAGTGGGTATGGGGAATAGGGACAGTGGGTATGGGGATAGGGCACAGTGGGAATGGGGATTGGGCACAGTGGGTATGGGGATTGGGCACAGTGGGTATGCGGATTGGGCACAGTGCGTATGAGGATTGGGCACAGTGGGTATGGAGATTGGGCACAGTGGGTATGGCGATCGGGCACAGTGGTTATGGGGATTGGGCACAGTGGGTATGAGGATTGGGCACTGTTGGTATGGGGATTGGGCACAGTGGATATGGGGCCTGGCACAGTGTGTATGGGGATTGCGCACTGTGGGTATGGCGATTGGACATAGTGGGTATGGGAATTGGGCTCAGTGGGTATGGGGTTTCGTCACAATGGGTATGGGGATTGGGCACAGTGAATATGGGGATCGTACACAGTGGGTATGGGGCCTGGCACAGTGGATATGGGGATTGGGCACATTGGGCATGGGGATTGAGCACAGTGTGTATGGGGATTGGGCACAGTGGGTATGGGGTTGATCACAGTGGGTATGGGGATTGGGCATAGTGGGTATGGGGATTGGGCACAGTGGGTATGGGGATTGGGCACAGTGGGTATGGGGATTGTGCACAGTGGGTATGGGGATTGGGCACAGTGGGTATGGGGATTGGGCACAGTGGGTATGGGGATTGGGCACAGTGGGTATGGGGATTGGGCACAGTGGGTATGGGGATTGGGCTCAGTGGGTATGGGATTGGGCACAGTGGGTATGGGGATTGGGCACAGTGGGTATGGGGATTGGGCACAGTGGGTATGTGGATCGGGCACAGTGGGTTATGGGATTGAGCACAGTGGGTATGGGGATTGGGCACAGTGGGTATGGGGATTGGACACAGTGGGTATGGGGATTGGGATAGTGGGTTTGGGGATTGGACACAGTGGGTATAGGGATAGGGCACAGTGGGTATGGGGATTGGGCACAGTGGGTATGGGGATTGGGCACAGTGGGTATGGGGTTTGAGCACAGTGGGTATGGGCATTGGGCACAGAGGGTATGGGGATTGGACACAGTGGGTATGGGGATTGGGATAGTGGGTATAGGGAATAGGGACAGTGGGTATGGGGATAGGGCACAGTGGGTTTGGGGATTGGGCACAGTGGGTATGCGGATTGGGCACAGTGGGTATGAGCATCGGGCACAGTGGGTATGGAGATTGGGCACAGTGGGAATGGCGATCGGGAACAGTGGGTATGGGGATTGGGCACAGTGTGTATGAGGATTGGGCACAGTGGGTATGGGGATTGGTCACAGTGTGTATGAGGATTGGGCACAGTGGGTATGGGGATTGGGCACAGTGGATATGGGGCCTGGCACAGTGGGTATGGGGATTGCGCACTGTGGGTATGGCGATTGGACATAGTGGGTATGGGAATTGGGCTCAGTGGATATGGGGATTGGACACAGTGGGTATGGGGATTGGGGATTGGACACAGTGGGTATGGGGTTTGGGCCCAGTGGGTATGGGGCCTGACACAATGGGTATGCGGTGTGGGCAAAATGAGTATGGGGATTGGGCACAGTAGGTATGGGGATCGGGAACAGTGGGTATGGGGATTAGGCACAGTGGGTATGGGGATCTAGCACAGTCGGTATGGGGCCTGGCACAGTGGCTATGGTGTGTAGGCACAGTGGGTATCGGGATTGGGCACAGTGGGTATGGGGATTGGGCACAGTTGGTATGGGGAATGGGCACAGTGGGTTTGGGGATTGGGCACATTGTGTATGGGGATTGGGCATAGTGGGTATGGGGATTGGTCACAGTGGGTATGGGGATTGGGCACAGTGAATATGGGGATCGTACACAGTGGGTATGGGGCCTGGCACAGTGGGTATGGGGATTGGGCACAGTGGGCATGGGGAATGAGCACAGTGTGTATGGGGATTGGGCACAGTGGGTATGGGGTTGAGCACAGTGGGTATGGGGATTGGGCACAGTGGGTATGGGGATTGGGCACAGTGGGTATGGGGATTGGGCACAGTGGGTATGGGGATTGGGCTCAGTGGCTATGGGCATTGGGCACAGTGGGTATGGGGATTGGGCACAGTGGGTATGGGGTTTGGGCACAGTGGGTATGTGGATCGGGCACAGTGGGTTATGGGATTGAGCACAGTGGGTATGGGGATTGGGCACAGTGGGTATGGGGATTGGACACAGTGGGTATGGGGATTGGGATAGTGGGTATGGGGAATAGGGACAGTGGGTATAGGGATAGGGCACAGTGGGTATGGGGATTGGGCACAGTGGGTATGGGGATTGGGAACAGTGGGTATGGGGATTGAGCTCAGTGGGTATGGGGATTGGTACAGTGGGTATGGGGATTGGACACAGTGGGTATGGGGATTGGGATAGTGGGTATGGGGAATAGGGACAGTGGGTATGGGGATAGGGCACAGTGGGTATGGGGATTGGGCACAGTGGGTATGGGGATTGTGCACAGTGGGTATGCGGATTGGGCACAGTGGGTATGGCGATCGGGCACAGTGGGTATGGGGATTGGGCACAGTGTGTGTGAGGATTGGGCACAGTGGGTATGGGGATTGGTGACAGTGTGTATGAGGATTGGGCACAGTGGGTATGGGGATTGGGCACAGTGGATATGGGGCCTGGCACAGTGGGTATGGGGATTGCGCACTGTGGGTATGGCGATTGGACATAGTGGGTATGGGAATTGGGCTCAGTGGGTATGGGGAATGGCACAGTGGGTATGGGGATTGGACACAGTGGGTATGGGGATTGGGCACAGTGAATATGGGGATCGTACACAGTGGGTATGGGGCCTGGCACAGTGGGTATGGGGATTGGGCACAGTGGGCATGGGGAATGAGCACAGTGTGTATGGGGATTGGGCACAGTGGGTATGGGGTTGAGCACAGTGGGTATGGGGATTGGGCACAGTGGGTATGGGGATTGGGCACAGTGGGTATGGGGATTGGGCACAGTGGGTATGGGGATTGGGCTCAGTGGCTATGGGCATTGGGCACAGTGGGTATGGGGATTGGGCACAGTGGGTATGGGGTTTGGGCACAGTGGGTATGTGGATCGGGCACAGTGGGTTATGGGATTGAGCACAGTGGGTATGGGGATTGGGCACAGTGGGTATGGGGATTGGACACAGTGGGTATGGGGATTGGGATAGTGGGTATGGGGAATAGGGACAGTGGGTATAGGGATAGGGCACAGTGGGTATGGGGATTGGGCACAGTGGGTATGGGGATTGGGAACAGTGGGTATGGGGATTGAGCTCAGTGGGTATGGGGATTGGTACAGTGGGTATGGGGATTGGACACAGTGGGTATGGGGATTGGGATAGTGGGTATGGGGAATAGGGACAGTGGGTATGGGGATAGGGCACAGTGGGTATGGGGATTGGGCACAGTGGGTATGGGGATTGTGCACAGTGGGTATGCGGATTGGGCACAGTGGGTATGGCGATCGGGCACAGTGGGTATGGGGATTGGGCACAGTGTGTGTGAGGATTGGGCACAGTGGGTATGGGGATTGGTGACAGTGTGTATGAGGATTGGGCACAGTGGGTATGGGGATTGGGCACAGTGGATATGGGGCCTGGCACAGTGGGTATGGGGATTGCGCACTGTGGGTATGGCGATTGGACATAGTGGGTATGGGAATTGGGCTCAGTGGGTATGGGGAATGGCACAGTGGGTATGGGGATTGGACACAGTGGGTATGGGGATTGGGCACAGTGGGTATGGGGATTGGGCCAAGTGGGTATGGGGCCTGACACAATGGGTATGCGGTGTGGGCACAATGAGTATGGGGATTGGGCACAGTAGGTATGGGGATCGGGATCAGTGGGTATGGGGATTAGGCACAGTGGGTATGGGGATCTAGCACAGTCGGTATGGGGCCTGGCACAGTGGGTATGGGGTGTAGGCACAGTGGGTATCGGCATTGGGCACAGTGGGTATGGGGATTGGGCACAGTGGGTATGGGGAATGGGCACAGTGGGTTTGGGGATTGGGCACATTGTGTATGGGGATTGGGCACAGTGGGTATGGGGATTGGGCACAGTGAATATGAGGATCGTACAGAGTGGGAATGGGGCCTGGCACAGTGGCTATGGGGATTGGGCACAGTGGGCATGGGGATTGAGCACAGTGTGTATGGGGATTGGGCACAGTGGCTATGGGGTTGAGCACAGTGGGTATGGGGATAGGGCATAGTGAGTATGGGGATTGGGCACAGTGGGTATGGGGATTGGGCACAGTAGGTATGGGTTTGGGCTCAGTGGGTATGGGGATTGGGCACAGTGGGTATGGGGATTGGGCACAGTGGGTATGGGGATTGGACACAGTGGGTATGGGGATTGGGATAGTGGGTATGGGGAATAGGGACAGTGGGTATAGGGATAGGGCACAGTGGGTATGGGGATTGGGCACAGTGGGTATGGGGATTGGGCACAGTGGGTATGGGGATTGGACACAGTGGGTATGGGGATTGGGATAGTGGGTATGGGGAATAGGGACAGTGGGTATGGGGATAGGGCACAGTGGGTATGGGGATTGGGCACAGTGGGTATGGGGATTGTGCACAGTGGGTATGCGGATTGGGCACAGTGGGTATGAGGATCGGGCACAGTGGGTATGGAGATTGGGCACAGTGTGTATGGCGATCGGGCACAGTGGGTATGGGGATTGGGCACAGTGGGTATGGGGATTGTGCACAGTGGGTATGCGGATTGGGCACAGTTGCTATGGGAATTGGGCACAGTGGGTATGAGGATCGGGCACAGTGGGTATGGAGATTGGGCACAGTGTGTATGGCGATCGGGCACAGTGGGTATGGGGATTGGGCACAGTGGGTATGGGGATTGTGCACAGTGGGTATGCGGATTGGGCACAGTGGGTATGGAGATTGGGCACAGTGGGTATGAGGATCGGGCACAGTGGGTATGGGGATTGGGCACAGTGTGTATGGCGATCGGGCACAGTGGGTATGGGGATTGGGCACAGTGTGTATGAGGATTGGGCACAGTGGGTATGGGGATTGGTCACAGTGTGTATGAGGATTGGGCACAGTGGGTATGGGGATTGGGCACAGTGGATATGGGGCCTGGCACAGTGGGTCTGGGGATTGCGCACTGTGGGTATGGCGATTGGACATAGTCGGTATGGGAATTGGGCTCAGTGGGTATGGGGAATGGCACAGTGGGTATGGGGATTGGACACTGGGTATGGGGATTGGGCACAGTGGGTATGGGGATTGGGCCCAGTGGGTATGGGGCCTGACACAATGGGTATGCGGTGTGGGCACAATGAATATGGGGATTGGGCACAGTAGGTATGGGGATCGGGAACAGTGGGTATGGGGATTAGGCACAGTGGGTATGGGGATCTAGCACAGTCGGTATGGGGCCTGGCACAGTGGGTATGGGGTGTAGGCACAGTGGGTATCGGGATTGGGCACAGTGGGTATGGGGATTGGGCACAGTGTGTATGGGGATTGGGCACAGTGGGTATGGGGATTGGGCACAGTGGGTATGGGGATTGGGCACAGTGGGTATGGGGATTGGGCACAGTGGGTATGGGGATTGGGCACAGTGGGTATGAGGATTGGGCACAGTGGGTATGGGGATTGGGCACAGTGTGTATGAGGATTTGGCACAGTGGGTATGGGGATTGGGCACAGTGGATATGGGGCCTGGCACAGTGGGTATGGGGATTGCGCACTGTGGGTATGGCGATTTGACATAGTGGGTAAGGGAATTGGGCACAGTGGGTATGGGGATTGGGCACAGTGTGTATGAGGATTGGGCACAGTGGGTATGGGGATTGGTCACAGTGTGTATGAGGATTGGGCACAGTGGGTATGGGGATTGGGCACAGTGGATATGGGGCCTGGCACAGTGGGTCTGGGGATTGCGCACTGTGGGTATGGCGATTGGACATAGTCGGTATGGGAATTGGGCTCAGTGGGTATGGGGAATGGCACAGTGGGTATGGGGATTGGACACTGGGTAGAGGGATTGGGCACAGTGGGTATGGGGATTGGGCCCAGTGGGTATGGGGCCTGACACAATGGGTATGCGGTGTGGGCACAATGAATATGGGGATTGGGCACAGTAGGTATGGGGATCGGGAACAGTGGGTATGGGGATTAGGCACAGTGGGTATGGGGATCTAGCACAGTCGGTATGGGGCCTGGCACAGTGGGTATGGGGTGTAGGCACAGTGGGTATCGGGATTGGGCACAGTGGGTATGGGGATTGGGCACAGTGTGTATGGGGATTGGGCACAGTGGGTATGGGGATTGGGCACAGTGGGTATGGGGATTGGGCACAGTGGGTATGGGGATTGGGCACAGTGGGTATGGGGATTGGGCACAGTGGGTATGAGGATTGGGCACAGTGGGTATGGGGATTGGGCACAGTGTGTATGAGGATTTGGCACAGTGGGTATGGGGATTGGGCACAGTGGATATGGGGCCTGGCACAGTGGGTATGGGGATTGCGCACTGTGGGTATGGCGATTTGACATAGTGGGTAAGGGAATTGGGCTCAGTGGGTATGAGGATCGGGCACAGTGGGTATGGAGATTGGGCACAGTGGGTATGGCGATCGGGCACAGTGGGTATGGGGATTGGGCACAGTGGGTATGAGGATTGGGCACAGTGGGTATGGGGATTGGGCACAGTGTGTATGAGGATTTGGCACAGTGGGAATGGGGACTGGGCACAGTGGATATGGGGCCTGGCACAGTGGGTATGGGGATTGCGCACTGTGGGTATGGCGATTTGACATAGTGGGTATGGGAATTGGGCTCAGTGGGTATGGGGATTCGTCACAATGGGTATGGGAATTGGGCACATTGAATATGGGGATCGTACACAGTGGGTATGGGACCTGGCACAGTGGGTATGGGGATTGGGCACAGTGGGCATGGGGATTGAGCACAGTGTGTATGGGGATTGGGCACAGTGGGTAGGGGGTTGAGCACAGTGGGTATGGGGATTGGGCATAGTGGGTATGGGGATTGTGCACAGTGGGTATGGGGATGGGGCACAGTGTGTATGGGGATGGGGCACAGTGGGTAGGGGGTTGAGCACAGTGGGTATGGGGATTTGGCACAGTGGGTATGGGGACTGTGCACAGTGGGGATGGGGATTGGGCACAGTGGGTATGGGGATTGGGGACAGTGGGTATGGGGATTGGGCACAGTGGGTATGGCGATCGGGCACAGTGGGTATGGGGATTGGGCACAGTGGGTATGAGGATTGGGCACTGTTGGTATGGGGATTGGGCACAGTGGATATGGGGCCTGGCACAGTGTGTATGGGGATTGCGCACTGTGGGTATGGCGATTGGACATAGTGGGTATGGGAATTGGGCTCAGTGGGTATGGGGTTTCGTCACAATGGGTATGGGGATTGGGCACAGTGAATATGGGGATCGTACACAGTGGGTATGGGGCCTGGCACAGTGGATATGGGGATTGGGCACATTGGGCATGGGGATTGAGCACAGTATTTATGGGGATTGGGCACAGTGGGTATGGGGTTGATCACAGTGGGTATGGGGATTGGGCATAGTGGGTATGGGGATTGGGCACAGTGGGTATGAGGATTGGGCACAGTGGGTATGGGGATTGTGCACAGTGGGTATGGGGATTGGGCACAGTGGGTATGGGGATTGGGCACAGTGGGTATGGGGATTGGGCACAGTGGGTATGGGGATTGGGCTCAGTGGGTATGGGATTGGGCACAGTGGGTATGGGGATTGGGCACAGTGGGTATGGGAATCGTCACAGTGGGTATGTGGATCGGGCACAGTGGGTTATGGGATTGAGCACAGTGGGTATGGGGATTGGGCACAGTGGGTATGGGGATTGGACACAGTGGGTATGGGGATTGGGATAGTGGGTTTGGGGATTGGACACAGTGGGTATAGGGATAGGGCACAGTGGGTATGGGGATTGGGCACAGTGGGTATGGGGATTGGGCACAGTGGGTATGGGGTTTGAGCACAGTGGGTATGGGGATTGGGCACAGAGGGTATGGGGATTGGACACAGTGGGTATGGGGATTGGGATAGTGGGTATAGGGAATAGGGACAGTGGGTATGGGGATAGGGCACAGTGGGTTTGGGGATTGGGCACAGTGGGTATGCGGATTGGGCACAGTGGGTATGAGCATCGGGCACAGTGGGTATGGAGATTGGGCACAGTGGGAATGGCGATCGGGAACAGTGGGTATGGGGATTGGGCACAGTGTGTATGAGGATTGGGCACAGTGGGTATGGGGATTGGTCACAGTGTGTATGAGGATTGGGCACAGTGGGTATGGGGATTGGGCACAGTGGATATGGGGCCTGGCACAGTGGGTATGGGGATTGCGCACTGTGGGTATGGCGATTGGACATAGTGGGTATGGGAATTGGGCTCAGTGGATATGGGGATTGGACACAGTGGGTATGGGGATTGGGGATTGGACACAGTGGGTATGGGGTTTGGGCCCAGTGGGTATGGGGCCTGACACAATGGGTATGCGGTGTTGGCAAAATGAGTATGGGGATTGGGCACAGTAGGTATGGGAATCGGGAACAGTGGGTATGGGGATTAGGCACAGTGGGTATGGGGATCTAGCACAGTCGGTATGGGGCCTGGCACAGTGGCTATGGTGTGTAGGCACAGTGGGTATCGGGATAGGGCACAGTGGGTATGGGGATTGGGCACAGTTGGTATGGGGAATGGGCACAGTGGGTTTGGGGATTGGGCACATTGTGTATGGGGATTGGGCATAGTGGGTATGGGGATTGGTCACAGTGGGTATGGGGATTGGGCACAGTGAATATGGGGATCGTACACAGTGGGTATGGGGCCTGGCACAGTGGGTATGGGGATTGGGCACAGTGGGCATGGGGAATGAGCACAGTGTGTATGGGGATTGGGCACAGTGGGTATGGGGTTGAGCACAGTGGGTATGGGGATTGGGCACAGTGTGTATGGGGATTGGGCACAGTGGGTATGGGGATTGGGCACAGTGGGTATGGGGATTGGGCTCAGTGGCTATGGGCATTGGGCACAGTGGGTATGGGGATTGGGCACAGTGGGTATGGGGTTTGGGCACAGTGGGTATGGGGATTGGGCTCAGTGGGTATGGGATTGGGCACAGTGGGTATGGGGATTGGGCACAGTGGGTATGGGGATTGGACACAGTGGGTATGGGGATTGGGATAGTGGGTATGGGGAATAGGGACAGTGGGTATAGGGATAGGGCACAGTGGGTATGGGGATTGGGCACAGTGGGTATGGGGATTGGGCACAGTGGGTATGGGGATTGAGCTCAGTGGGTATGGGGATTGGTACAGTGGGTATGGGGATTGGACACAGTGGGTATGGGGATGGAGATAGTGGGTATGGGGAATAGGGACAGTGGGTATGGGGATAGTGCACAGTGGGTATGGGGATTGGGCACAGTGGGTATGGGGATTGTGCACAGTGGGTATGCGGATTGGGCACAGTGGGTATGGCGATCGGGCACAGTGGGTATGGGGATTGGGCACAGTGTGTGTGAGGATTGGGCACAGTGGGTATGGGGATTGGTGACAGTGTGTATGAGGATTGGGCACAGTGGGTATGGGGATTGGGCACAGTGGATATGGGGCCTGGCACAGTGGGTATGGGGATTGCGCACTGTGGGTATGGCGATTGGACATAGTGGGTATGGGAATTGGGCTCAGTGGGTATGGGGAATGGCACAGTGGGTATGGGGATTGGACACAGTGGGTATGGGGATTGGGCACAGTGGGTATGGGGATTGGGCCAAGTGGGTATGGGGCCTGACACAATGGGTATGCGGTGTGGGCACAATGAGTATGGGGATTGGGCACAGTAGGTATGGGGATCGGGATCAGTGGGTATGGGGATTAGGCACAGTGGGTATGGGGATCTAGCACAGTCGGTATGGGGCCTGGCACAGTGGGTATGGGGTGTAGGCACAGTGGGTATCGGGATTGGGCACAGTGGGTATGGGGATTGGGCACAGTGGGTATGGGGAATGGGCACAGTGGGTTTGGGGATTGGGCACATTGTGTATGGGGATTGGGCACAGTGGGTATGGGGATTGGGCACAGTGAATATGAGGATCGTACAGAGTGGGAATGGGGCCTGGCACAGTGGCTATGGGGATTGGGCACAGTGGGCATGGGGATTGAGCACAGTGTGTATGGGGATTGGGCACAGTGGCTATGGGGTTGAGCACAGTGGGTATGGGGATAGGGCATAGTGAGTATGGGGATTGGGCACAGTGGGTATGGGGATTGGGCACAGTAGGTATGGGTTTGGGCTCAGTGGGTATGGGGATTGGGCACAGTGGGTATGGGGATTGGGCACAGTGGGTATGGGGATTGGGCACAGTGGGTATGGGGATTGGGATAGTGGGTATGGGGAATAGGGACAGTAGGTATAGGGATAGGACACAGTGGGTATTGGGATTGGGCACAGAGGGTATGGGGATTGGGCACAGTGGGTATGGGGACTGAGCACAGTTGGTATGGGGATTGGGCACAGTGGGTATGGGGATTGGACACAGTGGGTATGGGGATTGGGATAGTGGGTATGGGGAATAGGGACAGTGGGTATGGGGATAAGGCACAGTGGGTATGGGGATTGGGCACAGTGGGCATGGGAATTGGGCTCAGTGGGTATGGGGATTCGACACAATGGGTATGGGGATTGGGCACATTGAATATGGGGATCGTACACAGTGGGTATGGGGCCTGGCACAGTGGGTATGGGGATTGGGTACAGTGGGCATTGGGATTGAGCACAGTGTGTATGGGGATTGGGCACAGTGGGTATGGGGTTGAGCACAGTGGGTATTGGGATTGGGCATAGTGGGTATGGGGATTGTGCACAGTGGGTATGGTGATTGGGCACAGTGGGTATGGGGATTGGGCACAGTGGGTATGGGGATTGGGCACAGTGGGTATGGGGATTGGGCTCAGTGGCTATGGGGATTGGGCACAGTGGGTATGGGGATTGGGCACAGTGGGTATGGGGTTTGGGCACAGTGGGTATGTGGATCGGGCACAGTGGGTTATGGGATTGAGCACAGTGGGTATGGGGATTGGGCACAGTGGGTATGGGGATTGGACACAGTGGGTATGGGGATTGGGATAGTGGGTATGGGGAATAGGGACAGTGGGTATAGGGATAGGGCACAGTGGGTATGGGGATTGGGCACAGTGGGTATGGGGATTGGGCACAGTGGGTATGGGGATTGGACACAGTGGGTATGGGGATTGGGATAGTGGGTATGGGGAATAGGGACAGTGGGTATGGGGATAGGGCACAGTGGGTATGGGGATTGGGCACAGTGGGTATGGGGATTGTGCACAGTGGGTATGCGGATTGGGCACAGTGGGTATGAGGATCGGGCACAGTGGGTATGGAGATTGGGCACAGTGTGTATGGCGATCGGGCACAGTGGGTATGGGGATTGGGCACAGTGGGTATGGGGATTGTGCACAGTGGGTATGCGGATTGGGCACAGTTGCTATGGGAATTGGGCACAGTGGGTATGAGGATCGGGCACAGTGGGTATGGAGATTGGGCACAGTGTGTATGGCGATCGGGCACAGTGGGTATGGGGATTGGGCACAGTGGGTATGGGGATTGTGCACAGTGGGTATGCGGATTGGGCACAGTGGGTATGGAGATTGGGCACAGTGGGTATGAGGATCGGGCACAGTGGGTATGGGGATTGGGCACAGTGTGTATGGCGATCGGGCACAGTGGGTATGGGGATTGGGCACAGTGTGTATGAGGATTGGGCACAGTGGGTATGGGGATTGGTCACAGTGTGTATGAGGATTGGACACAGTGGGTATGGGGATTGGGCACAGTGGATATGGGGCCTGGCACAGTGGGTCTGGGGATTGCGCACTGTGGGTATGGCGATTGGACATAGTCTGTATGGGAATTGGGCTCAGTGGGTATGGGGAATGGCACAGTGGGTATGGGGATTGGACACTGGGTATGGGGATTGGGCACAGTGGGTATGGGGATTGGGCCCAGTGGGTATGGGGCCTGACACAATGGGTATGCGGTGTGGGCACAATGAATATTTGGATTGGGCACAGTAGGTATGGGGATCGGGAACAGTGGGTATGGGGATTAGGCACAGTGGGTATGGGGATCTAGCACAGTCGGTATGGGGCCTGGCACAGTGGGTATGGGGTGTAGGCACAGTGGGTATCGGGATTGGGCACAGTGGGTATGGGGATTGGGCACAGTGTGTATGGGGATTGGGCACAGTGGGTATGGGGATTGGGCACAGTGGGTATGGGGATTGGGCACAGTGGGTATGGGGATTGGGCACAGTGGGTATGGGGATTGGGCACAGTGGGTATGAGGATTGGGCACAGTGGGTATGGGGATTGGGCACAGTGTGTATGAGGATTTGGCACAGTGGGTATGGGGATTGGGCACAGTGGATATGGGGCCTGGCACAGTGGGTATGGGGATTGCGCACTGTGGGTATGGCGATTTGACATAGTGGGTAAGGGAATTGGGCTCAGTGGGTATGAGGATCGGGCACAGTGGGTATGGAGATTGGGCACAGTGGGTATGGCGATCGGGCACAGTGGGTATGGGGATTGGGCACAGTGGGTATGAGGATTGGGCACAGTGGGTATGGGGATTGGGCACAGTGTGTATGAGGATTTGGCACAGTGGGAATGGGGACTGGGCACAGTGGATATGGGGCCTGGCACAGTGGGTATGGGGATTGCGCACTGTGGGTATGGCGATTTGACATAGTGGGTATGAGAATTGGGCTCAGTGGGTATGGGGATTCGTCACAATGGGTATGGGAATTGGGCACATTGAATATGGGGATCGTACACAGTGGGTATGGGACCTGGCACAGTGGGTATGGGGATTGGGCACAGTGGGCATGGGGATTGAGCACAGTGTGTATGGGGATTGGGCACAGTGGGTATGGGGTTGAGCACAGTGGGTATGGGGATTGGGCATAGTGGGTATGGGGATTGTGCACAGTGGGTATGGGGATGGGGCACAGTGGGTATGGGGATTCGTCACAATGGGTATGGGGATTGGGCACATTGAATATGGGGATCGTACACAGTGGGTATGGGGCCTGGCACAGTGGGTATGGGGATTGGGCACAGTGGGCATTGGGATTGAGCACAGTGTGTATTGGGATTGGGCACAGTGGGTATGGGGTTGAGCACAGTGGGTATTGGGATTGGGCATAGTGGGTATGGGGATTGTGCACAGTGGGTATGGGGATTTGGCACAGTGGGTATGGGGATTGTGCACAGTGGGGATGGGGATTGGGCACAGTGGGTATGGGGATTGGGGACAGTGGGTATGGGGATTGGGCACAGTGGGTATGGGGATTGGGCTCAGTGGCTATGGGGATTGTGCACAGTGGGTATGGGGATTGGGCACAGTGGGTATGGGGTTTGGGCAAAGTGGATATGTGGATCGGGCACAGTGGGTTATGGGATTGAGCACAGTGGGTATGGGGATTGGGCACAGTGGGTATGGGGATTGGACACAGTGGGTATGGGGATTGGGATAGTGGGTATGGGGAATAGGGATAGTGGGTATAGGGATAGGGCACAGTGGGTATGGGGATTGGTCACAGTGGGTATGGGGATTGGGCACAGTGGGTATGGGGATTGTGCACAGTGGGTATGGGGATTGGACACAGTGGGTATGGGGATTGGGATAGTGGGTATGGGGAATAGGGACAGTGGGTATGGGGATAGGGCACAGTGGGTATGGGGATTGTGCACAGTGGGTATGCGGATTGGGCACAGTGGGTATGAGGATCGGGCACAGTGGGTATGGAGATTGGGCACAGTGTGTATGGTGATCGGGCACAGTGGGTATGGGGATTGGGCCCAGTGGGTATGGGGCCAGACACAATGGGTATGCGGATTGGGCACAGTAGGTATGGGGATCGGGAACAGTGGGTATGGGGATTAGGCACAGTGGGTATGGGGATCTAGCACAGTCGGTATGGGGCCTGGCACAGTGGGTATGGGGTGTAGGCACAGTGGGTATCGGGATTGGGCACAGTGGGTATGGGGATTGGGCACAGTGTGTATGGGGATTGGGCACAGTGGGTATGGGGATTGGGCACAGTGGGTATGGGGATTGGGCACAGTGGGTATGGGGATTGGGAACAGTGGGTATGGGGATTGGGCACAGTGGGTTTAAGGATTGGGCGCATTGGTATGTGGATTGGGCACAGTGGGTATGGGGAATGGGCACAGTGGGTTTGGGGATTGGGCACATTGTGTATGGGGATTGGGCACAGTGGGTATGGGGATTGGTCACAGTGGGTATGGGGATTGGGCACAGTGAATATGGGGATCGTACACAGTGGGTATGGGGCCTGGCACAATGGGTATGGGGATTGGGCACAGTGGGCATGGGGATTGAGCACAGTGTGTATGGGGATTGGGCACAGTGGGTATGGGGTTGAGCACAGTGGGTATGGGGATTGGGCATAGTGGGTATGGGGATTGTGCACAGTGGGTATGGGGATTGGGCACAGTGGGTATGGGGATTGTGCACAGTGGGGATGGGGATTGGGCACAGTGGGTATGGGGATTGGGCACAGTGGGTATGGGGATTGGGCACAGTGGGTATGGGGATTGGGCTCAGTGGCTATGGGGATTGGGCACAGTGGGTATGGGGATTGGGCACAGTGGGTATGGGGTTTGGGCACACTGGGTATGTGGATCGGGCACAGTGGGTTATGGGATTGAGCACAGTGGGTATGGGGATTGGGCACAGTGGGTATGGGGATTGGACACAGTGGGTATGGGGATTCGGATAGTGGGTATGGGGAATAGGGACAGTGGGAATAGGGATTGCGCACTGTGGGTATGGCGATTTGACATAGTGGGTATGGGAATTGGGCTCAGTGGGTATGGGGATTCGTCACAATGGGTATGGGAATTGGGCACATTGAATATGGGGATCGTACACACAGTGGGTTTAAGGATTGGGCGCATTGGTATGTGGATTGGGCACAGTGGGTATGGGGAATGGGCACAGTGGGTTTGGGGATTGGGCACATTGTGTATGGGGATTGGGCACAGTGGGTATGGGGATTGGTCACAGTGGGTATGGGGATTGGGCACAGTGAATATGGGGATCGTACACAGTGGGTATGGGGCCTGGCACAATGGGTATGGGGATTGGGCACAGTGGGCATGGGGATTGAGCACAGTGTGTATGGGGATTGGGCACAGTGGGTATGGGGTTGAGCACAGTGTGTATTGGGATTGGGCACAGTGGGTATGGGGTTGAGCACAGTGGGTATTGGGATTGGGCATAGTGGGTATGGGGATTGTGCACAGTGGGTATGGGGATTTGGCACAGTGGGTATGGGGATTGTGCACAGTGGGGATGGGGATTGGGCACAGTGGGTATGGGGATTGGGGACAGTGGGTATGGGGATTGGGCACAGTGGGTATGGGGATTGGGCTCAGTGGCTATGGGGATTGTGCACAGTGGGTATGGGGATTGGGCACAGTGGGTATGGGGTTTGGGCAAAGTGGATATGTGGATCGGGCACAGTGGGTTATGGGATTGAGCACAGTGGGTATGGGGATTGGGCACAGTGGGTATGGGGATTGGACACAGTGGGTATGGGGATTGGGATTGTGGGTATGGGGAATAGGGATAGTGGGTATAGGGATAGGGCACAGTGGGTATGGGGATTGGTCACAGTGGGTATGGGGATTGGGCACAGTGGGTATGGGGATTGGGCACAGTGGGTATGGGGATTGGACACAGTGGGTATGGGGATTGGGATAGTGGGTATGGGGAATAGGGACAGTGGGTATGGGGATAGGGCACAGTGGGTATGGGGATTGTGCACAGTGGGTATGCGGATTGGGCACAGTGGTTATGAGGATCGGGCACAGTGGGTATGGAGATTGGGCACAGTGTGTATGGCGATCGAGCACAGTGGGTATGGGGATTGGGCCCAGTGGGTATGGGGCCAGACACAATGGGTATGCGGTGTGGGCACAATGAATATGGGGATTGGGCACAGTACGTATGGGGATCGGGAACAGTGGGTATGGGGATTAGGCACAGTGGGTATGGGGATCTAGCACAGTCGGTATGGGGCCTGGCACAGTGGGTATGGGGTGTAGGCACAGTGGGTATCGGGATTGGGCACAGTGGGTATGGGGATTGGGCACAGTGTGTAAGGTGGATTGGGCACAGTGGGTATGGGGATTGGGCACAGTGGGTATGGGGATTGGGCACAGTGGGTATGGGGATTGGGAACAGTGGGTATGGGGATTGGGCACAGTGGGTTTAAGGATTGGGCGCATTGGTATGTGGATTGGGCACAGTGGGTATGGGGAATGGGCACAGTGGGTTTGGGGATTGGGCACATTGTGTATGGGGATTGGGCACAGTGGGTATGGGGATTGGTCACAGTGGGTATGGGGATTGGGCACAGTGAATATGGGGATCGTACACAGTGGGTATGGGGCCTGGCACAATGGGTATGGGGATTGGGCACAGTGGGCATGGGGATTGAGCACAGAGTGTATGGGGATTGGGCACAGTGGGTATGGGGTTGAGCACAGTGGGTATGGGGATTGGGCATAGTGGGTATGGGGATTGTGCACAGTGGGTATGGGGATTGGGCACAGTGGGTATGGGGATTGTGCACAGTGGGGATGGGGATTGGGCACAGTGGGTATGGGGATTGGGCACAGTGGGTATGGGGATTGGGCACAGTGGGTATGGGGATTGGGCTCAGTGGCTATGGGGATTGGGCACAGTGGGTATGGGGATTGGGCACAGTGGGTATGGGGTTTGGGCACACTGGGTATGTGGATCGGGCACAGTGGGTTATGGGATTGAGCACAGTGGGTATGGGGATTGGGCACAGTGGGTATGGGGATTGGACACAGTGGGTATGGGGATTCGGATAGTGGGTATGGGGAATAGGGACAGTGGGTATAGGGATAGGGCACAGTGGGTATGGGGATTGGGCACAGTGGGTATGGGGATTGGGCACAGTGGGTATGGGGATTGAGCACAGTGGGTATGGGGATTGGGCACAGTGGGTATGGGGATTGGACACAGTGGGTATGGGGATTGGGATAGTGGGTATGGGGAATAGGGACAGTGGGTATGGGGATAGGGCACAGTGGGTATGGGGATTGGGCACAGTGGGTATGGGGATTGTGCACAGTGGGTATGCGGATTGGGCACAGTGGGTATGAGGATCGGGCACAGTGGGTATGGAGATTGGGCACAGTGGGTATGGCGATCGGGCACAGTGGGTATGGGGATTGGGCACAGTGTGTATGAGGATTGGGCACAGTGGGTATGGGGATTGGTCACAGTGTGTATGGGGATCGGGCTCAGTGGGTATGGGGATTGGGCACAGTGGGTATGGGGATTGGGCACAGTGTGTATTGGGATTGGGCACAGTAGGTATGGGGATTGGGCACAATGTGTATGGGGATTGGGCACAGTGGGTATGGAGATTGGGCACAGAGGGTATGGGGATTGGGCACAGTGGGTATGGGGATTGGGCACAGTGTGTATGGGGATTGAGCACAGCAGGTATGGGGATTGCTCACGGTGGGTATGGGGATTGGGCACAGTGTGTATGGGGATTGGGCACAGTGGGTATGGTGATTGTGCACAGTGGGCATGGGGATTGGGCACAGTGTGTATGGGGAGTGGGCACAGTGGGTATGGAGATTGGGAACAGTGTGTATGGGGATAGGGCACAGTGGGTATGGGTATTGGGCACAGTGCGTATGGGGATTGGGCACAGTGTGTATGGGGATTGGGCACAGTGGGTTTGGAGTTTGGGCACAGTGTGTATGGGGATTGGGCACAGTGGGTATGGGGATTGGGTACAGTGTGTATGGGGATTGGGCACAGTGTGTATGGGGATTGGGCACAGTGGGTTTGGAGTTTGGGCACAGTGTGTATGGGGATTGGGCACAGTGGGGATGGGGATTGAGCACAGTAGGTATGGGAATTGGGAACAGTGGGTATGGGGATTGGGCACAGTGTGTATGGGGATTGGGTACAGTGGGTATGGGGATTGGGCACAGTGGGTATGGGGATTGGGCACAGTGCGTATGGGGATTGGGTACAGTGTTTATGGGGATTTGGCACAGTGGGTATGGTGATTGGGCACAATGTGTATGGGGATGGAGCACAGTAGGTATGGGGATTGCTCACAGTGGGTATGGGGATTGGGCACAGTGTGTATGGGGATTGGGTACAATGGGTATGGGGATTGGGCACAGTGGGTATGGGGATTGGGCACAGAGTGTATGTGGATTGGGCACAGTGGGTATGGGGATTGGGGACAATGGGTATGGGGATAGGGCACAGTGGGTATGGGGATTGGGGCCAGTGGGTATGGGGATTGGGCACAGAGGGTCTGGGGATGGTGCACAGTGTTTTTGGGGATTGGGCACAGTGGGTATTGGGATTGGGCACAGTGAGTATGGGGTTTGGGCACAGTGGGTATGGGAATTGGGGCCAGTGGGTATGGGGATTGGGCACAGTGGGTCTGGGGATCGGGCACAGTGTGTATGGGGATTGGGCACAGTGGGTATGGGGATTGGGCACAGTGGGTATGGGGTTTGGGCACAGTGGGTATGGGGATTGAGCACAGTGGGTATGGGGATTGGGGACAGTGGGTATGGAGATAGGGCACAGTGGGGATAGGGATAGGGCACAGTGGATATGGGGATCGGGCAGAGTGGGTATGGGGATTGGGCACAGTGGGTATGGGGATCGGGCACAGTGGGTATAGGGATTGGGCACAGTGGGAAAGGGGCTAGGGCACAGTGGGTATGCGGATCGGGCACAGTGGGTGTGGGGATTGGGCACAGTGGGTGTGGGGATTGGGCACAGTGGGTATGGGGATTGGGCACAGTGAGCATAGGGATTGGGCACAGTGGGAAAGGGGATTGGGCACAGTGGGTATGGGGATTGAGCACAGTGGCTATGGGGATCAGGCACAGTGTGTATGGGGATTGGGCACAGTGGGTATGGGGATCGGGCAAAGTGGGTATGGGGATTGGGCACAGTGGGTATGGGGATCGGGCACAGTCGGTATGGGGATGGAGCAAAGTGGGTATGGGGATTGGGCACAGTGGGTATGGGGATTGGGGTCAGTGGGTATGGGGATAGGGCACAGTGGGTATGGGGATTGGGGACAGTGGTTATGGGGATTGGTCACAGTGGGTATGGGGATAGGGCACAGTGGGTATGGGGATCGGGCAATGTGGGTATGGGGATTGGGCACGTGGGTATGGGGATCGGGCATACTGGGTATGGGGATTGGGCACAGTGGGTATGGGGATCGGGCACAGTGGGTTTAGGGATTGGGCACAGTGAGTATGGGGATTGGGCACAGTGGGTATGGGGATTGGGCACAGTGGGAATGTGGATTGGTCACAGTGTGTATGGGGATTGGGCACAGTGGGTATGGGGATCGTGCACAGTGGGTATGGGGCCTGGCACAGTGGGTATGGGGATTGGGCACAGTGTGTATGGGGATTGGGCACAGAGGATATGGGGATTGGGCACAGTGGGTATGGGGATTGGGCACAGTGTGTATGGGGATTGGGCACAGAGGATATGGGGATTGGGCACAGTGGGTATGGGGATTGAGCACAGAGGATATGGGGATTGGGCACAGTGTGTATGGGGATTGGTCACTGTGGGTATGGGGATTGATCACAGTGTGTATGGGGATTGGGCACAGTGGGTATGGGCCCTGGCACAGTGGGTATGGGGATTGGGCACAGTGGATATGGGGCCTGGCACAATGGGTATGGGGATTGCGCACAGTGGGTATGGGGATTGGGCACAGTGGGTCTGGGGATTGGGCACAGTGGTTAGGGGAATTGGGGACAGTGGGTTTGGGGATAGGTCACAGTGGGTATGGGGATTGGGGACAGTGGGTATGTGGATTGGGCGCAGTGGGTATGGGGCCTGGACCAGTGGGTATGGGGATAGGGCACAGTGGGTATGGGGATCGGGCACAGTGGGTATGCGGATTGTGCACAGTGGGTATGGGGATTGTGCACAGTGGGTATGGGGATTGGGCACAGTGGGTCTGGGGATGGTGCACAGTGGGTATGGGAATTGGGCACAGTGGTATGCGGATTGGGGACAATGGGTATAGCCATAAGCCACAGTGGGTATGGGGATTGTGGCCAGTGGGTATGGGGAGTGGGCAGAGTGGGTCTGGGGATGGTGCACAGTGGGTATGTGGTGTGGGCACAGTGGTATGGGGATTGGGCACAGTGGGTATGGGAATCGGGCTCAGTGGGTTTGGCGTTTTGGCACAGTGGGTATGGGGAGTATGGGGATTGTGCACAGTGGGTATGGGGATTGGGCACAGTGGGTATGGGGATTGTGCACAGTGGGGATGGGGATTGGGCACAGTGGGTATGGGGATTGGGCACAGTGAGTATGGGGATTGGGCACAGTGGGTATGGGGATTGGGCACAGTGGGAATGTGGATACAGTGGGTATGGGGATTGGGCACAGTGGGTGTGGGGATTGAGCACAGTGGGTTTAGGGATTGGGCACAGTGAGTATGGGGATTGGGCACAGTGGGTATGGGGATTGGGCACAGTGGGTATGGGGATTGGGCACAGTGGGTATGGGGATTGGGCACAGTGGGTGTGGGGATTGGGCACAGTGGGTATGGGGATCGGGCACATTGGGTATGGGGATTGGGCACAGTGGGAAAGGTAATAGGCCACTGTGCGTCTGGGGATAGGGCACAGTGGGTATGGTGATTGGCCACAGTGGGTATGGGGATCGGGCACAGTGGGTATGGGGATTGTGCACAGTGGGTTAGGGGATTGGGCACAGTGGGTATGGGGATCGGGCACATTGGGTATTGGGATTGAGCACAGTGGGTATGGGGATTGCTCACAGTGGGAATGGGGATTGGGCACAGTGTGTACGGGATCGGGCTCAGTGGGTATGGGGATTGGGCACAGTGGGTATGGGGATTGGGCACAGTGTGTATGGGGATTGGGCTCAGTGGGTATGGGGATTGGGCACAGTGTGTATGGGGATTGGGCACAGTAGGTATGGAGATTGGGCACAGTGGGTATAGGGATTGGGCACAGTGGGTATGGGGATTGGGCACAGTGCATATGGGGATTGGGCACAGTGTGTATGGGGATTGGGCACAGTGGGTATGGGGATTGGGCACAGTGTGTATGGGGATTGAGCACAGTAGGTATGGGAATTGCTCACGGTGGGTATGGGGATTGGGCACAGTGTGTATGGGGATTGGGCACAGTGGGTATGGTGATTGTGCACAGTGGGCATGGAGATTGGGCACAGTGTGTATGGGGATTGGGCACAGTGGGTATGGGGATTGGGCACAGTGGGTATGGGGATTGGGCACAGTGCGTATGGGGATTGGGCACAGTGTGTATGGGGATTGGGCACAGTGGGTATGGAGTTTGGGCACAGTGTTTATGGGGATTGAGCACAGTAGGTATGGGAATTGGGAACAGTGGGTATGGGGATTGCTCACAGTGGGTATGGGGATTGGGCACAGTGTGTATGGGGATTGGGCACAGAGGATATGGGGATTGGGCACAGTGGGTATGGGGATTGGGCACAGTGGATATGGGAATTGGGCAGGGTGGGTATGGGGATTGGGCACAGTGGGTATGGGGTTGGTGACAGTGGGTATGGGGATTGGGCACAGTGGGTATGGGGATTGGAAACAGTGGTAATGGGGATCGGGGACAGTGGGAATGGGGATTGGGCACAGTGGATATGTTGATGGGGCACAGTGGGTATTGGGATTGGGCACAGTCGGTATGGGGATCGGGCACAGTGGGGATGGGGATCGGGCACAGTGAGTATGGGAATTGGGTTCAGTGGGTATCGTAATCGGTCACAGTGGGTATGGGGAATGGGCACAGTGGGTATGTGAATCGGGAAAATTCGGTGTAGGGTTTGGGCACAGTGGGTATGGGGATGGAGCAAAGTGGGTACGGGGATTGGGCACAGTGGGTATGGTGATTGGGCACAGTGTGTATGGGGATTGGGCACAGTGGGTATGGGGATTGGGGACAGTGGGCATGTGGATAGGGCACAGTGGGTATAGGGATAGGGGACAGTGGTTATGGGGATTGGTAACAGTGGGTATGGGGATAGGGCACAGTGGGTATGGGGATCGGGAATAGTGCGTATGGGGATTCGGCACAGTGGGTATGGGGATCGGGCACAGTGGGTATGGGGATTGGGCACAGTGGGTATGGGGATTGGGCACAGTGGGTCTGGGGATTGGGCACAGTGTGTCTGGGGATTGGGCGCAGTGGTTAGGGGGATTGGGGACAGTGGGTATGGGGATAGGTCACAGTGGGTATGGGGATTGGGGACAGTGGGTATGGGGATTGGGCGCAGTGGGTATGGGGCCTGGAACAGTGGGTATGGGGATAGGGCACAGTGGGTATGGGGATCGGGCACAGTGGGTATGCGGATTGGGCACAGTGGGTATGGGGATCGGGCACAGTGGGTATGGGGATTGGGCTCAGTGGGTATGGGGATTGGGAACAGTGGGTATGGGGATTGGGGACAGTGGGTATGGGGATTGGGCGCAGTGGGTATGGGGCCTGGAACGGTGGGTATGGGGATCGGGCACAGTGGGTATGCGGATTGGGCACAGTGGGTATGGGGATCGGGCACAGTGGGTATGCGGATTGGGCACAGTGGGTATGGGGATCGGGCACAGTGGGTATGGGGATTGGGCTCAGTGGGTATGGGGATTGGGTTCAATGGGTATGGGGATTGGGCACAGTGGGTATGGGGATCGGCCACAGTGGGTATGGGGATTGGGCACAGTGGGTATGGGGATTGGGCACAGTGGGTATGGGGCCTGGCACAGTGGGTATGGGGATCGGGCACAGTGGGTATGGGGATTGGGCACAGTGGGTGTGGGGATTGAGCACAGTGGGTATGGGGATTGGGCACAGTGGGTATGGGGATTGTGCACAGTGGGTATGCGGATTGGGCACAGTGGGTATGGGGATTGGGCACAGTGGGTATGGGGATTGGGCACAGTGGGTGTGGGGATTGGGCACAGTGGGTATGGGGATCGGGCACATTGGGTATGGGGATTGGGCACAGTGGGAAAGGTAATAGGCCACTGTGCGTCTGGGGATAGGGCACAGTGGGTATGGGGATTGTGCACAGTGGGTTAGGGGATTGGGCACAGTGGGTATGGGGATCGGGCACATTGGGTATTGGGATTGAGCACAGTGGGTATGGGGATTGCTCACAGTGGGAATGGGGATTGGGCACAGTGTGTACGGGATCGGGCTCAGTGGGTATGGGGATTGGGCACAGTGGGTATGGGGATTGGGCACAGTGTGTATGGGGATTGGGCTCAGTGGGTATGGGGATTGGGCACAGTGTGTATGGGGATTGGGCACAGTAGGTATGGAGATTGGGCACAGTGGGTATAGGGATTGGGCACAGTGGGTATGGGGATTGGGCACAGTGCATATGGGGATTGGGCACAGTGTGTATGGGGATTGGGCACAGTGGGTATGGGGATTGGGCACAGTGTGTATGGGGATTGAGCACAGTAGGTATGGGAATTGCTCACGGTGGGTATGGGGATTGGGCACAGTGTGTATGGGGATTGGGCACAGTGGGTATGGTGATTGTGCACAGTGGGCATGGAGATTGGGCACAGTGTGTATGGGGATTGGGCACAGTGGGTATGGGGATTGGGCACAGTGGGTATGGGGATTGGGCACAGTGCGTATGGGGATTGGGCACAGTGTGTATGGGGATTGGGCACAGTGGGTATGGAGTTTGGGCACAGTGTTTATGGGGATTGAGCACAGTAGGTATGGGAATTGGGAACAGTGGGTATGGGGATTGCTCACAGTGGGTATGGGGATTGGGCACAGTGTGTATGGGGATTGGGCACAGAGAATATGGGGATTGGGCACAGTGGGTATGGGGATTGGGCACAGTGTGTACGGGGATTGGGCACAGAGGATATGGGGATTGGGCACAGTGGGTATGGGGATTGAGCACAGAGGATATGGGGATTGGGCACAGTGTGTATGGGGATTGGTCACAGTGGGTATGGGGATTGGTCACAGTGTGTATGAGGATTGGGCACAGTGGGTATGGGCCCTGGCACAGTGGGTATGGGGATTGGGCACAGTGGATATGGGGCCTGGCACAATGGGTATGGGGATTGGGCACAGTGGGTCTGGGGATTGGGCACAGTGGTTAGGGGGATTGGGGACAGTGGGTATGGGGATAGGTCACAGTGGGTATGGGGATTGGGGACAGTGGGTACGTGGATTGGGCGCAGTGGGTATGGGGCCTGGAACTGTGGGTATGGGGATAGGGCACAGTAGGTATGGGGATCGGGCACAGTGGGTATGCGGATTGTGCACAGAGGGTATGGGGATTGTGCACAGTGGGTATGGGGATTGGGCACAGTGGGTCTGGGGATGGTGCACAGTGGGTATGGGAATTGGGCACAGTGGTATGCGGATTGGGGACAATGGGTATAGCCATAGGCCACAGTGGTATGGGGATTGGGCACAGTGGGTATGGGAATCGGGCACAGTGGGTATTGCGTTTTGGCACAGTGGGTATGGGGATTGGGCACAGTGGGTATGGGGATTGGTCACAGTGGGTATGGGGATCGGGGACAGTGGGAATGGGGATCGGGCACAGTGGGTATGGGGATTGGTCACAGTGGGTATGGGGATCGGGGACAGTGGGAATGGGGATCGGGCACAGTGGGTGTGGGGATTGGGCACAGTGGGTATGGGGATCGGGCACAGTGAGTATGGGAATTGGGCACAGTGTGTATGGTGATCGGGCACAGTGGGTATGGGGAATGGGCACAGTGGGCATGTGGATCGGGCACAGTGGGTGTAGGGATTGGGCACAGTGGGTATGGGGATGGAGCAAAGTGGGTATGGGGATAGTGCACATGGGGATTGGGCACAGTGGATATGGGAATTGGGCAGGGTGGGTATGGGGATTGGGCACAGTGGGTATGGGGTTGGTGACAGTGGGTATGGGGATTGGGCACAGTGGGTATGGGGATTGGAAAAAGTGGGTATGGGGATCGGGGACAGTTGGAATGGGGATTGGGCACAGTGGATATGTTGATGGGGCACAGTGGGTATTGGGATTGGGCACAGTCGGTATGGGGATCGGGTACAGTGGGGATCGGGATCGGGCACAGTGAGTATGGGAATTGGGCGCAGTGGGTATCGTAATCGGTCACAGTGGGTATGGGGAATGGGCACAGTGGGTATGTGAATCTGGAAAATTCGGTGTAGGGTTTGGGCACAGTGGGTATGGGGATGGAGCAAAGTGGGTACGGGGATTGGGCACAGTGGGTATGGTGATTGGGCACAGTGTGTATGGGGATTGGGCACAGTGGGTATGGGGATTGGGGACAGTAGGCATGGGGATAGGGCACAGTGGGTATGGGGATAGGGGACAGTGGTTATGGGGATTGGTCACAGTGGGTATGGGGAGAGGGCACAGTGGGTATGGGGATCGGGCATAGTGGGTATGGGGATTCGGCACAGTGGGTATGGGGATCGGGCACAGTGGGTTTAGGGATTGGGCAAAGTGGGTATGGGGATAGGGCACAGTGTGTATGGGGATTGGGCACAGTGGGTATGGGGATTGGGCACAGTGGGTATGGGGATTGGGCACAGTGGGTATGGGGATTGGGCACAGTGGGTCTGGGGATTGGGCGCAGTGGTTAGGGGGATTGGGGACAGTGGGTATGGGGATAGTTCACAGTGGGTATGGGGATTGGGGACAGTGGGTATGGGGATTGGGCGCAGTGGGTATGGGGCCTGGAACAGTGGGTATGGGGATAGGGCACAGTGGGTATGGGGATCGGGCACAGTGGGTATGCGGATTGGGCACAGTGGGTATGGGGATCGGGCACAGTGGGTATGGGGATTGGGCTCAGTGGGTATGGGGATTGGGGACAGTGGGTATGGGGATTGGGGACAGTGGATATGGGGTTTGGGCGCAGTGGGTATGGGGCCTGGAACGGTGGGTGTGGGGTCGGGCACAGTGGGTATGCGGATTGGGCACAGTGGGTATGGGGATCGGGCACAGTGGGTATGGGGATTGGGCTCAGTGGGTATGGGGATTGGGTTCAATGGGTATGGGGATTGGGCACAGTGGGTATGGGGATCGGGCACAGTGGGTATGGGGATTGGGCATAGTGGGTATGGGGATCATGAACAGTGGGTATGGGGATTGGGCACAGTGGGTATGGGGATTGGGCACAGTGGGTATGGGGCCTGGCACAGTGGGTATGGGGATCGGGCACAGTGGGTATGGGGATTTGGCACAGTGGGTATGGGGATTGGGCACAGTGGGTATGGGGATTGAGCACAGTGGGTATGGGGATTGGGCACAGTGGGTATGGGGTTTGAGCACAGAGGGTATGCGATTTGGGCACAGTGGGTATGGGGATTGGGCACAGTGGGTATGGGGATTGGGCACAGTGGGTATGGGGATTGGGCACAGTGGGTATGGGGATCGGGCACATTGGGTATGGGGATTGTACACAGTGGGAAAGGTAATAGGGCACAGTGCGTCTGGGGATAGGGCACAGTGGGTATGGTGATTGGGCACAGTGGCTATGGGGATCGGGCACAGTGGGTATGGGGATTGTGCACAGTGGGTTAGGGGTTTGGGCACAGTGGGTATGGGGATCGGGCACATTGGGTATGGGGATTGAGCACAGTGGGTATGGGGATTGCTCACAGTGGGTATGGGGATTGGGCACAGTGTGTACGGGATCGGGCTCAGTGGGTATGGGGATTGGGCACAGTGGGTATGGGGATTGGGCACAGTGTGTATGGGGATTGGGCTCAGTGGGTTCTGGGGATTGGGCACAGTGTGTATGGGGATTGGGCACAGTAGGTATGGAGATTGGGCACAGTGGGTATGGGGATTGGGCACAGTGGGTATGGGGATTGGGCACAGTGCATATGGGGATTGGGCACAGTGTGTATGGGGATTGGGCACAGTGGGTATGGGGATTGGGCACAGTGTGTATGGGGATTGAGCACAGTAGGTATGGGAATTGCTCACGGTGGGTATGGGGATTGGGCACAGTGTGTATGGGGATTGGGCACAGTGGGTATGGTGATTGTGCACAGTGGGCATGGGGATTGGGCACAGTGTGTATGGGGATTGGGCACAGTGGGTATGGAGATTGGGCACAGTTGGTATGGGGATTGGGCACAGTGGGTATGGGGATTGGGCACAGTGCGTATGGGGATTGGGCACAGTGTGTATGGGGATTGGGCACAGTGGGTATGGAGTTTGGGCACAGTGTGTAAGGGGATTGAGCACAGTATGTATGGGAATTGGGAACAGTGGGTATGGGGATTGCTCACAGTGGGTATGGAGATTGGGCACAGTGTGTATGGGGATTGGGCACAGTGGGTATGGTGATTGTGCACAGTGGGCATGGGGATTGGGCACAGCGGGTATGGGGATTGGGCACAGTGCGGATGGGGATTGGGCACAGTGTGTATGGGGATTGGGCACAGTGGGTATGGGGATTGGGCACAGTGGGTATGGGGATCGGGCACATTGGGTATGGGGATTGTGCACAGTGGGAAAGGTAATAGGGCACAGTGCGTCTGGGGATAGGGCACAGTGGGTATTGTGATTGGGCACAGTGGGTATGGGGATCGGGCACAGTGGGTATGGGGATTGTGCACAGTGGGTTAGGGGTTTGGGCACAGTGGGTATGGGGATCGGGCACATTGGGTATGGGGATTGAGCACAGTGGGTATGGGGATTGCTCACAGTGGGTATGGGGATTGGGCACAGTGTGTACGGGATCGGGCTCAGTGGGTATGGGGATTGGGCACAGTGGGTATGGGGATTGGGCACAGTGTGTATGGGGATTGGGCTCAGTGGGTTCTGGGGATTGGGCACAGTGTGTATGGGGATTGGGCACAGTAGGTATGGAGATTGGGCACAGTGGGTATGGGGATTGGGCACAGTGGGTATGGGGATTGGGCACAGTGCATATGGGGATTGGGCACAGTGTGTATGGGGATTGGGCACAGTGGGTATGGGGATTGGGCACAGTGTGTATGGGGATTGAGCATAGTAGGTACGGGAATTGCTCACGGTGGGTATGGGGATTGGGCACAGTGTGTATGGGGATTGGGCACAGTGGGTATGGTGATTGTTCACAGTGGGCATGGGGATTGGGCACAGTGTGTATGGGGATTGGGCACAGTGGGTATGGAGATTGGGCACAGTTGGTATGGGGATTGGGCACAGTGGGTATGGGGATTGGGCACAGTGCGTATGGGGATTGGGCACAGTGTGTATGGGGATTGGGCACAGTGGGTATGGAGTTTGGGCACAGTGTGTAAGGGGATTGAGCACAGTATGTATGGGAATTGGGAACAGTGGGTATGGGGATTGCTCACAGTGGGTATGGAGATTGGGCACAGTGTGTATGGGGATTGGGCACAGTGGGTATGGTGATTGTGCACAGTGGGCATGGGGATTGGGCACAGCGGTTATGGGGATTGGGCACAGTGCGGATGGGGATTGGGCACAGTGTGTATGGGGATTGGGCACAGTGGGTATGGGGATTGGGCACAGTTTGTATGGGGATTGAGCACAGTAGGTATGGGGATTGCTCACAGTGGGTATGGGGATTGGGCACAGTGTGTATGGGGATTGGGTACAGTGGGTATGGGGATTGGGCACAGTGGGTATGGGGATTGGGCACAGTGTGTATGGGGATTGGGCACAGTGGGTCTGGGGATTGGGGACAATGGGTATGGGGATAGGGCACAGTGGGTATGGGGATTGGGGCCAGTGGGTATGGGGATTGGGCACAGTGGGTCTGGGGAAGGTGCACAGTGTGTATGGGGATTGGGCACAGTGGGTATTGGGATTGGGCACAGTGGGTATGGGGTATGGGCACAGTGTGTATGGGAATTGGGGCCAGTGGGTATGGGGATTGGGCACAGTGGGTATGGGGATTGGGCTCAGTGGGTCTGGGGATCGGGCACAGTGTGCATGGGGATTGGGCACAGTGGGTATGGGGATTGGGCACAGTGGGTATGGGGATTGGGCACAGTGGGTATGGGGATTGGGGACAGTGGGTATGGAGATAGGGCACAGTGGGGATAGGGATTGGGCACACTGGGAAAGAGGATATGGCACAGTGGGTATGCGGATCGGGCACAGTGGGTGTGGGGATTGGGCACAGTGGGTGTGGGGATTTGGCACAGTGGGTATGGGGATTGGGCACAGTGAGTATAGGGATTGGGCACAGTGGGAAAGGGGATTGGGCACAATGGGTATGGGGATTGAGCACAGTGGCTATGGGGATCAGGCACAGTGTGTATGGGGATTGGGCACAGTGGGTACGGGGATCGGGCAAAGTGGGTATGGGGTTTGGGCACAGTGGGTATGGGGATCGGGCACAGTGGGTATGGGGATGGGGCAAAGTGGGTATGGGGATTGGGCACAGTGGGTATGGGAATTGGGCACAATGGGTATGGGGATTGGGCACAGTTTGTATGGGGATTGAGCACAGTGGGTATGGGGATTGGGCACAGTGTGTATGGGGATTGGGTACAGTGGGTATGGGGATTGGGCACAGTGGGTATGGGGATTGGGCACAGTGTGTATGGGGATTGGGCACAGTGGGTCTGGGGATTGGGGACAATGGGTATGGGGATAGGGCACAGTGGGTATGGGGATTGGGGCCAGTGGGTATGGGGATTGGGCACAGTCGGTCTGGGGAAGGTGCACAGTGTGTATGGGGATTGGGCACAGTGGGTATTGGGATTGGGCACAGTGGGTATGGGGTATGGGCACAGTGTGTATGGGAATTGGGGCCAGTGGGTATGGGGATTGGGCACAGTGGGTCTGGTGATCGGGCACAGTGTGTATGGGGATTGGGCACAGTGGGTATGGGGATTGGGCACAGTAGGTATGGGGATTGGGCACAGTGGGTATGGGGATTGAGCACAGTGGGTATGGGGATTGGGGACAGTGGGTATGGAGATAGGGCACAGTGGGGATAGGGATTGGGCACACTGGGAAAGAGGATATGGCACAGTGGGTATGCGGATCGGGCACAGTGGGTGTGGGGATTGGGCACAGTGGGTGTGGGGATTGGGCACAGTGGGTATGGGGATTGGGCACAGTGAGTATAGGGATTGGGCACAGTGGGAAAGGGGATTGGGCACAATGGGTATGGGGTTTGGGCACAGTGGGTATGGGGATCGGGCACAGTGGGTATGGGGATGGGGCAAAGTGGGTATGGGGATTGGGCACAGTGGGTATGGGGATTGGGCACAATGGGTATGGGGATTGGGCACAGTGGGTATGGCATTGGGGACAGTGGGTATGGGGATAGGGCACAGTGGGTATGGGGATTGGGCACAGTGGGTATGGGGATTGGGGACAGTGGTTATGTGGATTGGTCACAGTGGGTATGGGGATAGGGCACAGTGGGTATGGGGATCGGGCATAGTGGGTATGGGGATTGGGCACAGTGGTTATGGGGATCGGGCACAGTGGGTATGGGGATTGGGCACAGTGGGTATGGGGATTGGGCACAGTGGGTATGGGGATTGGTAACAGTGGGTATGTGGATTGGTCACAGTGTGTATGGGGATTGGGCGCAGTGGTTAGGGGGATTGGGGACAGTGGGTATGGGGATAGTTCACAGTGGGTATGGGGATTGGGGACAGTGGGTATGGGGATTGGGCGCAGTGGGTATGGGGCCTGGAACAGTGGGTATGGGGATAGGGCACAGTGGGTATGGGGATCGGGCACAGTGGGTATGCGGATTGGGCACAGTGGGTATGGGGATCGGGCACAGTGGATATGGGGATTGGGCTCAGTGGGTATGGGGATTGGGGACAGTGGGTATGGGGATTGGGGGCAGTGGATATGGGGTTTGGGCGCAGTGGGTATGGGGCCTGGAACGGTGGGTGTGGGGTCGGGCACAGTGGGTATGCGGATTGGGCACAGTGGGTATGGGGATCGGGCACAGTGGGTATGGGGATTGGGCTCAGTGGGTATGGGGATTGGGTTCAATGGGTATGGGGATTGGGCACAGTGGGTATGGGGATCGGGCACAGTGGGTATGGGGATTGGGCATAGTGGGTATGGGGATCATGAACAGTGGGTATGGGGATTGGGCACAGTGGGTATGGGGATTGGGCACAGTGGGTATGGGGCCTGGCACAGTGGGTATGGGGATCGGGCACAGTGGGTATGGGGATTTGGCACAGTGGGTATGGGGATTGGGCACAGTGGGTATGGGGATTGAGCACAGTGGGTATGGGGATTGGGCACAGTGGGTATGGGGTTTGTGCACAGAGGGTATGCGATTTGGGCACAGTGGGTATGGGGATTGGGCACAGTGGGTATGGGGATTGGGCACAGTGGGTATGGGGATTGGGCACAGTGGGTATGGGGATCGGGCACATTGGGTATGGGGATTGTGCACAGTGGGAAAGGTAATAGGGCACAGTGCGTCTGGGGATAGGGCACAGTGGGTATGGTGATTGGGCACAGTGGGTATGGGGATCGGGCACAGTGGGTATGGGGATTGTGCACAGTGGGTTAGGTGTTTGGGCACAGTGGGTATGGGGATCGGGCACATTGGGTATGGGGATTGAGCACAGTGGGTATGGGGATTGCTCACAGTGGGTGTGGGGATTGGGCACAGTGTGTACGGGATCGGGCTCAGTGGGTATGGGGATTGGGCACAGTGGGTATGGGGATTGGGCACAGTGTGTATGGGGATTGGGCTCAGTGGGTTCTGGGGATTGGGCACAGTGTGTATGGGGATTGGGCACAGTAGGTATGGAGATTGGGCACAGTGGGTATGGGGATTGGGCACAGTGGGTATGGGGATTGGGCACAGTGCATATGGGGATTGGGCACAGTGTGTATGGGGATTGGGCACAGTGGGTATGGGGATTGGGCACAGTGTGTATGGGGATTGAGCACAGTAGGTATGGGAATTGCTCACGGTGGGTATGGGGATTGGGCACAGTGTGTATGGGGATTGGGCACAGTGGGTATGGTGATTGTGCACAGTGGGCATGGGGATTGGGCACAGTGTGTATGGGGATTGGGCACAGTGGGTATGGAGATTGGGCACAGTTGGTATGGGGATTGGGCACAGTGGGTATGGGGATTGGGCACAGTGCGTATGGGGATTGGGCACAGTGTGTATGGGGATTGGGCACAGTGGGTATGGAGTTTGGGCACAGTGTGTAAGGGGATTGAGCACAGTATGTATGGGAATTGGGAACAGTGGGTATGGGGATTGCTCACAGTGGGTATGGAGATTGGGCAAAGTGTATATGGGGATTGGGCACAGTGGGTATGGTGATTGTGCACAGTGGGCATGGGGATTGGGCACAGCGGGTATGGGGATTGGGCACAGTGCGGATGGGGATTGGGCACAGTGTGTATGGGGATTGGGCACAGTGGGTATGGGGATTGGGCACAGTGGGTATGGGGATCGGGCACATTGGGTATGGGGATTGTGCACAGTGGGAAAGGTAATAGGGCACAGTGCGTCTGGGGATAGGGCACAGTGGGTATGGTGATTGGGCACAGTGGGTATGGGGATCGGGCACAGTGGGTATGGGGATTGTGCACAGTGGGTTAGGGGTTTGGGCACAGTGGGTATGGGGATCGGGCACATTGGGTATGGGGATTGAGCACAGTGGGTATGGGGATTGCTCACAGTGGGTATGGGGATTGGGCACAGTGTGTACGGGATCGGGCTCAGTGGGAATGGGGATTGGGCACAGTGGGTATGGGGATTGGGCACAGTGTGTATGGGGATTGGGCTCAGTGGGTTCTGGGGATTGGGCACAGTGTGTATGGGGATTGGGCACAGTAGGTATGGAGATTGGGCACAGTGGGTATGGGGATTGGGCACAGTGGGTATGGGGATTGGGCACAGTGCATATGGGGATTGGGCACAGTGTGTATGGGGATTGGGCACAGTGGGTATGGGGATTGGGCACAGTGTGTATGGGGATTGAGCACAGTAGGTATGGGAATTGCTCACGGTGGGTATGGGGATTGGGCACAGTGTGTATGGGGATTGGGCACAGTGGGTATGGTGATTGTGCACAGTGGGCATGGGGATTGGGCACAGTGTGTATTTGGATTGGGCACAGTGGGTATGGAGATTGGGCACAGTTGGTATGGGGATTGGGCACAGTGGGTATGGGGATTGGGCACAGTGCGTATGGGGATTGGGCACAGTGTGTATGGGGATTGGGCACAGTGGGTATGGAGTTTGGGCACAGTGTGTAAGGGGATTGAGCACAGTATGTATGGGAATTGGGAACAGTGGGTATGGGGATTGCTCACAGTGGGTATGGAGATTGGGCACAGTGTGTATGGGGATTGGGCACAGTGGGTATGGTGATTGTGCACAGTGGGCATGGGGATTGGGCACAGCGGCTATGGGGATTGGGCACAGTGCGGATGGGGATTGGGCACAGTGTGTATGGGGATTGGGCACAGTGGGTATGGGGATTGGGCACAGTTTGTATGGGGATTGAGCACAGTAGGTATGGGGATTGCTCACAGTGGGTATGGGGATTGGGCACAGTGTGTATGGGGATTGGGTACAGTGGGTATGGGGATTGGGCACAGTGGGTATGGGGATTGGGCACAGTGTGTATGGGGATTGGGCACAGTGGGTATGGGGATTGGGCACAGTTTGTATGGGGATTGAGCACAGTAGGTATGGGGATTGCTCACAGTGGGTATGGGGATTGGGCACAGTGTGTATGGGGATTGGGTACAGTGGGTATGGGGATTGGGCACAGTGGGTATGGGGATTGGGCACAGTGTGTATGGGGATTGGGCACAGTGGGTATGGGGTTTGAGCACAGAGGGTATGCGATTTGGGCACAGTGGGTATGGGGATTGGGCACAGTGGGTATGGGGATTGGGCACAGTGGGTATGGGGATTGGGCACAGAGGGTATGGGGATCGGGCACATTGGGTATGGGGATTGTGCACAGTGGGAAAGGTAATAGGGCACAGTGCGTCTGGGGATAGGGCACAGTGGGTATGGTGATTGGGCACAGTGGGTATGGGGATCGGGCACAGTGGGTATGGGGATTGTGCACAGTGGGTTAGGTGTTTGGGCACAGTGGGTATGGGGATCGGGCACATTGGGTATGGGGATTGAGCACAGTGGGTATGGGGATTGCTCACAGTGGGTATGGGGATTGGGCACAGTGTGTACGGGATCGGGCTCAGTGGGTATGGGGATTGGGCACAGTGGGTATGGGGATTGGGCACAGTGTGTATGGGGATTGGGCTCAGTGGGTTCTGGGGATTGGGCACAGTGTGTATGGGGATTGGGCACAGTAGGTATGGAGATTGGGCACAGTGGGTATGGGGATTGGGCACAGTGGGTATGGGGATTGGGCACAGTGCATATGGGGATTGGGCACAGTGTGTATGGGGATTGGGCACAGTGGGTATGGGGATTGGGCACAGTGTGTATGGGGATTGAGCACAGTAGGTATGGGAATTGCTCACGGTGGGTATGGGGATTGGGCACAGTGTGTATGGGGATTGGGCACAGTGGGTATGGTGATTGTGCACAGTGGGCATGGGGATTGGGCACAGTGTGTATGGGGATTGGGCACAGTGGGTATGGAGATTGGGCACAGTTGGTATGGGGATTGGGCACAGTGGGTATGGGGATTGGGCACAGTGCGTATGGGGATTGGGCACAGTGTGTATGGGGATTGGGCACAGTGGGTATGGAGTTTGGGCACAGTGTGTAAGGGGATTGAGCACAGTATGTATGGGAATTGGGAACAGTGGGTATGGGGATTGCTCACAGTGGGTATGGAGATTGGGCAAAGTGTGTATGGGGATTGGGCACAGTGGGTATGGTGATTGTGCACAGTGGGCATGGGGATTGGGCACAGCGGGTATGGGGATTGGGCACAGTGCGGATGGGGATTGGGCACAGTGGGTATGGGGATTGGGCACAGTGGGTATGGGGATCGGGCACATTGGGTATGGGGATTGTGCACAGTGGGAAAGGTAATAGGGCACAGTGCGTCTGGGGATAGGGCACAGTGGGTATGGTGATTGGGCACAGTGGGTATGGGGATCGGGCACAGCGGGTATGGGGATTGTGCACAGTGGGTTAGGGGTTTGGGCACAGTGGGTATGGGGATCGGGCACATTGGGTATGGGGATTGAGCACAGTGGGTATGGGGATTGCTCACAGTGGGTATGGGGATTGGGCACAGTGTGTACGGGATCGGGCTCAGTGGGTATGGGGATTGGGCACAGTGGGTATGGGGATTGGGCACAGTGTGTATGGGGATTGGGCTCAGTGGGTTCTGGGGATTGGGCACAGTGTGTATGGGGATTGGGCACAGTAGGTATGGAGATTGGGCACAGTGGGTATGGGGATTGGGCACAGTGGGTATGGGGATTGGGCACAGTGCATATGGGGATTGGGCACAGTGTGTATGGGGATTGGGCACAGTGGGTATGGGGATTGGGCACAGTGTGTATGGGGATTGAGCACAGTAGGTATGGGAATTGCTCACGGTGGGTATGGGGATTGGGCACAGTGTGTATGGGGATTGGGCACAGTGGGTATGGTGATTGTGCACAGTGGGCATGGGGATTGGGCACAGTGTGTATGGGGATTGGGCACAGTGGGTATGGAGATTGGGCACAGTTGGTATGGGGATTGGGCACAGTGGGTATGGGGATTGGGCACAGTGCGTATGGGGATTGGGCACAGTGTGTATGGGGATTGGGCACAGTGGGTATGGAGTTTGGGCACAGTGTGTAAGGGGATTGAGCACAGTATGTATGGGAATTCGGAACAGTGGGTATGGGGATTGCTCACAGTGGGTATGGAGATTGGGCAAAGTGTGTATGGGGATTGGGCACAGTGGGTATGGTGATTGTGCACAGTGGGCATGGGGATTGGGCACAGCGGGTATGGGGATTGGGCACAGTGCGGATGGGGATTGGGCACAGTGGGTATGGGGATTGGGCACAGTGGGTATGGGGATCGGGCACATTGGGTATGGGGATTGTGCACAGTGGGAAAGGTAATAGGGCACAGTGCGTCTGGGGATAGGGCACAGTGGGTATGGTGATTGGGCACAGTGGGTATGGGGATCGGGCACAGTGGGTATGGGGATTGTGCACAGTGGGTTAGGGGTTTGGGCACAGTGGGTATGGGGATCGGGCACATTGGGTATGGGGATTGAGCACAGTGGGTATGGGGATTGCTCACAGTGGGTATGGGGATTGGGCACAGTGTGTACGGGATCGGGCTCAGTGGGAATGGGGATTGGGCACAGTGGGTATGGGGATTGGGCACAGTGTGTATGGGGATTGGGCTCAGTGGGTTCTGGGGATTGGGCACAGTGTGTATGGGGATTGGGCACAGTAGGTATGGAGATTGGGCACAGTGGGTATGGGGATTGGGCACAGTGGGTATGGGGATTGGGCACAGTGCATATGGGGATTGGGCACAGTGTGTATGGGGATTGGGCACAGTGGGTATGGGGATTGGGCACAGTTTGTATGGGGATTGAGCACAGTAGGTATGGGGATTGCTCACAGTGGGTATGGGGATTGGGCACAGTGTGTATGGGGATTGGGTACAGTGGGTATGGGGATTGGGCACAGTGGGTATGGGGATTGGGCACAGTGTGTATGGGGATTGGGCACAGTGGGTCTGGGGATTGGGGACAATGGGTATGGGGATAGGGCACAGTGGGTATGGGGATTGGGGCCAGTGGGTATGGGGATTGGGCACAGTGGGTCTGGGGAAGGTGCACAGTGTGTATGGGGATTGGGCACAGTGGGTATTGGGATTGGGCACAGTGGGTATGGGGTCTGGGCACAGTGTGTATGGGAATTGGGGCCAGTGGGTATGGGGATTGGGCACAGTGGGTATGGGGATTGGGCTCAGTGGGTCTGGGGATCGGGCACAGTGTGCATGGGGATTGGGCACAGTGGGTATGGGGATTGGGCACAGTGGGTATGGGGATTGGGCACAGTGGGTATGGGGATTGGGGACAGTGGGTATGGAGATAGGGCACAGTGGGGATAGGGATTGGGCACACTGGGAAAGAGGATATGGCACAGTGGGTATGCGGATCGGGCACAGTGGGTATGGGGATTGGGCACAGTGGGTGTGGGGATTTGGCACAGTGGGTATGGGGATTGGGCACAGTGAGTATAGGGATTGGGCACAGTGGGAAAGGGGATTGGGCACAATGGGTATGGGGATTGAGCACAGTGGCTATGGGGATCAGGCACAGTGTGTATGGGGATTGGGCACAGTGGGTACGGGGATCGGGCAAAGTGGGTATGGGGTTTGGGCACAGTGGGTATGGGGATCGGGCACAGTGGGTATGGGGATGGGGCAAAGTGGGTATGGGGATTGGGCACAGTGGGTATGGGGATTGGGCACAATGGGTATGGGGATTGGGCACAGTTTGTATGGGGATTGAGCACAGTAGGTATGGGTATTGCTCACAGTGGGTATGGGGATTGGGCACAGTGTGTATGGGGATTGGGTACAGTGGGTATGGGGATTGGGCACAGTGGGTATGGGGATTGGGCACAGTGTGTATGGGGATTGGGCACAGTGGGTCTGGGGATTGGGGACAATGGGTATGGGGATAGGGCACAGTGGGTATGGGGATTGGGGCCAGTGGGTATGGGGATTGGGCACAGTGGGTCTGGGGAAGGTGCACAGTGTGTATGGGGATTGGGCACAGTGGGTATTGGGATTGGGCACAGTGGGTATGGGGATTGGGGCCAGTGGGTATGGGGATTGGGCACAGTGGGTCTGGGGAAGGTGCACAGTGTGTATGGGGATTGGGCACAGTGGGTATTGGGATTGGGCACAGTGGGTATGGGAATTGGGGCCAGTGGGTATGGGGATTGGGCACAGTGGGTCTGGTGATCGGGCACAGTGTGTATGGGGATTGGGCACAGTGGGTATGGGGATTGGGCACAGTGGGTATGGGGATTGGGCACAGTGGGTATGGGGATTGAGCACAGTGGGTATGGGGATTGGGGACAGTGGGTATGGAGATAGGGCACAGTGGGGATAGGGATTGGGCACACTGGGAAAGAGGATATGGCACAGTGGGTATGCGGATCGGGCACAGTGGGTGTGGGGATTGGGCACAGTGGGTGTGGGGATTGGGCACAGTGGGTATGGGGATTGGGCACAGTGAGTATAGGGATTGGGCACAGTGGGAAAGGGGATTGGGCACAATGGGTATGGGGTTTGGGCACAGTGGGTATGGGGATCGGGCACAGTGGGTATGGGGATGGGGCAAAGTGGGTATGGGGATTGGGCACAGTGGGTATGGGGATTGGGCACAATGGGTATGGGGATTGGGCACAGTGGGTATGGCATTGGGGACAGTGGGTATGGGGATAGGGCACAGTGGGTATGGGGATTGGGCACAGTGGGTATGGGGATTGGGGACAGTGGTTATGTGGATTGGTCACAGTGGGTATGGGGATAGGGCACAGTGGGTATGGGGATCGGGCATAGTGGGTATGGGGATTGGGCACAGTGGGTATGGGGATCGGGCACAGTGGGTATGGGGATTGGGCACAGTGGGTATGGGGATTGGGCACAGTGGGTATGGGGATTGGTAACAGTGGGTATGTGGATTGGTCACAGTGTGTATGGGGATTGGGCACAGTGGGTATGGGGACCGGGCACAGTGGGTATGGGGCCTGGCACATTGGGTATTGGGATTGGGCACAGTGGATATGGGGATTGGGCACAGTGGGTATGGCGATTGGGCACAGTGGGTATGGTGATTGGTCACAGTGTGTATGGGGATTGGGCACAGTGGGTATGGGCCATGGCACAGTGGGTATTGGGATTGGGCACAGTGGATATGGGGCCTGGCACAATGGGTATGGGGATTACGCACAGTGGGTATAGTGATTGGACACAGTGGGTATGGGAATTGGACACAGTGGTTATGGGGATTGGGCACAGTGGGTATGGGGATTGGGCACAGTGGGTATGGGGATTGGGCACAGTGGGTCTGCGGATTGGGCACAGTGGTTAGGGGGATTGGGGGCAGTGGGTATGGGGATAGGTCTCAGTTGGTATGGGGATTGGGGACAGTGGTTATGGGGATTGGGCGCAGTGGGTATGGGGCCTGGAGCAGTGGGTATGGGGATAGGGCACAGTGGGTATGGGGAACGGGCACAGTGGGTATGTGGATTGGGCACAGTGGGTTTGGGGATCGGGCACAGTGGGTATGGGGATTGGGCTCAGTGGGTATGGGGATTGGGCACAGTGGGTATGGGGATTGGGCTCAGTGGGTATGGGGATTGGGGACAGTGGTTATGGGGATTGGGTGTAGTGGGTATGGGGCCTGGAACAGTGGGTATGGGGATCGGGCACAGTGGGTATGCGGATTGGGCACAGTGGGTATGGGGATCGGGCACAGTGGGTATGGGGATTGGGCTCAGTGGGTATGGGGATTGGGTTCAATGGGTATGGGGATTGGGCACAGTGGGTATGGGGATCGGGCTCAGTGGGTATGGGGATTGGGCACAGTGGGAATGGGGATTGGGCACAGTGGGTATGGGGATTGGGCACAGTGGGTATGGGGATCATGAACAGTGGGTATGGGGATTGGGCACAGTGTGTATGGGGATTGGGCACGGTGGGTATGGGGCCTGGCACAGTGGATATGGGGATCGGGCACAATGGGTATGGGGATTGGGCACAGTGGGTATGGGGATTGGGCATAGTGGGTATGGGAATTGAGCAGTGGGTATGGGGATTGGGCACAGTGGGTATGGGGATTGCACACAGTGGGTATGCGGATTGGGCACAGTGGGTATGGGGATTGGGCACAGTGGGTTTGGGGATTGAGCACAGTGGGTATGGGGATTGGGCACAGTGGGTATGGGGTTTGAGCACTGGGTATGGGGATCGGGCACAGTGGGTATGCGGATCGGGCACAGTGGGTATGGGGATTGTGCACAGTGGGTATGGGGATTGGGCACAGTGGGTATGGGGATCGGGCACAGTGGGTTTGGGGATTGTGCACAGTGGGGATGGGGATTGGGCACAGTGGGTATGGGGATCGGGCACAGTGGGTATGGGGATTGTGCACAGTGGGTATGGGGATTGGGCACAGTGGGTATGGGAATCGGGCACATTGGGTATGGGGATTGAGCACAGTGTGTATGGGGATTGTTCACAGTGGGAATGGGGATTGGGCACAGTGGGTATGGGGATTGGGCACAGTGGGTATGGGGATTGTGCACAGTGAGTATGGGGATTGGGCACAGTGGGTATGGGGATTGCTCACATTGGGTATGGGGATTGGGCACAGTGGGTATGGGGATTGTGCACAGTGTGTATGGGGATTGGGCACAGTGGGTATGGGGATTGGGCACAGTGTGTATGGGGATTGGGCACAGTGCGTATGGGGATTGGGCACAGTGTGTATGGGGATTGGGGACAGTGTGTATGGGGATTGGGCACAGTGTGTATGGGGATTGAGCACAGTAGGTATGGGGATTGCTCACAGTGGGTATGGGGATTGGGCACAGTGGGTATGGGGATTGGGGACAGTGGGTATGGGGATAGGGCACAGTGGGTATGGGGAATGGTCACAGTGGGTATGGGGATCGGGCATAGTGGGTATGGGGATTGGGCACAGTGGGTATGGGGATTGGGGACAGTGGGTATGGGGATAGGGCACAGTGGGTATGGAGATTGGTCACAGTGGGTATGGGGATCGGGCATAGTGGGTATGGGGTTTGGGCACAGTGGGTATGGGGATCGGGCATAGTGGGTATGGGGATTGGGCACAGTGGGTATGGGGATTGGGCACCGTGGGTATGTGGATTGGTCACAGTGTGTATGGGGATTGGGCACAGTGGGTATGGGGATTGGGCACAGTGGATATGGGGATTGGGCACAGTGGGTATGGAATTGGGCACAGTGGGTTTGGTGATTGGTCACAGTGTGTATGGGGATTGGGCACAGTGGGTATGGGCCATGGCACAGTGGGTATGGGGATTGGGCACAGTGGATATGGGGCCTGGCACAATGGGTATGGGGATTGTGCACAGTGGGTATAGTGATTGGACACAGTGGGTATGGGAATTGGACACAGTGGTTATGGGGATTGGGCACAGTGGGTATGGGGATTGGGCACAGTGGGTATGGGGATTGGGCACAGTGGGTCTGCGGATTGGGCACAGTGGTGCGGGGGATCGGGGGCAGTGGGTATGGGGATAGGTCACAGTGGGTATGGGGATCGGGCGCAGTGGGTATGCGGATTGGGCACAGTGGGTATGGGGATCGGGCACAGTGGGTATGGGGATTGGGCTCAGTGGGTATGGGGATTGGGCACAGTGGGTATGGGGTTCGGGCTCAGTGGGTATGGGGATTGGGGACAGTGGGTATGGGGATTGGGGACAGTGGGTATGGGGATTGGGTGCAGTGGGTATGGGGCCTGGAACAGTGGGTATGGGGATCGGGCACAGTGGGAATGCGGATTGGGCACAGTGGGTATGGGGTTCGGGCACAGTGGGTATAGGGATTGGGCTCAGTGGGTATGGGGATTGGGTTCAATGGGTATGGGGATTGGGCACAGTGGGTATGGGGATCGGGCACAGTGGGTATGGGGATTGGGCACAGTGGGTATGGGGTTTGGGCACAGTGGGTATGGGGATTGGGCACAGTGGGTATGGGGATCATGAACAGTGGGTATGGGATTGGGCACAGTGTGTATGGGAATTGGGCACAGTGGGTATGGGGCCTGGCACAGTGGGTATGGGGATCGGGCACAATGGGTATGGGGATTGGGCACAGTGGGTATGGGGATTGGTCACAGTTGTTATGGGGATTGAGCACAGTGGGTATGGGGATTGGGTACAGTGGGTGTGGGGATTGAGCACGGTGGGTATGCGGATTGGGCACAGTGGGTATGGGGATTGGGCACAGTGGGTATGGGGATTGAGCACAGTGGGTATGGGGATTGGGCACAGTGGGTATGGGGATTGTGCACAGTGGGTATGGGGATTGGGCACAGATGGTATGGGGATCGGGCACAGTGAGTATGGGGATTGTGCACAGTGGGTATGGGGATTGGGCACAGTGGGTATGGGGATCGGGCACAGTGGGTATGGGGATTGTGCACAGTGGGTATGGGGATTGGGCACAGTGGGTATGGGGATCGGGCACATTGGGTATGGGGATTGAGCAAAGTGGGTATGGGGATTGCTCACTGTGGGAATGGGGATTGGGCACAGTGTGTATGGGGATTGGGCACAGTGGGTATGGGGATTGGTCACAGTGTGTATGGGGATTGGGCACAGTGGGTATGGAGATTGGGCACAGTGGGTATGGGGATTGGGCACAGTGGGTATGGGGATTGGGCACTGTGCGTATGGGGATTGGGCACAGTGTGTATGGGGATTGGGCACAGTGGGTATGGGGATTGGGCACAGTGTGTATGGGGATTGGGCACAGTGTGTATGGGGATTGAGCACAGTAGGTATGGGGATTGCTCACAGTGGGTATGGGGATTGGGCACAGTGTGTATGGTGATTGTGCACAGTGGGCATGGGAATTGGGCACAGCGGGTATGGGGATTGGGCACAGTGCGTATGTGGATTGGGCACAGTGTATATGGGGATTGGGCACAGTGGGTATGGGGATTGCTCACAGTGGGTATGGGGATTGGGCACAGTGTGTATGGGGATTGGGTACAGTGGGTATGGAGATTGGGCACAGTGGGTATGGGGATTGGGCACAGTGGGTCTGGGGATGGTGCACAGTGTGTATGGGGATTCGGCACAGTGGGTATTGGGATTCGGCACAGTGAGTATGGGGATTGGGCACAGTGGGTATGGGAATTGGGGCCAGTGGGTATGGGGATTGGGCACAGTGGGTCTGGGGCTCGGGCACAGTGTGTATGGGGTTTGGGCACAGTGGGCATGGGGATTGGGCACAGTGGGTATGGGGATTGGGCACGGTGGGTATGGGGATTGAGCACAGTGGGTATGGGGATTGGGGACAGTGGGTATGGAGATAGGGCACAGTGGGGATAGGGATAGGGCACAGTGGATATGGGGATCGGGCAGAGTAGGTATGGGGATTGGGAACAGTGGGTATGGGGATCGGGCACAGTGGGTATAGGGATTGGGCACAGTGGGAAAGTGGATAGGGCACAGTGGGTATGCGGATCGGGCACAGTGGGTGTGGGGATTGGGCACAGTGGATATGGGGCCTGGCACAACGGGTATGGGGATTGCGCACAGTGGGTATAGCGATTGGACACAGTGGGTATGGGGATTGGACACAGTGGGTATGGGGATTGGGCACAGTGGGTATGTGGTTTGAGCACAGTGGGTCTGGGGATGGGGCACAGTGGGTATGGGGATTGGGCACAGTGTGTATGGGGATTGGGCACAGTGGGTATGGGGATCGGGCCCAGTGGGTATGGGGCCTGACATAGTGGGTATGCGGTGTGGGCACAATGAGTATGGGGATTGGGCACAGTAGGTATGAGGATCATGCACAGTGGGTATGGGGATCGGGCCCAGTGGGTATGGGGCCTGGCACAGTGGGTATGGTGTGTGGGCACAGTGGGTATCGGGATGAGGCACAGTGGGTATGGGGATTGGGCACAGAGGTTTGGGGATTGGGCACATTGGGTATGGGGATTGGGCACAGTGGGTTTGGGGATTGGACACAGTGGGTATGGGGATTGGGCACAGTGGGTATGGGGATAGGGCACAGTGGGTATGGGGTTTGGGTACAGTGGGTATGGGGATTGGGCACAGTGGGTATGGGGATAGGGCACAGTGGGTATCGGGATTGGGCACGGTGGGTATGGGGATTGGGCACCGTGGGTATGGGGATTGGGCACAGTGGGTATGGGGATTGGGCACAGTGGGTATGGGGATTGGGCACAGTGGGTATGGGGATTGGGCACAGTGGGTATGAGGATAGGGCACAGTGGGTATGGGGATTGTGCACAGTGGGTATGGGGATTGGGCACAGTGGGTATGAGGATAGGGCACAGTGTGTATGGTGATTGTGCACAATGGGCATGGGAATTGGGCACAGCGGGTATGGGGATTGGGCACAGTGCGTATGGGGATTGGGCACAGTGGGTATGGGGATTGCTCACAGTGGGTATGGGGATTGGGCACAGTGTGTATGGGGATTGGGTACAGTGGGTATGGGGATTGGGCACAGTGGGTATGGGGATTGGGCACAGTGGGTCTGGGGATGGTGCACAGTGTGTATGGGGATTCGGCACAGTGGGTATTGGGATTGGGCACAGTGGGTATGGGGCTTGGGCACAGTGGATTTGGGAATTGGGGCCAGTGGGTATGGGGATTGGGTACAGTGGGTCTGGGGCTCGGGCACAGTGTGTATGGGGCTTGGGCACAGTGGGCATGGGGATTGGGCACAGTGGGTATGGGGATTGGGCACGGTGGGTATGGGAATTGAGCACAGTGGGTATGGGGATTGGGGACAGTGGGTATGGAGATAGGGCACAGTGGGGATAGGGATTGGGCACAGTGGGAAAGTGGATAGGGCACAGTGGGTATGCGGATCGGGCACAGTGGATATGGGGATCGGGCAGAGTGGGTATGGGGATTGGGCACAGTGGGTATGGGGATCGGGCACAGTGGGTATAGGGATTGGGCACAGTGGGAAAGTGGATAGGGCACAGTGGGTATGCGGATCGGGCACAGTGGGTGTGGGGATTGGGCACAGTGGGTATGGGGATTGGGGACAGTGAGTATAGGGATAGGGCACAGTGGGTATGGGGATCGGGCAAAGTGGGTATGGGGATTGGCAACAGTGGGTATGGGGATCGGGCACAGTGGGTATGGGGATGGAGCAAAGTGGGTATGGGGATTGGGCACAGTGGGTATGGGGATTGGGCACAGTGCGTATGGGGATTGGGCACAGTGGGTATGGGGATTGGGGACAGTGGGTATAGGGATAGGGCACAGTGGGTATGGGGATTGGGGACAGTGGTTATGGGGATTGGTCACAGTGGGTATGGGGATTGGGCACAGTGGGTATGGGGATAGGGCACAGTGGGTTTGGGGATCGGGCATAGTGGGTATGGGGATTGGTCACAGTGGGTATGGGGATCGGGCATAGTTGTTATGGGGATTGGGCTCAGTGGGTATGGGGATTGGGCACAGTGGGTATGGGGATCGGGCACAGTGGGTTTAGGGATTGGGCACAGTGGGTATGGGGATTGGGCACAGTGTGTATGGGGATTGGGCACAGTGGGTTTAGAGATTGGGCACAGTGAGTATGGGGATTGGGCACAGTGGGTATTGGGATTGGGCACAGTGAGTATGGGGATTGAGCACAGTGGGTATGGGGATCGGGCACAGTGGGTATGGGGCCTGGCACAGTGGGTATGGGGATTGGGCACAGTGGATATGGGGATTGGGCACAGTGGGTATGGGGATTGGGCACAGTGGGTATGGTGATTGGTCACAGTGTGTATGGGGATTGGGCACAGTGGGTATGGGCCCTGGCACAGTGGGTATGGGGATTGGGCACAGTGGATATGGGGCCTGGCACAACGGGTATGGGGATTGCGCACAGTGGGTATAGCGATTGGACACAGTGGGTATGGGGATTGGACACAGTGGGTATGGGGATTGGGCACAGTGGGTATGGGGATTGGGCACAGTGGGTATGTGGTTTGAGCACAGTGGGTCTGGGGATGGGGCATAGTGGGTATGGGGATTGGGCACAGTGTGTATGGGGATTGGGCACAGTGGGTATGGAGATCGGGCCCAGTGGGTATGGGGCCTGACACAGTGGGTATGCGGTGTGGGCACAATGAGTATGGGGATTGGGCACAGTAGGTATGGGGATCATGCACTGTGGGTATGGGGATCGGGCCCAGTGGGTATGGGGCCTGGCACAATGGGTATGGTGTGTGGGCACAGTGGGTATCGGGATGAGGCACAGTGGGTATGGGGATTGGGCACAGTGGTTTGGGGATTGTGCACATTGGGTATGGGGATTGGGCACAGTGGGTTTGGGGATTGGGCACAGTGGGTATGGGGATTGGGCACAGTGGGTATGGGGATAGGGCACAGTGGGTATGGGGTTTGGGTACAGTTGGTATGGGGATTGGGCACAGTGGGTATGGGGATAGGGCACAGTGGGTATCGGGATTGGGCACGGTGGGTATGGGGATTGGGCACAGTGGGTATGGGGATTGGGCACCTTGGGTATGGGGATTGGGCTCAGTGGGTAAGAGGATTAGGCACAGTGGGTATGGGGATAGGGCACAGTGGGTATGGGGATTGGACACAGTGGGTATGGGGATTGGGCTTAGTGGGTAAGAGGATTAGGCACAGTGGGTATGGGGATAGGGCACAGTGGGTATGGGGATTGTGCACAGTGGGTAAGAGGATTAGGCACAGTGGGTATGGGGATTGGGCTCAGTGGGTAAGAGGATTAGGCACAGTGGGTATGGGGATAGGGCACAGTGGGTATGTGGATTGGACACAGTGGGTATGGGGATTGTGCACAGTGGGTAAGAGGATTAGGCACAGTGGGTATGGGGATTGGGCTCAGTGGGTAAGAGGATTAGGCACAGTGGGTATGGGGATAGGGCACAGTGGGTATGGGGATAGGGCACAGTGGGTATGGGGATTGTGCACAGTGGGTAAGAGGATTAGGCACAGTGGGTATGGGGATTGGGCTCAGTGGGTAAGAGGATTAGGCACAGTGGGTATGGGGATAGGGCACAGTGGGTATGGGGATTGGGCACAGTGGGTATGGGGATTGGGCTCAGTGGGTAAGAGGATTAGGCACAGTGGGTATGGGGATTGGGCTCAGTGGGTATGGGGATTGGGCACAGTGGGTATGGGGATTGGGCTCAGTGGGTAAGAGGATTAGGCACAGTGGGTATGGGGATTGGGCTCAGTGGGTAAGAGGATTAGGCACAGTGGGTATGGGGATAGGGCACAGTGGGTATGGGGATTGGGCACAGTGGGTAAGAGGATTAGGCACAGTGGGTATGGGGATTGTGCACAGTGGGTAAGAGGATTAGGCACAGTGGGTATGGGGATTGGGCACAGTGGGTATGAGGATAGGACACAGTGGGTATGGGGATTGGGCACAGTGGGTATGGGGATTGAGCACAGTGGGTATGGGGATTGTGCACAGTGGGCATGGGGATAGGGCACAATGGGTGTCGGGATTGGGCACAATGGATATGGGGATTGGGCACCTTGGGTATGGGCTTGGGCACAGTGGGTATGGGGATTGGGCACAGTGGGTATGGGGATTGGGCACAGTGGGTATGGGGATTGGGCACAGTGGGTATGGGGATTGGGCACAGTGGGTATGAGGATAGGGCTCAGTGGGTATGGGGATAGGGCTCAGTGGGTATGGGGATTGGGCACAGTGGGTATGGGGATTGGGCACAGTGGGTATGGGGATTGGGCACAGTGGGTATGGGGATTGGGCACAGTGGGTATGAGGATTGTGCACAGTGGGTATGGGGATTGTGCACAGTGGGTATGGGGATTGGGCACAGTGGGTATGGGGATTGGGCACAGTGGTTATGGGGATTGGGCACAGTGGGTATGGGGATTGGGCACAGTGGGTATGGGGATTGGGCATAGTGGGGACCAGCGTCAGTGTCAACACTTAGTCTTTTACTGTTTTAATGAAAAAATGCAAAGCAGCATTACAAGACCGCTAATTAGTTTTAACCGCGCAAAATTTTTTTTTGCCAAACATGAACCAATTGGCTTCTAATCCAAAACTCCTTTTACTCCCCCCTTAGTTTAACAATTACACATACATTTTCGGATTAACATGATTAGAGTACATCATGGGCGAAATTCTCCCCAAACGGTGCGATGTCCACCGACTGGCGCCCAAAACGGCGCCAATCAGACGGGCATCGCGCCGCCCCAAAGGTGCGGAATGCTCCGCATCTTTGGGGGCCGAGTCCCAACATTGAGGGGCTAGGCCGGCGCCGGAGGGATTTCCGCCCCGCCAGCTGGCGCGGAAATGACATCCCCGGGCGGCGCATGTGCGGGAGCGTCAATGGCCGCTGACAGTTTCCCGCGCATGCGCAGTGGGGAGAGTCTCTTCCTCCTCCACCATGGTGGAGACCGTGGCGGAGGCGGAAGGGAAAGAGTGCCCCCATGGCGCAGGCCCGCCTGCGGATTGGTGGGCCCCGATCGCGGGCCAGGCCACCGCGGGGGCACCCCCCGGGGCCAGATCGCCCCACGCCCCCCCCAGGACCCTGGAGCCCGCCCACGCCGCCTTGTCACGCCGGTAAATAGGTACTCTAATTTACTCCGACGGGACAGGCAATTTATCGGCGGGACTTCGGCCCATCCGCTGGGGGGTCGGAGAATGACGCCCCATAATCTACAGAGTTCTCATTAAGTCCCTCCTGACCAGACAAGGTGACTGTTGGCAAATACACCCTCCACTCTGAACCTCTAGTGATGGTTTGTGGATGGCTCCTCTGAACCCCCCCCCCCCCCACCCCGCCCCCCTCCGATTGTCACCTGGAAGTTTCCAAACTCCTCTCCCAAAACCACATTTTAAACTCATCCCTCAAAAGTCCCTTTCCCTGAACAGTTTGCAATCCGAAATCCAGACCAGGGGCGGGACTCTCCCCTACCCGGCGGGGCTGGGGGTTCCGGCGTAATAAGACCATAAGACCATAAGACATAGGAGCGGAAGTAAGGCCATTCGGCCCATCGAGTCCACTCCACCATTCAATCATGGCTGATTTCAACTCCATTTACCTGTTCTCTCTCCATAGCTCTTAATTCCTCGAGAAATCAAGAATTTATCAACTTCTGTCTTAAAGACACTCAACGTCCCGGCCTCCACCGCCCTCTGTGGCAATGAATTCCACAGACCCACCACTCTCTGGCTGAAGACATTTCTCCTCATCTCTGTTCTAAAGTGACTCCCTTTTATTCTAAGGCTGTGCCCCCGGGTCCTAGTCTCCCCTGCTAATGGAAACAACTTCCCTACGTCCACCCTATCTAAGCCATTCATTATCTTGTAAGTTTCTATTAATCTCCCCTCAACCTCCGAAACTCCAATGAATATAATCCCAGGATCCTCAGACGTTCATCATATGTTAGGCCTACCATTCCTGGGATCATCCGTGTGAATCTCCGCTGGACCCGCTCCAGTGCCAGTATGTCCTTCCTGAGGTGTGGGGCCCAAAATTGCTCACAGTATTCTAAATGGGGCCTAACTAATGCTTTATAAAGCTTCAGAAGTACATCCCTGCTTTTATATTCCAAGCCTCTTGAGATAAATGACAACATTGCATTTGCTTTCTTAATTACGGACTCAACCTGCAAGTTTACCTTTAGAGAATCCTGGACTAGGACTCCCAAGTCCCTTTGCACTTCAGCATTATGAATTTTGTCACCGTTTAGAAAATAGTCCACGCCTCTATTCTTTTTTCCAAAGTGCAAGACCTCGCACTTGCCCACGTTGAATTTCATCAGCCATTTCTTGGACCACTCTCCTAAACTGTCTAAATCTTTCTGCAGCCGCCCCACCTCCTCCATTACTACCTGCCCCTCCACCTATCTTTGTATCGTCAGCAAACTTAGCCAGAATGCCCCCAGTCCCGTCATCTAGATCGTTAATATATAAAGAGAACAGCTGTGGCCCCAACACTGAACCCTGCGGGACACCACTCGTCACCGGTTGCCATTCCGAAAAAGAACCTTTTATTCCAACTCTCTGCCTTCTGCCTGACAGCCAATCGTCAATCCATGTTAGTACCTTGCCTCGAATACCATGGGCCCTTATTTTACTCAGCAGTCTCCCGTGAGGCACCTTATCAAAGGCCTTTTGGAAGTCAAGATAGATAACATCCATTGGCTCTCCTTGGTCTAACCTATTTGTTATCTCTTCAAAGAACCCGAACAGGTTTGTCAGGCACGACCTCCCCTTACTAAATCCATGCTGACTTGTCCTAATCCGACCCTGCACTTCCAAGAATTTAGAAATCTCATCCTTAACAATGGATTCTAGAGTCTTGCCAACAACCGAGGTTAGGCCAATTGGCCTATAATTTTCCATCTTTTTCCTTGTTCCCTTCTTGAACAGGGGGGTTACAACAGCGATTTTCCAATCCTCTGGGACTTTCCCTGACTCCAGTGATTTTTGAAAGATCATAACTAACGCCTCCACTATTTCTTCAGCTATCTCCTTTAGAACTCTAGGATGTAGTCCATCTGGGCCCGGAGATTTATCAATTTTTAGACCTCTTAGTTTCTCTAGCACTTTCTCCTTTGTGATGGCTACCATATTCAACTCTGCCCCCTGACTCTCCGGAATTGTTGGGATATTACTCATGTCTTCTACTGTGAAGACTGACGCAAAGTACTTATTTAGTTCCTCAGCTATTTCCTTGTCTCCCATCACAAAATTACCAGCGTCATTTTGGAGCGGCCCAATGTCAACTTTTGCCTCCCGTTTGTTTTTAATGTATTTAAAGAAACTTTTACTATCATTCCTAATGTTACTGGCTAGCCTACCTTCATATTTGATCCTCTCTTTCCTTATTTCTCTCTTTGTTATCCTCTGTTTGTTTTTGTAGCCTTCCCAATCTTCTGGCTTCCCACTATTCTTTGCCACATTATAGGCTTTCTCTTTTGCTTTGATGCATTCCCTAACTTCCTTTGTCAGCCATGGCTGCCTAATCCCCCCTCTGATAACCTTTCTTTTCTTTGGGATGAACCTCTGCACTGTGTCCTCAATTACTCCCAGAAACTCCTGCCATTGCTGTTCTACTGTCTTTCCCACTAGGCTCTGCTCCCAGTCGATTTTCGTCAGTTCCTCCCTCATGCCCCTGTAGTTACCTTTATTTAACTGTAACACCTTTACATCTGATTCTACCTTCTTTCTTTCAAATTGGAGATTGAATTCTACCATATTATGATCACTGCCTCCTAAGTGTTCCCTTATTTTAAGATCTTTAATCAAGTCTGGCTCATTACATAACACTAAGTCCAGAATGGCCTGTTCCCTCGTGGGCTCCATCACAAGCTGTTCCAAAAAGCCCTCCTGTAAACATTCGATGAATTCCCTTTCCTTGGGTCCACTGGCAGCATTATTTACCCAGTCCACCTGCATATTGAAGTCCCCCATGATCACTGTGACCTTGCCTTTCTGACATGCACTTTCTATTTCGTGGTGCATTTTGTGCCCCTGGTCCTGACCACTGTTAGGAGACCTGTACATAACTCCTATTATGGTTTTTTTGCCTTTGTGGTTCCTCAACTCTACCCACACAGACTCCACATCATCTGACCCTATGTCATTTAGTGCTATTGATTTAATTTCATTCCTAATTAACAAGGCAACCCCGCCCCCTCTGCCCATCCCTGTCTTTTCGATAGGTTGTGAATCCCTGGATGTTTAAATGCCAGTCCTGAACCCCCTGCAACCACGTCTCTGTGATGCCTACCACATCATACCTGCCAGTCACAACCTGGGCCATAAGCTCATCTACCTTGTTCCGTACACTGCGCGCTTTTAAATATAGCACCTTGGACTTCCGGGTGCGGCGATGACCAGCTGAGTCGCACGTTTCGGCAGCTCCCGGTGAAACGGACCTTTGGGCTCTTGATAGGAGCCCCAACGGCAATTTTGACGGCTAAAAACACTGTGCGGTAAACCAGAAGGGAATCCCCCCTGGACACGGATAAAAAAAGGAGGAGAAAGTGGCCGGATTGCAGTGGATCCTTTAGAACAGCGACAAGGAAGGCAAGCAAAAACCAAGATGGCGTCGGAAGGTGGCAGTTTAACATGGGGCCCTGAACAACAAGAGTTCTTGAAATGCTGTGTGGAAGAGCTCAAAAAGGAAATGAAGAAAGAGCTGTTGGCCCCGATACTACAGGCGATCGAAGGGCTAAAGGAGGAACAAAAGACCCAGGAGCGGGAGCTTCGGGTCGTAAAGGCAAAGGCAGCCGAGAATGAGGACGACATACAGGGCCTGGTGGTGAAGACGGAGACGCATGAGGCACATCAGAAACGATGTGTGGAAAGGTTGGAGGTGCTGGAGAACAACGCAAGGAGGAACAAGTTGAGGATTCTTGGTCTTCCTGAAGGTGTGGAGGGAGCGGACGTCGGGGCATATGTGAGCACGATGCTGCACTCGTTAATGGGAGCGGAGGCCCCGGCGGGTCCGTTGGAGGTGGAGGGAGCATACCGAGTGATGGCGCGAGGACCGAGAGCAGGAGAAATTCCCAGAGCCATAGTGGTGAGATTCCTCCGTTTTAAGGGTAGAGAAATGGTCCTTAGATGGGCAAAGAAAACTCGGAGCAGTAAATGGGAGATCCGCGTAAATCCGCGTTTATCAAGACTGGAGTGCGGAGGTGGCGAGAAGGAGGGCGAGCTTTAATCGGGCCAAGGCGGTGCTTCATAAAAAGAAGATAAAATTTGGAATGCTGCAACCGGCATGACTGTGGGTCACATATCGAGGGAGGCACCACTACTTTGAGACGGCGGATGAAGCGTGGACTTTTATTGTGGAAGAAAAACTGGAATGAGCGGGTTATTAAAAATAACGTTTGAACAAAGTGGTGGGGCGAATGTGGGGGGCAAAGAGGGGGGTTAAAAAGGGGGGAAAGAGGAGTTTTATGTCCTAATCCTGCGATGTGGTAACTTTTCTCTCTTCCACAGGTGGTGATGGTTAGGCCATTGGGGGCGGGGCCAAGGGAGAAGCGCGGGCTTGGTTCCCGCGCTATGATAATCATGGCGGGAATAGAGAAGCAGGAAGGAGGGGGCGTCGCACGGTGCGAGCCGAGGTCACGGGGGGAAGCCGAGGTCGGCCAGAGTTTGCTGACTTCTGGGAGCAACATGGGGGGAGTAATTACGCTAGCGGGGGATCTAGCGGGGGGGAATTACTGGGTTGCTGCTGCTGGGGAGAGGGGGGAGCTGGTATGGGAGAGGATGGGCGGGGGGGCACCGCCTGGGGAGATACAGCTGCGTGGGAACCGGGTGAGGAGCTGGAAAAAGGTGATGGCTAATCAACAAGGGGGGGGGGGCGGTAGGAAGCCCCCCAACCCGGCTGATCACGTGGAACGTGAGAGGGCTGAACGGGCCGATAAAGAGGGCACGGGTACTCGCACACCTTAAGAAACTTAAGGCAGGTGTGGTTATGTTACAGGAAGCGCACCTGAAACTGATAGACCAGGTTAGGCTACGCAAAGGATGGGTGGGGCAGGTGTTCCATTCGGGGCTAGATGCGAAAAACAGGGGGGTGGCTATATTAGTGGGGAAGCGGGTAATGTTCGAGGCAAAGACTATAGTGGCGGATAACGGGGGCAGATACGTGATGGTGAGTGGCAAACTACAGGGGGAGACGGTGGTTTTGGTAAACGTATATGCCCCGAACTGGGATGATGCCAATTTTATGAGGCGGATGCTAGGACGCATTCCGGACCTAGAGATGGGAAAGCTGATAATGGGGGGAGATTTTAATACGGTGTTGGAACCAGGGCTGGATAGGTCGAAGTCCAGGACTGGAAGGAGGCCGGCAGCAGCCAAGGTACTTGAATATTTTATGGATCAGATGGGAGGTGTAGACCCGTGGAGATTTAGCAGACCTAGGAGTAAGGAGTTCTCGTTTTTCTCCTACGTCCATAAAGTCTACTCGCGAATAGACTTTTTTGTGCTGGGAAGGGCATTGATCCCGAAGGTGAGGGGGACGGAGTATACGGCTATAGCCATTTCGGATCACGCTCCACACTGGGTAGACTTGGAGATAGGGGAGGAAACAGGAGGGCGCCCACCCTGGAGAATGGACATGGGACTAATGGCAGATGAGGGGGTGTGTCTAAGGGTGAGGGGGTGCATTGAAAAGTACTTGGAACTCAATGATAATGGGGAGGTCCAGGTGGGAGTGGTCTGGGAGGCATTGAAGGCGGTGGTTAGAGGGGAGCTGATATCAATAAGGGCACATAAAGGGAAGCAGGAGAGTAAGGAACGGGAGCGGTTGCTGCAAGACCTTTTGAGGGTGGATAGACAATATGCGGAAGCACCGGAGGAGGGACTGTGCAGGGAAAGGCAAAGGCTACATGTAGAATTTGACTTGCTGACTACGGGCACTGCAGAGGCACAATGGAGGAAGGCACAGGGTGTACAGTACGAATATGGGGCGAAGGCGAGTAGGTTACTGGCACACCAATTGAGGAAAAGGGGAGCAGCGAGGGAAATAGGGGGAGTGAGGGATGAGGAAGGAGAGATGGAGCGGGGAGCGGAGAGAGTGAATGGAGTGTTCAAGACATTTTATAAAAAATTATATGAAGCTCAACCCCCGGATGGGAGGGAGAGAATGATGGGCTTCTTGGATCGGCTGGAATTTCCCAAGGTGGAAGAGCAGGAAAGGGTGGGACTGGGAGCACGGATCGAGGTAGAAGAAGTGGTGAAAAGAATTAGGAGCATGCAGGCGGGAAAGGCCCCGGGACCGGATGGATTCCCAGTCGAATTCTATAGAAAATATGTGGACTTGCTCGCCCCGGTCCTGACGAGGACCTTTAATGAGGCAAAGGAAAAGGGACAACTGCCCCCGACTATGTCTGAAGCAACGATATCGCTTCTCTTAAAGAAGGAAAAGGACCCGCTACAATGCGGGTCCTATGGACCTATTTCCCTCCTAAATGTAGATGCCAAGATCCTGGCCAAGGTAATGGCAATGAGAATAGAGGAATGTGTCCCGGGGGTGGTCCACGAGGACCAAACTGGGTTTGTGAAGGGGAGACAGCTGAACACGAATATACGGAGGTTGTTAGGGGTAATGATGATGGCCCCACCAGAGGGGGAAACGGAGATAGTAGTGGCGATGGATGCCGAGAAAGCATTTGATAGGGTGGAGTGGGATTATTTGTGGGAGGTGTTGAGGAGATTTGGTTTTGGAGAGGGGTATGTTAGATGGGTGCAGCTGTTGTACAGGGCCCCAATGGCGAGCGTGGTCACGAATGGACAGGGTTCTGCATATTTTTGGCTCCATAGAGGGACAAGGCAGGGATGCCCTCTGTCCCCATTATTGTTTGCACTGGCGATTGAGCCCCTGGCGATAGCGTTGAGGGGTTCCAAGAAGTGGAGGGGAGTACTTAGAGGAGGAGAAGAACACCGGGTATCTTTGTATGCGGACGATTTGCTACTATACGTGGCAGACCCGGCGGAGGGGATGCCAGAAATAATGCGGATACTTGGGGAGTTTGGGGATTTTTCAGGGCATAAATTGAACATGGAGAAAAGTGAGTTGTTTGTGGTGCATCCAGGGGAGCAGAGTAGAGAAATAGAGGACCTACCGTTGAGGAAGGTAACAAGGGACTTTCGTTACCTGGGGATCCAGATAGCCAAGAATTGGGGCACATTGCACAGGCTAAATTTAACGCGGTTGGTGGAACAAATGGAGGAGGATTTCAAGAGATGGGATATGGTATCCCTGTCACTGGCAGGGAGGGTGCAGGCGGTTAAGATGGTGGTCCTCCCGAGATTCCTCTTTGTGTTTCAGTGCCTCCAGGTGGTGATCACGAAGGCTTTTTTTAAAAGGATTGAAAAGAGCATCATGGGTTTTGTGTGGGCCGGGAAGACCCCGAGAGTAAGGAAGGGATCCTTACAGCGTAGCAGGGATAGGGGGGGGCTGGCACTACCGAGCCTAAGTGAGTATTATTGGGCCGCTAATATTTCAATGGTGAGTAAGTGGATGGGAGAGGAGGAGGGAGCGGCGTGGAAGAGATTAGAGAGGGCGTCCTGTAGGGGGACTAGCCTACAGGCTATGGCGACAGCCCCATTGCCGTTCTCACCGAGGAACTACACCACAAGCCCGGTGGTGGTGGCTACACTGAAGATTTGGGGACAGTGGAGACGGCATAGGGGAAAGACTGGAGCCTTGGGGGGGTCCCCGATAAGAAACAACCATAGGTTTGCCCCGGGGGGAATGGATGGGGGATATGGAATGTGGCAAAGAGCAGGAATAACGCAACTGAAAGATCTATTTGTGGATGGGAAGTTCGCGAGTCTGGGAGCGCTGACCGAGAAATATGGGTTGCCCCAAGGGAATGCATTCAGGTATATGCAACTGAGGGCTTTTGCGAGGCAACAGGTGAGGGAATTCCCGCAGCTCCCGACACAAGAGGTGCAGGACAGAGTGATCTCAAAGACATGGGTGGGGGATGGTAAGGTGTCAGATATATATAGGGAAATGAGGGACGAAGGGGAGACTATGGTAGATGAACTAAAAGGGAAATGGGAAGAAGAGCTGGGGGAGGAGATCGAGGAGGGGCTGTGGGCAGATGCCCTAAGCAGGGTAAACTCGTCGTCCTCGTGTGCCAGGCTAAGCCTGATTCAGTTTAAGGTATTACACAGGGCGCATATGACTGGAGCACGGCTCAGTAAATTTTTTGGGGTGGAGGATAGGTGTGCGAGGTGCTCGAGAAGCCCAGCGAATCATACCAATATGTTTTGGTCATGTCCGGCACTACAGGGGTTTTGGATGGGGGTGACAAAGGTGCTTTCAAAAGTAGTAGGGGTCCGGGTCGAACCAAGCTGGGGGTTGGCTATATTTGGGGTTGCACAAGAGCCGGGAGTGCAGGAGGCGAGAGAGGCCGATGTTTTGGCCTTTGCGTCCCTAGTAGCCCGGCGCAGGATATTGCTAATGTGGAAAGAAGCCAAGCCCCCGGGGGTGGAGACCGGAGGAGGAGGAACCAGAAGGACTCTCAGGGTTGTTAATATATACTGTATAGTATGTATAGGTCGTTGCTACAGATAATTATATATTGGACTGTTAAATTATATTTTTGGAGAGTGTTACTTGTGACAAGGCAGTTGCCAATTAGGGCTAGTTTTCATTTTTGTTATTTATTATTTATTCATTTTCTGTTTATAAAATAGGTCATTGTTATTTGTGTTGTTATAATATTGTGTAAAGGATGCACAATGTACTGTGTTGGTTGACCAAAAATTTTCAATAAAATATTTATAAAAATTTTTTAAAAATATAGCACCTTTAATTCTCTATTGGCCGTCCCTTTTTGTTTTCTTAGTGTGGTGGACCTTGGTTTATTGAGCCTTTCCATACACTGTGTCGTATTTTGTGGGATGGGAACTATCGTAACCTCTCCTGAGTTTTGTCTTTTCGTGCTTTTTTGTATTCCTAAGCAGCTACGCTCCCCGCTGATTACTTCACCTCTTGGTTCCCTGACTTTCCCTTCCCCCCCAATCTTTAGTTTAAAGTCCTATTGACCACCCTATTTATTCTTTTCGCCAGAACACTGGTCCCAGCTCGGTTCAGGTGGAGACCATCCCAACGGTATAGGTCCCCCCTGTCCCAAAACTGATGCCAGTGTCCCATGAAAAGGAACCCCTCATTCCCACACCACTCTTTCAGCCACGTGTTAACTTCCCTTATTCTTGCCTCCCTATGTCAATTTCCACGTGGCTCGGGCAGGAATCCGGAGGTTATGACCCTTGAAGACCTGTTTTTTAATTTGAATCCTAGCTCTTTATAATCTCTAAACAGGTCCTCTTTCCTAGACTTGCCTATGTTGTTGGTACCGACATGGACCACAACAACTGGATCCTCCCCCTCCCTCTCCAGTGTCCTTTCAAGCCGGTCAGAGATGTCCCGCACCCTAGCACCAGGCAGGCAACATACCATGTGGGACTCTTTATCCTGCTCACAAAGGATACTATCTATCCCCCTGATAATAGAATCCCCGACAACTACAACTTGCCTATTTACTCCCTAATGGAGTGGCAGGAACCACTCCGGCCTCTGTATAGGGTGTTGGTGAGGCCACACCTGGAGTATTGTGTTCAGTTTTGGTCTCCTTACCTGAGAAAGGACATATTGGCACTGGAGGGAGTGCAGAGGAGATTCACTAGGTTGATCCCAGAGTTGAGGGGATTAGATTATGACGAGAGGTTGAGGAGACTGGGACTGTACTCATTGGAGTTTAGAAGGAAGTGGGGGGATCTTATAGAAACATATAAGATTATGAAGGGAATAGATAGGATAGATGCGGGCAGGTTGTTTCCACTGGCGGGTGAAAGCAGAACTAGGGGGCAGAGCCTCAAAATAAGGGGAAGTAGATTTAGGACTGAGTTTAGGAGGAACTTCTTCACCCAAAGGGTTGTGAATCTATGGAATTCCTTGCCCAGTGAAGCAGTAGAGGCTCCTTCATTAAATGTTTTTAAGATAAAGATAGATAGTTTTTTGAAGAATAAAGGGATTAAGGGTTATGGTGTTCGGGCCGGAAAGTGGAGCTGAGTCCACAAAAGATCAGCCATGACCTCATTGAATGGCGGAGCAGGCTCGAGGGGCCAGATGGCCGACTCCTGCTCCTAGTTCTTATGTTCTTATGTTCTCATTTCTCCGCACCTTTAGGGGCCAAGCCCTCACCTTGAGGGGCTAGGCCCGCGCCGGAGTGGTTTCCGCTCCGCCGGCTGGCGGGAAAGGTCTTCGCCGGGCGTGCACGCGCAAGGGGGTCTCTTCCGCCTCCACCTTGGTGGAGACCGTGGCGAAGGCGGAAGAAAAAGAGTGCCCCCACGGCACAGGCCCGCCCGCGGATTGGTGGGCCCCGATCGCGGGCCAGGCCACCGTGGGGGCACCCCCCCGGGGTCAGATCTCCCCGCGCCCCCCCCCAGGACCCCGGAGCCTGCCCGCGCTGCCTTGTCCCGCCGTTCAAAAGGAGGTTTAATCCACACCGGCGGGCGAGGGTTGACAGCGGCGGGACATCGGCCCATCGCGGGCTGGAGAATCGCCAGGGGTGGGCCCGCCGACTGGTGTGGCGAGATTCCCAAACCCAGCGACAGGCGCGGCGCGATTCCCACCCCCACCGACCGGCGCGGCATGATCCCCGCCACCGCCAAATTTCTGGTGGCGGAGAACTCGGGACATGGCTGGGGCGGGATTCACGCCAGACCCTGGCGATTCTCTGGCCGGGGTCGGAGAATCGCGCGCCAGAAGCTGTATTCTCCTACCCGCCCCGCCACATTTCTGCTCCGACCGGCCGGCGGGATTCTTCGTTACACCGGCTGGTCAATGGGGTTTCCCATTGTGGGGCAGCCCCACGCCGTCGGGAAACCCCCCGGCGGAGAATGACGCCCCAGGTTTTCCAAATCACACTTTTGAACACAACTTCCAAGCACAAATTCAGCTAAAACTAAATCTTAAAATCTTCTCAACCTTACAAGGCTCCAGTTGCTAAGCAACCACTGCTGGTTTATTTCCCCTTCAAGCCGTAGCTCTCGCTAAGCACAAGAAAAGTGCATTTGCAACTTAACCAACCCCCACACATACAAAAACCTTTGTCCAGCATGAATATAACCATAGGTTTTAACCCTCCAGGCGCAGAAACATTAAATGAACCCCACTTAAAAATATCTGCCTTTTTCTAATGTTTATCAGTAGAAGTATAAATCCCTTAAATCTACCTTTGTCTGCCTAACATGGTGCATTTGATAGTTTCTGTACTGTAACTTCTCTCCCCTCTATTTCTCAAGCTTCACCCTGAGCAGATCAATGCATCTAATTGATAGAAAGTTCAAACACAGAAACTGGTGATTTATTAACTGATCATGCATGATCTCTTCACAGACTTGGAAAGGGTATAACCAACGAAAACAAACCATTCGTGAACGAGAGGAAGAATTTGAGTTTATTGGAATGGTGAGTGTTATAAGCTGCCTGCTTATCATTGGCTGGGGACTAATGGCAATCCCACAATCCTTTGGGAGTATGAGCTTCCCAATGAGGGGGGCGGAGAAATCATTAGCAGACTCCCTGTATAAATAAAGCTGGCCAGTTTGGAACCAGCAGGAAGGAGTGTGCAGCAAGGGAAGTTGCTGCTGTTGTGTGTATATATCTTATTGTAAATAAATGTTATTTCTTTGTGTCCTTAAAACTCGTGCTGGATTCTTCGTGGCCCTCACAAAATTGGCAACGAAGGTAAAAGTGAATAGCTGTCTACATGCTGAAGCCACCTCCCTGGATTTTTGTTGGATACAGGTTGGAAGTTGTTTTCTATTACACCATGCCTCTGTACGGACGTTTGGATGTTTTTGATGCTGCGCTGGAAAGCTGGAACCAGTACGCACAGCGGATGCGTTACTATTTCCGGGCAAACAATATCACCGAAAACGAGCGCCAGGTGGTCATATTGCTCACCGCCTGCGGGCCGCATACGTTTGGGGTGATTAGGAGCCTTACGTACCCAGCTGCGCCGGACACCAAAACGTTTGATGAACTTGTGAATATAGTGGGGCAACATTTTAACCCAACCCCGTCCACGATAGTCCAGCGTTACCGGTTTAATACCGCTGAGAGGACCCCTGGAGAATCCCTTGCCGATTTTCTATCCAGGCTACGCGGGATTGCGGAATACTGTGACTATGGTGAGACCTTGTCAGAAATGTTACGCGACCGTTTGGTTTGCGGTATTAACAATGCGGCCACCCAGAGAAAGTTGTTAGCTGAGCCAACATTGACTTTTGAACAGGCCATTCAAATAGTATTGTCCCGAGAGAACGCAGAGCGAGGAGTACAGGAGCTACAGAGAATGGAAGTGCATGCCTTGGGGCGCAACCCCTTCCGTCTGAAAGCGTCTCCCCGCAACCCTGTGGTATCTTGGGTGAGACGACGTCCGGTTCGACGCCAGTGGCCGTCGGACATTCCTCCCCAAAGGGAGCCTTCTCCAGAACCAATGGCTCAGGAGCCATGTCCGTGTCAGACTTGCAGGCGCCAACCCCGTCACGGACGCCTGTCCTGGGGGCGCCAGAAGCGCCGCCGTTCCGACCCAAACTGGGACCAGCCCAGGGGTTGTACCTTCCATGTGGATGAACCTGCGGCGACTACTCCTGAGGACGTGGAGACGGAGGACGACTGCCTGCAGCTGCATTGTGTGGCAGCTCCCCGCGTGGCCCCCATTAAGGTGACAGTACGGGTCAATGGCCACCCGCTTGAGATGGAGTTGGACACTGGCGCAGCGGTCTCGGTGATCGCCCAGAGGACATTCAACCGCATCAAGCAGGGTATACAGACCCTTACATTAACCGACACACAGGCCAGGTTGGTCACCTGCTCAGTGTTCAGACTGGAGTCCAGTTACTAGTGGTGTAGCACAAGGATCTGTTTTGGGGCCACTGCGGTTTGTCATTTTTATAAATGACCTGGAGGAGGGCGTAGAAGGATGGGTGAGCAAATTTGCAGATGACACTAAAGTTGGTGGAGTTGTGGACAGTGCGGAAGGATGTTACAAGTTACAGAGGGACATAGATAAGCTGCAGCGCTGGGCTGAGAGGTGGCAAATGGAGTTTAATGCAGAAAAGTGTGAAGTGATTCATTTTGGAAGGAATAACAGGAAGACAGAGTACTGGACTAATGGTAAGATTCTTGGCAGTGTGGATGAGCAGAGAGATCTCGGTGTCCATGTACATAGATCCCTGAAAGTTGCCACCCAGGTTGAGAGGGTTGTTAAGAAGGAGTACGGTGTGTTAGCTTTTATTGGTAGAGGGATTGAGTTTCGGAGCCATGAGGTCATGTTGCAGCTGTACAAAACTCTGGTGCAGCCGCATTTGGAGTATTGCGTACAATTCTGGTCGGCGCATTATAGGAAGGATGTGGAAGCATTGGAAAGGGTGCAGAGGAGATTTACCAGAATGTTGCCTGGTATGGAGGGAAGATCTTATGAGGAAAGGCTGAGGGAGTTGAGGCTGTTTTCGTTAGAGAGAAGAAGGTCAAGAGGTGCCTTAATTGAGGCATACAAGATGATCAGAGGATTGGACAGGGTGGACAGTGAGAGCCTTTTTCCTCGGATGGTGATGTCTAGCATGAGGGGACATAGCTTTAAATTGAGGGGAGATAGATATAGGACAGATGTCAGAGGTAGGTTCTTTACTCAGAGAGTAGTAAGGGCGTGGAATGCCCTGCCTGCAACAGTAGTGGACTCGCCAACACTAAGGGTATTCAAATGGTCATTGGATAGACATATGGACGATAAGGGAATAGTGTAGATGGGCTTTAGAGTGGTTTCACAGGTCGGCGCAACATCGAGGGCCGAAGGGCCTGTACTGCGCTGTAATGTTCTATCTTCTATCTTCTATTTATCTATCTTCCTATACGGGGGAACCATTGGACATTGCAGGAACTACGATGACCCCTGTTGTTTATGGACGCCAGGAGGGGCGTTTCCCACTTATCGTGGTGCGCGGCCATGGGCCCAGCCTGTTGGGTCGGGACTGGTTGCGCCATTTGCGGTTGCAATGGCAGCACATCCTCCAAACAGTTTCTGAAGGGTTGACTGAGGTGCTAGGACGGTACCCAGATGTATTCCAGCCTGGTTTGGGGAAAATAAAAGGGGCCGTAGCCCATATCTAAATTGAACCAGGAGCCACGCCGCGCTATTTCCGGGCACGCCTGGTGCCTAATGCCTTGCTCGAGAAGGTAGAAGGGGAGCTCACTCGCTTGGAGACTTTGGGTATTATCAGGCCCGTCCGTTTTGCTGACTGGACAGCACCAATTGTACCTGTAATGAAGCCAGATGCCACAGTTCGCTTGTGCGGCGACTATAAACTTACAGTGAATACAGCTTCCCGGCTCGACCGATATCCAATGCCTCGCATAGAGGATCTCTACGCCAAGCTTGCAGGCGAACTCTCGTTCACAAATTAGATATGAGTCACGCCTACCAACAGTTGGAGCTGGACCCTGCCTCCCGACCATATGTAACAATTAACACACACCGGGGCCTGTATGAATATACACGGTTGCCCTTTGAGGTATCCTCTGCCTGCGTGATTTTTCAACACGTCATGGAGAGCATTTTGAGAGGTTTACCACGTGTGGCTGTCTACTTAGACAACGTTTTGATCACAGGGATGTCGGAACAGGAACTTTTGGAAAATCTGGAGACTGTCCTTAGACGCTTTTCAGAGGCTGGAGTCCATTTCCGTCGCACAAAATGCGTCTTTCAGGCTAGGGAAGTAGTCTACTTGGGTTATCAGGTGGACCGCGAAGGTTTGCACCCCGTCGCAGAGAAGGTGCGTGCAATTCAACAGGTCCCCGCCCCGACTGACACTTCGCATCTTCGTTCTTTTCTCGGTCTCGGAAACTATTACGGGAAGTTCCTCCCCAATCTGGCAACTACGCTGGCCCCTTTGCACCTTCTGCTAAAGAAAAATCACACCTGGGTTTGGGGTCAGCCGCAAGAAACCGCTTTCCGGCGGGTAAAGCAACAATTGTTGTCGTCTGGGTTACTAACCCACTATGATCCTGGAAAGCCTTTGCTCGTCACATGTGATGCATCCCCGTATGGTATTGGGGCTGTCCTGCCCCACAAGATGGAGAACGGGGCCGAGCGACCGATAGCTTTCGCCTCCCGCGCATTGACTGCAGCGGAGAAAAAGTACGCGCAGATCGAGAAGGAGGGCCTGGCAGTGGTTTTCGCGGTGAAACGTTTCCACCAGTATGTGTACAGCTGCCACTTCACTATCGTGACTGATCATAAGCCTCTGCTGGGACTTTTCAGAGAGGATAAGCCAATACCGCCCATTGCTTCCGCACGGATCCAGCGCTGGGCTTTGTTGCTTGCTGCATACGAGTATTCTCTGGAGCACAAACCAGGTACGCAGATAGCAAATGCCGACGCACTGAGCCAATTGCCTTTATCGACCGGCCCCATGTCGACCCCCACGACCGGTGAGGTGGTTGCAACCCTAAATTTTATGGACACCTTGCCTGTCACGGCATCACAGATCCGTGAGTGGACCCAGACGGAGCCAGTCCTGTCAAAGGTTCGGCACATAGTCCTGTATGGTGGGCAGCATAGACAGCTCCCAGGCGAGTTGCGGGCATTTTCCTCCAAGCTGTCAGAGTTCAGCTTGGAAGCCGGCATCCTCTTGTGGGGGACGTGTGTGATTGTCCCGGAAAAAGGCCAGGAGCTGATACTAACAGACTTGCACAATGGACATCCAGGTGTGACCAAAATGAAAATGTTTGCCCGGAGTTATGTCTGGTGGCCAGGCCTCGACACCGACATTGAGAAGGTGGCCCAAAACTGCTCCATTTGCCAGGAGCATCAGAAGCTTCCGCCGGCCGCGCCCCTACATCACTGGGAATGGCCAGGGCGGCCTTGGGCATGCTTACATGCAGAGTTCGCAGGCCCTTTTCAAGGATCCATGTTCCTTCTACTAATTGACGCCCAGTCTAAATGGCTAGAGGTGCATAAGATGCAGGGGACAACGTCCTGTGCAACAATTGAAAAGATGCGTTTATCGTTTAGTACGCATGGCCTCCCCGAGGTGCTGGTCACGGATAACGGCACTCCATTCACGAGTGAGGAGTTTGCGAGGTTCATGAAGGTGAACGGCATACGCCATATCCGCACTGCCCCTTACCACCCGGTTTCCAATGGGTTGGCGGAGCGCGCAGTGCAGACATTCAAAAGAGGCCTAAAGAAGCAATTTTCCGGGTCAATGGACACGAGACTGGCTCACTTTCTTTTTTCAGATAGGACCACCCCCCCATGCGGTGACTGGGGTAGCTCCCGCAGAACTCCCAATTCTGGTTTAGCACAGGGCTAAATCGCTGACTTTTAAAGCAGACCAAGCAGCCAGCAGCGCGGTTCAATTCCCGTACCAGCCTCCCCGAACAGGTGCCGGAATGTGGCGACTAGGGGCTTTTCACAGTAACTTCATTTGAAGCCTACTTGTGACAATAAGCGATTTTCATTTCATTTTCATTAATGGGCCGGAGACTTCGCACCTGCCTTAGCATGGTTTTCCCGGACATTGGCGCAAAAGTACGCCGCACACAAGAACGGCAGGGACAGGGATTTTCTCGGCATCGGCTGATTCGGCAGTTTGCGCCCGGTGACCCAGTGTTCGTTCGCAATTTTGCTGGTCGTGCCCAGTGGGTCCCTGGCGTAATATTTCGCCAAACGGGCCCTATATCTTACCAAGTGCAAGCCCAGGGTCGTCTCCAGCGCAAACATGTAGACCAGGTTCGGTCCAGAAGACCATCCCCTCAAAAGATTCCCCGCCCCGGGAGCTCATTTCTACAGCCGCAGAGACCAGAGACAAGGGAAGGTAGTCCTCACAATCTCCCTCTGGTGCCTCACTCGAAGCCTGCGCAGGTCGTGACAGAACCGCGTAAAGGTAGAGACGCCGAGATGACAGAGGCAGCAGACTCTGACTCCAAGATGGAGACACAGGACGCATCAGAGGGGGAATCCTCGGGCCCACGGGCCGCGGATGTACAACTGTTACGCCGTTCAGCACGGAAGCGCCGGTCTCCATCTCGTTACACGCCGCCCGATCCAGCACCTCGTGCAAATGGTGTCCGGCCTGCGGCAAAACGAGTCTGATGCCCTCCTTCGCCAGGGTCTTCATTGGATTCCTTGGACTTTGGGGGGGAGGGATGTTATAACCTGCCTACTTACTACTGGCTGGGGACTAATGACTATCCCACAATCCTCAGGGAGTATGAGCTTCCCCAATGAGAAATCATTAGCAGACTCCCTGCATAAATTGAGCGGGCCAGTTTGAAACCGGCTAGAGGAGAGTGAGCAACAAGGGAGTTGCTGCCGCTGTGTGTATATATGTTATTGTAAATAAATGTTATTTCTTTCAATCCTTCAACTCGTGCTGGATTCTTCGTGGCCCTCACAAAAGTGAGCATCCCAAAGTGTGTGTGCGTGTTATTGTGTGTGTGTAATTGTGTGTGCGTGTTATTGTGTGTGCGTGTTATTGTGTGTGCGTGTTATTGTGTGTGCGTGTTATTGTGTGTGCGTGTTATTGTGTGAGCGTGTTATTGTGTGTGCGTGTTATTGTGTGTGCGTGTTATTGTGTGTGTGTTATTGTGTGTCTGTAATTGTGTGTGTGCTGGTTACTGTGGGTGTGATATTGTGTGTGCATTTCGGTAGCAAAAATACGAAGGCAGATTATTATTGAATGGGTGTAAATTGAGAGAGGCGGAGACTCACGGGAGGGTTTAAACTAGTATGGCAGGGGGGTGGGCACGGGAGCAATAGGTCAGATTGTGAGAGCATTGAGGGAGAACTAGGGAATAGGGACAGTGTGGCTCTGAGGCAGAGCAGACGGGGAGAAGTTGCTGAACACAGCGGGTCTGGTGGCCTGAAGTGCATATGTTTTAATGCAAGGAGTATTACGGGTAAGGCAGATGAACTTAGAGCTTGGATTACTACTTGGAACTATGATGTTGTTGCCATTACAGAGACCTGGTTGAGGGAAGGGCAGGGTTGGCAGCTAAACGTTCCAGGATTTAGATGTTTCAGGCGGGATAGAGGGGGATGTAAAAGGGGAGGCGGAGTTGCGCTACTGGTTCGGGAGAATATCACAGCTGTAATACGGGAGGACACCTCAGAGGGCAGTGAGGCTATATGCGTAGAGATCAGGAGTAAGAAGGGTGTAGTCACAATGTTGGGGGTTTACTACAGGCCTCCCAACAGCCAGCGGGAGATAGAGGAGCAGATAGGTAGACAGATTTTGGAAAAGAGTAAAAACAACAGGGTTGTGGTGATGGGAGACTTCAACTTCCCCAATATTGACTGGGACTCACTTAGTGCCAGGGGCTTAGACGGGGCGGAGTTTGTAAGGAGCATCCAGGAGGGCTTCTTAAAACAATATGTAGACAGTCCAACTAGGGAAGGGGCGGTACTGGACCTGGTATTGGGGAATGAGCCCGGCCAGGTGGTAGATGTTTCAGTAGGGGAGCATTTCGGGAACAGTGACCACAATTCAGTAAGTTTTAAAGTACTGGTGGACAAGGATAAGAGTGGTCCTAGGATGAATGTGCTAAATTGGGGGAAGGCTAATTATAACAATATTAGGCGGGAACTGAAGAATCTAGATTGGGGGCGGATGTTTGAGGGCAAATCAACATCTGACATGTGGGAGGCTTTCAAGTGTCAGTTGAAAGGAATTCAGGACCGGCATGTTCCTGTCAGGAAGAAGGATAAATACGCCAATTTTCGGGAACCTTGGATAACGAGAGATATTGTAGGCCTCGTCAAAAAGAAAAAGGAGGCATTTGTCAGGGCTAAAAGGCTGGGAACAGACGAAGCCTGTGTGGAATATAAGGAAAGTAGGAAGGAACTTAAGCAAGGAGTCAGGAGGGCTAGCAGGGGTCACGAAAAGTAATTGGCAAATAGGGTTAAGGAAAATCCCAAGGCTTTTTACACGTACATAAAAAGCAAGAGGGTAGCCAGGGAAAGGGTTGGCCCACTGAAGGATAGGCAAGGGAATCTATGTGTGGAGCCAGAGGAAATGGGCGAGGTACTAAATGAATACTTTGCATCAGTATTCACCAAAGAGAAGGAATTGGTAGATGTTGAGTCTGGAGAAGGGTGTGTAGTTAGCCTGGGTCACATTGTGATCCAAAAAGACGAGGTGTTGGGTGTCTTAAAAAATATTAAGGTAGATAAGTCCCCAGGGCCTGATGGGATCTACCCCAGAATACTGAAGGAGGCTGGAGAGGAAATTGCTGAGGCCTTGACAGAAATCTTTGGATCCTCGCTGTCTTCAGGGGATGTCCCGGAGGACTGGAGAATAGCCAATGTTGTTCCTCTGTTTAAGAAGGGTAGCAAGGATAATCCCGGGAACTACAGGCCGGTGAGCCTTACTTCAGTGGTAGGGAAATTACTGGAGAGAATTCTTCGAGACAGGATCTACTCCCATTTGGAAGCAAATGGACGTATTAGTGAGAGGCAGCATGGTTTTGTGAAGGGGAGGTCGTGTCTCACTAACTTGATAGAGTTTTTCGAGGAGGTCACTAAGATGATTGATGCAGGTAGGGCAGTGGATGTTGTCTTTATGGACTTCAGTAAGGCCTTTGACAAGGTCCCTCATGGTAGACTAGTACAAAAGGTGAAGTCACACGGGATCAGGGGTGAGCTGGCAAGGTGGATACAGAACTGGCTAGGTCATAGAAGGCAGAGAGTAGCAATGGAAGGATGCTTTTCTAATTGGAGGGCTGTGACCAGTGGTGTTCCACAGGGATCAGTGCTGGGACCTTTGCCCGTTGTAGTATGTATAAATGATTTGGAGGAAAATGTAACTGGTCTGATTAGTAAGTTTGCAGACGACACAAAGGTTGGTGGAATTGCGGATAGCGATGAGGACTGTCAGAGGATACAGCAGGATTTAGATTGTTTGGAGACTTGGGCGGAGAGATGGCAGATGGAGTTTAATCCGGACAAATGTGAGGTAATGCATTTTGGAAGGTCTAATGCAGGTAGGGAATATACAGTGAATGGTAGAACCCTCAAGAGTATTGAAAGTCAAAGAGATCTAGGTGTACAGGTCCACAGGTCATTGAAAAGGGCAACACAGGTGGAGAAGGTAGTCAAGAAGGCATACAGCATGCTTGCCATCATTGGCCGGGGCACTGAGTATAAGAATTGGCAAGTAATGTTGCAGCTGTATAGAACCTTAGTTAGGCCACACATGGAGTATAGTGTTCAATTCTGGTCGCCACACTACCAGAAGGATGTGGAGGCTTTAGAGAGGGTGCAGAAGAGATTTACCAGAATGTTGCCTGGTATGGAGGGCATTAGCTATGAGGAGCGGTTGAATAAACTCGGTTTGTTCTCACTGGAAACGAAGGAGGTTGAGGGGCGACCTGATAGAGGTCTACAAAATTATGAGGGGCATAGACAGAGTGGATAGTCAGAGGCTTTTCCCCAGGGTAGAGGGGTCAATTACTAGGGGGCATAGGTTTAAGGTGAGAGGGGCAAGGTTTGGAGTAGATGTACGAGGCAAGTTTTTTACGCAGAGGGTAGTGGGTGCCTGGAACTCGCTGCCGGAGGAGGTGGTGGAAGCAGGAACGATAGGGACATTTAAGGGGCATCTTGACAAATACATGAATAGGATGGGAATAGAGGGATACGGACCCAGGAAGTGTAGAAGATTGTAGTTTAGTCGGGCAGCATGGTCGGCACGGGCTTGGAGGGCCGAAGGGCCTGTTCCTGTGCTGTACTTTTCTTTGTTCTTTGTTGTTCTATATTCATTGGAGTTTAGAAGAGTGAGAGGGGATCTCATAGAAACTCACAAACTTCTAACAGGATTAGTCAGGGTAGATTCAGGAAGAAGGCCATTGGAGACGGAGATGAGGAGGGACATCTCCACTCACCGGCCGGTGAATCTTTGGAATTCTCTGGTGCAGAGGCTGTGGCAGCTTAGACATCGAGCAGGTTCAAAACAGAAATCGATAGATTTCTACATCTTAAAATCATCATGGGATAGGCAGGAAAAGGGTGTGAAAGTGGAAGGTCAGGTCCGAGGGGCGCTGACTGGATGGGACTACCTCACTCACTGCTGGACCGTGACAGGTCCGGGGTGCTGCCGCTCTGGGGGGTGATGGAGGGAGTCTCCCATTGAGGAGTGAGGCGAGGTTGTAAATGCCTCACTGAGGGAATTGGAACTGCGCTCCTCCATCCTGGACACACGCAGACTGACGTGATGGACATGAAGGTTTGATTTTGAAAGCGTGCTGTGTGGGCCCTCCAGTTGCCCCGTGCAGGGTGAATAGAAGTCAGAGAGGGATCTGAGACACACACTTTTCCAGAAATTACTTCCTCATCATTTGAGAAGTGAATGTCTTTCCGTGACTGTTATTTCTCTCCATTAGTGAGTGTTTAGTTCAGCGTTTTAAATAATTGAGTGTTCCGAATGATATTTAAAATACATTTGGGGAGCAATGAGGCAATAAACTGCCGAGATCTTTTTGATGACATACGACCATTGACAAGACATCAGCACTGGAGGACGTTGGTGCAGATGCATATTAGGATCTCATTATCAGCATCATTTCCAGGCGTGTTTGCTGATGGGGAGAATCTCCACTCGGTCTGGTGTTGTTAATGGGACTTCCTGCCAATAGAAACTTTGCACTCACTCATGTTCCAGCCCTGTTAATGTAACATTTATTACAAAAGCCACACACATTCCAAATCGACAAATTGCATTCCGCTTAAAAAACATTGATTTTCCTATTAGCCGCGTCTCCATGGTAACAGGGAAAATAGCATATAGATTGCAAGAACATATAGGTACGTTTGCTTCTAATATGAAAATTATACTAACTCAGGAAATTAGCGGGGCCGCCGGGAGCTCAGAGAGAGGCGACTTCACCACACTTAACATCTTCCTGAACTTCCTGCACACAGACAGCATTGGAGGCACAATCACCCATTTCCTGAGGGCGGAGGGGGAGCGGGTGAGGGGGGTGGTCCGGAGGGGGTGAGGGAGGGGAGGGAGGGGAGGGAGGGGGGTGAGGGAGGGAGGGGAGGGGGGTGAGGGAGGGGTGGGGAGGGGGGTGAGGGAGGGGGGTGCGGGAGGGGAGGGTGGGGAGGGGAGGGTGGGGAGGGGAGGGTGGGGAGGGGGTGAGGGAGGGGGTGAGGGAGTGGAGGAGGGAGAGGGAGGAGAGGGGGAAGGGAGGACGGGGAGGGGAAGGGGAGGATGGGGAGGGGGAGGGGAGGGAGGGGGATGGGGTGAGGGAGGGGGATGGTGTGAGGGAGGGAGGTGAGGGAGCGGAGTGGGTGAGGGAGGGGAGGAGGGGGAAGGGGAGGAGGGGGAAGTGGAGGACGGGGAGGGAGGGGGGAGGGGAGGGGGAAGGGAGGGGAGGAGGGAGAGGGAGAGGGGGTGAGGGAGGTGAGGGAGCCTGTCATAGCCTTATTTCCATCAGTCACTGGCATGTTATTTTGTCTTCCACTGTGAAGACCGACCCAAAAAACCTGTTCAGTTCCTCAGCCATTTCCTCATCTCCCATTATTAAATCTCCCTTCTCATCCTCTAAAGGACCAATATTTACCTTAGCCACTCTTTTTTGTTTTATGTATTTGTAGAAACTTTTACTATCTGTTTTTATATTCTGAGTAAGTTTACTCTCATAATCTATCTTACTCGTCTTTATAGCTTTTTTAGTAGCTTTCTGTTGCCCCCGATAGATTTCCCAGTCCTCTAGTCTCCCACTGATCTTTGCTACTTTGTATGTTTTTTCCTTCAATTTGATACTCTCCCTTATTTCCTTAGATATCCACGGTCGATTTTCCCTCATTTTACCGTCCTTCCTTTTTGTTGGTATAAACCTTTGCTGAGCACTGTGAAAATCGCTTGGAAGGGTCTCCACTGTTCCTCAACTGTTTCACTATAAAGTCTTTGCTCCCAGTCTACCTTAGCTAGTTCTTCTCTCATCCCATTGTAATCTCCTTTGTTTAAGCACAAAACACTAGTGCTTGATTTTACCTTCTCACCCTCCAGCTGTATTTTAAATTCCACCATATTGTGATTGCTCCTTCCGAGAGGATCCATAACTATGAGATCCTGAATCTATCCTGTCTCATTTCACAGGACCAGATCGAGGACCGCTTGTTCCCTCGTAGGTTCCATTACATACTGTTCTAGGAAACTATCGCGGATACATTCTATAAACTCCTCCTCAAGGCTGCCTTGAAAGACCTGGTTAAACCAATCACCATGTAGATTAAAATCCCCCATGATAACTGCTGTACCATTTCTACATGCATCTGTTATTTCTTTGCTTATTGCATGCCCCACCATAATGTTACTATTTGGTGGCCTATAGATTACTATAGATACAGTGACTGCGTGGATACAGTTACAGTGTCTGGATACAGGGACAGAGTGTATGGATACAGGGACAGAGTGTATGGATACAGGGACAGAGTGTGGATACAGGGACAGAGTGTGGATACAGGGACAGAGTGTGGATACAGTGACAGTGTGGATACAGGGACAGAGTGTGGATACAGGGACAGAGTGTGGATACAGGGACCGAGTGTGGATACAGGGACCGAGTGTGGATACAGGGACCGAGTGTGGATACAGGGACCGAGTGTGGATACAGGGACCGAGTGTGGATACAGGATCAGAGAGTGGGTACAGAGCCTGTGTGGGTACAGGGCCGGTATGGGTACAGGGCCTATGTGGGTATGGGGCCTGTGTGGGTACGGGGCCTGTGTGGTTACGGGGCCTGCGTGGTTACGGGGCCTGCGTGGTTACGGGGCCTGCGTGGTTACGGGGCCTGCGTGGTTACGGGGCGTGTGTGGGTACGGGGCCTGTGTGGGTACGGGGCCTGTGTGGGTACGGGGCCTGTGTGGATACGGGGCCTGTGTGGGTACGGGGCCTGTGTGGGTACGGGGCCTGTGTGGTTACGGGGCCTGCGTGGTTACGGGGCCTGCGTGGTTACAGGGCCTGCGTGGTTACGGGGCCTGTGTGGTTACGGGGCCTGTGTGGGTACGGGGCCTGTGTGGGTACAGAGAGATAACTGTCCTGGAATGGTCCTGGTTTGGGTGTTTTGTGTTTTATGTCTTTTCAGAGCTCAATTCAGTGAATAATCTGCCACTTTCTGACTCCCAGGCTCCCAGTGAAGATTTCAAGAAGCCGGTCACGGACTCTGGGAAAATGGATGCCAGGCACGTGCTCCAGCAGCAGTACATGGCTGATTACGAGAAGGCCCAGCCAATTATCAAACAGACTGTGATGGACACCGAGGGCCCTGACATCAAGGAGACATATCGCGAACAGATTCGACACTGGTTCATCGAGTGCTAGTAAGAGGGGACTGAAAATCTCACACCCAAATCTCAGCCATAATTTTAGGGCGGCATGGTAGCACAGTGGTTAGCACTGCTGCCTCACAGCGCCAGGGGCCCGGGTTCAAATCCTCACTGTCTTCAGGGGATGTCCCGGAGGACTGGAGAATAGCCAATGTTGTTCCTTTGTTTAAGAAGGGTAGCAAGGATAATCCAGCGAACTACAGGTCGGTGAGCCTTACTTTAGTGGTAGGGAAATTACTGGAGAGAATTCTTCGAGACAGGATCTACTCCCATTTGGAAGCAAGTGGACATATTAGTGAGAGGCAGCACGGTTTTGTGAAGGGGAGGTCATGTCTCACTAACTTGATAGAGTTTTTCGAGGAGGTCACAAAGATGATTGATGCAGGTAGGGCAGTGGATGTTGTCTATATGGACTTCAGTAAGGCCTTTGACAAGGTCCCTCATGGTAGACTGGTACAAAAGGTGAAGTCACATGGGATCAGGGGTGAGCTGGCCAGGTGGATACAGAACTGGCTAGGTCATAGAAGGCAGAGAGTGACAATGGAAGGATGCTTTTCTAATTGGAGGGCTGTGACCAGTGGTGTTCCGCAGGGATCAGTGCTGGGACCTTTGCTGTTTGCAGTATATATAAATGATTTGGAGGAAAATGTAACTGGTCTGATTAGTAAGTTTGCAGACGACACAAAGGTTGGTGGAATTGCGGATAGCGATGAGGACTGTCAGAGGATACAGCAGGATTTAGATTGTTTGGAGACTTGGGCGGAGAGATGGCAGATGGAGTTTAATCCGGACAAATGTGAGGTAATGCATTTTGGAAGGTCTAATGCAGGTAGGGAATATACAGTGAGTGGTAGAACCCTCAAGAGTATTGAAAGTCAAAGAGATCTAGGAGTACAGGTCCACAGGTCACTGAAAGGGGCAACACAGGTGGAGAAGGTAGTCAAGAAGGCATACGGCATGCTTGCCTTCATTGGCCGGGGCATTGAGTATAAGAATTGGCAAGTCATGTTGCAGCTGTATAGAACCTTAGTTAGGCCACACTTGGAGTATAGTGTTCAATTCTGGTCGCCACACTACCAGAAGGATGTGGAGGCTTTAGAGAGGGTGCAGAAGAGATTTACCAGAATGTTGCCTGGTATGGAGGGCATTAGCTATGAGGAGCGGTTGACTTAACTCGGTTTGCTCTCACTGGAACGAAGGAGGTTGAGGGGCGACCTGATAGAGGTCTACAAAATTATGAGGGGCATAGACAGAGTGGATAGTCAGAGGCTTTTCCCCAGGGTAGAGGGGTCAATTACTAGGGGGCATAGGTTTAAGGTGCGAGGGGCAAGGTTTAGAGTAGATGTACGAGGCAAGTTTTTTACGCAGAGGGTAGTGGGTGCCTGGAACTCGCTACCGGAGGAGGTGGTGGAAGCAGGGACGATAGTGACATTTAAGGGGCATCTTGACAAATACATGAATAGGATGGGAATAGAGGGATACGGACCCGGGAAGTGTAGAAGATTGTAGTTTAGTCGGGCAGCATGGTCGGCACGGGCTTGGAGGGCCGAAGGGCCTGTTCCTGTGCTGTACTTTTCTTTGTTCTTTGTGCTAACCACTGTGCTACCGTGCCCCCCAGACTTAGAGGGGATGTGAGGAAAATCCTTTTCCCCCAGAGGGGGTGGGAGTCTGGAACTCGCTGCCTGAAAGGTGAGTGGAGGCAGAGACCCTCAGAACATTCCAGAAGTATTTAGATGTGAACTTGCGATCCCAGGGCAGACACGGCTGTGGGTCTGGTGCTGGGAAATGGGATTAGAATAGTTAGGGGGTTGGTGACCAGCACAGACATGTTGGGCCGAGGGGCCTCGTTCTGTGCTGTAAAAGAGGAGTGTCGATGAGGGCAGTCACCATTTTATAACTGATCAGTTGTGGCCTGAACTCCACGGGCGGGATTCTCCAATAACGGGGCGATGCCCCCCACGCCGGCATGCAAAGCGGTGCCAACCACACTGGCATCAACGGTCCCTGATAATGGGGAATGTTGCCCTTCCTAGGGGGCTACGTCAGTGCCGGAGTGGTCCCCGCAGCTCCAGCTGGCACGGAACGGCCCGCGCGAGATCGCGCATGCGCGGAACGGCCGGCGTATTTCCGCGTACACGCGGAACAGCCGGCGTATTTCCGCGCACACGCGGACCGGCCGGCGTATTTCCGCGCACACGTGGACCGGCCGGCGTATTTCCACGCACACGCGGACCGGCCGGCGTATTTCCACGCACACGCGGAACGTGTGCAGACTCACTTTCCAGGTCCTGCCGTGTGGGACCTGAATAACCCACGCTGGCGGCACTCGGCAAAACTCATCGGCCACTCGGCCCATTGGGGCCCGGAGAATCGCCAGGGGGGGGGGGGCGCTTTCAACGGTCCCCGATCACCGCCGTGGCAATCCCGCGGACACCCGAGAATCGGCACCGTAGAATGGGAAAGCCGGCGTCCGCGGGATCACCGCGGCGGCGATGGGGGACCGTTGAAAGCGCCCCCCCCCCCCCCCGGCGATTCTCCGGCACCGGGTTGGAGAATCACGGCCCACGTTTCGAAATGCCCCCACCCACCTCGCCCCCCTCCCCCTCCCCTCCCATTCCCCAAATCCCTTATCGATCTGGAATCTATCTAACTCGACCTTGAATATACTCGCTGACCCCAGGTCGCACCGGCCTGTGGGGTGGAAATTTCACAGACTGTCGACACTCAGACAGAAAAAAATTCTCTTCATCCACATCTTAAGTTAGTGTCCCTGCTGATTTTACCTGCAGCAAGTGCTGCCATCTCCAGCTCCTCCAAGACCGAGTTAGGGAACTGGAGCTGGAGTTGGAAGAACTTCGGATCATTCGGGAGGCAGAAGGGGTCATAGATCGCAGCTTCAGGGAATTAGTTACACCAAAGATTGGAGATAGGTGGGTAACTGTAAGAGGGACTGGGAAAAAACAGTCAGTGCAGGGATCCCCTGCGGTCGTTCCCCTGAGAAACAAGTATACCGCTTTGGATACTTGTGGGGGGGGGGGACTTACCAGGGGTAAGCCATGGGGTACGGGCCTCTGGCACGGAGTCTGTCCCTGTTGCTCAGAAGGGAAGGGGGGAGAGGAGCAGAGCATTAGTAATTGGGGACTCTATAGTCAGGGGCACAGATAGGAGATTTTGTGGGAGCGTGAGAGACTCACGTTTGGTATGTTGCCTCCCAGGTGCAAGGGTACGTGATGTCTCGGATCGTGTTTTCCGGGTCCTTAGGGGGGGGAGGGGGAGCAGCCCCAAGTCGTGGTCCACATTGGTACCAACGACATAGGTAGGAAAGGGGACAAGGATGTCAGGCAGGCTTTCAGGGAGCTAGGATGGAAGCTCAGAACTAGAACAAACAGAGTTGTTATCTCTGGGTTGTTGCCCGTGCCACGTGATAGTGAGATGAGGAATAGGGAGAGAGAGCATTTAAACACGTGGCTACAGGGATGGTGCAGGCGGGAGGGATTCAGATTTTTGGATAACTGGGGCTCTTTCTGGGGAAGGTGGGACCTCTACAGACAGGATGGTCTACATCTGAACCTGAGGGGCACAAATATCCTGGGGGGGAGATTTGTTAGTGCTCTTTGGGGGGGTTTAAACTAATGCAGCAGGGGCATGGGAACCTGGATTGTAGTTTTAGGGTAAGGGAGAATGAGAGTATAGAGGTCAGGAGCACAGATTTGACGCCGCAGGAGGGGGCCAGTGTTCAGGTAGGTGGTTTGAAGTGTGTCTACTTCAATGCCAGGAGTATACGAAACAAGGTAGGGGAACTGGCAGCATGGGTTGGTACCTGGGACTTCGATGTTGTGGCCATTTCGGAGACATGGATAGAGCAGGGACAGGAATGGATGTTGCAGGTTCCGGGGTTTAGGTGTTTTAGTAAGCTCAGAGAAGGAGGCAAAAGAGGGGGAGGTGTGGCGCTGCTAGTCAAGAGCAGTATTACGGTGGCGGAGAGGATGCTAGATGGGGACTCTTCTTCTGAGGTAGTATGGGCTGAAGTTAGAAACAGGAAAGGAGAGGTCAGCCTGTTGGGAGTTTTTTATAGGCCTCCTAATAGTTCGAGGGATGTAGAGGAAAGGATGGCGAAGATGATTCTGGATATGAGCGAAAGTAACAGGGTAGTTATTATGGGAGACTTTAACTTTCCAAATATTGACTGGAAAATATATAGTTTGAGTACAATAGATGGGTCGTTTTTTGTACAGTGTGCGCTGGAGGGTTTCCTGAAACAATATGTTGACAGGCCAACAAGAGGCGAGGCCACGTTGGATTTGGTTTTGGGTAATGAACCAGGCCAGGTGTTGGATTTGGAGGTAGGAGTGCACTTTGGGGACAGTGACCACAATTCGGTGACGTTTACGTTAATGATGGAAAGGGATAAGTATACACCGCAGGGCAAGAGTTATAGCTGGGGGAAGGGCAATTATGATGCCATTAGACGTGACTTGGGGGGGATAAGGTGGAGAAGTAGGCTGCAAGTGTTGGGCACACTGGATAAGTGGGGCTTGTTCAAGGATCAGCTACTGCGTGTTCTTGATAAGTATGTACCGGTCAGACAGGGAGGAAGGCGTCGAGCGAGGGAACCGTGGTTTACCAAGGAAGTGGAATCTCTTGTTAAGAGGAAGAAGGAGGCCGATGTGAAGATGAAGTGTGAAGTTTCGGTTGGGGCGATGGATAGTTACGAGGTAGCGAGGAAGGATCTAAAGAGAGAGCTAAGACGAGCAAGGAGGGGACATGAGAAGTATTTGGCAGGAAGGATCAAGGAAAACCCAAAAGCTTTCTATAGGTATGTCAGGAATAAGCGAATGACTTGGGAAAGAGTAGGACCAGTCAAGGACAGGGATGGGAAATTGTGTGTGGAGTCTGAAGAGATAGGCGAGATACTAAATGAATACTTTTCGTCAGTATTCACTCAGGAAAAAGATAATGTTGTGGAAGAGAATGCTGAGCCCCAGGCTAATAGAATAGATGGCATTGAGGTATGTAGGGAAGAGGTGTTGGCAATTCTGGACAGGCTGAAAATAGATAAGTCCCCGGGACCTGATGGGATTTATCCTAGGATTCTATGGGAGGCCAGGGAAGAGATTGCTGGACCTTTGGCTTTGATTTTTATGTCATCATTGGCTACAGGAATAGTGCCAGAGGACTGGAGGACAGCAAATGTGGTCCCTTTGTTCAAAAAGGGGAGCAGAGACAACCCCGGCAACTATAGACCGGTGAGCCTCACGTGTGTAGTGGGTAAAGTCTTGGAGGGGATTATAAGAGACAAGATTTATAATCATCTAGATAGGAATAATATGATCAGGGATAGTCAGCATGGCTTTGTGAAGGGTAGGTCATGCCTCACAAACCTTATTGAGTTCTTTGAGAAGGTGACTGAACAGGTAGACGAGGGTAGAGCAGTTGATGTGGTGTATATGGATTTCAGCAAAGCGTTTGATAAGGTTCCCCACGGTAGGCTATTGCAAAAAATACGGAGGCTGGGGATTGAGGGTGATTTAGAGATGTGGATCAGAAATTGGCTAGCTGAAAGAAGACAGAGGGTGGTGGTTGATGGGAAATGTTCAGAATGGAGTACAGTCACAAGTGGAGTACCACAAGGATCTGTTCTGGGGCCGTTGCTGTTTGTCATTTTTATCAATGACCTAGAGGAAGGCGCAGAAGGGTGGGTGAGTAAATTTGCAGACGATACTAAAGTCGGTGGTGTTGTCGATAGTGTGGAAGGATGTAGCAGGTTACAGAGGGATATAGATAAGATGCAGAGCTGGGCTGAGAGGTGGCAAATGGAGTTTAATGTAGAGAAGTGTGAGGTGATTCACTTTGGAAGGAATAACAGGAATGCGGAATATTTGGCTAATGGTAAAGTTCTTGAAAGTGTGGATGAGCAGAGGGATCTAGGTGTCCATGTACATAGATCCCTGAAAGTTGCCACCCAGGTTGATAGGGTTGTGAAGAAGGCCTATGGAGTGTTGGCCTTTATTGGTAGAGGGATTGAGTTCCGGAGTCGGGATGTCATGTTGCAGCTGTACAGAACTCTGGTCCGGCCGCTTTTGGAGTATTGCGTACAGTTCTGGTCACCGCATTATAGGAAGGACGTGGAGGCTTTGGAGCGGGTGCAGAGGAGATTTACCAGGATGTTGCCTGGTATGGAGGGAAAATCTTATGAGGAAAGGCTGATGGACTTGAGGTTGTTTTCGTTGGAGAGAAGAAGGTTAAGAGGAGACTTAATAGAGGCATACAAAATGATCAGGGGGTTAGATAGGGTGGACAGTGAGAGCCTTCTCCCGCGGATGGAAATGGCTGGCACGAGGGGACATAGCTTTAAACTGAGGGGTAATAGATATAGGACAGAGGTCAGAGGTAGGTTCTTTACGCAAAGAGTAGTGAGGCCGTGGAATGCCCTCCCTGCTACAGTAGTGAACTCGCCAACATTGAGGGCATTTAAAAGTTTATTGGATAAACATATGGATGATAATGGCATAGTGTAGGTTAGATGGCTTTTGTTTCGGTGCAACATCGTTGGCCGAAGGGCCTGTACTGCGCTGTATTGTTCTATGTTCTATGTTTAGCGATGAACCTCATATTCCTTAATTTTATCAGCTGACTCTCGTCTCTCCCACAAGTCACCCTCCTCCTGGTGTCTGTCACACCAAATCCCCTCAGCACAATGGAAGGTTTAGGATCAGATATCTCCCCTCATCCTCTCATTCATTGTCTGTTTTTCTGACAGTAACACATCGGGAAAATTCCCTGACTATCCCACTGTGGAACAAGGAGGCTCCAGCATCATCTTCGCTGAAAAAATGCCAGATCAGGTAGGACTGTGTTTTGCGAGAGAGGTGTCCAGAACGGGTCAGTGTCACAGGGAGTTTGGACCGTTTTAAGTTGAATCTCTCGGCAGGCCAGGAACACTGTCTCAGTCCTGGAACTCCCTCACTAACAGCACAGTGGGTGTACCTACACAACATGGACTGCAGCGGTTCAAGAGGACAGCTCACCCCCACCTTCTCTCGCAACACCGACATCCCGTTAACAAACAATGAGAACAAAACATCCAATCATTCAACTGGAACTGGCCAACATCTCTCTATCTCTCTAACCCCTCCCTTCCTCTATCCCTCTATCCCCTCCCTTCCTCTATCCCTCTATCCCCTCCCTTCCTCTATCCCTCTATCCCCTCCCTTCCTCTATCCCTCTATCCCCTCCCTTCCTCTATCCCTCTATCCCCTCCCTTCCTCTATCCCTCTATCCCCTCCCTTCCTCTATCCCTCTATTCCCTATCGCGAGGACGATAGTTTGAGAGACGGGATAGCAAGGAGCTGCGCCTTACCGTTTCTGGGTGAATAAAGCTCTCCGTGCTCCCGGAGTCAAAAAGGTAGGGGGTGTCGCTCCCGTTGATTTGGACCTGCATCATGGAGTTCCGCAGGTGCTTTGGCCGTGATTGATCGAGATTGATCACTCCCAGTTGCGGGTAGTCAGAGTCCTCAGTTGAGTCGGACTCACAAAATGGCTGCCCGGAGTCACAAAATGGCCGCCGCGTCTGTTGCACGTGTCGGACTTTGAAGATGGCCGCTGCAAAAATGGCCGCCCCCATGACTCGCACGAGGCCGATGACGCGTCAGAAGGGGGCGTGTCCGGCCGGCGCGCAGCCGCGTTGCGGGGCCTGTGGTCCCGGGAGCTCGATTTCTGAGCCCGATGAGACTTTTGTTTCTGGACCTGGGCCCAGCCAGTCAGACCTTCGCGAAATGCCCCTTTGTTCCGCAGTCGTTGCAAATAGCGGAGCGGGCTGGGCAACGCTGACGTGGGTGCTGGCCTTACCCACAGAAATAGCATGGTGTGCCCTCGGTGAGAGCGGGTCGCCGTGCGGCGCAGGCCTGTAGCGTGGCCGAGTCTGGAGGGGATCGCGAGGGGCTCGCAAGGCCGCGGAGTACTTGCGGAGATTATGGTGGGCCGCTTCCAGAGAGGAGGCGAGCGTTACCGTGCCTTGCAGGTCCTTTGCTCCGTCTTTGAGGAGTCGCTGCCTGATGTATGTGGATCGTATACCGGACACAAAAGCATCTCGGATGTGCAAGTTCATATGGACTTCTACCGTCACGTCCTTGTGGTCGCAGTTCCTAGCGAGCGCGGTGAGTCTTTCCACGTACTCGTCCAGCGTTTCTCCGGAGCGCTGCCGGTAGTTCGAGAGCAAATGCCGGGCGTGTACCTTAACAAAGCGCTTCTGCAGGATTTCGACCACCGCCTCGTACGTGGTGGCCTTTTTGATCGCGGAGGAGAGTCTGTGGCCCACCCGGGCATGTAGCAAGCTCAGCTTGCGAGGTCCGTCGCCTGGAGTGTCTGAGGAGTTCAGGTAGGCCTCAAAACACCGGAGCCAGTATTAAAAAATTTCTGCGGCCTCCAGTGTCCAAATTGAGCTTCTCCAGCTTTAGACCGCTGTCCATCTTGAAGTAGTCTGCTAATTAAATTGGGATACCCTCAATTACAACTCGAGAGAGATAATTGATAATTCAAAGGCTTTAATTGATAATTGATAATTGATAATTGATAATTCAAAGGCTTTAACTACCAGAAAACCAGACAGCTGCCGAGAAGTGTGCTCACTGCACGCTGCCCACTGAACATTACCTTATATACAGCTTCCTGGGGGGGCGGAGCCGGAGGCGGAGTCCCCCAGGGTTCCAAACCCGGTCTTAAAGGGATTACATTAAACGTGCAGTAATGAATCATCACACCTCCCTTCCTCTATCCCTTTATCCCTCTGTCCCTCTATTCCCTCCCTTCCTCTATCCCTTTATCCCTCTGTCCCTCTATTCCCTCCCTTCCTCTATCCCCATATATCTCTATTCCCTCCCTTCCTCTATCCCTCTATTCCCTCCCTTCCTCTATCCCTCTATTCCTCTATACGTCTCTTCCCTCCCTTCCACTATCCCTCTATTCCTCTATCCCTCCCTTCCTCTGTCCCTCTATTCCCTCCCTTCCTCTATCCCTCTATTCCTCTATACGTCTCTTCCCTCCCTTCCACTATCCCTCTATTCCTCTATCCCTCCCTTCCTCTATCCCTCTATTCCCTCTCTCCTCTCTGCGTCCTGATATTATTGATCCCTCGCATGGTATTTAGTTGAAATGAATGAAGCAGTCGAGGGGGATATCCTGATGGCGGTTTGTTTTCCCGGTTAGCGAGTGACTCGATTGACAAGGCAGCCTTTACCTTTCACCTCCAACCTCGATCAGGGCAGGTTGAAAGGTCAGGGCTCAAATAAAATGAAGAAATGTGTCTGGGTCTGAGGTCTGTTGATGAATGTTCTGCCTGAACTCTCATGGCAGAGCTTTTCCACTGCTATTTATTTTGTACAAATTGTCACGTGAGGGTACCTTTCAGACATGGATGTTTAAGCAATGTGCCTTTAAGAAAACAGTGATGTCAGAGAGTGGGTGGGGCTGAGTTCAGTTCAGCCATTTTGCAGTTTGGGTTTGCAGTTTGAAGAGTGCCTGGCTGGTTTTGCGGAGAGCAGTTTAAAAGGAGAAAGCCGGTTTGAGACAGCAGCTTGGCTGTGTCTGTGTGTTTCCAGAGAGTTTTGCAGGTTTTTAGTTTCAGTTTTGAAAAGAGCTGGGTGTGTGTCTGTGTTTGCAGTGAGCTGGATCTCTGCCATGAAAGACTATCTCTGGATCACTTGGGTGATTTAAACTCATTATAGTAAAGCCTTTAACCTGATGTGTTTCTGTTTAATGGTGTTAAGTCTCTTGGAAGTTTGAAGGAACATTTTAAGGAATTATTTACTGTTGCAATATTTTCTGAGTTATCTTTGAAGTAAGGGGTGTTAAGAGATCCAATGTTTATTTAAGATGTTAAGTTGAGTTCATGGAATAAACATTGTTTTGTGTTTAAAAACCCACGTGTCCATAATTGTAATCCCACACCTGGGGAACAAGCCGTGTGCTCGGAAAAGCAACAATCCATTAAAGGGGAGGTTGGTTGAACTCCATGATACATTTTGGGGTTCTGAAAACGCCTCGCCCATAACAAAATCAACAGCACCCTCAGAAATCGTCTGGATGGCTGCCCGTCTGGGGGGGTGTATTGCAAGTACCCGCCCTCATTCTCCCTTCTCATGGTGCCCCGCCTCCATCCACCCTGCCCACAGGGATTGGTCTGTCACCGAGCACGTTTCACACTGGATGGCCATTCGCTCCCGCCCACGTTGTCTTAGGGAATGAACCGAACATAACATTCAGGCCATTATCACGCACATTCTTCCTGCCAAAATCAATCAATAAAGAGTTGGGGAATCATGTTGCAGCTGTATCAAACCTTGGTTTGGCTGCATTTGGAGTATTGCGTGTGTGGTGGTATGTATTCGGGGTATTACGGTACCGTGTGATGCCGAGAGGCTATTGGTGGACAGACACTGGGTCCCGATTGGATCAGCCGCCTGCTGGCTCCACCCAGTAAGGCGGAGTATAAGAGCCCGGGTCCTCCCAGCAGCCGCATTCTGTAACTGTGCTGCTGGGGAACAAGTCTGCGTAATAAAGCCATCGTTCGACTCCATCTCATCTCGTCTCGTGAGTGATTGATTGTGCTGCAATTTATTACGCAAACTTTTAAGGACATGGAGCTCCGAATCATTCCGGAGTGTCTGCGAATCAGCCCCCACGCGGCAAACTCAGCGGCCACTTTTAAACACTGGTTAGCGTGTTTTCATGGATACCTCCAAACGGCCCCCGGTGTACCTACAGAGGACCAGAAAATGCAGGTCCTGCATTCCAGGGTGAGCCCGGAAATCTACACGCTCATAGAGAACGCGGACGATTTCCAGGCGGCGCTCGCCATGCTGATAGAAATCTACGTTCGGCCCGTCAACCAGGTCTACGCACGCCACCAGCTCGCGACGAGATGGCAAATCCCCGGGGAATCTGGACGAATTCTTCAGTGCGCTGTTAATACTGGGGAGAAACTGCAACTGTCCATCGGTTTCGGCTAACGAACACACAGAGCTACTGGTCCGAGCTGCGTTCGTGGCAGGTATGCTCTCATCCCAAATTCGCCAGCGATTGCTGGAAAGAGACTCACTAGGCCTCAAAGAGGCACGGGCACTCGCTGCCTCGTGCGATGTGGCATCGCAGAACGCCCGTGCCTACACGCCCGACCGCGCGGCAGCCCCTTGGGCACCGTGGACCCCCGCCGCGACCGAACCCCCGGGACCCCCCCGCCCCCCTGCAGGCCTGCGCTGCCAGAGCGGCAGATCACCAGGGGGGCCCCGCTGCTACTTTTGTGGGCAGGGGAAATACCCCCGACTGCGCTGCCCGGCCCGCGGGGCCTGAGGAAAACGCCCCGATGCAGCAACAGCGACTGGCTTCTGTGACCCTGGACCAGTCGCGGCCCCGAACGCTCCAAACAGCAACAACGACTATATTTATAAACGGGTACGAGACATCCTGCCTGATCGGCTCTGGGAGCACGGAGAGTTTTATACACCCCGATACGGTAAGACGCTGTTCCCTTCCGATCTACCCGAGTAATCAAAAAAAAATTCTGGCAGCAGGGTCCCATTCAGTAGAGATAAAAGGGTTCTGCATCGCGAACCTCACGGTGCAGGGGAGGGAGTTCAAGAACTACCGGCTTTACGTCCTTCGACAGAGGCCCGCCAGGTTTTCAGCCGCATCAAAGCGGATATCGCAAAGGCCACGATGCACGCAATCGACGAGTCCCTCCCCTTCCAAGTCGTGAGCGACGTGTCCGACGTAGCTCTGGCACCCACCCACAACCAAGCGGGCAGACCCGTGGCCTTTTTCTCCCGAACCCTCCATGCTTCAGAAATCCGCCACTCCTCAGTGGAACAGGAGGCCCAGGCCATAGTGGAAGCTGTGCGACATTGGAGGCATTACCTGGCCGGCAGGAGATTTACTCTCCTCACTGACCAACGGTCGGTGGCTTCCATCTTCGATAATGCACAGCGGGGCAAGATCAAGAACGACAAGATCTTGCGGTGGAGGATAGAACTCTCCACCTACAACTACGAGATCTTGTATCGTCCCGGAAAGCTGAACGAGCCGTCCGATGCCCTATCCCGCGGCACTTGTGCCACCGCACAAATTAACCGCCTCCAAACCCTCCACGAGGACCTCTGCCACCCGGGGGTCACTCGGTTCTATCGCTTCGTAAAGACCCGCAACCTGCCCTACTCCATTGAGGAGGTCAGGACCGCCACCAGGAACTGCCAGATCTGCGCAGAGTGCAAACCGCACTTCTACCGGCCAGATAGAGCGCACCTGATAAAGGCTTCCCTTCCCTAGAGCGCCTCAGCCTGGACTTCAGAGGCCCCCTCCCCTCCACCAATCACAACACGTACTTCCTGAACGTGATTGACGAATACTCCCGTTTCCCTTTCGCCATCCACCTGCCCCGACATGACCGCGGCCACAGTCATTAAAGCCCTCTGCACCATCTTTACACTGTTCGGTTTCCCCGCGTATATCCATAGCGACAGGGGGTCCTCCTTCATGAGCGACGAACTGCGTCAATTCCTGCTCAGCAAGGGCATCGCCTCGAGCAGGACGACCAGTTACAACCCCCGGGGGAACGGTCAGGTAGAGAGGGAGAACGGAACGGTCTGGAAGACCGTCCTGCTGGCCCTACGGTCCAGAAGTCTCCCAGTTTCCCGCTGGCAGGAAGTCCTCCCAGACGCTCTCCACTCCATCCGGTCACTGCTGTGTACAACAACGAATCAAACACCTCACAAACGCCTCCTTGTCTTCCCTCGGAAGTCCTCCTCCGGAACGCCACTTCCGGCCTGGCTGGCAGCCCCGGGACCCATCCTGCTCCGAAAGCAGGTGCGGACGCACAAATCGGACCCGTTGGTTGAGAGGGTTCATCTCCTCCACGCGAACCCTCAATACGCCTACGTGGCGTACCCCGACGGCCGACAGGACACGGTCTCCCTGCGGGACCTGGCACCCGCCGGAGCCCCCCCCCCAACACCAGTGACCCCCTCTGGAGCCCCCCCCACCGCCCCCCCTCCCAACAGCAGTGATCCCCTCTGGAGCCACCCCCCGCCCCCCAACACCAATCACCCCGTCCCTCCCGCCGGCGCGCCCCACAGCTGCCCCTTCCCGGGTGGATCGGCCCTTCCCCCGGCCCCGAAGAGAGGTATTGGAGCGGGAAGAGGCATCGCAACGCTCCCAGAGACGACAGGGCCCGAACCAGCGCCTGCATCACCACCGGGGCTAAGACGATCGGCGAGGACGACCAGGGCACCCATTCGACTCATCGAATCAGTCCAGTAAAGCGAGAAATGCCTCTGTAAATATTTTTTTGGGTTGCCCAGTAAAAGCGGCATTGTAAGTAGTTGATATCGGAGCATAGCCGCCGTGTTAGCGGCATCCTAGGTACCGACTCTGGAAACCCATCCCACCATACGGCCCACTACCCTGCCGGGTTGCTTTTTAACAAGGGGTGAATGTGGTGGTATGTATTAGGGGTATTCAGGTACACTGTAATGCCGAGAGGCTATTGGTGGACAGACACTGGGTCCCGATTGGATCAGCCGCCTGCTGGCTCCACCCAGTAAGGCGGAGTATAAGAGCCCGTGTTCTCCCAGCAGCTGCATTCTGTAACTGAGCTGCTGGGGAACAAGTCTGCGCAACAAAGCCATCGTTCGACTCCTTCTCATCCCGTCTCGTGAGTGATTCATTGTGCCACTGCGTGCAGTTCTGGTCACCACATTATCAGAAGGACGTGGAAGCTTTGGAGAGAGTGCAAAGAAGGTTCACCAGGATGTTCTTTGGTCTCGAGGGTCTTGGCTATGAGGTGAGGTTGAATAAACTAGGATTGTTTTCACTGGAAAGACTTTGATTTGATTTTGATTTAATTTATTATTATCACATGTCTTAGCATACAGCGCATTATGGGCTGTCTTTCGGAACTCCCGCTGCTTTATGGGCACTCCCGCTCTCTCTCTCTCTCTCTCCCTGAACACCCGCTGCTTTATGGGCACTCCCGCTCTCTCTCTCTCTGAACTCCCGCTGCTTTATGGGCACACCCGCTCTCTCTTTCTCTCTCTGAACTCTCGCTGCTTTATGGGCACTCCCGCTCTCTCTCTCTCTGAACTCCCTCTGCTTTATGGGCACTCCTGCACTGTCTCTCTCTCTCTGAACTCCCGCTGCTTTATGGGCACTCCTGCTGTCTCTCTCTCTCTGAACTCTCGCTGCTTTGTGGGCACTCCCGCTCTCGCTCTCTCTCTCTGAACTCCCGCTGCTTTATGGGCACTCCTGCACTATCTCTCTCTCTGAACTCCCGCTGCTTTATGGGCACTCCCGCTCTCTCTCACACTCTCTGAACTCCCGCTGCTTTATGGGCACTCCTGCTCTCTCTCTCTGAACTCCCACTGCTTTATGGGCACTCCCGCTCTCTCTCTCTCTCTCTCTGAACTCCCACTGCTTTATGGGCACTCCCGCTCTCTGTCTCTCTCTCTGAACTCCCGCTTCTTTATGGGGACTCCCGCTCTCTCTCTGAACTCCCGCTGCTTTATTGTCACTCCCGCTCTCTGTCTCTCTCTCTGAAATCCCGATGCTTTATGTGCACTCCCGCTCTCACTCTCTCTCTGAACTCCCGCTGCTTTCTGGGCACTCCCACTCTCTCTTTCTCTCTCTCTGAACTCCCGCTGCTTTATGGGCACTCCCGCACTCTCTATCTCTCTCTCTGAACTCCCGCTGCTTTATGGACACTCCCGCTCTCTCTCTCTCTGAACTCTCGCTGCTTTATGGGCGCTCCCGCTCTCTCTCTCTCTCTCTCTCAACTCTCGCTGCTTTATGAGCACTCCCGCTCTCTCTCTCTCTGAACTCCCTCTGCTTTATGGGCACTCCTGCACTCTCTCTCTCTCTCTGAACTCCCGCTGCTTTATGGGCACTCCTGCTGTCTCTCTCTCTCTGAACTCTCGCTGCTTTGTGGGCACTCCCGCTCTCGCTCTCTCTCTCTGAACTCCCGCTGCTTTATGGGCACTCCTGCACTATCTCTCTCTCTGAACTCCCGCTGCTTTATGGGCACTCCCGCTCTCTCTCACACTCTCTGAACTCCCGCTGCTTTATGGGCACTCCTGCTCTCTCTCTCTGAACTCCCACTGCTTTATGGGCACTCCCGCTCTCTCTCTCTCTCTCTCTGAACTCCCACTGCTTTATGGGCACTCCCGCTCTCTGTCTCTCTCTCTGAACTCCCGCTTCTTTATGGGGACTCCCGCTCTCTCTCTCTCAGCTCTCGCTGCTTTATGGGCAGTCCCTCTCTCTCTATCTCAACTCTCGCTGCTTTATAGACACTCCCGCTCCCTCTCTCTGGCTCTCTGAACTCCCGCTGTTTTATGGGCACTCCCGCTCGCTCTCTCTCTCTCTCTCTCTGAACTCCCACTGCTTTATGGGCACACCCGCTCTCTCTCTCTCTGAACTCCCGCTGCTTTATGGGCACTCCCGCTCTCTCTCTCTCTCTCTGAACTCCCGCTGCTTTATGGGCACTCCCGCTCTCTCTCTCTCTCTGAACTCCCGCAGCTTTGTGGGCACTCCCGCACTCTCTCTCTCTCAGAACTCCCGCTGCTTTATGGGCACTTACGCTCTCTCTGAACCCCCGCTGCTTTATGGGCACTCCCGCTCTCTCTCGCTCTCTCTGAACTCCTGCTGCTTTATGGGCACTCCCACACTCTCTCCCTGAACTCCCGCTGCTTTATGGGCACTCCCGCTCTCTCTCTTTCTCTAAACGCCCGCTGCTTTATGGGCACTCCCGCACTCTCTCTCTCTCTCTGAACTCCCGCTGCTTTATGGGCACTCCCGCTCTCTCTCTCTCTCTCTGAACTCACGCTGCTTTATGGGCACTCCTGCACTCTCTCTCTCTCTCTGAACTCTCGCTGCTTTATGGGCATTCCCGCTCTCTCTCACTCTCTCTGAACTCCCGCTGCTTTATGGGCACTCCTGCTGTCTCTCTCTCTCTGAACTCTCGCTGCTTTGTGGGCACTCCCGCTCTCGCTCTCTCTCTCTGAACTCCCGCTGCTTTATGGGCACTCCTGCACTATCTCTCTCTCTGAACTCCCGCTGCTTTATGGGCACTCCCGCTCTCTCTCACACTCTCTGAACTCCCGCTGCTTTATGGGCACTCCTGCTCTCTCTCTCTCTCTCTCTGAACTCCCACTGCTTTATGGGCACTCCCGCTCTCTCTCTCTCTCTGAACTCCCACTGCTTTATGGGCACTCCCGCACTCTCTCTCTCTCAGAACTCCCGCTGCTTTATGGGCACTTCCGCTCTCTCTGAACCCCCGCTGCTTTATGGGCACTCCCGCTCTCTCTCGCTCTCTCTGAACTCCTGCTGCTTTATGGGCACTCCCACACTCTCTCTCTCCCTGAACTCCCGCTGCTTTATGGGCATTCCCGCTCTCTCTCTTTCTCTAAACGCCCGCTGCTTTATGGGCACTCCCGCACTCTCTCTCTCTCTCAGAACTCCCGCTGCGTTATGGGCACTCCCGCTCTCTCTCTCTCTCTCTGAACTCACGCTGCTTTATGGGCACTCCCGCTCTCTCTCTCTCTCTCTGAACTCCCGCTGCTTTATCGGCACTTCGCTCTCTCTCTCTCTCTGAGCTCCCACTGCTTTATGGGCACTCCCGCTCTCTCTCTCTCTCTGAACTCCTCCTGCTTTATGGGCACTCCCGTTCTCTCTCTCTCACTCTGAACTCTCGCTGCTTTATGGGCACTCCCGCTCTCTCTCTCTCTCTCTCTGAACTCCCGCTGCTTTATGGGCACTCCCGCTCTCTCTCTCTCTCTCTCTCTGAACTCCCGCTGCTTTATGGGCACTCCCGCTCTCTTTCTCTGATCTCTCGCTGCTTTATGGGCACTCCCGCTCTCTCTCTCTCTGATCTCTCGCTGCTTTATGTGATCTCCTGCTCTCTGTCTCTCTCTCTGAACACCCGCTGCTTTATCGGCACTCCCGCTCTCACTCTCTCTCTCTCTCTGAACTCTCCCTGCTTTATGGGCACTCCCGCTCTCTCTCTCTCTCTCTGATCTCCCGCTGCTTTATGGGCACTCCCGCTCTCTCTCTCTCTCTGAAATCCCACTGCTTTATGGGCACTCCCGCTCTCTCTCTCTGAACTCCCGCTGCTTTATGGGCACTCCCGCTCTCTGTCTCTCTCTCTGAAATCCCGCTGCTTTATGGGCACTCCCGCTCTCTGTCTCTCTCTCTGAACTCCCGCTGCTTTTTGGGCACTCCTGCACTCTCTCTCTCTCTCTCTCTCTCTGAACTCCCGCTGCTTTGTGGGCACTCCCGCTCTCTCTCACTCTCTCTGAGCTCCCGCTGCTTTATGGGCACTCCTGATCGCTCTCTCTCTCTCTCTGAACTCCCACTGCTTTATGGGCACTCCCGCTCTCTCTCTCTCTGAACTCCCACTGCTTTATGGGCACTCCCGCTCTCTGTCTCTCTCTCTGAACTCCCATTTCTTTATGGACACTCCCGCTCTCTCTCTCTCGGTCACTCTCTCTGAACTCCCGCTGCTTTATGGGCACTCCCGCTCTCTCTTTCTCTCTGAACTCCCGCTGCTTTATGGGCACTCCCGTACTCTCTCCCTCTCAGAACTCCCGCTGTTTTATGGGCATTCCCGCTCTCACTCTCTCTCTGAACTCCCGCTGCTTTATGGGCACTCCCACTCTCTCTCTCTCTCTCTCTCTGAACTCCCGCTGCTTTATGGGCACTCTCTCTCTCTCTGAACTCCCGCTGCTTTATGGGCACTCCCGCTCTCTCTCTCGCTCTGAACTCTCGCTGCTTTATGGGCACTCCCGCTCTCTGAACTCCCACTGCTTTATGGGCACTCCCGATCTCTCTCTCTCTATGAACTCCCGCTGCTTTATTGGCACTCCCGCTCTTTCTCTCTCTCTCTAAACTCCCGCTGCTGTATGGGCACTCCCGCTCTCTCTCTCTCTGAACTCTCACTGCTTTACGGGCACTCCCGCTCTCTCTCTGACCTCCCGCTGCTTTATTGGCACATCCGCTCTCTCACTCTCTCTCTGAACTCCCGCTGCTTTATGGGCACTCCCGCTCTCTCTCTCTCTCTCTCTGAACTCCCGCTGCTTTATGGGCACTACCGCTCTCTGTCTCTCTGTCTGAACTCTCGCTGCTTTATGGGCACTCCCGCTCTCTCTCTGAACTCCCGCTGCTTTATTGTCACTCCCGCTCTCTGTCTCTCTCTCTGAAATCCCGATGCTTTATGTGCACTCCCGCTCTCACTCTCTCTCTGAACTCCCGCTGCTTTCTGGGCACTCCCACTCTCTCTTTCTCTCTCTCTGAACTCCCGCTGCTTTATGGGCACTCCCGCACTCTCTATCTCTCTCTCTGAACTCCCGCTGCTTTATGGGCACTCCCGCTCTCTCTCTCTCTGAACTCTCGCTGCTTTATGGGCGCTCCCGCTCTCTCTGTCTCTCTCTCTGAACTCCCGCTGCTTTATGGGCACTCCCGCTCTCTCTCTCTCTCTGAACTCCCGCTTCTTTATGGGGACTCCCGCTCTCTCTCTCTCAGCTCTCGCTGCTTTATGGGCAGTCCCTCTCTCTCTATCTCAACTCTCGCTGCTTTATAGACACTCCCGCTCCCTCTCTCTGGCTCTCTGAACTCCCGCTGTTTTATGGGCACTCCTGCTGTCTCTCTCTCTCTGAACTCTCGCTGCTTTGTGGGCACTCCCGCTCTCACTCTCTCTCTCTGAACTCCCGCTGCTTTATGGGCACTCCTGCACTATCTCTCTCTCTGAACTCCCGCTGCTTTATGGGCACTCCCGCTCTCTCTCACACTCTCTGAACTCCCGCTGCTTTATGGGCACTCCTGCTCTCTCTCTCTCTCTCTCTGAACTCCCACTGCTTTATGGGCACTCCCGCTCTCTCTCTCTCTCTCTCTCTGAACTCCCACTGCTTTATGGGCACTCCCGCTCTCTGTCTCTCTCTCTGAACTCCCGCTTCTTTATGGGGACTCCCGCTCTCTCTCTCTCAGCTCTCGCTGCTTTATGGGCAGTCCCTCTCTCTCTTTCTCAACTCTCGCTGCTTTATAGACACTCCCGCTCCCTCTCTCTGACTCTCTGAACTCCCGCTGTTTTATGGGCACTCCCGCTCGCTCTCTCTCTCTCTCTCTCTCTGAACTTCCACTGCTTTATGGGCACACCCGCTCTCTCTCTCTCTGAACTCCCGCTACTTTATGGGCACTCCCGCTCTCTCTCTCTCTCTCTGAACTCCCGCTGCTTTATGGGCACTCCCGCTCTCTCTCTCTCTCTGAACTCCCGCAGCTTTGTGGACACTCCCGCACTCTCTCTCTCTCAGAACTCCCGCTGCTTTATGGGCACTTCCGCTCTCTCTGAACCCCCGCTGCTTTATGGGCACTCCCGCTCTCTCTCGCTCTCTCTGAACTCCTGCTGCTTTATGGGCACTCCCACACTCTCTCTCTCCCTGAACTCCCGCTGCTTTATGGGCACTCCCGCTCTCTCTCTTTCTCTAAACGCCCGCTGCTTTATGGGCACTCCCGCACTCTCTCTCTCTCTCTGAACTCCCGCTGCTTTATGGGCACTCCCGCTCTCTCTCTCTCTCTCTGAACTCACGCTGCTTTATGGGCACTCCTGCACTCTCTCTCTCTCTCTGAACTCTCGCTGCTTTATGGGCATTCCCGCTCTCTCTCACTCTCTCTGAACTCCCGCTGCTTTATGGGCACTCCTGCTGTCTCTCTCTCTCTGAACTCTCGCTGCTTTGTGGGCACTCCCGCTCTCGCTCTCTCTCTCTGAACACCCGCTGCTTTATGGGCACTCCTGCACTATCTCTCTCTCTGAACTCCCGCTGCTTTATGGGCACTCCCGCTCTCTCTCACACTCTCTGAACTCCCGCTGCTTTATGGGCACTCCCGCTCTCTCTCTCTCTCTCTGAACTCCCGCTGCTTTATGGGCACTCCCGCTCTCTCTCTCTCTGAACTCCCGCAGCTTTGTGGGCACTCCCGCACTCTCTCTCTCTCAGAACTCCCGCTGCTTTATGGGCACTTCCGCTCTCTCTGAACCCCCGCTGCTTTATGGGCACTCCCGCTCTCTCTCGCTCTCTCTGAACTCCTGCTGCTTTATGGGCACTCCCACACTCTCTCTCTCCCTGAACTCCCGCTGCTTTATGGGCACTACCGCTCTCTCTCTCTCTCTGAACTCCCGCTGCTTTATGGGCACTCCCGCTCTCTCTCTCTCTCTCTGAACTCCCGCTGCTTTATGGGCACTCCCGCTCTCTCTCTCTCTGAACTCCCGCAGCTTTGTGGGCACTCCCGCTCTCTCTCTCTCTCTCTGAACTCCCGCTGCTTTATGGGCACTCCCGCTCTCTCTCTCTCTGAACTCCCGCAGCTTTGTGGGCACTCCCGCACTCTCTCTCTCTCAGAACTCCCGCTGCTTTATGGGCACTTCCGCTCTCTCTGAACCCCCGCTGCTTCATGGGCACTCCCGCTCTCTCTCGCTCTCTCTGAACTCCTGCTGCTTTATGGGCACTCCCACACTCTCTCTCTCCCTGAACTCCCGCTGCTTTTTGGGCACTACCGCTCTCTCTCTTTCTCTAAACGCCCGCTGCTTTATGGGCAGTCCCTCTCTCTCTCTCTGAACTCCCGCTGCTTTATGGGCACTCCCGCTCTCTCTCTCTCTCTCTGAACTCACGCTGCTTTATGGGCACTCCCGCTCTCTCTCTCTCTCTCTGAACTCCCGCTGCTTTATCAGCACTTCGCTCTCTCTCTCTCTCTCTGAGCTCCCACTGCTTTATGGGCACTCCCGCTCTCTCTCTCTCTCTGAACTCCTCCTGCTTTATGGGCACTCCCGCTCTCTCTCTCTCACTCTGAACTCTCGCTGCTTTATGGGCACTCCCGCTCTCTCTCTCTCTCTCTCTGAACTCCCGCTGCTTTATGGGCACTCCCGCTCTCTCTCTCTCTCTCTGAACTCCCGCTGCTTTATGGGCACTCCCGCTCTCTTTCTCTGATCTCTCGCTGCTTTATGGGCACTCCCGCTCTCTCTCTCTCTGATCTCTCGCTGCTTTATGGGATCTCCTGCTCTCTGTCTCTCTCTCTGAACTCCCGCTGCTTTATTGGCACTCCCGCTCTCTCTCTCTCTCTATCTGAACACCCGCTGCTTTATGGGCACTCCCGCTCTCACTCTCTCTCTCTCTCTGAACTCTCCCTGCTTTATGGGCACTCCCGCTCTCTCTCTCTCTCTCTCTGATCTCCCGCTGCTTTATGGGCACTCCCGCTCTCTCTCTCCCTCTGAAATCCCGCTGCTTTATGGGCACGCCCGCTCTCTCTCTCTCTCTCTGAACTCCCGCTGCATTATGGGCACTCCCGCTCTCTGTCTCTCTCTCTGAAATCCCGCTGCTTTATGGGCACTCCCGCTCTCTGTCTCTCTCTCTGAACTCCCGCTGCTTTTTGGGCACTCCTGCACTCTGTCTCTCTCTCTCTCTCTCTGAACTCCCGCTGCTTTGTGGGCACTCCCGCTCTCTCTCACTCTCTCTGAACTCCCGCTGCTTTATGGGCACTCCTGATCGCTCTCTCTCTCTCTCTGAACTCCCACTGCTTTATGGGCACTCCCGCTCTCTCTCTCTCTGAACTCCCACTGCTTTATGGGCACTCCCGCTCTCTGTCTCTCTCTCTGAACTCCCATTTCTTTATGGACACTCCCGCTCTCTCTCTCTCGGTCACTCTCTCTGAACTCCCGCTGCTTTATGGGCACTCCCGCTCTCTCTTTCTCTCTGAACTCCCGCTGCTTAATGGGCACTCCCGTACTCTCTCCCGCTCAGAACCCCCGCTGTTTTATGGGCATTCCCGCTCTCACTCTCTCTCTGAACTCCCGCTGCTTTATGGGCACTCCCACTCTCTCTCTCTCTCTCTCTCTGAACTCCCGCTGCTTTATGGGCACTCTCTCTCTGAACTCCCGCTGCTTTATGGGCACTCCCGCTCTCTCTCTCGCTCTGAACTCTCGCTGCTTTATGGGCACTCCCGCTCTCTGAACTCCCACTGCTTTATGGGCACTCCCGATCTCTCTCTCTCTATGAACTCCCGCTGCTTTATTGGCACTCCCGCTCTTTCTCTCTCTCTCTAAACTCCCGCTGCTGTATGGGCACTCCCGCTCTCTCTCTCTCTGAACTCTCACTGCTTTACGGGCACTCCCGCTCTCTCTCTGACCTCCCGCTGCTTTATTGGCACATCCGCTCTCTCACTCTCTCTCTGAACTCCCGCTGCTTTATGGGCACTCCCGCTCTCTCTCTCTCTCTCTCTGAACTCCCGCTGCTTTATGGGCACTACCGCTCTCTGTCTCTCTGTCTGAACTCTCGCTGCTTTATGGGCACTCCCGCTCTCTCTCTGAACTCCCGCTGCTTTATTGTCACTCCCGCTCTCTGTCTCTCTCTCTGAAATCCCGATGCTTTATGTGCACTCCCGCTCTCACTCTCTCTCTGAACTCCCGCTGCTTTCTGGGCACTCCCACTCTCTCTTTCTCTCTCTCTGAACTCCCGCTGCTTTATGGGCACTCCCGCACTCTCTATCTCTCTCTCTGAACTCCCGCTGCTTTATGGACACTCCCGCTCTCTCTCTCTCTGAACTCTCGCTGCTTTATGGGCGCTCCCGCTCTCTCTCTCTCTCTCTCTCAACTCTCGCTGCTTTATGAGCACTCCCTCTCTCTCTCTCTCAAATCTCGCAGCTTTATAGACACTCCCGCTCCCTCTCTCTGGCTCTCTGATCTGCCGCTGTTTTATGGGCACTCCCGCTCTCTCTCTCTCGGTCTCTCTCTCTGAACTCCCGCTGCGTTATGGGCACTCCCGCTCTCTCTTTCTCTCTGAACTCCCGCTGCTTTATGGGCACTCCCGTACTCTCTCCCTCTCAGAACTCCCGCTGCTTTATGGGCACTCCCGCTCTCTGTCTCTCTCTCTGAAATCCCGCTGCTTTATGGGCACTCCCGCTCTCACTCTCTCTCTGAACTCCCGCTGCTTTATGGGCACTCCCACTCTCTCTCTCTCTCTCTCTGAACTCCCGCTGCTTTATGGGCACTCTCTCTCTCTCTGAACTCCCGCTGCTTTATGGGCACTTCCGCTCTCTCTCTCTCTCTCTGAACTCTCGCTGCTTTATGGGCACACCCGCTCTCTCTCTCTCTCTGAACTCCCGCTGCTTTATGGGCACTCCCGATCTCTCTCTATGAACTCCCGCTGCTTTATTAGCACTCCCGCTCTCTCTCTCTCTCTCTCTAAACTCCCGCTGCTGTTTGGGCACACCCGCACTCTCTCTCTGAACTCCCGATGCTTAATGAGAACTCCCGCTCCCTCCCTCTCTCTCACTCTCTGAACTGTCGGTGCCTTATGGGCACTGCCACTCTCACTCTCTCTCTCTGAACTCCCGCTGCTTTATGGGCAGTCCCGCTCCCTCTCCCTCTCTCACTCTCTGAACGCTCGGTGCTTTATGGGCACTCCCGTTCTCACTCTCTTTCTCTCTCTCTGAACTCCCGCTGCTTTATGGGCACTCCCGCTCTCTTTCTCTCTCTCTGAACTCCCGCTGCTTTATGGGGACTCCCGCTCTCTCTCTCTCTCTCTCTGAACTCCCGCTGCTTTATGGGCACTCCCGCACTCACTCTCTCTCTCTCTGAACTCCTGCTGCTTTATGGGCACTCCCGCACTCTCTCTCTCTCTCTCTCTCTGAACTCCCGCTGCTTTATGGGCACTCCCGCACTCACTCTCTCTCTCTCTGAACTCCTGCTGCTTTATGGGCACTCCCGCACTCCCTCTCTCTCTGAACTCCCGCTGCTTTATGGGAACTCCCGCTCTCTCTCTCTCTGAACTCCCGCTGCATTATGGGCACTCCCGCTCCCTCTCTCTCTCTGAACTCACGCTGCTTCATGGGCACTCCCGCTCTCTCTCTCTCTCTCTGAACTCCCGCTGCTTTATGGGCACTCCCGGTCTCTCTCTCTCTATGAACTCCCGCTGCTTTATGGGCACTCCCGCTCTCTCATTCTGAACTCCCGCTGCTTAATGGGCACTCCTGCTCTCTCTCTCTCTCTGTCTCTCTCTCTGAACTCCCGCTGCTTTATGGGCACTCCCGCTCTCTCTCTCTCTGAACTCTCACTGCTTTACGGGCACTCCCGCTCTCTCTCTGACCTCCCGCTGCTTTATTGGCACACCCGCTCTCTCACTCTCTCTCTGAACTCCCGCTGCTTTATGGGCACTCCCGCTCTCTCTCTCTCTCTCTCTGAACTCCCGCTGCTTTATGGGCACTACCGCTCTCTGTCTCTCTGTCTGAACTCTCGCTGCTTTATGGGCACTCCCGCTCTCTCTCTGAACTCCCGCTGCTTTATTGTCACTCCCGCTCTCTGTCTCTCTCTCTGAAATCCCGATGATTTATGTGCACTCCCGCTCTCACTCTCTCTCTGAACTCCCGCTGCTTTCTGGGCACTCCCACTCTCTCTTTCTCTCTCTCTGAACTCCCGCTGCTTTATGGGCACTCCCTCACTCTCTATCTCTCTCTCTGAACTCCCGCTGCTTTATGGACACTCCCGCTCTCTCTCTCTCTGAACTCTCGCTGCTTTATGGGCGCTCCCGCTCTCTCTCTCTCTCTCTCTCAACTCTCGCTGCTTTATGAGCACTCCCTCTCTCTCTCTCTCAAATCTCGCAGCTTTATAGACACTCCCGCTCCCTCTCTCTGGCTCTCTGATCTGCCGCTGTTTTATGGGCACTCCCGCTCTCTCTCTCTCGGTCTCTCTCTCTGAACTCCCGCTGCGTTATGGGCACTCCCGCTCTCTCTTTCTCTCTGAACTCCCGCTGCTTTATGGGCACTCCCGTACTCTCTCCCTCTCAGAACTCCCGCTGCTTTATGGGCACTCCTGCTCTCTGTCTCTCTCTCTGAAATCCCGCTGCTTTATGGGCACTCCCGCTCTCACTCTCTCTCTGAACTCCCGCTGCTTTATGGGCACTCCCACTCTCTCTCTCTCTCTCTCTGAACTCCCGCTGCTTTATGGGCACTCTCTCTCTCTCTGAACTCTCCCTGCTTTATGGGCACTCCCGCTCTCTCTCTCTCTCTCTCTGATCTCCCGCTGCTTTATGGGCACTCCCGCTCTCTCTCTCTCTCTGAAATCCCACTGCTTTATGGGCACTCCCGCTCTCTCTCTCTGAACTCCCGCTGCTTTATGGGCACTCCCGCTCTCTGTCTCTCTCTCTGAAATCCCGCTGCTTTATGGGCACTCCCGCTCTCTGTCTCTCTCTCTGAACTCCCGCTGCTTTTTGGGCACTCCTGCACTCTCTCTCTCTCTCTCTCTCTCTGAACTCCCGCTGCTTTGTGGGCACTCCCGCTCTCTCTCACTCTCTCTGAGCTCCCGCTGCTTTATGGGCACTCCTGATCGCTCTCTCTCTCTCTCTGAACTCCCACTGCTTTATGGGCACTCCCGCTCTCTCTCTCTCTGAACTCCCACTGCTTTATGGGCACTCCCGCTCTCTGTCTCTCTCTCTGAACTCCCATTTCTTTATGGACACTCCCGCTCTCTCTCTCTCGGTCACTCTCTCTGAACTCCCGCTGCTTTATGGGCACTCCCGCTCTCTCTTTCTCTCTGAACTCCCGCTGCTTTATGGGCACTCCCGTACTCTCTCCCTCTCAGAACTCCCGCTGTTTTATGGGCATTCCCGCTCTCACTCTCTCTCTGAACTCCCGCTGCTTTATGGGCACTCCCACTCTCTCTCTCTCTCTCTCTCTCTGAACTCCCGCTGCTTTATGGGCACTCTCTCTCTCTCTGAACTCCCGCTGCTTTATGGGCACTCCCGCTCTCTCTCTCGCTCTGAACTCTCGCTGCTTTATGGGCACTCCCGCTCTCTGAACTCCCACTGCTTTATGGGCACTCCCGATCTCTCTCTCTCTATGAACTCCCGCTGCTTTATTGGCACTCCCGCTCTTTCTCTCTCTCTCTAAACTCCCGCTGCTGTATGGGCACTCCCGCTCTCTCTCTCTCTGAACTCTCACTGCTTTACGGGCACTCCCGCTCTCTCTCTGACCTCCCGCTGCTTTATTGGCACATCCGCTCTCTCACTCTCTCTCTGAACTCCCGCTGCTTTATGGGCACTCCCGCTCTCTCTCTCTCTCTCTCTGAACTCCCGCTGCTTTATGGGCACTACCGCTCTCTGTCTCTCTGTCTGAACTCTCGCTGCTTTATGGGCACTCCCGCTCTCTCTCTGAACTCCCGCTGCTTTATTGTCACTCCCGCTCTCTGTCTCTCTCTCTGAAATCCCGATGCTTTATGGGCACTCCCGCTCTCACTCTCTCTCTGAACTCCCGCTGCTTTCTGGGCACTCCCACTCTCTCTTTCTCTCTCTCTGAACTCCCGCTGCTTTATGGGCACTCCCGAACTCTCTCTATCTCTCTCTCTGAACTCCCGCTGCTTTATGGGCACTCCCGCTCTCTCTCTCTCTGAACTCTCGCTGCTTTATGGGCGCTCCCGCTCTCTCTCTCTCTCTCTCTGAACTCCCGCTGCTTTATGGGCACTCCCGCTCTCTCTCTCTCTCTGAACTCCCGCTTCTTTATGGGGACTCCCGCTCTCTCTCTCTCAGCTCTCGCTGCTTTATGGGCAGTCCCTCTCTCTCTATCTCAACTCTCGCTGCTTTATAGACACTCCCGCTCCCTCTCTCTGGCTCTCTGAACTCCCGCTGTTTTATGGGCACTCCTGCTGTCTCTCTCTCTCTGAACTCTCGCTGCTTTGTGGGCACTCCCGCTCTCGCTCTCTCTCTCTGAACTCCCGCTGCTTTATGGGCACTCCTGCACTATCTCTCTCTCTGAACTCCCGCTGCTTTATGGGCACTCCCGCTCTCTCTCACACTCTCTGAACTCCCGCTGCTTTATGGGCACTCCTGCTCTCTCTCTCTCTCTCTCTGATATCCCACTGCTTTATGGGCACTCCCGCTCTCTCTCTCTCTCTCTCTCTCTCTGAACTCCCACTGCTTTATGGGCACTCCCGCTCTCTGTCTCTCTCTCTGAACTCCCGCTTCTTTATGGGGACTCCCGCTCTCTCTCTCTCAGCTCTCGCTGCTTTATGGGCAGTCCCTCTCTCTCTATCTCAACTCTCGCTGCTTTATAGACACTCCCGCTCCCTCTCTCTGACTCTCTGAACTCCCGCTGTTTTATGGGCACTCCCGCTCGCTCTCTCTCTCTCTCTCTGAACTCCCACTGCTTTATGGGCACACCCGCTCTCTCTCTCTCTGAACTCCCGCTTCTTTATGGGCACTCCCGCTCTCTCTCTCTCTCTCTGAACTCCCGCTGCTTTATGGGCACTCCCGCTCTCTCTCTCTCTCTGAACTCCCGCAGCTTTGTGGACACTCCCGCACTCTCTCTCTCTCAGAACTCCCGCTGCTTTATGGGCACTTCCGCTCTCTCTGAACCCCCGCTGCTTTATGGGCACTCCCGCTCTCTCTCGCTCTCTCTGAACTCCTGCTGCTTTATGGGCACTCCCACACTCTCTCTCTCCCTGAACTCCCGCTGCTTTATGGGCACTCCCGCTCTCTCTCTTTCTCTAAACGCCCGCTGCTTTATGGGCACTCCCGCACTCTCTCTCTCTCTCTGAACTCCCGCTGCTTTATGGGCACTCCCGCTCTCTCTCTCTCTCTCTGAACTCACGCTGCTTTATGGGCACTCCTGCACTCTCTCTCTCTCTCTGAACTCTCGCTGCTTTATGGGCATTCCCGCTCTCTCTCACTCTCTCTGAACTCCCGCTGCTTTATGGGCACTCCTGCTGTCTCTCTCTCTCTCTGAACTCTCGCTGCTTTGTGGGCACTCCCGCTCTCGCTCTCTCTCTCTGAACTCCCGCTGCTTTATGGGCACTCCTGCACTATCTCTCTCTCTGAACTCCCGCTGCTTTATGGGCACTCCCGCTCTCTCTCACACTCTCTGAACTCCCGCTGCTTTATGGGCACTCCTGCTCTCTCTCTCTCTCTCTCTGAACTCCCACTGCTTTATGGGCACACCCGCTCTCTCTCTCTCTCTCTCCCTGAACTCCCACTGCTTTATGGGCACACCCGCTCTCTCTCTCTCTGAACCCCCGCTGCTTTATGGGCACTCCCGCTCTCTCTCTCTCTGAACTCCTGCTGCTTTATGGGCACTCCCACACTCTCTCTCTCCCTGAACTCCCGCTGCTTTATGGGCACTCCCGCTCTCTCTCTTTCTCTAAACGCCCGCTGCTTTATGGGCACTCCCGCACTCTCTCTCTCTCTCTGAACTCCCGCTGCTTTATGGGCACTCCCGCTCTCTCTCTCTCTCTCTGAACTCACGCTGCTTTATGGGCACTCCTGCACTCTCTCTCTCTCTCTGAACTCTCGCTGCTTTATGGGCATTCCCGCTCTCTCTCACTCTCTCTGAACTCCCGCTGCTTTATGGGCACTCCTGCTGTCTCTCTCTCTCTGAACTCTCGCTGCTTTGTGGGCACTCCCGCTCTCGCTCTCTCTCTCTGAACTCCCGCTGCTTTATGGGCACTCCTGCACTATCTCTCTCTCTGAACTCCCGCTGCTTTATGGGCACTCCCGCTCTCTCTCTCTCTGAACTCCCGCAGCTTTGTGGGCACTCCCGCACTCTCTCTCTCTCAAAACTCCCGCTGCTTTATGGGCACTTCCGCTCTCTCTGAACCCCCGCTGCTTTATGGGCACTCCCGCTCTCTCTCGCTCTCTCTGAACTCCTGCTGCTTTATGGGCACTCCCACACTCTCTCTCTCCCTGAACTCCCGCTGCTTTATGGGCACTACCGCTCTCTCTCTTTCTCTAAACGCCCGCTGCTTTATGGGCAGTCCCTCTCTCTCTCTCTGAACTCCCACTGCTTTATGGGCACTCCCGCTCTCTCTCTCTCTCTCTGAACTCACGCTGCTTTATGGGCACTCCCGCTCTCTCTCTCTCTCTCTGAACTCCCGCTGCTTTATCAGCACTTCGCTCTCTCTCTCTCTCTGAGCTCCCACTGCTTTATGGGCACTCCCGCTCTCTCTCTCTCTCTGAACTCCTCCTGCTTTATGGGCACTCCCGCTCTCTCTCTCTCACTCTGAACTCTCGCTGCTTTATGGGCACTCCCGCTCTCTCTCTCTCTCTCTCTGAACTCCCGCTGCTTTATGGGCACTCCCGCTCTCTCTCTCTCTCTCTGAACTCCCGCTGCTTTATGGGCACTCCCGCTCTCTTTCTCTGATCTCTCGCTGCTTTATGGGCACTCCCGCTCTCTCTCTCTCTGATCTCTCGCTGCTTTATGGGATCTCCTGCTCTCTGTCTCTCTCTCTGAACTCCCGCTGCTTTATGGGCACTCCCGCTCTCTCTCTCTCTCTATCTGAACACCCGCTGCTTTATGGGCACTCCCGCTCTCACTCTCTCTCTCTCTCTGAACTCTCCCTGCTTTATGGGCACTCCCGCTCTCTCTCTCTCTCTCTCTGATCTCCCGCTGCTTTATGGGCACTCCCGCTCTCTCTCTCTCTCTGAAATCCCGCTGCTTTATGGGCACGCCCGCTCTCTCTCTCTCTCTCTGAACTCCCGCTGCATTATGGGCACTCCCGCTCTCTGTCTCCCTCTCTGAAATCCCGCTGCTTTATGGGCACTCCCGCTCTCTGTCTCTCTCTCTGAACTCCCGCTGCTTTTTGGGCACTCCTGCACTCTGTCTCTCTCTCTCTCTCTCTGAACTCCCGCTGCTTTGTGGGCACTCCCGCTCTCTCTCACTCTCTCTGAACTCCCGCTGCTTTATGGGCACTCCTGATCGCTCTCTCTCTCTCTCTGAACTCCCACTGCTTTATGGGCACTCCCGCTCTCTCTCTCTCTGAACTCCCACTGCTTTATGGGCACTCCCGCTCTCTGTCTCTCTCTCTGAACTCCCATTTCTTTATGGACACTCCCGCTCTCTCTCTCTCGGTCACTCTCTCTGAACTCACGCTGCTTTATGGGCACTCCCGCTCTCTCTTTCTCTCTGAACTCCCGCTGCTTAATGGGCACTCCCGTACTCTCTCCCGCTCAGAACCCCCGCTGTTTTATGGGCATTCCCGCTCTCACTCTCTCTCTGAACTCCCGCTGCTTTATGGGCACTCCCACTCTCTCTCTCTCTCTCTCTCTGAACTCCCGCTGCTTTATGGGCACTCTCTCTCTGAACTCGCGCTGCTTTATGGGCACTCCCGCTCTCTCTCTCGCTCTGAACTCTCGCTGCTTTATGGGCACTCCCGCTCTCTGAACTCCCACTGCTTTATGGGCACTCCCGATCTCTCTCTCTCTATGAACTCCCGCTGCTTTATTGGCACTCCCGCTCTTTCTCTCTCTCTCTAAACTCCCGCTGCTGTATGGGCACTCCCGCTCTCTCTCTCTCTGAACTCTCACTGCTTTACGGGCACTCCCGCTCTCTCTCTGACCTCCCGCTGCTTTATTGGCACATCCGCTCTCTCACTCTCTCTCTGAACTCCCGCTGCTTTATGGGCACTCCCGCTCTCTCTCTCTCTCTCTCTGAACTCCCGCTGCTTTATGGGCACTACCGCTCTCTGTCTCTCTGTCTGAACTCTCGCTGCTTTATGGGCACTCCCGCTCTCTCTCTGAACTCCCGCTGCTTTATTGTCACTCCCGCTCTCTGTCTCTCTCTCTGAAATCCCGATGCTTTATGTGCACTCCCGCTCTCACTCTCTCTCTGAACTCCCGCTGCTTTCTGGGCACTCCCACTCTCTCTTTCTCTCTCTCTGAACTCCCGCTGCTTTATGGGCACTCCCGCACTCTCTATCTCTCTCTCTGAACTCCCGCTGCTTTATGGACACTCCCGCTCTCTCTCTCTCTGAACTCTCGCTGCTTTATGGGCGCTCCCGCTCTCTCTCTCTCTCTCTCTCAACTCTCGCTGCTTTATGAGCACTCCCTCTCTCTCTCTCTCAACTCTCGCTGCTTTATGAGCACTCCCTCTCTCTCTCTCTCAAATCTCGCAGCTTTATAGACACTCCCGCTCCCTCTCTCTGGCTCTCTGATCTGCCGCTGTTTTATGGGCACTCCCGCTCTCTCTCTCTCGGTCTCTCTCTCTGAACTCCCGCTGCGTTATGGGCACTCCCGCTCTCTCTTTCTCTCTGAACTCCCGCTGCTTTATGGGCACTCCCGCTCTCTGTCTCTCTCTCTGAAATCCCGCTGCTTTATGGGCACTCCCGCTCTCACTCTCTCTCTGAACTCCCGCTGCTTTATGGGCACTCCCACTCTCTCTCTCTCTCTCTCTGAACTCCCGCTGCTTTATGGGCACTCTCTCTCTCTCTGAACTCCCGCTGCTTTATGGGCACTTCCGCTCTCTCTCTCTCTCTCTGAACTCTCGCTGCTTTATGGGCACTCCCGCTCTCTCTCTCTCTCTGAACTCCCGCTGCTTTATGGGCACTCCCGATCTCTCTCTATGAACTCCCGCTGCTTTATTAGCACTCCCGCTCTCTCTCTCTCTCTCTAAACTCCCGCTGCTGTATGGGCACACCCGCACTCTCTCTCTGAACTCCCGATGCTTAATGAGAACTCCCGCTCCCTCCCTCTCTCTCACTCTCTGAACTGTCGGTGCCTTATGGGCACTGCCACTCTCACTCTCTCTCTCTGAACTCCCGCTACTTTATGGGCAGTCCCGCTCCCTCTCCCTCTCTCTCTCTGAACGCTCGGTGCTTTATGGGCACTCCCGTTCTCACTCTCTTTCTCTCTCTCTGAACTCCCGCTGCTTTATGGGCACTCCCGCTCTCTTTCTCTCTCTCTGAACTCCCGCTGCTTTATGGGGACTCCCGCTCTCTCTCTCTCTCTCTCTGAACTCCCGCTGCTTTATGGGCACTCCCGCACTCACTCTCTCTCTCTGAACTCCTGCTGCTTTATGGGCACTCCCACACTCTCTCTCTCTCTCTCTCTCTGAACTCCCGCTGCTTTATGGGCACTCCCGCACTCACTCTCTCTCTCTCTGAACTCCTGCTGCTTTATGGGCACTCCCGCACTCCCTCTCTCTCTGAACTCCCGCTGCTTTATGGGAACTCCCGCTCTCTCTCTCTCTGAACTCCCGCTGCTTTATGGGCACTCCCGCTCCCTCTCTCTCTCTGAACTCACGCTGCTTCATGGGCACTCCCGCTCTCTCTCTCTCTCTCTGAACTCCCGCTGCTTTATGGGCACTCCCGGTCTCTCTCTCTCTATGAACTCCCGCTGCTTTATGGGCACTCCCGCTCTCTCATTCTGAACTCCCGCTGCTTAATGGGCACTCCTGCTCTCTCTCTCTCTCTGTCTCTCTCTCTGAACTCCCGCTGCTTTATGGGCACTCCCGCTCTCTCTCTCTCTGAACTCTCACTGCTTTACGGGCACTCCCGCTCTCTCTCTGACCTCCCGCTGCTTTATTGGCACACCCGCTCTCTCACTCTCTCTCTGAACTCCCGCTGCTTTATGGGCACTCCCGCTCTCTCTCTCTCTCTCTCTGAACTCCCGCTGCTTTATGGGCACTACCGCTCTCTGTCTCTCTGTCTGAACTCTCGCTGCTTTATGGGCACTCCCGCTCTCTCTCTGAACTCCCGCTGCTTTATTGTCACTCCCGCTCTCTGTCTCTCTCTCTGAAATCCCGATGCTTTATGTGCACTCCCGCTCTCACTCTCTCTCTGAACTCCCGCTGCTTTCTGGGCACTCCCACTCTCTCTTTCTCTCTCTCTGAACTCCCGCTGCTTTATGGGCACTCCCTCACTCTCTATCTCTCTCTCTGAACTCCCGCTGCTTTATGGACACTCCCGCTCTCTCTCTCTCTGAACTCTCGCTGCTTTATGGGCGCTCCCGCTCTCTCTCTCTCTCTCTCTCAACTCTCGCTGCTTTATGAGCACTCCCTCTCTCTCTCTCTCAAATCTCGCAGCTTTATAGACACTCCCGCTCCCTCTCTCTGGCTCTCTGATCTGCCGCTGTTTTATGGGCACTCCCGCTCTCTCTCTCTCGGTCTCTCTCTCTGAACTCCCGCTGCGTTATGGGCACTCCCGCTCTCTCTTTCTCTCTGAACTCCCGCTGCTTTATGGGCACTCCCGTACTCTCTCCCTCTCAGAACTCCCGCTGCTTTATGGGCACTCCCGCTCTCTGTCTCTCTCTCTGAAATCCCGCTGCTTTATGGGCACTCCCGCTCTCACTCTCTCTCTGAACTCCCGCTGCTTTATGGGCACTCCCACTCTCTCTCTCTCTCTCTCTGAACTCCCGCTGCTTTATGGGCACTCTCTCTCTCTCTGAACTCCCGCTGCTTTATGGGCACTCCCGCTCTCTCTCTCTCTCTCTGAACTCTCGCTGCTTTATGGGCACTCCCGCTCTCTCTCTCTCTCTGAACTCCCGCTGCTTTATGGGCACTCCCGATCTCTCTCTATGAACTCCCGCTGCTTTATTAGCACTCCCGCTCTCTCTCTCTCTCTCTAAACTCCCGCTGCTGTATGGGCACAACCGCACTCTCTCTCTGAACTCCCGATGCTTAATGAGAACTCCCGCTCCCTCCCTCTCTCTCACTCTCTGAACTGTCGGTGCCTTATGGGCACTGCCACTCTCACTCTCTCTCTCTGAACTCCCGCTGCTTTATGGGCAGTCCCGCTCCCTCTCCCTCTCTCACTCTCTGAACGCTCGGTGCTTTATGGGCACTCCCGTTCTCACTCTCTTTCTCTCTCTCTGAACTCCCGCTGCTTTATGGGGACTCCCGCTCTCTCTCTCTCTCTCTCTGAACTCCCGCTGCTTTATGGGCACTCCCGCACTCACTCTCTCTCTCTCTGAACTCCTGCTGCTTTATGGGCACTCCCGCACTCTCTCTCTCTCTCTCTCTCTCTGAACTCCCGCTGCTTTATGGGCACTCCCGCACTCACTCTCTCTCTCTCTGAACTCCTGCTGCTTTATGGGCAGTCCCGCACTCCCTCTCTCTCTGAACTCCCGCTGCTTTATGGGAACTCCCGCTCTCTCTCTCTCTGAACTCCCGCTGCTTTATGGGCACTCCCGCTCCCTCTCTCTCTCTGAACTCACGCTGCTTCATGGGCACTCCCGCTCTCTCTCTCTCTCTCTGAACTCCCGCTGCTTTATGGGCACTCCCGGTCTCTCTCTCTCTATGAACTCCCGCTGCTTTATGGGCACTCCCGCTCTCTCATTCTGAACTCCCGCTGCTTAATGGGCACTCCTGCTCTCTCTCTCTCTCTGTCTCTCTCTCTGAACTCCCGCTGCTTTATGGGCACTCCCGCTCTCTCTCTCTCTGAACTCACACTGCTTTACGGGCACTCCCGCTCTCTCTCTGACCTCCCGCTGCTTTATTGGCACACCCGCTCTCTCACTCTCTCTCTGAACTCCCGCTGCTTTATGGGCACTCCCGCTCTCTCTCTCTCTCTCTCTGAACTCCCGCTGCTTTATGGGCACTACCGCTCTCTGTCTCTCTGTCTGAACTCTCGCTGCTTTATGGGCACTCCCGCTCGCTCTCTCTCTCTCTCTCTCTGAACTCCCACTGCTTTATGGGCACACCCGCTCTCTCTCTCTCTGAACTCCCGCTGCTTTATGGGCACTCCCGCTCTCTCTCTCTCTCTCTGAACTCCCGCTGCTTTATGGGCACTCCCGCTCTCTCTCTCTCTGAACTCCCGCAGCTTTGTGGGCACTCCCGCACTCTCTCTCTCTCAGAACTCCCGCTGCTTTATGGGCACTTCCGCTCTCTCTGAACCCCCGCTGCTTTATGGGCACTCCCGCTCTCTCTCGCTCTCTCTGAACTCCTGCTGCTTTATGGGCACTCCCACACTCTCTCTCTCCCTGAACTCCCGCTGCTTTATGGGCACTCCCGCTCTCTCTCTTTCTCTAAACGCCCGCTGCTTTATGGGCACTCCCGCACTCTCTCTCTCTCTCTGAACTCCCGCTGCTTTATGGGCACTCCCGCTCTCTCTCTCTCTCTCTGAACTCACGCTGCTTTATGGGCACTCCCGCTCTCTCTCTCTCTCTCTGAACTCCCGCTGCTTTATCAGCACTTCGCTCTCTCTCTCTCTCTCTGAGCTCCCACTGCTTTATGGGCACTCCCGCTCTCTCTCTCTCTCTGAACTCCTCCTGCTTTATGGGCACTCCCGCTCTCTCTCTGAACTCCCGCTGCTTTATGGGCACTCCCGCTCTCTCTCTCTCTCTCTCTGAACTCCCGCTGCTTTATGGGCACTCCCGCTCTCTTTCTCTGATCTCTCGCTGCTTTATGGGCACACCCGCTCTCTCTCTCTCTGATCTCTCGCTGCTTTATGGGATCTCCTGCTCTCTGTCTCTCTCTCTGAACTCCCGCTGCTTTATGGGCACTCCCGCTCTCTCTCTCTCTCTATCTGAACACCCGCTGCTTTATGGGCACTCCCGCTCTCACTCTCTCTCTCTCTCTGAACTCTCCCTGCTTTATGGGCACTCCCGCTCTCTCTCTCTCTCTCTCTGATCTCCCGCTGCTTTATGGGCACTCCCGCTCTCTCTCTCTCTCTGAAATCCCGCTGCTTTATGGGCACTCCCGCTCTCTCTCTCTCTCTCTGAACTCCCGCTGCTTTATGGGCACTCCCGCTCTCTGCCTCTCTCTCTGAAATCCCGCTGCTTTATGGGCACTCCCGCTCTCTGTCTCTCTCTCTGAACTCCCGCTGCTTTTTGGGCACTCCTGCACTCTGTCTCTCTCTCTCTCTCTCTGAACTCCCGCTGCTTTGTGGGCACTCCCGCTCTCTCTCACTCTCTCTGAACTCCCGCTGCTTTATGGGCACTCCTCATCGCTCTCTCTCTCTCTCTGAACTCCCACTGCTTTATGGGCACTCCCGCTCTCTCTCTCTCTGAACTCCCACTGCTTTATGGGCAGTCCCGCTCTCAGTCTCTCTCTCTGAACTCCCATTTCTTTATGGACACTCCCGCTCTCTCTCTCTCGGTCACTCTCTCTGAACTCCCGCTGCTTTATGGGCACTCCCGCTCTCTCTTTCTCTCTGAACTCCCGCTGCTTAATGGGCACTCCCGTACTCTCTCCCTCTCAGAACCCCCGCTGTTTTATGGGCATTCCCGCTCTCACTCTCTCTCTGAACTCCCGCTGCTTTATGGGCACTCCCACTCTCTCTCTCTCTCTCTCTCTGAACTCCCGCTGCTTTATGGGCACTCTCTCTCTCTCTGAACTCCCGCTGCTTTATGGGCACTCCCGCTCTCTCTCTCGCTCTGAACTCTCGCTGCTTTATGGGCACTCCCGCTCTCTGAACTCCCACTGCTTTATGGGCACTCCCGATCTCTCTCTCTCTATGAACTCCCGCTGCTTTATTGGCACTCCCGCTCTTTCTCTCTCTCTCTAAACTCCCGCTGCTGTATGGGCACTCCCGCTCTCTCTCTCTCTGAACTCTCACTGCTTTATGGGCACTCCCGCTCTCTCTCTGACCTCCCGCTGCTTTATTGGCACATCCGCTCTCTCACTCTCTCTCTGAACTCCCGCTGCTTTATGGGCACTCCCGCTCTCTCTCTCTCTGAACTCCCGCTGCTTTATGGGCACTACCGCTCTCTGTCTTCTGTCTGAACTCTCGCTGCTTTATGGGCACTCCCGCTCTCTCTCTGAACTCCCGCTGCTTTATTGTCACTCCCGCTCTCTGTCTCTCTCTCTGAAATCCCGATGCTTTATGTGCACTCCCGCTCTCTGTCTCTCTCTCTGAAATCCCGATGCTTTATGTGCACTCCCGCTCTCACTCTCTCTCTGAACTCCCGCTGCTTTCTGGGCACTCCCACTCTCTCTTTCTCTCTCTCTGAACTCCCGCTGCTTTATGGGCACTCCCGCACTCTCTATCTCTCTCTCTGAACTCCCGCTGCTTTATGGGCACTCCCGCTCTCTCTCTCTCTGAACTCTCGCTGCTTTATGGGCGCTCCCGCTCTCTCTCTCTCTCTCTCTCTCAACTCTCGCTGCTTTATGAGCACTCCCTCTCTCTCTCTCTCAAATCTCGCAGCTTTATAGACACTCCCGCTCCCTCTCTCTGGCTCTCTGATCTGCCGCTGTTTTATGGGCACTCCCGCTCTCTCTCTCTCGGTCTCTCTCTCTGAACTCCCGCTGCGTTATGGGCACTCCCGCTCTCTCTTTCTCTCTGAACTCCCGCTGCTTTATGGGCACTCCCGTACTCTCTCCCTCTCAGAACTCCCGCTGCTTTATGGGCACTCCCGCTCTCTGTCTCTCTCTCTGAAATCCCGCTGCTTTATGGGCACTCCCGCTCTCACTCTCTCTCTGAACTCCCGCTGCTTTATGGGCACTCCCACTCTCTCTCTCTCTCTCTCTGAACTCCCGCTGCTTTATGGGCACTCTCTCTCTCTCTGAACTCCCGCTGCTTTATGGGCACTCCCGCTCTCTCTCTCTCTCTCTGAACTCTCGCTGCTTTATGGGCACTCCCGCTCTCTCTCTCTCTCTGAACTCCCGCTGCTTTATGGGCACTCCCGCTCTCTCTCTCTCTCTCTAAACTCCCGCTGCTGTATGGGCACACCTGCACTCTCTCTCTCTCTGAACTCACGCTGCTTCATGGGCACTCCCGCTCCCTCTCTCTCTCTGAACTCCCGCTGCTTTATGGGCACTCCCGGTCTCTCTCTCTCTATGAACTCCCGCTGCTTTATGGGCACTCCCGCTCTCTCTCTCTGAACTCCCGCTGCTTAATGGGCACTCCTGCTCTCTCTCTCTCTCTGTCTCTCTCTCTGAACTCCCGCTGCTTTACGGGGACTCCCGCTCTCTCTCTCTCTCTCTCTGAACTCCCGCTGCTTTATGGGCACTCCCGCACTCACTCTCTCTCTCTCTGAACTCCTGCTGCTTTATGGGCACTCACGCACTCTCTCTCTCTCTCTCTCTCTCTGAACTCCCGCTGCTTTATGGGCACTCCCGCACTCACTCTCTCTCTCTCTGAACTCCTGCTGCTTTATGGGCACTCCCGCACTCCCTCTCTCTCTGAACTCCCGCTGCTTTATGGGCACTCCCGCTCCCTCTCTCTCTCTGAACTCACGCTGCTTCATGGGCACTCCCGCTCTCTCTCTCTCTCTCTGAACTCCCGCTGCTTTATGGGCACTCCCGGTCTCTCTCTCTCTATGAACTCCCGCTGCTTTATGGGCACTCCCGCTCTCTCTCTCTGAACTCCCGCTGCTTTATGGGCACTCCCGCTCTCTCTCTCTCTGAACTCTCACTGCTTTACGGGCACTCCCGGTCTCTCTCTCTCTCTGACCTCCCGCTGCTTTATTGGCACACCCGCTCTCTCACTCTCTCTCTGAACTCCCGCTGCTTTATGGGCACTCCCGCTCTCTCTCTCTCTCTCTCTGAACTCCCGCTGCTTTATGGGCACTACCGCTCTCTGTCTCTCTGTCTGAACTCTCGCTGCTTTATGGGCACTCCCGCTCTCTCTCTGAACTCCCGCTGCTTTATTGTCACTCCCGCTCTCTGTCTCTCTCTCTGAAATCCCGATGCTTTATGTGCACTCCCGCTCTCACTCTCTCTCTGAACTCCCGCTGCTTTATGGGCACTCCCACTCTCTCTTTCTCTCTCTCTGAACTCCCGCTGCTTTATGGGCACTCCCGCACTCTCTATCTCTCTCTCTGAACTCCCGCTGCTTTATGGGCACTCCCGCTCTCTCTCTCTCTCTGAACTCTCGCTGGATTATGGGCACTCCCGCTCTCTCTCTCTCTCTGAACTCCTGATGCTTTATGGGCAATCCCGATCTCTCTCTCCCTATGAACTCCCGATGCTTTATGGGCACTCCCGCTCTCTCTCTAAACTCCCGCTGCTGTGTGGGCACACCCGCTCTCGCTCTCTCTCTCTGAACTCCCGATGCTTTATGGGCACTTCCGCTCTCTCTCTCTCTCTCTCTCTCTGAACTCCCGCTGCTGTTTTATGGGCAGTCCTGCTCCCTCTCTCACTCTCACTCTCTGAACTCTCGGTGCTTTATGGGCACTGCCACTCTCACTCTCTGACTTCCCGCTGCTTTATGGGCACTCCCACTCTCTCTCTGACCTCCCGCTGCTTTATGGGCACTCCCGCTCTCTCTCTCTCACTCTCTGAACTCCCGCTGCTTTATGGGCACTCCCGCTCCCTCTCTCTCTCTGAACTCACGCTGCTTCATGGGCACTCCCGCTCTCTCTCTCTCTCTCTGAACTCCCGCTGCTTTATGGGCACTCCCGGTCTCTCTCTCTCTATGAACTCCCGCTGCTTTACGGGCACTCCCGCTCTCTCTCTCTGAACTCCCGCTGCTTAATGGGCACTCCTGCTCTCTCTCTCTCTCTGTCTCTCTCTCTGAACTCCCGCTGCTTTATGGGCACTCCCGCTCTCTCTCTCTCTGAACTCTCACTGCTTTACGGGCACTCCCGCTCTCTCTCTGACCTCCCGCTGCTTTATTGGCACACCCGCTCTCTCACTCTCTCTCTGAACTCCCGCTGCTTTATGGGCACTCCCGCTCTCTCTCTCTCTCTCTCTGAACTCCCGCTGCTTTATGGGCACTACCGCTCTCTGTCTCTCTGTCTGAACTCTCGCTGCTTTATGGGCACTCCCGCTCTCTCTCTGAACTCCCGCTGCTTTATTGTCACTCCCGCTCTCTGTCTCTCTCTCTGAAATCCCGATGCTTTATGTGCACTCCCGCTCTCACTCTCTCTCTGAACTCCCGCTGCTTTATGGGCACTCCCACTCTCTCTTTCTCTCTCTCTGAACTCCCGCTGCTTTATGGGCACTCCCGCACTCTCTATCTCTCTCTCTGAACTCCCGCTGCTTTATGGGCACTCCCGCTCTCTCTCTCTCTCTGAACTCTCGCTGGATTATGGGCACTCCCGCTCTCTCTCTCTCTCTGAACTCCTGATGCTTTATGGGCAATCCCGATCTCTCTCTCCCTATGAACTCCCGATGCTTTATGGGCACTCCCGCTCTCTCTCTCTCTCTGAACTCTCGCTGGATTATGGGCACTCCCGCTCTCTCTCTCTCTCTGAACTCCTGATGCTTTATGGGCAATCCCGATCTCTCTCTCCCTATGAACTCCCGATGCTTTATGGGCACTCCCGCTCTCTCTCTAAACTCCCGCTGCTGTGTGGGCACACCCGCTCTCGCTCTCTCTCTCTGAACTCCCGATGCTTTATGGGCACTTCCGCTCTCTCTCTCTCTCTCTCTCTCTGAACTCCCGCTGCTGTTTTATGGGCAGTCCTGCTCCCTCTCTCACTCTCACTCTCTGAACTCTCGGTGCTTTATGGGCACTGCCACTCTCACTCTCTGACTTCCCGCTGCTTTATGGGCACTCCCACTCTCTCTCTGACCTCCCGCTGCTTTATGGGCACTCCCGCTCTCTCTCTCTCACTCTCTGAACTCTCGGTGCTTTATGGGCACTTCCGCTCTCTCTCTCTCTGAACTCCCGCTGCTTTATGGGCACTCACGCTCTCTCTCTCTCTGAACTCCCGCTGCTTTAAGGGCACTCACGCTCTTTCTCTCTCTGAACTCCCGCTGCTTTATGGGCACTTCCGCTCCCTCTCTCTCTCTGAACTCCCGCTGCTTTATGGGCACTCCCGCTCTCTCTCTCTCTGAACTCCCGCTGCTTTATGGGCACTTCCGCTCCCTCTCTCTCTCTGAACTCACGCTGCTTTATGGGCACTCCCGCTCTCTCTCTCTCTCTCTGAACTCCCGCTGCTTCATGGGCACTCCCGGTCTCTCTCTCTCTATGAACTCCCGCTGGTTTATGGGCACACCCGCTCTCTCTCTCTGAACTCCCGCTGCTTTATGGGCACTCCCACTCGCTCTCTCTGAACTCCCGCTGCTTAATGGGCACTCCTGCTCTCTCTCTCTCTCTGTCTCTCTCTCTGAACTCTCGCTGCTTTATGGGCACTGCCGCTCTCTCTCTCTCTCTGAACTCACGCTGCTTTATGGGGACTCCCGCTCTCTCTCTCTCTCTCTGAACTCCCGCTGCTTTATGGGCACTCCCGCACTCACTCTCTCTCTCTCTGAACTCCTGCTGCTTTATGGGCACTCCCGCACTCTCTCTCTCTCTCTCTCTCTGAACTCCCGCTGCTTTATGGGCACTCCCGCACTCACTCTCTCTCTCTCTGAACTCCTGCTGCTTTATGGGCACTCCCGCACTCCCTCTCTCTCTGAACTCCCGCTGCTTTATGGGAACTCCCGGTCTCTCTCTCTCTATGAACTCCCGCTGCTTTATGGGCACTCCCGCTCACTCTCTCTGAACTCCCGCTGCTTAATGGGCACTCCTGCTCTCTCTCTCTCTCTGTCTCTCTCTCTGAACTCTCGCTGCTTTATGGGCACTCCCGCTCTCTCTCTCTCTCTCTGAACTCCCTCTGCTTTATGGGCAATCCCGGTCTCTCTCTCTCTATGAACTCCCGCTGCTTTATGGGCACTCCCGCTCTCTCTCTCTGAACTCCCGCTGCTTAATGGGCACTCCTGCTCTCTCTCTCTCTCTGTCTCTCTCTCTGAACTCTCACTGCTTTACGGGCAATCCCGCTCTCTCTCTGACCTCCCGCTGCTTTATTGGCACACCCGCTCTCTCACTCCCTCTCTGAACTCCCGCTGCTTTATGGGCACTCCCGCTCTCTCTCTCTCTGAACTCCCGCTGCTTTATGGGCACTACCGCTCTCTGTCTCTCTGTCTGAACTCTCGCTGCTTTATGGGCACTCCCGCTCTCTCTCTGAACTCCCGCTGCTTTATTGTCACTCCCGCTCTCTGTCTCTCTCTCTGAAATCCCGATGCTTTATGGGCACTCCCGCTCTCACTCTCTCTCTGAACTCCCGCTGCTTTCTGGGCACTCCCACTCTCTCTTTCTCTCTCTCTGAACTCCCGCTGCTTTATGGGCACTCCCGCACTCTCTATCTCTCTCTCTGAACTCCCGCTGCTTTATGGGCACTCCCGCTCTCTCTCTCTCTGAACTCTCGCTGCTTTATGGGCGCTCCCGCTCTCTCTCTCTCTCTCTCTCTCAACTCTCGCTGCTTTATGAGCACTCCCTCTCTCTCTCTCTCAAATCTCGCAGCTTTATAGACACTCCCGCTCCCTCTCTCTGGCTCTCTGATCTGCCGCTGTTTTATGGGCACTCCCGCTCTCTCTCTCTCGGTCTCTCTCTCTGAACTCCCGCTGCGTTATGGGCACTCCCGCTCTCTCTTTCTCTCTGAACTCCCGCTGCTTTATGGGCACTCCCGTACTCTCTCCCTCTCAGAACTCCCGCTGCTTTATGGGCACTCCCGCTCTCTGTCTCTCTCTCTGAAATCCCGCTGCTTTATGGGCACTCCCGCTCTCACTCTCTCTCTGAACTCCCGCTGCTTTATGGGCACTCCCACTCTCTCTCTCTCTCTCTCTGAACTCCTGCTGCTTTATGGGCACTCTCTCTCTCTCTGAACTCCCGCTGCTTTATGGGCACTCCCGCTGTCTCTCTCTCTCTCTGAACTCTCGCTGCTTTATGGGCACTCCCGCTCTCTCTCTCTCTCTGAACTCCCGCTGCTTTATGGGCACTCCCGCTCTCTCTCTCTCTCTCTAAACTCCCGCTGCTGTATGGGCACACCTGCACTCTCTCTCTGAACTCCCGATGCTTAATGAGAACTCCCGCTCCCTCTCTCTCTCTCACTCTCTGAACTGTCGGTGCCTTATGGGCACTGCCACTCTCACTCTCTCTCTCTGAACTCCCGCTGCTTTATGGGCAGTCCCGCTCCCTCTCCCTCTCTCACTCTCTGAACGCTCGGTGCTTTATGGGCACTCCCGTTCTCACTCTCTTTCTCTCTCTCTGAACTCCCGCTGCTTTATGGGCACTCCCGCTCTCTTTCTCTCTCTCTGAACTCCCGCTGCTTTATGGGGACTCCCGCTCTCTCTCTCTCTCTCTCTGAACTCCCGCTGCTTTATGGGCACTCCCGCACTCACTCTCTCTCTCTCTGAACTCCTGCTGCTTTATGGGCACTCCCGCACTCTCTCTCTCTCTCTCTCTCTGAACTCCCGCTGCTTTATGGGCACTCCCGCACTCACTCTCTCTCTCTCTGAACTCCTGCTGCTTTATGGGCACTCCCGCACTCCCTCTCTCTCTGAACTCCCGCTGCTTTATGGGAACTCCCGCTCTCTCTCTCTCTGAACTCCCGCTGCTTTATGGGCACTCCCGCTCCCTCTCTCTCTCTGAACTCACGCTGCTTCATGGGCACTCCCGCTCTCTCTTTCTCTCTCTGAACTCCCGCTGCTTTATGGGCACTCCCGGTCTCTCTCTCTCTATGAACTCCCGCTGCTTTATGGGCACTCCCGCTCTCTCTCTCTGAACTCCCGCTGCTTAATGGGCACTCCTGCTCTCTCTCTCTCTCTGTCTCTCTCTCTGAACTCCCGCTGCTTTATGGGCACTCCCGCTCTCTCTCTCTCTGAACTCTCACTGCTTTACGGGCACTCCCGCTCTCTCTCTGACCTCCCGCTGCTTTATTGGCACACCCGCTCTCTCACTCTCTCTCTGAACTCCCGCTGCTTTATGGGCACTCCCGCTCTCTCTCTCTCTCTCTCTGAACTCCCGCTGCTTTATGGGCACTACCGCTCTCTGTCTCTCTGTCTGAACTCTCGCTGCTTTATGGGCACTCCCGCTCTCTCTCTGAACTCCCGCTGCTTTATTGTCACTCCCGCTCTCTGTCTCTCTCTCTGAAATCCCGATGCTTTATGTGCACTCCCGCTCTCACTCTCTCTCTGAACTCCCGCTGCTTTATGGGCACTCCCACTCTCTCTTTCTCTCTCTCTGAACTCCCGCTGCTTTATGGGCACTCCCGCACTCTCTATCTCTCTCTCTGAACTCCCGCTGCTTTATGGGCACTCCCGCTCTCTCTCTCTCTCTGAACTCTCGCTGGATTATGGGCACTCCCGCTCTCTCTCTCTCTCTGAACTCCTGATGCTTTATGGGCAATCCCGATCTCTCTCTCCCTATGAACTCCCGATGCTTTATGGGCACTCCCGCTCTCTCTCTAAACTCCCGCTGCTGTGTGGGCACACCCGCTCTCGCTCTCTCTCTCTGAACTCCCGATGCTTTATGGGCACTTCCGCTCTCTCTCTCTCTCTCTCTCTCTGAACTCCCGCTGCTGTTTTATGGGCAGTCCTGCTCCCTCTCTCACTCTCACTCTCTGAACTCTCGGTGCTTTATGGGCACTGCCACTCTCACTCTCTGACTTCCCGCTGCTTTATGGGCACTCCCACTTTCTCTCTGACCTCCCGCTGCTTTATGGGCACTCCCGCTCTCTCTCTCTCACTCTCTGAACTCTCGGTGCTTTATGGGCACTTCCGCTCTCTCTCTCTCTGAACTCCCGCTGCTTTATGGGCACTCACGCTCTCTCTCTCTCTGAACTCCCGCTGCTTTAAGGGCACTCACGCTCTTTCTCTCTCTGAACTCCCGCTGCTTTATGGGCACTTCCGCTCCCTCTCTCTCTCTGAACTCCCGCTGCTTTATGGGCACTCCCGCTCTCTCTCTCTCTGAACTCCCGCTGCTTTATGGGCACTTCCGCTCCCTCTCTCTCTCTGAACTCACGCTGCTTTATGGGCACTCCCGCTCTCTCTCTCTCTCTCTGAACTCCCGCTGCTTCATGGGCACTCCCGGTCTCTCTCTCTCTATGAACTCCCGCTGGTTTATGGGCACACCCGCTCTCTCTCTCTCTCTCTGAACTCCCGCTGCTTTATGGGCACTCCCACTCGCTCTCTCTGAAGTCCCGCTGCTTAATGGGCACTCCTGCTCTCTCTCTCTCTCTGTCTCTCTCTCTGAACTCTCGCTGCTTTATGGGCACTGCCGCTCTCTCTCTCTCTCTGAACTCACGCTGCTTTATGGGGACTCCCGCTCTCTCTCTCTCTCTCTCTCTGAACTCCCGCTGCTTTATGGGCACTCCCGCACTCACTCTCTCTCTCTCTGAACTCCTGCTGCTTTATGGGCACTCCCGCACTCTCTCTCTCTCTCTCTCTCTGAACTCCCGCTGCTTTATGGGCACTCCCGCACTCACTCTCTCTCTCTCTGAACTCCTGCTGCTTCATGGGCAGTCCCGCACTCCCTCTCTCTCTGAACTCCCGCTGCTTTATGGGAACTCCCGGTCTCTCTCTCTCTATGAACTCCCGCTGCTTTATGGGCACTCCCGCTCACTCTCTATGAACTCCCGCTGCTTAATGGGCACTCCTGCTCTCTCTCTCTCTCTGTCTCTCTCTGAACTCTCGCTGCTTTATGGGCACTCCCGCTCTCTCTCTCTCTCTCTGAACTCCCTCTGCTTTATGGGCAATCCCGGTCTCTCTCTCTCTATGAACTCCCGCTGCTTTATGGGCACTCCCGCTCTCTCTCTCTGAACTCCCGCTGCTTAATGGGCACTCCTGCTCTCTCTCTCTCTCTGTCTCTCTCTCTGAACTCTCACTGCTTTACGGGCAATCCCGCTCTCTCTCTGACCTCCCGCTGCTTTATTGGCACACCCGCTCTCTCACTCCCTCTCTGAACTCCCGCTGCTTTATGGGCACTCCCGCTCTCTCTCTCTCTGAACTCCCGCTGCTTTATGGGCACTACCGCTCTCTGTCTCTCTGTCTGAACTCTCGCTGCTTTATGGGCACGCCCGCTCTCTCTCTGCACTCCCGCTGCTTTATTGTCACTCCCGCTCTCTGTCTCTCTCTCTGAAATCCCGATGCTTTATGGGCACTCCCGCTCTCACTCTCTCTCTGAACTCCCGCTGCTTTATGGGCACTCCCACTCTCTCTTTCTCTCTCTCTGAACACCCGCTGCTTTATGGGCACTCCCGCACTCTCTATCTCTCTCTGAACTCCCGCTGCTTTATGGGCACTCCCGCTCTCTCTCTCTCTCTGAACTCTCGCTGCTTTATGGGCACTCCCGCTCTCTCTCTCTCTCTGAACTCCTGATGCTTTATGGGC